>NC_079490.1:51019516-51644516 GCF_020520425.1 Spinacia oleracea
TCGAGAGCATAGTCGCCTGACCCTAGATCTTTGTAGGCTAAATGTGTTTGAAATTGTATTGGAAGCAATTGTGTTTAGAATGTGTTTTGAAGATGTGTTTAGAAGCTGTGTTTAGGAAGTGAAAAGGCTTTTGAACTTTGCTTCACTTGATCCTGACTTTGTATTTGAATTAGCTTTAAAGGCCTTAGGGCCAAATAAGTAATTGTGTTAAATTCCGCTTGAACATGCTTTGCTTTGAATTGGCTCATTTGGAATAAAGACGACAACAACTGAGTTTTGAAATTTGATTTGATTTGATTTTTAGGATGCCCTTAATTGAGGAAATTTTGAATTTTTTTGTATTAAAGTGGTCGGGCCTCGAAATGAGGTTGCCTACGTGTCCCGTTAAGGAATCAGGCCGGTCGTAGTTCTGACTACCTTACAAGACCTGAATTTGGATTCTTGAATTTGAACATGGAAGTTAGACATAGAAGTTCTTGAGTTGATCGAGGTTGGTAAGAGATCTGAATTTTGTTCCGTCGATGTCTGTTAGTTCGACTTCTCCCCCTGAGAGGATCTTCCTGACAATGTATGGGCCTGCCCAGTTGGGTTTGAATTTTCTTCTGGGTCCATGGTGCTTTTTTGAAGGGATTTCAGGACAAGCTCGCCTTCCTTGATATTTCGGGTTCTGACCCTTTCGTTGAAATGTCTGGCCACTTGGCGCTGATAGACTTGTACATGGTGAGCGGCTTGAAGCCGTCGCTCATCGAGCATCACTAGCTCGTCATATCTTTCTTGTACCCATGCAACTTCTACGATTTTGCTTTCGAGGACTATCCTTAGAGAAGGTGTCTCCAGCTCGATAGGTTGTAATGCTTCCATTCCATAGACCAATGAGAACGGAGTTGCAGCAGTTGAAGTGCGAATTGAAGTTCGATATCCCCACAATGCGAAATGAAGCTTTTGGGGCCAGTCCTTGTAATTGGTAGTCATTTTCATGATGATGGTCTTGACATTCTTGTTGGCTGCTTCGACTGCCCCATTAGTTTGTGGGCGATACGGTGAAGAGCGATGATGTTGGCTTTCCTGGAGCATGGGTCCGTTGGGATTGTTGTATTGAAGATTGTACGGTACCCCCTTTTTAACTATTGAAGCTTGTAGATGTTTCTAGAACTTGAACCTTTGGAGTTTGTAACTTGAATTTTGTACTTTTGAATTGTAGATGCATTGCTCGGCACAACCTTGCTCGGTTAGAGATTATAGAACTTGAATTTTGAATCTTGGGATTGTAGATGCCTTGCTTGGCACAACCTTGCTCGGTTAAAGATTATAGAACTTGAATTTTGTACTTTGGAATTGTAGGTGCCTTGCTTGGCACAACCTTGCTCGGTTAGAGATTGTAGAACTTGAATTTTGTACTTTGGAATTGTAGATGCCTTGCTTGGCACAACCTTGCTCGGTCAGAGATAATAGAACTTGAATTTTGAATCTTGTACTTGTCGAATGGGTCTTCACATTCTCCTTGGAAATGGGTTCCTTGATCACTGGTGGACTTGTGAGGAACACCATATATGCATATAATGTTTTCTTGAATGAACTGGGACACTTGCTTGGAACCCAATACCTTGAAAGATCTGGAAACTTGGACTCTCGATTAAACCCGGCCTCTAGCTGCTTAGAGACCTCTTCTTGAATTTTGAGGGAAACATCCGGTTTCCTGCGACGGAGTTTCTGCTTGATGGGCTTTGAACCTGGAATAAGGGGAATTGTATGTTGACCGGTACTTGGATCAACCCCTGGCATATCATGATAGGACCATGCGAAGACGTCTACATACTCTGAAAGTAGCTTGATAAGATTGTCCCGCTCTGCTTGAGAAAGAGTTAAACCAATCTGAACTAGTTTTGAATCACTATTGTTAGAAAGGTTGATTTTTTCTGTTTCCTCAATTATGGGCGTCCTGTTTTCCTGATTTTTGATAGCTTTTAGAAATTCAAAGTGAGTTTCTTGTGAAGCAAAGTTGTGTAGATTAGGATTTGATTTTGAATTAGGACTCGAAGAGTAAGTAGAAATTGAAGTGTTATTGAAATCAGCAATCATTACATCGACTGTGTTGACTTGAAGCTCGGCCTTTAGAGGTTCTTGATCGATGCAAGACTCTAGTTCTAGACACTTAGACTCATTGCTAGACTCAGATCCAGACTCATCCTCTGACTCGGACTCGCTCATCATAGATCCTTCGCCCACAGTAATCTTGAACATTTTGCCATTTGAATTGATTCTTGCAAGGGACTTGAAGCTTGATTTGCAGAAGGTGAGCTGACTGCTTGCTCGATGCCGGCTATAAGGGAGGCTAGGACTGATGGATTTCTTTTCAACCTCTCTCCTCTTCGGCGAACCCACATGATCTTCGGACTCCTAGTTAGAACATACCAGATGATTTTAGAACTTAGACTTCCCGACACATGATATGATATGCATGCAATGAAGGAGACCTAGACTTGACTCTAAGTGTCACTCCGAAGATTCGGGTTTTGGATTTTGTACTTGTATTCGGGATTTGCAACCCGTTGGAAATGTTTGAGAGGAGTGTTCATTCTTTTGTGAAAGTTGGCTCTTGTACTAGAACTTGGAAAAGGAATATTCCGACCTATTGGAAATTGGACTTATTTGAAGGGGATTTCAACCCGCTCGAGAATTTGGAAATTGGACTTGTACTAGGAAATTGAATTTTGTATTATTTCAAGGGAATTTCAACCCGTCAATATTTCAGGGGGATTTCAACCCATTGGACTTGGAGTATTTGAAGGGAATTTCAACCCGATTGAAAGGGAACTGATTTTGTATTATTTAAAGGGAATTTCAACCCGTCAAATTTTTAGGGGAGTTTCAACCCATAGGACTTGGAATATTTGAAGGGAATTTTAACCCGCTTGAGAATTGGAATTTGTATTATTTCAGGGGAGTTTCAACCCGTTGGAATTTGAACTTGTATTATTTCACGGGATTTTCAACCCGTGGATTTGAACTTGTATTGTTTCAGGGGATTTTCAACCCGTTGGAAATATTTGGAATGGGGTTTGTATTATTTTAGGGGATTTTCAACCCGTCAATATTTTAGGGGAATCTCAACCCATTGGAATTGGAGTATTTGAAGGGAATTTTAACCCATTAGAATTTGTATTATTTCAGGAGATTTTCAACCCGTAAATGGAATCTTGAACTTGTATTATTTCTGGGGAGTTTCAACCCGTTGGAAATTTGGACTTGTATTATTTTAGGGGAGTTTCAACCCGTAGAATTTGAACTTCTATTATTTCAGGGGATTTTCAACCCGTAGGAAATATTTGGAATGGGGTTTGTATTATTTTAGGGGATTTTCTACCCGTCAATATTTTAGGGGAATCTCAACCCATTGGAATTAGAGTATTTGAAGGGAATTTCAACCCATTGGAATTTGTACTATTTCAGGGGATTTTCAACCCGTAGATGGAATCTTGAACTTGTATTATTTCTGGGGAGTTTCAACCAGTTGGAATTTGAATTTTACTCGAAGTTTGAATTTTCAGATGGAAAAGGACGCATTTTGTATGTAGAACATGAAGCTTCGTATTTGGAAAATCCGGCATTATGACGCCGTGGATTTGAGACATTGAAGTTTTGAGCATAGGACTTGAAATTCGAAAGATTGACATGGAATTTGAGGTTTGAGAGTTGGAGTTCAAAAGTTGGCATTACGCCGGTCATGAACTTTGGCATTTGAACTTTGAGGTTTTGAGACTTGAAATTGGCGACTTGACTTCGATGCTTGGAGACTTGAATGTTTGAAATAGGAAATCCGACATGACGCTGTTGGATTTGAGGTTTGTGACTTTGAAGTTTGAAATTTGGACTAGAAAATTCGGCATCAAGGCGCTGTTGAGTTGCATTTGAAAATTGAAGTTTTGGACTAGAAAGTTCGAATTTGAACTTGAAGCTTGAAGGCTAGGAAATCCGACATTATGACGCCGTTGGGTTGAATTTGACTCGAAAATCGAAACTTGAGTTTGGAAAATCCGGCATTATGGCGCCGTTGGATTTGGACTTGAAAATTGAGGTTTTGGATTAGAATATTTGAACTTGAACTCGAAACTCGAAATTTGGAATGGAAAATCCGGCATTATGACGCCGTTGGATTTGAACTTTGACTTGGAATAAGTAGGTTTTGAAGTATGAAATCCGGCATTATGGCGCCGTTGGATTGCAACTTAAAAATTGGAATTTTGGACTCGAAAATCCGGCATTATGACGCCGTTGGATTGAACTTTTAATTTGGAACTTGGAATTTGGACTCGAAAATCCGGCATTATGACGCCGTTGGATTGAATTTTGAATTTGGAACTTGGAATTTGGACTCGAATATCTGGCATTATGACGTCGTTGGATTGAATTTTGAATTTGAAGCTTGGAATTTGGACTCCAAAACCCGGAATTATGACGCCCTTGGATTGAATTTTCAATTTGGCATTTGTGCGTGAGGCGTGTTTAAGGGTTTTGAATCAAATGGAGTGACACTCCTAAAGACCCTAAAATCGGCAATTTAGATGCATGAGGTTTGAATGATGCTCCTAGGGGTTTGGTTTCCTAGTTGGAGGCTAATTGGTTTTGGCAAGCTAGAACTCGAGGTTAGCCATTCACGCGTGCAAAGACGCCCACACAATGCACAAGTAGCACGTTGTCACACTAATCATGAATATGAATGTGACATGCAAAGTTCTCAACCTAAGGTCGGTCTAAGTTTTGTATGATGCAAGTGGTCGGCTTTGGGTGTCAAAAGGTACTTGGCTAAGAGACGGATCCGGCGACAAGCATTCACATTCCGCCTAAGGGAAGTGTGTGTCGGCAGACGACCTCCATACTTGACATCGGGAATGTCAAGCAAATGCCAAGTTTCGGTAGGCGCGGAAATGGTCACACACTTTGGTCGGGAACCGTATGGAGAGTCACCATTTCGTTTCCCCCGGGGTTAGCCCGAATGTAGAACACATCCGTTTGTGAAAAGGTAGAAATTCATTTTGCACAATATGGTTTTCGAAAAATGCATGAAATGCCTAGAAATTGAAATTGAAATCGTACTTGAATTTGTATTTGTAAAGCCCGTTTTTCGGCACTCATTCACGAGGCTTGCGAGCGTCCTTCCAGATGCAAAGATAGACTAACTCCCAACACGAAAAGTTGAGCAAAAGTGGGCGACAAGCCACTGTGAGCCATTGTCCTGGATGCAGGGAGTGGCGTTGGGCGCAAGGGCTGCGCCTGGCGCCAATGCTGGCATCCAGTACTTCGGCAGATCAGTGGCCGGTTGCTCGAATTGTGC
Source organism: Spinacia oleracea (assembly GCF_020520425.1). Taxonomy (NCBI): domain Eukaryota; kingdom Viridiplantae; phylum Streptophyta; class Magnoliopsida; order Caryophyllales; family Amaranthaceae; genus Spinacia; species Spinacia oleracea. The sequence continues at coordinate 51,024,849 of NC_079490.1, forward strand.
TCGCATTTTCGAATTTGAAACTAGAAGGTCCCCAATGGAGTCGCCAGAATTGTAGGGGGGTTTTTTCCCGTTTCCTACAAGGGGGTTTTGTAGGCCCGCCGGCTCGTTTAGAGAACCGTTTGACATTTTGCACCTCGAAGGAGTCGCCACCAAACTTTATTTTAGGTCTTGTTTGAAAAGACCGCGAATGACTCTATTTTTGGATAAGGTCTTGAATCCTTGAAACGGATGGGTGAGATCCGGGCTCGGGAACGAAAGTACGTTGGCACAACATTAGTTTGAAAATAAACCCTAAGATTAGACTATGTGGGTTTGAGTTTTAGAGCAAAATAGAATTTCTAATTGTACGTGGTCACTTTGCTTTAAAGATTGATTTAAGGAACCTAAGGCCGGTTTGTCCAAAAATATCTTCGTTAAGCGTGATGTAACCTTTGTATTTTGTTGTATTTAGCATGTTGGTGATGAAAGCGATAAAGCATATAAAGCAATATCACAATACTAAATAAAGTGCGGAATTAGTAAATACAAGACCCCCTAGAAAAGGACTAGGGAGTAGGTCCACATTGCCTAGAAATGGACTAGGCAAGTAAGGTGCGGAATTGATAGTGCGAAATTGAAATTGCGGTATTGAAATTGCGGTATTGAAAGTGCGATATTGAAAGTTGGGATATTGAAATTGCAATATTGAAAGGTGCATAATTGAAATTTGTACTTGGGCACATGAGATTCGAACGGCAAGCGGCTCCTTAAAAATAAGTGCGTCCGACACGAATTCAAAGCCAAAAATCTCAACTTGGGAGAGGTTGCTCAACCCAAATATCCTAGATTTTGCATATTAAACTTGAAATTGAAAGCTTGAATATTGAAATGTTTGAACATGAAATGATTGAAATTTGAACTTGAAATGATTGAAATTTGAACTTGAAATGATCCTAGTTTAGGGAAATAACTATGAATAACCCTAAACATGGCAAGATCTTTGAAAATTGAAGACTTGAATTTGTATATTGAAAATGGAGTTTTGAATCTCAAAGACTAAACCTTTAAATGTTAAAAGGTGTTTATCTTTGATTACCCCATGTTTGATGGTGATTCTAGCCCAAGAGATGATTGTAAACAACTTGGACATCCTTGAATCTTTGAAAATTGTATTTTGTATTTTGAAAAAGTTTGTATTTTTGGAAAACATGTGTGATTGTTGCAAGTGGTGTTTTTTATTGATCAAAAAACACCAACTTGCTAATCATTTAGAAATCAAAGCAACATAGTAGATTAGAATGGGGTTCGGATTTACCTAGTTAGATTTAGGCAAGAGCTCCCAATTTCTTTGGATTTTAGGAATTTTGTATGTGTTTTTGAGGAGTTTTGAGTTGTATTTTGAGGCGTAATGTCGAAATTACAACGTTGTATTGTTGTGCTCCCCCCTTTTTTCGATGGAAATGAGGGGTATTTATATGAGGGAATGGTGCAAAACGCCAGCACACGCCAGCGCCTGGGACATTTAAATGTTGCATACACTACAAAAAAACGCGGCACGTTGTGACGCTTTTTGGGAGAAATTGCGACGCTCTACAGTGTCGCTATTTCACATAGCGACGCTTTGAGAGAGAGTCGCTATTTTCATTGCCGCTATTCACCGACGCTTTAGAGCGTCACAATTTGCAAAATATCGATGAATTTCTCCGTCGCTATTAGGGATATAGTGACTCTATAGGGAGTCACAATATTTAGACTGTATAAAGCGTCACTATTTGCACGCGTATAGACACATTATTCCGCCACTATAAACCATATAGAGACGCTTTAGACACCCGAAATATTTAGACTCTTATTAGAGTCACTACATGTTTACTTTCGTGCGAGATCTTCCCATTCCATTTAAAATAATTTAGACCCTTTGGATCGTCACAATTTGCATCATATTATTTTTCATATATACATAATAATTTAGACGCTTTGGAGCGTCACAATTTGCATCATATTTTTTTTCATATATATATATATATATATATATATATATATATATATATATATATATATATATATATATATAATCATGAATTATCTATAAAAATATATATCGACCATAGATAATTAATCATAATCAAATAAAAATATTAACTCACTACGTACGTACACTATTTTAAAGCAACATATATATATATATATATATATATATATATATATATATATATATATATATAAAACATAATGCTATGATTCATATATACTTAAGTAGTTAATTTAGGAAAAGTGATAAAAATCATCTATACATTAGATTAATTCGCAGAGTCTAGTCAAACTGAAATAAAAGCGATATTTTAAAACAAAAATAACTTTCTAACTAGCATTATCATTTTTTCTACAAGATAGTCGAAAACTAAATAAAAACAACTTCATGACTACGAACACGTAAACATCTCCTTATGCTAGCTTAGCTTCAAGATAACTTGTTCATCTCTTGATCTACATTTACTATTACCACTTGAATCATCAATAATCTGCAAAGAAAATTTAATGTCAAATATATATATATATGAAGTATGATGAACATTCCATAAAATCAAAGGAAAATTAACAGTAATCCTAACCAGCTCGATCCTAACTACTAGTCGTCTTCTCAAAATAATACCAACTATTAATCAAGGGAAAAATGCATGACTATTAGAAATATAGACATGAACAATGAATATATATATATTATTGGTAAATTAGTTAACTTAATTACCAAAGGTAGAAACCCAAACAACAACCAACAGAAAACAACAAGGGAAACTAAGGTAGCACAGCCCGCACCCAAGCAAAAACAAAAAACACTAAAACATTCTACAAAGACACCAGCTAAACTCGCAAAATTTGAGTTATAAACGGTCATTTTTGACAAATTTGCAATGCTTTTATAATAACACTTTAAACATTAACATTTGATTTTTGCCTTGTTTTTTCCCTCTATGAATTAAAGGTTAGTTCCTACTTCCTAATCATATGCGAAGAGACAAAAGTTAAAAGTTCTAAGTGTACTTGACGTAGCAAAGACACAATGGTACGACTTGAAAGTTTTCATGATTCGTGGTATGGGCTTCTTTACTAATGTCTATGAGCTTTTCTCCATATCTGTGGTGACCAAAATCTTAGGGCGTCTCTATTACACTGAGCCAAATCCAACTAGCCCAGGGTTTATACCCATGAATGTGGCCTTGTGTGGTACCTTTGCTGGGCAACTCTTCTTTGGGGGGTTAGGTGACAAGTTAGGAAGGAAAAAGGTATATAGTCTTACCTTAGTCATAATGGTTTTCTTATCCTTAGCCTCTGATGTTCATTAACTTGCTGCTTAAACTTGTGACTTTCTATAATTAGAAGGCTTGCCCATTTGAAAACCGAAAAAAAAAAAAAACAAGACACCAGCCAAACAAGCTACACAGCAGAACCAGACTGAACAGCACAAGGTTTGCACAAAAGAACTGCACAACAGCAAGCCAGCCTGAGCAGAACAGTATGCCTGACTGACTGCAAACCTGCAAAACTATGCAACACCAGGACTGAGCAGTAGCAGCAGCTACAACAGCAAGACCTCAAGAACTTTCAGTTTTCAGATTCAGTAGCAGTAGTAGGACCTCAACATCAGGACCTCAACAACAGTAGTAGTAGCAGCAGATTCAGTTTTCTCATGTTATCAAAGCTATAGATTCTTAATCTTTCGAGTTTAGTTCCTCTTGTCAGTTATAACTTTCGATTAAGACCTCAAGAACTTTCTTTTTTCCTTTGATATAATATTCAGGCGTGAAGAGAAGAAAAGCAATTGATGCTTACAAGTACAATAGCTAAAGAATTTGTGCCTTAAAATGTGAAACAAACTGAGTTTATTAAATCTGAAAAAACTAGGAAGTGCACCCCAAAATAAAAAGTACTATAAGAAGAGTACTTTGTATGTAATTTGTGACAGCTGATATAGGAGTCTGACCACTTACTTGTGTACATATTGTCATATCCTACCGAAATAGAGACCGCTTTTTACCGACTAGAAACAGAAAAGAACAAGTTGGTTGAGAAATTATCAACTTTGACAGAAGAGATAACTTCTTGAAGAGATTACTTCTGGAAAGGATAGATTTATCCGCCTGCAAGCTGACTTTGATAACTTTAGAAGGAGATCAGATAAAGAGAGACTATCAGTTCGAAGCGATGTACATGGAGAAGTAGTTGAGAGTCTTCTTCCAATGGTGGACAACTTTGAGAGGGCGAAGCAACAGTTACAACCAGAAACGGATAAGGAAAAACAGATTGATACGAATTTTCTAACATAGTACTATGAGTGAACAGACCAAAAACGAAATAGACTATAGAAGTCAATCAAACAGAAAACAAGCTTATACTATGAGCAATTTCTATGGCAACTAAAACTTTTTATAGTAGTTGATTTCAGACTTATCTCTCACTCATGGTCAAAGTTCGAATGAGGTTTTATCAGGAGAGTAAGTCGGAGTCGCTGCTGTCTTGGATTGACATTTAACACTGTGTTTTCTTTACGCGTTACAGAAGGAGCATCATAAATTAAATAACAGAAACCATAGTTTGTTAACAACCCAGACCTAACACCAAACACGAGTTTCAGCTAATATCAACATAATACCTTATTATGATAATACTAAATCTAAGAATCTACCTTCTAATCTCACCATCATCCATAAAAAATCGACAACTATAAAGCTTGTTTCAGCTATAAGTTTATCTATAAAGCATGAAATGCAGTTAATTAATTCCATATGAAATTACCTTGGATTTGGCAATAGTGTCAAAGTCTCATTTCTCGGCCTGGTTGTCACCATGCCACCAGAATCATCAGTAATCTACAAAAAGCATTTTAATATGTAAATTAGATATGCCACATTTCAGGTAATGATACATGATGCTCAATCAGAATAATTTCCAAAAATAACTAACCATATTTATTGCTGATTCCGCACCATCTAAAGGGTTCGGTGAAACATTCCCTTTGCGTACTTCCTTCAAAACTTGTCCCAAAAAAGAAGCAATCCTTTTAAATGATTGTGTTGTTTCTTCGAACTTGGTATGCAGAACTTGATTTTTTGTGCAAGGTCCTCATTTTGCTTCTTGACAACTGATATTTCACCTTTCATGTTCTCCACTTCCATAGCATTGTTGTTAACGTAGCTTGACCCTTCTTTCCTCAGCAAACCTTCCACTCCAAAGATGTCGCTTTGCTTCACTCCAAATACATAATTAAGAGGACGTTTAGGTACTTCACCTTTATACATGAGCTCATTAAAGACTGCATTCTCAATTTCAATTACGGGCTTTGAAGAAGAGGAACTCGCAAGGTTTTCTTCGACCTTTTTGTTGGCATCCTCCTGTTATATAATATGAAAAGATCACTCAAAACCTATCAACCAAGAATACTATGTACAAGTAAAGAAAAAAATAAATAGACTTCAAGTGACAAGATTAATGTATAGAATTAGCTCAATGCAATGATACCACAAATTGATGAGGAAGTGTGCCCTCTTTAAAGCTTCCATCTTCTTTGGCGTAAACTGATTTGAAAAATGCCAATTATCTAAACTCTCCTTTCTTCTCTTTCTGCAATTTCAGGAAAAAAATAAATTGAAAACTGAAAATTTGAAGTTCTTAAACCGACTATCACTATATTTGTTGAACACTTTGAGTTGTTATCCCCGTAGTAGGGTTGCTGGGTACCCGTACTACTTATATGAACAGTATGCGCGCCTGACAAGATTTATAGTGAACTGATCATTTATCTACAACCACCAAATGCTAGATTCAATACACACAGAGCTGCATACCCCTCTTTAAATCTAATACAAGTATGATCCTGAAGTACAAAAAAGAGACCCCAAAAATCTTCGAATTATTTGCTTCATCTAAAGTAACCTTTTCTAATACAGGATCAGTAAAAGATCATTGTTGCTCTATTGATTTTTCTACCGTATTTAGTTTATACCCAAAAGTAATCAAAAATAACATTAAGATCAATCCAAGTATCATACACAGCCGCATTAAATGTCTAGACAACAGCTAAGAAAACCTATAGTGCTCTGTATCCAAGCTTATATTAATTATTCAGATATCAAAAGACCTTCCCCAACAAAGCTAAGATCATTCTTCACAGCGACAGCAATTCAAGATTTAAGTACGACGAACCCTTGGCCTCTAATATACATAGAAGTAAATTTAACCACTTACCAAAACATTACTCAGTAAACTCCTAAACAGGGCCAACTACCTACTCTTTCTCGTGTTTGCCTCTTGTTCACATTTAAGTGAATTTAACCACTTACCTAAACATTACTCGGTTAACTCCGAAACAGGGCCAACTACCTACTCTTCCATGTGGTGTATGATCAATCCTCTGCATAACTAATTATCAAGATTTAACAATACTTTCTTTGTACTTAATCAACTGTTAACTATGCAATAAAATTTTCCACAATTCTACCTTCAAAAGGAACTATGTAGTCTGAAATGTTTAAGAAAATCTTCAGAAATTGATATCTAATTTCTAAAAATCAATTGAAAACTGAAAATTAGGAAGGCAAAACACGTCAACACTACGGGTACGTGTCCATATAAGTAGTATGATCACTATGACTATTTTGGGGTCAGCTGGATTCTGGTATGAAAAACTATCACCTGGATTTTATGTACTAAGAGTCCATAGACTCATACTTCTTGAGTCTCAATGATGATTAATATAGAGAGAATCTCGGAGTTTTATGTGGTTTTATGGCTTATAATCTGCAGTTTAGCAGAATGTTTTGGCATCAATGGCTTATGAAGTGCTGAGGTTATACCCACCTGTGATTCTCATGTACCATATGACCCACAAAACAACCAAAGTTAGCACCTATAGCAATTGAAATGCTACAAACCAAATAGCTAGGTTAAAAAGCATACCATATCAACTCTTCGATTAGCAAAGCTTGTAGCGGCACTGTTGTGCTTATTGCCTTGTAATGCTCGAGCATTTTTTCCCATTTCAGATTTTTCCTAGTTTCATGAAACCAATTTTAGCATATATAGGTGAAACAAATAAAACTTACAAAATTTAGGATATTTTGGGGTCACAAACCATGGCCTCTGGTAAAAGCCAATAATCTACCAAATTCGTCCAATCTGCCTGAGATTAATGTATAGAATTAGCTCAATGCAATGATACCACAAATTGATGAGGAAGTGTGCCCTCTTTAAAGCTTCCATCTTCTTTGGCGTAAACTGATTTGAAAAATGCCAATTATCTAAACTCTCCTTTCTTCTCTTTCTGCAATTTCAGGAAAAAATATATTGAAAACTGAAAATTTGAAGTTCTTAAACCGACTATCACTATATTTGTTGAACACTTTGAGTTGTTATCCCCGTAGTAGGGTTGCTGGGTACCCGTACTACTTATATGAACAGTATGCGCGCCTGACAAGATTTATAGTGAACTGATCATTTATCTACAACCACCAAATGCTAGATTCAATACACACAAAGCTGCATAGCCCTCTTTAAATCTAATACAAGTATGATCCTGAAGTACAAAAAAGAGACCCCAAAAATCTTCGAATGATTTGCTTCATCTAAAGTAACCTTTTCTAATACAGGATCAGTAAAAGGTCATTGCTGCTCTATTGATTTTGCTACCGTATTTAGTTTATACCCAAAAGTAATCAAAAATAACATTAAGATCAATCCAAGTATCATACACAGCCGCATTAAATGTCTAGACAACAGCTAAGAAAACTTATAGTGCTCTGTATCCAAGCTTATATTAATTATTCAGATATCAAAAGACCTTCCCCAACAAAGCTAAGATCATTCTTCACAGCGACAGCAATTCAAGATTTAAGTACGACGAACCCTTGGCCTCTAATATACATAGAAGTAAATTTAACCACTTACCAAAACATTACTCAGTCAACTCCTAAACAGGGCCAACTACCTACTCTTTCTCGTGTTTGCCTCTAATTCACATTGAAGTGAATTTAACCACTTACCTAAACATTACTCGGTTAACTCCGAAATAGGGCCAACTACCTACTCTTCCATGTGGTGTATGATCAATCCTCTGCATAACTAATTGTCAAGACTTAACAATACTTTCTTTGTACTTAATCAACTGTTAACTATGCAATAAAATTTTCCACAATTCTACCTTCAAAAGGAACTATGTAGTCTGAAATGTTTAAGAAAATCTTCAGAAATTGATATCTAATTTCTAAAAATCAATTGAAAACTGAAAATTAGGAAGGCAAGACACGTCAACACTACGGATACGTGTCCATATAAGTAGTATGATCACTATGACTATTTTGGGGTCAGTTGGATCTGGTATGAAAAACTATCACCTGGATTTTATGTACTAAGAGTCCATAGACTCATACTTTTTGAGTCTCAATGATGATTAATATAGAGAGAATCTCGGAGTTTTATGTGGTTTTATGGCTTATAATCTGCAGTTTAGCAGAATGTTTTGGCATCAATGGCTTATGAAGTGCTGAGGTTATACCCACCTGTGATTCTCATGTACCGTATGACCCACAAAACAACCAAAGTTAGCACCTATAGCAATTGAAATGCTACAAACCAAATAGCTAGGTTGAAAAGCATACCATATCAACTCTTCGATTAGCAAAGCATGTAGCACCACTGTTGTGCTTATTGCCTTGTAATGCTCGAGCATTTTTTCCCATTTCAGATTTTTCCTAGTTTCATGAAACCAATTTTAGCATATATAGGTGAAACAAATAAAACTTACTAAATTTAGGATATTTTGGGGTCACAAACCATGGCCTCTGGTAAAAGCCAATAATCTACCAAATCCGTCCAATCTGCCTGAGATTAATGTATAGAATTAGCTCAATGCAATGATACCACAAATTGATGAGGAAGTGTGCCCTCTTTAAAGCTTCCATCTTCTTTGGCGTAAACTGATTTGAAAAATGCCAATTATCTAAACTCTCCTTTCTTCTCTTTCTGCAATTTCAGGAAAAAATTAATTGAAAACTGAAAATTTGAAGTTCTTAAACCGACTATCACTATATTTGTTGAACACTTTGAGTTGTTATCCCCGTAGTAGGGTTGCTGGGTACCCGTACTACTTATATGAACAGTATGCGCGCCTGACAAGATTTATAGTGAACTGATCATTTATCTACAACCACCAAATGCTAGATTCAATACACACAGAGCTGCATACCCCTCTTTAAATCTAATACAAGTATGATCCTGAAGTACAAAAAAGAGACCCCAAAAATCTTCGAATGATTTGCTTCATCTAAAGTAACCTTTTCTAATACAGGATCAGTAAAAGGTCATTGCTGCTCTATTGATTTTGCTACCGTATTTAGTTTATACCCAAATGTAATCAAAAATAACATTAAGATCAATCCAAGTATCATACACAGCCGCATTAAATGTCTAGACAACAGCTAAGAAAACCTATAGTGCTTTGTATCCAAGCTTATATTAATTATTCAGATATCAAAAGACCTTCCCCAACAAAGCTAAGATCATTCTTCACAGCGACAGCAATTCAAGATTTAAGTACGACGAACCCTTGGCCTCTAAAATACATAGAAGTAAATTTAACCACTTACCAAAACATTACTCAGTAAACTCCTAAACAGGGCCAACTACCTACTCTTTCTCGTGTTTGCCTCTAATTCACGTTGAAGTGAATTTAACCACTTACCTAAACATTACTCGGTTAACTCCGAAACAGGGCCAACTACCAACTCTTCCATGTGGTGTATGATCAATCCTCTGCATAACTAATTATCAAGACTTAACAATACTTTCTTTGTACTTAATCAACTGTTAACTATGCAATAAAATTTTCCACAATTCTACCTTCAAAAGGAACTATGTAGTCTGAAATGTTTAAGAAAATCTTCAGAAATTGATATCTAATTTCTAAAAATCAATTGAAAACTGAAAATTAGGAAGGCAAGACACGTCAACACTACGGGTATGTGTCCATATAAGTAGTATGATCACTATGACTATTTTGGGGTCAGCTGGATCTGGTATGAAAAACTATCACCTAGATTTTATGTACTAAGAGTCCATAGACTCATACTTCTTGAGTCTCAATGATGATTAATATAGAGAGAATCTCGGAGTTTTATGTGGTTTTATGGCTTATAATCTGCAGTTTAGCAGAATGTTTTGGCATCAATGGCTTATGAAGTGCTGAGGTTATACCCACCTATGATTCTCATGTACCGTATGACCCACAAAACAACCAAAGTTAGCACCTATAGCAATTGAAATGCTACAAACCAAATAGCTAGGTTGAAAAGCATACCATATCAACTCTTCGATTAGCAAAGCTTGTAGCACCACTGTTGTGCTTATTGCCTTGTAATGCTCGAGCATTTTTTCCCATTTCAGATTTTTCCTAGTTTCATGAAACCAATGTTAGCATATATAGGTGAAACAAATAAAACTTACTAAATTTAGGATATTTTGGGGTCACAAACCATGGCCTCTGGTAAAAGCCAATAATCTACCAAATCCGTCCAATCTGCCTGAGATTAATGTACAGAATTAGCTCAAGGCAATGATACCACAAATTGATGAGCAAGTGTGCCCTCTTTAATGCTTCCATCTTCTTTGGCGTAAACTGATTTGAAAAATGCCAATTATCTAAACTCTCCTTTCTTCTCTTTCTGCAATTTCAGGAAAAAAATAAATTGAAAACTTAAAATTTGAAGTTCTTAAACCGACTATCACTATATTTGTTGAACACTTTGAGTTGTTATCCCCGTAGTAGGGTTGCTGGGTACCCGTACTACTTATATGAACAGTATGCGCGCCTGACAAGATTTATAGTGAACTGATCATTTATCTACAACCACCAAATGCTAGATTCAATACACACAGAGCTGCATACCCCTCTTTAAATCTAATACAAGTATGATCCTGGAGTACAAAAAAGAGACCCCAAAAATCTTCGAATTATTTGCTTCATCTAAAGTAACCTTTTCTAATACAGGATCAGTAAAAGGTCATTGCTGCTCTATTGATTTTGCTACCGTATTTAGTTTATACCCAAAAGTAATCAAAAATAACATTAAGATCAATCCAAGTATCATACACAGCCGCATTAAATGTCTAGACAACAGCTAAGAAAACCTATAGTGCTCTGTATCCAAGCTTATATTAATTATTCAGATATCAAAAGACCTTCCCCAACAAAGCTAAGATCATTCTTCACAGCGACAGCAATTCAAGATTTAAGTACGACGAGCCCTTAGCCTCTAATATACATAGAAGTAAATTTAACCACTTACCAAAACATTACTCAGTAAACTCCTAAACAGGGCCAACTACCTACTCTTTCTCGTGTTTGCCTCGAATTCACATTGAAGTGAATTTAACCACTTACCTAAACATTACTCGGTTATCTCCGAAACAGGGCCAACTACCTACTCTTCCATGTGGTGTATGATCAATCCTCTGCATAACTAATTATCAAGAGTTAACAATACTTTCTTTGTACTTAATCAAATGTTAACTATGCAATAAAATTTTCCACAATTCTACCTTCAAAAGGAACTATGTAGTCTGAAATGTTTAAGAAAATCTTCAGAAATTGATATCTAATTTCTAAAAATCAATTGAAAACTGAAAATTAGGAAGGCAAGACACGTCAACACTACGGGTATGTGTCCATATAAGTAGTATGATCACTATGACTATTTTGGGGTCAGCTGGATCTGGTATGAAAAACTATCACCTAGATTTTATGTACTAAGAGTCCATAGACTCATACTTCTTGAGTCTCAATGATGATTAATATAGAGAGAATCTCGGAGTTTTATGTGGTTTTATGGCTTATAATCTGCAGTTTAGCAGAATGTTTTGGCATCAATGGCTTATGAAGTGCTGAGGTTATACCCACCTGTGATTCTCATGTACCGTATGACCCACAAAACAACCAAAGTTAGCACCTATAGCAATTGAAATGCTACAAACCAAATAGCTAGGTTGAAAAGCATACCATATCAACTCTTCGATTAGCAAAGCTTGTAGCACCACTGTTGTGCTTATTGCCTTGTAATGCTCGAGCATTTTTTCCCATTTCAGATTTTTCCTAGTTTCATGAAACCAATGTTAGCATATATAGGTGAAACAAATAAAACTTACTAAATTTAGGATATTTTGGGGTCACAAACCATGGCCTCTGGTAAAAGCCAATAATCTACCAAATCCGTCCAATCTGCCTGAGATTAATGTACAGAATTAGCTCAAGGCAATGATACCACAAATTGATGAGCAAGTGTGCCCTCTTTAATGCTTCCATCTTCTTTGGCGTAAACTGATTTGAAAAATGCCAATTATCTAAACTCTCCTTTCTTCTCTTTCTGCAATTTCAGGAAAAAAATAAATTGAAAACTGAAAATTTGAAGTTCTTAAACCGACTATCACTATATTTGTTGAACACTTTGAGTTGTTATCCCCGTAGTAGGGTTGCTGGGTACCCGTACTACTTATATGAACAGTATGCGGGCCTGACAAGATTTATAGTGAACTGATCATTTATCTACAACCACCAAATGCTAGATTCAATACACACAGAGCTGCATACCCCTCTTTAAATCTAATACAAGTATGATCCTGGAGTACAAAAAAGAGACCCCAAAAATCTTCGAATTATTTGCTTCATCTAAAGTAACCTTTTCTAATACAGGATCAGTAAAAGGTCATTGCTGCTCTATTGATTTTGCTACCGTATTTAGTTTATACCCAAAAGTAATCAAAAATAACATTAAGATCAATCCAAGTATCATACACAGCCGCATTAAATGTCTAGACAACAGCTAAGAAAACCTATAGTGCTCTGTATCCAAGCTTATATTAATTATTCAGATATCAAAAGACCTTCCCCAACAAAGCTAAGATCATTCTTCACAGCGACAGCAATTCAAGATTTAAGTACGACGAGCCCTTAGCCTCTAATATACATAGAAGTAAATTTAACCACTTACCAAAACATTACTCAGTAAACTCCTAAACAGGGCCAACTACCTACTCTTTCTCGTGTTTGCCTCGAATTCACATTGAAGTGAATTTAACCACTTACCTAAACATTACTCGGTTATCTCCGAAACAGGGCCAACTACCTACTCTTCCATGTGGTGTATGATCAATCCTCTGCATAACTAATTATCAAGAGTTAACAATACTTTCTTTGTACTTAATCAACTGTTAACTATGCAATAAAATTTTCCACAATTCTACCTTCAAAAGGAACTATGTAGTCTGAAATGTTTAAGAAAATCTTCAGAAATTGATATCTAATTTCTAAAAATCAATTGCAAACTGAAAATTAGGAAGGCAAGACACGTCAACACTACGGGTACGTGTCCATATAAGTAGTATGATCACTATGACTATTTTGGGGTCAGCTGGATTCTGGTATGAAAAACTATCACCTGGATTTTATGTACTAAGAGTCCATAGACTCATACTTCTTGAGTCTCAATGATGATTAATATAGAGAGAATCTCGGAGTTTTATGTGGTTTTATGGCTTATAATCTGCAGTTTAGCAGAATGTTTTGGCATCAATGGCTTATGAAGTGCTGAGGTTATACCCACTAGTGATTCTCATGTACCGTATGACCCACAAAATAACCAAAGTTAGCACCTATAGCAATTGAAATGCTACAAACCAAATAGCTAGGTTGAAAAGCATACCATATCAACTCTTCGATTAGCAAAGCTTGTAGCACCACTGTTGTGCTTATTGCCTTGTAATGCTCGAGCATTTTTTCCCATTTCAGATTTTTCCTAGTTTCATGAAACCAATGTTAGCATATATAGGTGAAACAAATAAAACTTACTAAATTTAGGATATTTTGGGGTCACAAACCATGGCCTCTGGTAAAAGCCAATAATCTACCAAATCCGTCCATTAGTTCTCTTCTGGAGATTTTTTCACATCGAAAAAATTCTTCTTCAATTTGTATCGATGATTTATTCACATCGAAACAAATAAAACTTACTAAATTTAGGATATTTTGGGGTCACAAACCATGGCCTCTGGTAAAAGCCAATAATCTACCAAATCCGTCCATTAGTTCTCTTTTACCAACATCATCTTTTCCTTTTCCCTTCCAAATCCCATAAATCAAGCTTGCACCAACTCCAAAACAGTATGAGGGAAAATCTGATACTCACCATAAACATCAAAAGAGCATCCTTTATATCTCACAATCCCCTTAACCCCTTTTAGCTACTGTGTTGATGTTAGTTTTATTATAAGATATTCAAAAGTATCTTAAGCTAATTGGCTTTCCTTCCTGTATCATAATTCTATCAACTAACTTGCCTTCCATATTTTTTGTACTGCAGATGTACTGAGGGTTGGTACCTGCATGATCCAGAGAATTGACAGCAACCTGGTATTAATTAGTATAATGAAAATGTGCTCTTAACCTCTAAGCATAGGCTAGCTAGTTGTTACGACTTACGGGCAGGGATTCAATAATACGATGTGTGCTTTTCTATCTTGTACTGTAATCATATTTGGTTTGGTTATGTATTTCGATTTTCTTATGAAGGTATATAAGAATCTTCAGAAAGCTGTTAGCCCTCCAAAATGCATATATCTTACCTCCGCTCAACTACTCCTAAGAACAATTCTCTACCTATTATAAGTTTCGGTAACACAAGAACAAACGATGAACCGAATCAAATAAAAAAGGGGGAAATCACAAAAAATAAAGAAAAAATGCCCCCTTTTACGGAATAACAGTATAAAAATCTATGCAACACCATCAAAGAAACAAGTAGTAAGGGCACTTGGACATTAGTAGACAATAAAAGAAGTTAGTATAGATTAAGTATATAACTCATTATTCAACCAGATTAAACAATATGACTCACAATGTCATGAACAAATACAAAACCAAAGCAAAACAATAAAAAGATAAGCATAATCAATCGGCCCCACCCTCTTCCTCTACTGGTAAAGAATCCCCTAAATCAAACACTTCTCTAGGCGTGTTCTTAACAACATGCAACCATCACTTTTTTATCTCATCTTCTACGTAAAAAACTAGTTTTTACTGAGATGAGAATACAAATGGATCATCTTGCAACAATCGTCCAGAATGCATCAATTTAGAGAAATTGACGCATACTCCGCCGTTTGGATACGCTCTTACACCCCTATGAATGTGTACCCAATCACAACGAAACAATACAACTTTGTAATCTCCGTAATAATCTAATTCATCGATATCTTTCACTTTTCCATAGTATGCCTCTCCATCCGCTTCGTCCATAATTCCAGAATTTTGTGTCAAAACACGACAATCGCGATCCGTGGAAAGGAATTTGTATCCATTGATTATGTATCCTTTTAATTTTCTTCCATAAGAATGCAAACCACCCGCCAAAGCTTTTCTTAGCTTCCCATCTTCGGTGGTTGCATCTATGCAATGTACCTACGATGATACATCATTAAATCAAATAATTTTTTTAAAAAAAATAAGTATTTATTCACATTAAAAGAAGTTAAGTAACCTTATTTTGCAGCCACCCTCCAAATTCATTGATGATCCAGTTACTTTCATCACTCTCTGTTACAGGATTTTGTAAGTTCATTTGACGTTTCTCGGTTAAAAATTCACTTCATGGAAGAAGAACAAAATTAATAGTCATCTATTATAACAATAGATAATTCAAAGGAAAACCAACATAATACTTACTCTAGATCCCCTTTTATCTCATCAGAGTGAAGAAAAATGTAGCGATGAGCTTATTTTAAGCTTTTGTCATCAAGGCGAATGCTGACCTCCTTCCCAATAACTCGACCACCGGAATTAAACAAGTAATCATTTGGATTTGGATGTCATCATCCATCCTTTTAGGTATGTTGAAGATGGTCTTAACACCTTAAAGATATCTCGAACAAAACCTAATTGTCTCCTCTAAAAGGAAGCCTTCTGCAATAGATCCTTCAGGTTGGGCTTTATTGGTTACATGTGATTTCAAATGGGACAAGTACCTTTCAAATAAAACATTTGTACTTAATACATAATAAATGTGAAATATTTAATAAAAATAATATAATTTAGACGTGTAAGATATTAACCTTTCAATGGGATACATCCATCTGTATTGCACTGGTCCACCAAGTTTAACCTCCTCCACTAAGTGAATCAACAAATGGACCATGATTGTGAAAAATGAAGGCAGAAACTCCTTTTCCAAGTCACAAAGAGTTAAAATAATTTCATCTTGAAGACCATCTAAATCATCTGGATCAATAGTAGTAGAGCACAACTTCTTGAAAAAGGAAGACAATCTAACCAACAAGTCAATCACTTTTGTAGCTTTAGAGGCCCTTAAGGCAACGGGAAGGATATCCTGCATTAGAACATGGTTGTCATGACTTTTGAGGTTAATCAACTTCCTTTGCTTCATATTCACACAACTAGAAAGGTTGGATCCATATCCATCAGGAACTTTAATTTTCTGCAAAATATTTAGGAACCTCTCCTTCTCCTCCGTAGACATAGAATAGGAAGCCGGAGGCATGCATTCACTTCCGTTAGGATTAGTATTCAGCCAAAGGTGAGACTTTATTCTCCATGCTTCAAGGGCTTCTCGATCATTCTTACTATCACTACTCTTATCCATACTAAGAAGAGTTCCCAAAATATTCTCAGACACGTTTTTCTCAATGTGCATCACATTTAAATTATGCCTTAGAAAATTATGCTCCCAATACACCAAATCAAATAATATGCTTCTCTAGCTTGGTACCAAAGTCACTTTCATCTTGGACATCATCGTCATCATCATGTTCTCTTTGCCTCTTTTTCGGTGGTGCCTTCGACTTTCCGTAAACATGCTTCAACTTTTCTTGCTGCCTCAATATATCAGTGCCGCTAGGACGAGATGGGGCTTTACCCCACTCATTAGTTCCAAACTTCTCACAAAACTTGGCACCTTGACATCGATATGGGTGATCTGCAGGTAACCATTTTCTATAGCTACAATAGGAAATCTTGCTCCCAAATCTATCAGAAGGCGTGGAATCTAAGCATATAGGACATGCATTGTAACCTTTTGTGCTCAAACCAGAGAGCATTGCATAGCCGGGAAAGTCATTAATAGTCCAAAGCAAAGCCGCACGCAAATTAAATTTCTCTCCGGCACAAGCATCAAATGCTTCAACCCCTGTCCCCAACAATTTCAATTCATGCACTAATTGCTGCAGATACACGTCAATATCATTTCCGGGACTTGATTTTCCAGGAATAAGCGTGGACAGAATGAAAGAAGACGTTTTCATACAGAACCATGGTGGAAGATTATAAGGAATCAACATCACTGGCCACGTACTATAAGTGGTGTTCATTAAACGGTAAGGATTAAAACCATCACTCGCAAGACCTAATCGAACACTACGAGGGTCTAATGCAAAATCTTTGTGACGCTCATCAAATGCCTTCCATGCTAAGCCATCTGAAGGATGCCTTAAAATCTTCTTATCATCTTCACCCAATCGCTCTTTATCATTCCATCTCATATCTTCTACTGTTTCTGATGACATGTAGATTCTTTTTAGTCTCGGTATAAGAGGGAAATATCGCATTACCTTAGCTGGCACACCTTTCTTACAAGTATATGTACCTAGATCACTTACAACGCCACCTCTATCCTTAGTTTTCGTCCACCTCGATGTACCACAAACATGACACTTGTCTTTCTCTAAAAATTCACCCCAATACAACATGCAATTATTCGGACAAGCATCAATCTTTTCATACCCAAGGCCCAAGTCTTTTATTATTTTCTTACTGTAATAATAAGAAGAGGGAAAATCAAGTATTTGAGGAAATGCATCTAGAATTAACTTCAACAGCATATTGAAAGATTCTATGGACCAGTGATTCATACACTTCAAGTGAAACAAGTGTAACAGAAAAGATAACTTTGAAAAATTGATACACCCCTCGTATAATTTCTCCTCAGAAGCTTCAAGCAACTTCTTATACGTCACATCTTCTTCTATTGTAGAATAATCATATTCTACATCTGTGTCATAGGCCACGAGCTCCTCAATCAATTTATCATCCTCTCGTGCTTCTAAATTTGGGAAATTGGGAGGCATATTAACACTAAATGCTGATCTTAATAGCCCTCCCATATTATCTCGACCTACAAACCCACTTTGGTTATCAAGGGATCCTTCACTAGTAATCCCTCCATCACTCTCAAACATACGCTGAAACGTATCCCCTTTTCCATGAAAAATCCAATCCTTATATGGCTTATAAAATCCCTTAAACAAAATATGCCTCTCCACTTCATTTACGGAGAACCATTTCTCTACCTTACAGTTCTTACATGGACATCTAATTTTTCCTTCTACTAGATCTTGCTTGGCAAACTCAATAAATTCCATACAACCGTCGATATATTCACGATGACCATTGGGTAGATCGATCCAACTTTTATCCATATCTATACGAAATTAGTAGAGTAATTAGTAATATACGTCGTTCGTAGAATAGGATATTTTTATATGTACTTATTAAAATATTGTGATCATTCTTAGAACCTTTATATATCACACGAGATAAATTTAAGTGACACACAAAATCAAAACACCTCCGTACACAACTCTTCTTAATTCATACCATAACTTATGCTTTTTTGTTTAATCATTCTTCATTAGTGACTAATATTTGTTATCTATCTTCATCTTCTAAAAGTTATTACCCTCCTTCACTTCCATATTATATTTTCTTTTTGCGTACAAGATGATACTTTCAACTTCACATGAATTTGCAAGGAAAATAAAGCATGTGATTTTAGCGCACAAGGTGATACTTTCAACTTCACACGAATTGAAGACAACATTATAAATCCATTTTTTAAAAGGAGTAACAGTACCTTAAGTAACGTGGCATCACGTAATCATCAGAATTTATGGTAGTAAAATTTCATGTATTAAATGTAATTCAGCTAAGGAAAATTATGCAGTGGGGATAATGTAATTAGACAAACAATACCAACACAAAATGCCAAAGCTAACAAAAATACCTACTTACAAATTTAAAGCTATTATATCAAAACATTTGAAATTAAATCAACAGGAATACAATAGAAAGATCCAACTTTTGCATGATTGACGTAAGTTAAGATAGCACAATAAACGTCAGTATATGCTCATTGTATATAAATTAGACATCGAGGAAATGTAAAGCCACGAAAATTATATTCTAACACTTAACAAACCTAACTTGCAGAGTTGCAGCCCACCCTTGTCCATAAAAAATTAGGGAAATAATAATTGTCCAATAAAAATCCTAAAACGGACTTTATAGTATACATACCTCTAGTATCAAATAGCAGATGCAACACACGAACCGATGCAAGAACCTACGAACAACGCTAAAGACTCGTAGGAAACCTTGAACCGGTGTAGCAATGCACGAACCGATGCACGAACCTACGAAAAACTTTAAAGAATCACAGGAAACCTTGAACCGGTGTGGTCGGCCATGTGAGGGGGTCGAAAAAGCACGAGGCTATTGCGTGACCTCGTCCCTCGTGGGTGTGACGCTTCTTTTTGTCAAATCAAGTGTAATTGGATTTCCTGTGAGTTACACCCAATTGACTAGTAATATAGGAGTCGTCATTCAGTTTTTAACGACAATGAGAAAAACTGACAAAATCCGGTTATCGTGACATAAAGGGAGTGCAATTATGTTTGACCACGACGGCTGTAGGTTCCCTTGTGATCCCTGGTGGTGGGGATCGCTCAACGTACACCCGCAGGGTAGAGATTGAGGGTTCGGGGGACTGTAACTACCGAGAGGAGTACTCGCTCTTCGATAACTCCAGAGGCAGGATATCCTTACTAGCTCAGCATAAATAATTAAAGGGACATGCGTTAACTATTAAACTAATCTAAGTTGATTTTAATAATATGAAACATATAGTACTAGATCGAACGCGATTATCTGATTTAGATTGTTTTAAGGGACCTAGCTTGATAATCCAATTTCCCAAAAATATCATATTTATTAAGCGTGATCGAACAATCAGATTTTAGTTAGTTTAACAGTTCATAAAAGGGCGAGGGAAGCAATTAAACCATGGAAAAGGGACACATTACGACGCACCCTTGAGAGGTGTGTCACGGTTCTCAGAAAACTAACCACTTTGACTTTGCTATTTCTCCTTTTATTTAACGAATCTCAAGGTATGGGACAGGATACGTTCTGTTCGATTTATGGATCGATTGCGACAGAACGCGTGATCAGTTTTGCAGCGTGAGGCTTAGGCTTAAGGGTTTAGAGTCAATACTCAGAATATAATTGTGTGTTGTGTGTTCTTTTCACGTCGAACTTAAGGCCCTATTTATAGAAAAGAGTTCGTGGAAAGATAGAATTGCAGAACCCTAATCCACGAGGAATTAGGAAAAAACACGTACCAGGTATTTTCAGCGCCCAGCTCTGGGCGTCAAAGATTTCGGCGCCCAGGGCAGGGCGTTGAAAATAGAGATCCATGCAATTTCGACGCCCAGGGCTGGGCGTTAAAGATTTCGGCGCCCAGCTCTGGGCGTTGAAAGCGATGTCTGGGCCGAGTTCTTTGTCAGATTCGGATTCCTAGAATCCGGAGTATTTGAGACTTAATCGAGTCTTCTAGTGCGTATGAACTTTATGACGGAATGCATATGGGCCCGTTACGAACTCTAGGCTCGTTAGGATTTTAATTAATACGTAACTCTTATTTGCGAATCATACTAGGAACATGATTCTTATCGCAAAGTCTATCTCATTTAGGATTTATGTTGGAGTGCAACACCTAATTATGACAGGTTTCTATCTTTTATGACTTGCCACTTTTAACAACTACCATTACAGCAGTTACTATTTTTAGCAGGTTTCCATAAATAGCAGGTTTATATAAATAGCAGGTTTCGGGTGAAATGAAAAGGGGAATTGAGATTCGTTATTTTATAGGAGATGCGTTGTCAAGTGGAGATTTACGTTCTCATCATCGAACCTTCCCTTTCGGGAATGGGGACAAAAGTAGGTGTCTACAGTTAGCCCCCACTTTGACTGAGTCTTGGAATAAGACGATGGTCAAAGTACTAGACGGAGTGCGCCACACAAGCCATGGTGACCTGTTTTTGCGAGGGTCTCACGACCCCCAAGTGATAACATTTGACTTAAGGGTCAACACTTGGAGTGTCGACATATCCCTCACGTGTCATTGGGATTTGTCAACGGATAGTATAGAAACTTCCTCACTTTGTCATTGGAAGGATCTAAAGAAGTGTAGAAACTCCCTCACTTTCCCATTGGGAGTAGCTACAGATGTTTTCGAAATCAAAGCTGTAAAGTGTAATTGGGCCTGGCCAAGCCCAACCACGAGGTAAAAATGTTTTTAAAGATTCTCATTTTCAGGGTTAGCTAAACGAGAAAAACCCCCTTGTTTTTATGGGACGTAAAATGAAGGAAAATCCAGCACATCGTTCTTTTTTGGAAAAACGGAAAACCAATCCTTTAATTTTTGGAAAAAGGGAAAACCGATCCTTTAATTTTTGGAAAAAGGGAAAATCGATCCTTTAATTTTTGGAAAAAGGGAAAACCGATCCTTTAATTTTTGGAAAAAGGGAAAGCCGATCCTTTAATTTTTGGAAAAAGGGAAAACCGGAAAAAGTTATCGCTGCAGCGACTAAGGACCTGCGCGGTTAGTGGCGCAGACCCCTCCGGCTAAAGATGGCGAGCCTGTCCGCTAAGGGTGGACACCCCGTCCGATAGAAGTGGACGAATCTGTTTTGAAATTTGTTTGCTATTTTTTGAAAATAAGGACCTACGCGGCTTGTGACGTAGACCCCGCCGGCTGAAGATGGCGAGCCTATTTTGAATTTGAAGACTTTATTTTTCGAAAACTGAGGACCTGCGCGGCTAGTGACGCAGACCCCACCCGCTGAAGGTGGGCGAGCCCTGTCCGCTAAGGGTGGACGCCCCGCTCGCTGGAGGTGAGCGAACTTGAATTCGTCTTTTTGATTTGGGATTCGCGTGCCGCGGTCTTGCCTGATTGAGGTGGAGAAGTCCCTATTTCATTTTTTTTCTTGTGATTTCTCTTGAGAATTTCTTTTCATTCATTCTTGCAGGAGCGAATTCTTTCGAGGGATGCTCGGATTTAGTTGCAACCTGAATGTGGGTTGACAACGTGCTTAGACGGACCATTGTCTTGTGGTCATCTTCTTTCATGGTTTTGAGCTAGTCTTTATGGCTCAATTTTGCCATTACCTTGGTCCTTGATTAGGGGACTATGTATAAGTATCAACGGCGACCTTTGTCTTGAGGTCGTAACCCGATTTTATCTTTTGAGGTTATCCAAACACGGGACTTCGTACAGTGTAGTCTGGGAATACCGTTTTAACTTTGCACATTTTTTTTTGAAATATATATTTTCTTTCGAGCCCCCAAGCACTCGTGCTTGACGGTCATTTTTTGTCAAAGAGGTTCCTACGCATTTTGTAATGTCTTTGATCGTGTTTGGGATCGTGCTCGTAAGTGCGAGCGATCTTTGTAGTGGTGTGCTACTTTGACAAAGTCGTGAGGTGCGACTTTCGGCAATTTTCAAGTCGAATGAGTATGGCAGGGCCCACTAGAAGTTAGGACCTTTTTTGAGCCTGGGTACATTTTCGGCGCCCAGGCCTGGGCGTTGAAATAATTCACGCCCAGGTGGGGCGTTGAAAGTGTTGTTTGGGCTGGTCTTTTGATGACACAGTTGGCCTTTTGTTCATTCGTTTATTTCACTTGGAAGTTCTATGTATTCTCTTTTCTTTTGTTTTTTCTTTGTTTTTAGAACGTGATGATTTTCTTGAAAAGCCGTAGCCGATTGGTGGACTACGGTGCTTGTCGCTTTGGGGCGATTATTTTAAGGAACTATTGCTCTTAAGGCGTACAGTTATTGTGATAGTTGGGCGAGTCTATATGGCCCGAGGAACATACCTTCAGGCTTAAGACTTTGACCGCTCTTGTCGTTGTATATTTTTCCTTTTGAACGCGTTCGTAAATGTTCGATACTTAGAATGATGATATGTATGTGCGAACGAGCGTTCATAGAATGGCCGTTGTGTGCGGTCCATTAATCAGTTTGCTTGAATCATTTTTTTTTAGCGATGACTGATTTTGAATTGTTTGCTTAGAAGCTTGATAGGGTTCAGGCCCATTCATGAAGTGGGCTCAAACATCGTACCCTTTCGATTGTTCAACATTTGCTTCGAGATTTTTTTTTATTTTGCTATGGTTGTTTCGTAGCTTGGAGCCCCCAAGTATGCATGTTGGGATGCTTCCTTTTGGCGTACGATTTTTGTAGGTTCTTTCGAGAAAGATGCCTTGGGGTTCCGCTCGTGTAGGTGCGAGCTATCCCTTTCGTGGTAGGTAATATTTTGCTACCTTTAATCCTTAATGAAGAAGTCGTGTGGCTTGCATTTTGGGCGATAAGTAGTCTTTGCCTCTTTTACACATGCTCTTTGGTCGTGCCTACATTAGTGCAACATGCCTTACTCTTCTTTTAGACTTGTACCGTGGGACGGTTGAACTTATGGTGCGACGTAGGCTTGTGTGGCCTAACGGCGTGTCTTAGAACATTCCTTTAGGTGTTGGGATATTATTATTTTTTGCATTGGAGTACATCATCATGCCTCGTTCAGGTGTTCGAACAAGTGTAGCATCTTCTGCGTGGGTTTGCACGGCTTATTACTTCGTTCGATGCGAGGATTCATAGGTGTTTCTTCCCTTTTTTCTTTTATCTGGGCAAAACTTGGCTAGCAGAAAGATTCAGCGCCCAGGCTGGGGCGTTAAAGATATCGGCGTAGTATATTTTGACAGTTCCTATCCTTAATTTTTTTTCTTTCGCTTTTGCTCTGGAACGAGGTAGACTGTGTAACGGGCGCTTGTAGGGCGAGCGTTATGTGCAGTAGTTTGATCGGAGTTTTGATGACTCGCGATTTTCAGTTACCCTTGTTAGTGGGGTGACTTTATATACTCTAAGTAATGCTTAGAATTTGGGAGGGGTTGTAACCATTCTAAGGTTCGTTTTACACGATTAAAGCTTAGGATTGTGCCCCTATGATGTATGTATAGCATTAGCGTCGAGAATTTGCGATAAAATCGTCATTTCTAGCATTTTTAGAGTGTTTTTCTCAAGCCTCCAACTGTAGCTACGGGATTGGCTTGGTGCTATAATGCTTGGCATACGTTTTTATGCATTCATGGTGACATGGATCATGAATAGTTTGAACCAGACTCGTTTAGTGCGAGGTACGTTCGAGTAGTGATTTTGCTACTTCTCTTGTCAATGTCGTATTGTGCGACATTGCCATGGTCAAGGTAGTCGCATGTTGAAGTGTGCCTTGACCAAAAACTAGGTGCCTTTCTTTACCCTTAATCATATTTAGAAATCCTTTTGACTCACTTGCAACATCGAGATAAATTTATACTTAGCTTAAACCAACGACATTTTATTATGTTCGAAGAAGTCTTTGAAAATTATTTGAAAATTATTTAAAATCCGAATCCTACTGTGTACAATCCGAGGTGTCCTAAGTAGGTTGACTTATAGAAGGGTTCGTACAGGATTACATGAGTGAATCAAAATACTGTTACGATTTTTTGAATGCTATCTAAGGATTTGCTGGAAGCCAGGGTGCAGGCGTCAAGATAAACTTGTGCCCGTTTGGCATATGCTTTAGGCTTTTAGGGCCATCTTTTCCAGAATTGCGGGAATATAAACCGTTTTCAAATTGACTTAGATTTACTTGGTGTATGTCCGTACAAAAGGTCAAGGTATATTTAGTTCTTTCCCTAGCTCTTTCATTTCAATTTTTAGCCCCAAATTGCTATTATGTCTTCCCATTAATGATGCTTTTAGATTTCGATTTTAGATGCCCGTGTCATATGTCTGATTAGGGTGAGCCTTGGTTAATTGCCGAGTCCTATTGACAATGTCTGTTTTTTTTTTCAAAGTGGATTCGCAAGAATTTGAATTACCATGGTCGAGTGCCCTGAGTTCGAAGGAACGATGGGGCGACGCCGAAGAACAATCCTCTTTATTGCAAGCTTACTGCCTTTATTACTTGTTGGCGATTATGATTGTGTCTAGTGGTGAAAGAAGGTCTTTAAGCGAACGACTATGTCTAGTTGTGAAAGAAAGTCTTTAAGTGAGTTAGTTCGCTTTAGGGAGGGTCAAGTCGAGTACTTTAGAGGTCATGGATGCTTGCGCTAGCCCCCATTCAATTGAGGCAAAGCGATCTTTTTGAGTCTTGGCTAAGTGCCTAGGTGTGTGAGTGCTCCTTCTGGCAAGGGTACGTGCCCTTATTATTTTTTGATGTGTGCTCATTAATTTTGGCATCTTGATGACTTGGATTCTTCCTTTGACTTTAAATTTTTCTTTTGACTTGGATTGCAAGTAATTAAATTTCAATAAGGGACTCTATTCTTTATTCTTGTTATTCTATAGGCTTTAATATTTTTGCAAATTGGTTGGACCGAATCATGGATTGCCTACGTATCCGATTTAATTTGGAATCAGGTCTTGCGTAGTTCTTAGCCTAGAAAATGGTTTCTTAGAATGCTGTTTTTAAACAAGTACGTTCTGAGGTGGAACCGTAATGTTTGAAATAGGATGAGATAAGTGAAGTTCATTGTTATTTTAATCTGCTGCTTTGCCGTAAGCCAAAATTTTGTTTTAGTTTTTTAAGTACATGTATTTTCTTTTCATGTGTTTTTTGGTACGTATACCTGAATACGTGTTGTACCCCTCCAAGAGTGTTCGTTATTTTTCCGTGCATGTGCGGACAAAATGACGAGCACTTCTGGAAAAAATTTGGCAAGCAGAGAGATTCAGCGCCCAGGCTGGGGCGCTAAAGATTTCGGCGCCCAGCTGTGGGCGCTGAAAATTATTTCTGGGCGGATCTTTTTTGGTGCGCTAAATGCTTCTTTTTTCTTTTTAGACTAACTTTAGAAGCGCTTTGCGAAGTTCCTTTTTTATTATTTATTACTTTTTGTACTTTTCATTTGTCTTCTTTTTTTTATTCGTGACTCAAGACGGCTTTGAAAGACGGGTCGAATGAGATAGGATAATTTGTATAGGTATTACTCAAGCATGAGGATTACATCAACCAAGGCCAATGGATAGCATGAGGACGGCTCAAGGGTATATCAATAGGATGTATCCAAACAAGTTATATGGTCATTATTCTAATGGTGATGTAAGAGCAAGTTTGGGCTTTGGAAATAATGGGTATGACGCACGTGTCAATGGCCGTGCGTGGTTTGCGGTTGACAACAAGTTCAAGAACAAGAGTCGAGGTAATGGTTTCTTGGGTTATGGCGATGAGAACATGGATGGGTTAAATGAGCTGAACAGGGGCCCCAGAGCGAAGGCGTCTAAGAACATAAGGACTGGAAAGGGTAGACATCGTAGAACTTTATGTAGCTTTTGTGGCATGATTTGGATTGGTTGACTCAGTTCTTTTCCTTCGTTCACCTTGGTAAATTCCGCACCTTGGAAGGTACGGGCTAAGTATTTCATGGCTCGCTCTTTTCGCTCTCCCTTTTCTCTTTCTATTTTTTCTTTTTGCTTGGGATTTCTCCCCAACATAAATCCTTCAAATTTTTTTTTTGAGCTAAAAGGTAGAGGGTTGTGGTCTTTGAGTCACGAGGCGAGACTGAGTGAGCCTCGTTTGGTAGGCCTATAGTGGACCTTTAATTTTAGCGGGCCTAGGGTGGACCTTTTAAATTGTCTTACTTTGCAAGCGTATTTAGTCGTTTCTTAAAATGTGCAAATAGCGTAGATTCAAAATGTGGTTTTTACCTTATTGAAATTTAACGAAAGAATTACATCGAAAATAATCTTTTTTTTGCTTCTTTTCAGATTCCAGTTTTCGGGATTTAATTGGAAGTTGTGATTTAGACTCGGACTTTCATTAATCTTTCTGATTATAACCCGTGTATGACTACAAGGAGGTGGCCTAGACTCAAAATAATGACGTGGCGTGAGCCTATAGTACTTGACCAAGCGACTCTCAGACTTAGGCTAATTGGACCATAACTTTCGTTGGTTGACACTTTAGATTTTAAACCTTGGGTGTTCATTTGTCATGCGCCATTTTGCTTAATGTTGGCAAGGTAGTTAATTGGGGAGATCGAATTTTTATTTTTGCAAGACTAGAATCATTAGTGCGACTTCTCTCTTAGTGTGTATTTATTTACCCCAATGGTAGCTTTATGGTATGCCGATTTGGGTATTTTCATGGTTGGTCATGTTGCATTCATGGAAAAAAAAATTAGTCCGTACTTAGGAGTATTTAAAGGAGCGAATGGCTCGAGAGGACTATAATAGTCGTAACCCAATGTGATCATAAGCCTTGACGCCATTAATTTTTGCTAATGGTATTGACACTTTTAGGTTCACTTTTGGGGTCGTGCGACTATGGGGGAATGATTTTCAGAATGTGACCATTTCCATTTTGCAAATACTATAATATATTATTTTTATTGGTGAGAGAGAGTATTGAGGCCGTGGAGTCTTAGCAAGGGATGACAATTACATATGGGTGCTTATTGATTTAAATGTTAGGAAGGGAGACTCAATATGGTTTAACCTTTTAACTTGCAGAACGACACCAAGCATTAGGACCGATTCTATGGATAAGACAACTAAGACTTAGGATTTAGATTGTACTTTAGCATAGCCTAGTCTAGACTCGGATTTTTTTTATTCGAACATTATTTTTCCTTAAAAACTTCATTTGAACATTATTTTTTGAATACTTTGCCCATGTGACATTCATAGTTATTAGCATGTTCGGTTTTGATGCCGAGCATTGTCGTCGTAGGAGGCCTAACAACGACACAAAGAGTTATTTATTTTTATTTTTTAGTCGCTTTTAGAATCGAGTGCCTTTTCATACGCCCTTGCAGCAATTTTTACGAAAAGTTTTTTTTTGCTACGTATATTTTTCTTATGCGCGGGCACCGAGGCTGCTGTGCCTGACCAAAAGGCCAGGCAGCAACTTCAGCGCCCAGCATAGGGCGTGAGAAATAATGGCGCCCAGCCAGGGGCGTTGAAAATGCGTCCCTGGCTGGTTCTCGTTTTCTGTTTGCGTATACTTTTGTTTTTGGGACTTTAATTTTGCGTGCTTGCCTTATAACGTCCTTTACGCGTTGTGCAGCGTTTGTGGGATTCGTTACAGGCCATCCCGAGCGTCGCTTATTTTTGTGGCGATCGTTCGGGTTTGCGGAACACGTATTTCGGTATAACTCTTTGGCAAATTGGTTTATGAATGTTTGGGAAATTTTTAAGGTCGTTGGTTTTTCTAGCATTATTTGTCACACACAATCATATATTTCGCTACACATAACTAACATTCCATCATGAGGCAATAATAATATGTCATGTAGTTTATGATAGGCTTCTATGGGTAGTTATTTGCGCCTGGCTTGGTACCGCTTCTATCGTATATCCAACACCTGCCCCGGTCGAGGTAGTGTCTTCAACAGATGAATTTCGCTCAAGAGGCCAACCCGCAAGTGCAAGCCAAGGGGGCATGCAGGCGAGAGGGTCCTAATGGGCGAGCGATTGGGTTTGGGACGGGTGTACTACTAGCGAAAGTGCCGAGTGGACAACATTCGAAGCGTATGCACCCCCGAGATGAAACACCAAGGGAGCCGAAATTCGTTATGCGGTTCTGCCCGTTCACATTAATATGCTGATTTTCAAGTCGTCCCAACTTGATGGGGAAATAAACGCGGGGTAGGATCGTTTCACCCTTCGGCTATTTTGATTACCTACAAGCACGAGTATTCCCTTCACTATCCCCAGTGGAGTCGCCACTGTGAGGGGGTCGAAAAAGCACGAGGCTATTGCGTGACCTCGTCCCTCGTGGGTGTGACGCTTCTTTTTGTCAAATCAAGTGTAATTGGATTTCCTGTGAGTTTACACCCAATGGACTAGTAATATAGGAGTCGCCATTCAGTTTTTAACGACAATGAGAAAAACTGACAAAACCCGGTTATCGTGACATAAAGGGAGTGCAATTATGTTTGACCACGACGGTCGTAGGTTCCCTTGTGATCCCTGGTGGTGGGGATCGCTCAACGTACACCCGCAGGGTAGAGATTGAGGGTTCGGGGGACTGTAACTACCGAGAGGAGTACTCGCTCTTCGATAACTCCAGAGGCAAGATATCCTTACTAGCTCAGCATAAATAATTGAAGGGACATGCGTTAACTATTAAACTAATCTGAGTTTATTTTAATAATATGCAACATATAGTACTAGATCGAACGCGATTATCTGATTTAGATTGTTTTAAGGGACCTAGATTGATAATCCAATTTCCCAAAAATATCATATTTATTAAGCGTGATCGAACAATCAGATTTTAGTTAGTTTAACAGTTCATAAAAGGGCGAGGAAAGCAATTAAACCATGGAAAAGGGACACATTACGACGCACCCTTGAGAGGTGTGTCACGGTTCTCAGAAAACTAACCACTTTGACTTTGCTATTTCTCCTTTTATTTAACGAATCTCAAGTTATGGGACAGGATACGTTTTGTTCGATTTATGGATCGATTGCGACAGAACGCGTGATCAGTTTTGCAGCGTGAGGCTTAGGCTTAGGGGTTTAGAGTCAATACTCAGAATATAATTGTGTGTTGTGTGTTCTTTTCACGTCGAACTTAAGGCCCTATTTATAGAAAAGAGTTCGTGGAAAGATAGAATTGCAGAACCCTAATCCACGAGGAATTAGGAAAAAACACGTACCAGGTATTTTCAGCGCCCAGCTCTGGGCGTCAAAGATTTCGGCGCCCAGGGCTGGGCGTTGAAAATAGAGATCTATGCAATTTCGACGCCCAGGGCTGGGCGTTAAAGATTTCGGCGCCCAGCTCTGGGCGTTAAAAGTGATGTCTGGGCCGAGTTCTTTCTCAGATTCGGATTCCTAGAATCCGGAGTATTTGAGACTTAATCGAGTCTTCTAGTGCGTATCAACTTTATGACGGAATGCGTCTGGGCCCGTTACGAACTCTAGGCTCATTAGGATTTTAATTAATACGTAACTCTTATTTGCGAATCATACTAGGAACAGGATTCTTATCGCAAAGTCTATCTCATTTAGGATTTATGTTGGAGTGCAACACCTAATTCTGACAGGTTTCTATCTTTTATGACTTGCCACTTTTAACAACTACCATTACGGAAGTTACTATTTTTAGCAGGTTTCCATAAATAGCAGGTTTCTATAAATAGCAGGTTTCGGGTGAAATGAAAAGGGGAATTGAGATTTGTTATTTTATAGGAGATGCGTTGTCAAGTGGAGATTTACGTTCTCAACATCGAACCTTCCCTTTCGGGAATGGGGACAAAAGTAGGTGTCTACAGGCGAAACCTGATAATGTTGATAAATTGTGGTCAAAATATAAGGACAACAACATTATCCGGAATTTAAAATCTAAAAAATATAGTAGATGAAGTTATCAACTTAAACAGAAAACACTATAAACATATCAATTCATGACTATGAATGCTCCATGAAAATGAACAAATGTAGGGAAGCAATGTGCTAAGCGCAGGTCAAAGAAGGGAGTATTTTCTACATGGAAAGTTCAACATAACTGTAGCTAACCAAATATTATCTGCAATCTACTCCGCGATAAGGAGATCAAGCAATTGAATTTACGAAAGTTGTATTGTGGGGCGACAAAAATACCAGAGGAGAGAGAAAGGAGATAGTGGTGAACGTTGAGGGACATGAGAAGAAGTGAACTGATCAGGACTGTTCAGAACTGACCTGATCAGTACTGATCAGATCAAGATTGATCAGATAAGGACTGATCAGAGCAGGACTGATCTGATCAGGATTGAGCTGATCAAGACTGATCAGATCAAGACCGATCAGAGAAGGACTGGTCTGATCAGGACTGAGCTGGTCAGGACTGATCAGAGCAGGACTGATCTATTTTCTATGTCGTAAATAGCCTAGGAAACATCTATTGTCATGTAATGCATGATCTATTTTCTAAAATCAACAGAGATAAAAAGTTCAGGTATGTAATAAAAAAATACTCTAAACAGCTCTATAGTGAAGCGCTAAAAAAAGCTAGGTAACGAATCTGTACCATAAACCCTTACTCGCAAGTTCAAAATAATTCAACAGAAGAATACAATGTAGTTCTTTCTAACAATAGAACCTAAAGCGTAGCCAAACCCCCCATCTCAAAATTTTCTACTGTTACTTTTAACTCGATACATGTTGAAACTAACTGATATGTTATTATCAAAGCTCGTAGTTATAAAAACCATTTATGCATGCTGCAGTTTATTGGGGCAAAGATGGGGGCCTGAGAACTACAAATACAAACAGAAAGTAGCCTAATTAGCATGCCAAGTAATATCTGATATGTTGTTGTGGAATATTTTCCTAGAGTTGCCCTAAAGAATTACCTCATTTATAATCGAAGGAAGAAGCTAGCTTTTAAGGTTGTCCACCAGTTGGCGCTTGATCTTTCTATAGAGTAATAATATGAACTTCCACTAAATTATTCGTATTTTCTTATTAAAATTAGTATAAGTTCTATAGTGACAAATAATTTTGCAAACTCATCCAACCTAATATGTTGTGTTTTCAACAGGTTAAGCTATCTCCATTCTAAGAAGATTATTCATAGAGATGCAAAGACAGAGAACATGCTACTAGATAAAACTAGGACTCTGAAAATAGAAGATTTCGGTGTAGCCCGTGTTGAGGCTTCAAATCCTAGTGACATGACTGAAGAGACAAGAACACTTGGTTATATGGCCCCCGAGGTAAGTCTGCCACACTTACCTGTTTTCATTTTTAACGAGGATTGAGTTAAGGGATGCAATTGAACAGTTAGCTCCAATGTCTTCCCCTAGTTTTCAGTTTTCTACGAGTTATGTTTGCCTAAACGGTGGGGTAGCTCAATGATTAAGCTGAAAAAAGTCATTCTAGTACTAAAAATTGCCTGGAAGTTGTATCACTGTTTTCAGAAGGAAAAGAATGGAGTGGAATATCCATATGTATGGATTGCTTGCTTGGTTTCACTACTATATTAACATACCCCTACGGCCCTACTAGAACAGAAAAGAAAACAACTCTTCTAAAGTAACATGATGAGCTGATGGAAACTATGAGTAGAGTAAATATGTAACAACCATTTCCAGAGACTGGCTTTTACTTTAGCTTCTTGTTGTCAATGTATTTTGGAGTATGGTTGATTTAACAAAGAAAAATACAAAGTCTTATAAAGGCGGTCTTACGCAACGGCCGTCTTGGTGTCATATAAGTTACGTAAGCTCAATATACATACAGATGAATTATAACAACTCTGATTTTTAAAGCTAGTAAGCTCAATATATATACAGATTAATCAACAAGTTGGCAACCACTTCGGGATCTGGATACTAATCATCAGGAAAGCTGTCATATAGAACTAATATAGAAGTACTATACTAGCCTCTGTCTCTGTTACTACTTTTAATAATGGATAACATTGTTTTAGGGTTCAACAATACTTTGTGTCTAGATCAGCTGCCCATTCAAGTATGCAACTGAAATTTCAAATGATCATTTCTCATGTGAAGTAAAAAACATCCCTACCATGGTAGGAGGTTGAAACTTTATGTCACTATGACCTAGAAAAATCTATAGTCTACCGCCCTACACAGAACTTATCAAATACTCAAACAAACCCCATAAGTTTAACCATTTGTGGAATGATCCACAAGAAATAAGATCAGAATATCAGCTCATGTCATAAAATATGCTTGGTAAAACAGAACACCACATATAGGTATATCATCTCACAGTGATCCTGTTAGCCTCCTAACTCTTCAGTAAATCAACCAACATGGAAGCATAAACCAACACAAATTTTTAAATAAAAAAAGAAAGGAAAACATTAAAGCGATATCACATTTAAATTGAAGATAGCATAGAGCACTCATGTATCAAGTGTCGAATTTTATTTTATTTTACAACTTGTGCATCTGCAGTGCATGAAGCTGAAAAAACTATTCAATTTAAACAACAAAGGCATACAAGGGAAACAAGAGCCCGGCACACAAAGGCCTCAAACTAAAGCAGATTCGGAAATTTGAGCAGCAAGAAACAAAATTGAGGATGTGAAGGCATTCCAAACTCTCAATAATTGGTGAGGACAGAGTACATAAGATCAGAATATCAGCTCACACCATAAAATAACTCCTAAAGCACAACAACCCTGTATTTCCATACACCAGCCCGGTATTTTCATGAACTAGGATTTGAAACCCCTAACCTCCTGCTCTAGATGCCTTGACTATCAACCACTGTGAGGCTTAACAATATTGTAATACCATGTCATTCTTAATAAATAATAACTAGATTTTCTTTAAAAACTAATCAGATTTTCTAGTTCCACCTCCCAACCCCCCAACCCAAGATTAAGTTAAATCATCTTGCAATCAAAAAAACACTCTAAATTTATTATGCAAAGCCTCTTAAACCCCGGAGTTCACGCAAAGGACAAGCAATGGGGAAATAAAATTTCTTCTGATCATGGAAATAGTATAACTTACACAATCAACAACATCTCAAGTTAACAATGAAGCATATAATTTCTACGAATTTTGGAAACAAAAGTATAAAAAGAAACGAATTACCTGGCGAATTTATCCGGCAATACCGAGGACGAAGAAGCAAATAAAAACCAGAGGATGCTCGAATTTCTCCAATTAAAAACCAGAGAGAGCAACGAATTTATCTTGAATTTGTTGTGTGAATTGTGAATTCAATAATTGGGATTTTTCATGAACTTATAGGATGAGGAGTGAGATAGCTTATAATGGGAGATTTGACTTTGCTAACTTAAAGGTTGAAGACGGAATTCAAGGAATTCGTTAATGGCCGGTGCTGAAGGTGATGAGGAGAGAGACGAATTCATCGGAAATCTGACGAGGGTGGTTAGGGTTCATAACGCAGCAAGGTATGTCGGTGGGAGGAGGTTGAGAGAAACGTGGGAGGTGGGTTGAGAGTTAGATGGGATTCTGCGAAAAAAAGCAGCTAGTTAGGCGGGATTTTTTGCCCAAAAATTCAGTTGCTTTGCTGCCTCACAAACACGTGCAACACACGTGTCTTTTTTTTGTAAATAGTGACGCTTTAGAACGTCGAAATATTTTGCGGCTCTCTAAAGCGTCGCAATTTACAAATTAATATTCGCGCCCCAATCTTCCTTGCGACTCTTTGTTAAACCGTCACAATGATTCCGTCTCAATATGTACCTCTTTTTTGTAGTGATAAGAGAAATTGTTTGATTCCACCAAACTTATTGTTTTATTGAACTTTGATTATGGTTTGGTTGGGAAATCGTTAGTGAAACCTTAAGTTGTTTCTTTCTGAAATAAAATGTTACTTTTCAAGTACACCAACATAGGATTACTTGAGAAGATCGATGACGAGACCCCTCATCTCTTTGTGAAGAAAGTTGTATTTGGATGTGAGTATTTTGCTAAGATACAGGAGCAACCCATCTTAATGAGAGAGGATATCATAACATCCACTATTGTTCATTGTTTACCTAACAAAATGACATACTTAGTGCTCAAAGATAGGTCTAAAGACATGTATTCTGATGATAAGATCCCATATTTGTCTAAGTAAGGGACTAGGGATGGTAGATGGAGATATGACTCAGAGATCATGACCACCATTATTGAGGTAGCAAAAAATGGGTTCAAGGAAGGTAGAAGCATATGGGGTCATGCTTGGGATGCATTTATAGAGGAACCTATTTGAGTTGGTGAAGAACCTAGAGGAAAATGATCTATCTGTGGAGGATGAGGATGTAACGGTTGAGGTAGAGAACCCTTACCTGTGGCCCATGACCCTACCATTGAGATCTCTAGTGATTCAGATGTGGGGCCTGAAGGTGATGGTGAGGTGGCAAGTGATCCTCATCAAGATGAAGACATGTAAGAAGACTCAGATCCGGAGGAAGAGTTCGATGATCATGAAGATCTAGACCTCACTCCGCAAGCTTCCAGGGAAAGAACGGATAGGCAAGATGCCACAAGTATTTGTAGTTGTAATAGTTGGTTAGTTCTTTTGTATTTTAAAGAATAAGTAGCAAAGCTACGACAGTTTAAAGTTAAAGCATTAGAAGTTTGAGTTGTTCTTTATTCTTTTCAAGGATTTAATAAACCTCTATAGAGTTAGCAATAAAAGTTAAAGTATTCTTTTCCATTTTTAGAATCCCATAATACTCCAAACTATATGTAGCATGCAAGGGGTTAATCTTTTATGGTTTTCATACTTAATGTGAATTGTGGATCAATTTAATTTCCATAAAAATAGTAAGTGATTTGAGTGCGTAAAGAAAATGAGGGGCAATCTAGACCCTCATGACAGATATGATTCAAAATGTTATGCCTTATGTGCAGTATGTGGATATTTTTCATGGATGAGTGAAGATTATTACTCTAATATTGTTGTACTTTCTTGAATAAGTTATTGTTGATGCGATCTCTATGGTCAAATAAAATATTGCCTTCGTAGGGAATGACATATAGGTTATGTATCGAACCTAAGGTAGAGTCATTAATTTCAGGTCGCGTACTAGAATGGAAAACAACAACAGTGAGTTAGCTGACGCTATTCGCCTTTTGGCGGAGAAAGTGATTCATGAGAGAATTGCGCGTCCTGATTCTGCTGGGGACATGTTTGAAAGGCTAGCCAAAGTTAAGCTACCATAGTTTAAGGGGCAAGTTGATCCTACCTTCTTAAAAAACTGGGTTAGAGAGTTTGAGAAACTATTTGGGACTGTGAACTGTCCTAATAACATGAGAGTGGGTCAAGTTGTGCTATACTTGAAAGATGAAGTTCATTTACGGTGGAGACAAAATGGGGATAGTTGCTGAGGGATTCAATTGGGATTCGTTTATTACTGCCTTAATGGGGATGTTTTGCCCTTCCTTTTTGAGGAAAAAGAAAGCCAAGGAATTTATAAACCTTAGGATGGAGGGTATGACCATCTCAGAATATTACAGAAAATTCATAGCACTATCTAGGTTTGCACCCGAAGTAGTAGCCACTAAGGAGTTAAAGGCCCAAAGGTTTGAACAAGGGCTGACTGATAAAATCCAGCTGGGTTAGGTGGTGAAACTTTTTCATCATTAGATATAGTTTATGGGAGAGCCGCCCACATTTATGGCCTTCAATCTCAGCGTGATAAGAAGAATGGGGTAGTGGGCGAGAAGAGGAAAGAGTTTAATGCTAGGGAAATCAGGGAAACTTCAAGAATAATCGAAATGGGAATGGGAATTTC
Organism: Spinacia oleracea; assembly: GCF_020520425.1. Taxonomy (NCBI): domain Eukaryota; kingdom Viridiplantae; phylum Streptophyta; class Magnoliopsida; order Caryophyllales; family Amaranthaceae; genus Spinacia; species Spinacia oleracea. The sequence continues at coordinate 51,061,257 of NC_079490.1, forward strand.
CAACCGAAAAACAATTAGGGCAACAACTATGATAATAAGAACCATGCTGAGAGGGTGTACCAGTGTAAGAGGTGCAACAATAACCATCTTGGTAAAAACTGCAAGGGAGACTTAGTGACCTGTACCTACTTCCAAAACAAGGGCCATAGGGAGTATGAGTACTTTACTAAGAAAAAGAAGGAACATAATGGAAATAGGAGTGGTAACCAGGTGAAGTCGGGATTTAACTAGTCAGGAAATCAGGGTTTGAAGCCCGTAGGGGCGCAGAACAACAAAGGGAACCTCCATAAGTCTGCTAATGAGAATAACAACCATAACAAGGCTTCAGGTAAACTGTTCTTGATGAGTCGAAATGAAGCTGAACGATCTGCTGACGTAGTGTCTGGTGCTTTTTCTATTGACTTCGTGCTAGTTAAAACGTTATTTGATTCGGGGGCGACTTTTTCTTTTGTTTCGTCCTCTGTTGTTAAAAGTCTAAAATTAATATATTTTGAAGTGATTGATTTACCTGTTAGTATGCTTACTGGTGTAACCATAAGGTATACTAAATTGTTTAAGAACCTGCCTTTAAAGATAAAAGACTGCATTTTTCTTAGCTACTAATTTGATGGAGTTTAGTCTGGGAAGTTGACCTCAGCTAAGTTTGCATTTTTCCTAGATGTAATTCTGGGAATGGACTGGCTAGGTTTGTACAAGGACAAGATAGACTGTGAAATTCAGAAAATAAGTTTAAGGAACCCTATTGGGAAGTTGACCTCATATAGGTGTTTTGAGAATCCATGAACTTTGGAGAGATTTCTGCAATGCAAGTGAGGAAATTGATTAAGAAGGGGTGTAAGCTAATTTTTTGTAGTATGCTAGATGTGATTTAGGAGGTTGGGATGAAGATCGAGGATGTTCCAATTGTGAATGAATTCATGGATGTGTTTCCTAGTGAGATTGCTGGTATGCCACCTGCTAGAGTTGTTGAGTTCACTATATACTTCGTTCCTGGAATGGCACCTATATCTAAAGCACCATATAGAATGACACCTCCCGGAATGAGAGAATTAAATACACAGTTGCAAGAGTTGTTCGATAAGGGGTATATTAGGCCTAGTGCATCACCGTGGGGAGCTCCTATGTTATTTGTTAAGAAGAAAGATGGTTGTATGATATTGTGCATCTATTATAGGGAACTAAACAATGTAACCATCAAGAACAAGTATCCTTTGCCTAGGATAGATGGCCTATTTTATCAATTGAATGGGGCGAGTGTGTTCTCGAAGATTGATTTGCGTTCGGGGTATCACCGGTAGAGGGTAGCTAATAAGGATATACCTAAGACGGCATTTAGGACTCGTTATGGTCATTATGAGTTTACAGTAATTCCTTTTGGATTAAACAATGCACCTTCCATATTTATGGACTTGAGGAATAGAATTCTCCACGAAAATCCTAGATAAGTTCGTTGTTGTATTCATTGATGACATCCTGATTTATTCAAAGATTGAAAAAGAGCATGATGAACACTTGAGGGTTACAATGAAGACACTTAGAAAGAATCAGCAGTATGCCAAGTTCTCTAAGAGTGAGTTTCGTTTGGAGAAAGTAGCATTTTTGGGTTACTATGCGTCGAAGGAAGGAGTCTATATAAATCCTGCTAAGATCCAAGCTGAAAATGAGTGGCCTACTCCAAAGACTGTGTCTGAAATCCAAAGTTTCCTAGGCCTAGCTGGCTATTATAGGAGGTTTGGGAGAGACTTTTCGAAGATAGCAAGACCAATGACCAACCTAGTGAAAATGGAATCAAAATTCGAGTGGAGTGAGAAAGGTGAGGAAGTGTTTCGGGTTTTAGAAGAGCGTTTGACCTCCGCACCTGTTGTCGCGTCAGTGGAAACCTTTTGAGGCTAATTACCCTAACCATGACCGGGGGCTAGTTGCTATTGTGTTCTCTTTGAAGATTTGGAGACGTTATGTTTATGGGGAAGCATGTAAGATCCTTACCGACCTTTAAGTCTGAAATTCTGGCAAAAGGTCCAGTTGAATCTTGGGACAACATTGAAAATGAGTACTTCTTTCCACCCTGCATCCGATGGTTAGTCTAAGAGGACTAACCAAACAATGGAAGATATGTTGAGAGCTTGTGCTATTGACTTTAAGGGTAGTTGGGAAGACCATCAAGATTTCATTGAATTTTCGTACAACAATAGTTATCATGCGAGCATTAAGATGGAAACTTTTGAGGCATTATATGGAACGAAGTATAGAAGTCCCACTTGCTGAAACGATTTTGGTGAAAATATTGTATTGATGACAGAATTTGTTGAAGGAGAAATATCTAGTGTTATTCCCTGAGATGAGTTACGAGGGCGTTACTCGTTTTCTTTAAGGGGGGTAGAATGCGATAGAAATTCACGCGTTTTACCTATTTTTACCTCCTTTTACGGTGCGACGGTTGACAACGTCAAAGTAACCAGTTCTCAAACAAGTAATCTCAAATCACTCAGGTATTGAGGATTAGTGTCTAATAATTTAATGAAATTTACTTATGACGAATTTTCATCTCTTACAGTAAAGTTTCATAGGTATGCCTGATACTAGTCTTTTCAAAGTAAGTATGTATCCAAATGATTGCGAAATTGCCACGTCCACATAGTTCAAAAAACAAAACTACTAGTCATCTTGCATTCTAGTCGTCTAGCGTTTTCTATGCGTCCACCTTTATAGAAAACGCCGACCAGGGACCTTTTTCAACTTTTGACATTCAAGTTCACTTGATAGACATTTCTTAGTCACAGGACTGGTCCTGACAGTCTATCTTGAATATATTGACAAACTGAAAGGACTCATCATTTAATAAACCACAAATTAAATGGAAAAATGAATTCTATTCATTTATATGAATGGTTAACCAAAACGTTTTACAAAGTATTAAACTATAAAACTTTAAAACATTAATTAAGGACATCAAAGACATTCTCCAACATGCTTGATTCCCATAGCTGTAGTGTGCGAGTTGTGCTTCGCTTGCGGCAGAGGTTTAGTTAATGGATCTGAGATATTATCGTCAGTTCCAATCTTGCTTATCTCGACTTCTTTTCTTTCAACGAACTCTCGTAGAAGGTGAAATCTACGAAGTACATGCTTGACTCTCTGGTGGTTTCTAGGCTCCTTTGCCTGTGCAATAGCTCCGTTATTGTCACAATATAGAGCTATTGGTCCTTTAATGGAGGGGACTACACCAAGTTCACCTATGAACTTCCTTAGCCAAATAGCTTCCTTTGCTGCTTCATGTGTAGAAATGTACTCTTCTTCAGTTGTAGAATCCGAAATGGTGCTCTGCTTACCACTTTTACAGCTTACTGCACCTCCGTTGAGGCAGAAGACAAACCCAGACTGTGATCTGAAATAATCCTTGTCGGTTTGGAAACTTGCGTTCGTATAGCCTTTAACAATTAATTCATCATCTCCACCATAGACCAGGAAGTCATCTTTGTGCATTTCAGGTACTTCAGAATATTCTTGGCATCAGTCTAATGTGCCTCTCCTGGGTCTGACTGGTATCTGCTCGTAGGACTGAGTGCGTACGCAACAACCGGGTGTGTACATATCATAGCATACATTATTGAACCAATCAATGATGCATATGGAATCCCACTCATTCGTCTACACTCATCTAGTGTTTTTGGGCACTGAGTCTTGCTTAGACATGGGTAGGTCGCCTCGCTTGGAGTTTCCCATCTTGAACCTTTCAAGCACCTTATTGATATAAGTGCTTTAACTAAGTCAAATCATCCTTTTAGATCTATCTCTGTAAATCTTGATGCCCAGTATGTATTGTGCTTCTCCTAAATCCTTCATCGAAAAACATTTCCCAAGACAAGTCTTGACAGAGTTTAACATAGGAATGTCATTTCCGGTAAGTAATATGTCGTCGACATATAATACTAGAAAAGCAGTTTTGCTCCCACTGACCTTCTTGTATACACAAGATTCGTCTGCGTTCTTGACGAAGCCAAAGTCACTGACTGCTTCATTAAAACATATATTCCAGCTCCTTGATGCTTGCTTCAATCCGTAAATGGATTTCTTAAGCTTTCATACCTTTTTAGCATTCTTTGGATCCACAAAACCCTCAGGTTGTGTCATAAATACAGTTTTTGTTAAAACGCCGTTTAAGAAAGCGGTTTTGACATCCATCTGCCATATTCGTAACCGTAATATGCAGCTATTGCAAACATTATCCGAATAGACTTTAGCATTGCAACTGGTGACCTGTAACCTTTTGCAACCAATCTAGCTTTTAAAACTTCTAGTTTCCCATCCTTGTCCTTTTTCAGTTTGAAATCCCATTTGCTTCCTATGGCTTGGTAGCCATCTGGAAAGTCGACCAAACCCCAAACTTGGATTTCAGACATGGAGTCAAATTCAGATTGCATGGCTTCTTGCCATTGCTTGGAGCTAGGGCTCGTCATACCTTGTTTGTAAGTCGCAGGTTCATCGCTTTCAAGCAATAGAACTTCATGGCTCTCGTTTGTAAAAATACTTAAGTATCTTTCCGGTTGAGACCTATATCTTTGCGATCTACGCGGGGTTACATTTCTTGTTGGTTCTTGATTCTCACCAGATACTTCTAAAGATCTCTGAGTTTCACCCTGAATGTCATCTTGAGCATTCTCTAGAGTTTGTTGTTCGACTCGAATTTCTTCGAGGTCTAATTTTCTCCCACTTGTCATTTTGGAAATGTGATCTCTTTTAAAAAAGATACCATCTCGAGAAACAAACACCTTGTTCTCAGATGTATTGTAGAAGTAATACCCCTTTGTTTCCTTTGGATAGCCCACAAGGATACATTTGTCATATTTTGGTAAAGTTTGTCTGAAGTTAATCGTTTGACATATACTTCACAACCCCAAATCTTAAGAAAATACACATTTGGAGGCTTTCCAAACCATAACTCATATGGAGTCTTTTCGACAGCTTTAGACGGAGCTCTATTTGGTGTGAGTGCAACTGTGTTTAGCACATGTCCCCAAAATTCTATTGGAAGTTCGGCCTGACCCATCATTGATCTAACCATGTCTAGCAAGGTCTTGTTCCACTGTTCTGACACACCGTTCCATTGAGGTGTTGCGGGAGGAGTCAATTCTAACAGAATTCCACATTCTTTAAGATGGTCATCAAATTCATAGTTCAGCTATTCACCGCCTCTATCAGACCGCAGTGCCTTAATCTTCTTGCCTAACTGATTCTCTACTTCACTCTGAAATTCCTTGAATTTGTCAAAGGATTCAGACTTATGCTTCATTAGGTAGACATAACCATATCTACTGAAGTCATCAATGAAAGTGATAAAGTAGCTGAAACCACCTCTAGCATTTGTACTCATTGGTCCATATACATCTGTATGGATTAAACCCAATAGTTCAGTTTCTCTTTCTCCAACTTTAGAGAAAGGTTGCTTTGTCATTTTGCCAAGTAAACATGATTCGCACTTACCATAATCCTGTAAGTCAAATGGTTCAAGAATTCCTTCCTTTTGAAGTCTTTCTATGCGCTTCATGTTAATATGGCCTAATTGACAATGCCACAAATAGGTGAGATCTGAATCATTCTTTTTGGCCTTTTTGGTATTTATGTGATAAACTTTTTTGCCGTGATCTAGTAAATAAAGTCCATTGACTAATCTAGCAGATCCATAAAACATCTCTTTAAAATAAAACGAGCAACTATTGTCTTTTATTAAAAAGGAAAATCCCTTAGCATTTAAGCAAGAAATAGAAATGATGTTTTTAGTAAGACTTGGAACATGGAAACATTCTTCCTGTTCCAAAACTAGCCCAGAGGGCAACGACAAATAATAAGTTCCTACGGCTAATGCAGCAATCCGTGCTCCATTTCCCATTCGTAGGTCGACTTCACCCTTGCTTAATCTTCTAGTTCTTCGTAGTCCCTGTGAATTAGAACATAAGTGTGAGCCACAACTTGTATCTAATACCCAAGAAGTTGAATTTGCAAGTATACAGTCTATAACGAAAATACCTTAAGATGAAACGCCTGTTCCGTTCTTCTGATCTTCCTTAAGCTTCAAGCAATCTCTCTTCCAATGTGATGAGCGACATTTATGTCGCTCTTATCTTAGGATTTCAGTTCATTTTATTAGTATTTTATTATTATTTTTTCTTTGTTTTATCGTTTTTAGTTCGTTTATCGCATTTTGGCATTAATCGTAACATTTTCTCGTCTTCCGTAGATTTTAGTCGTTTTTGCTTAAAACGTGCCTTTTGTGCGCATTCTCATTGCGTGAGGGTCGTTTTGAACATTGACGTGTTTATAATGTGTCATTATGCTTGACGATGTTTAAAATGATTTTACGATTTAGAAAATTGTGATACGAATTAATAACACGATTTTCAATTTTTAATAACGTGCTTTGCGATTTGCTAATTTGCTTGATACTTTGCAAATGTGCAGCGAGCCTTGTGTGTGTGCTGCCCATGAGCCTTGTGTGTGTGCTACCCATCAGCCTTGCAAGCCGTGAGTTGCTGCATACGAACAACAACAACAACTACAACAAGCCACAACAACAGCAGCTCCAATGCACACGAATAGCTGTTGTACACTCTCTTGCATTACCATTAATAGGAGCTGTGCACAGCAGCATCACAGCACAATAGCAGTTGTGCACAGCAGCATCACAGCACAATAGCAGCTGTACATTAACAAGACCAGCAGCAACATTGCGCAGTAACAGCCCAGGCAGAACACGCAGCAGATCAGTACAACAACACGCAATACAAACAGCCTAGCAACCACAACACGAACACAACAAACAGCCACTGTTTGGCTGTTGTTCGTGCATTTACATGAGCCTTGCTTGCCCCTTAATGATAGATGTACATGAGCAGGCATAGCAGCCACAACATTGAGCAGAATAGAAGCTAGCTTGAGGAAGAACAGCCGCAGCAACAGCACAGCCACGTACAGCAACACAAGCGTAGCTGCAACACGCAAACAGGACAGCGGCGGTGGTGCTATGAGATCGAACAGTTGGGCTGTGTGGTCGCACAGGCCTGCTGTGCGAGCGAGTTACAGAACACAGGCGCACAACTGGGCAGATTGTTCACAGAAGCTCCTGATTTTTGGCACTCGGGCGCACAAGAAGTTGTGTGACCGAACAGAACCTTATGCGACTAAACATACCCTTTGTTCGGTCGCACAATGGCGCGGGATTGCTGTTATAAATGCCAAAATTCGCAGCATTGTTGAGAGATTAGAATTGACGTAATTAGTTTTAGTTTTCGTTTTCAGATTTCATAATCAGGATTCTAGAGAGAGAATTAGATTAGGGCTTAGATTAGTGGTTAGGATTAGGATTCTTAGCTTCAAATTCTTGATTCTTGGTTGAATTCAATCATCAAATTTCAGATTTCTTTTCTCTTTCATTTGAGTTTTGTTCTTCAATTTTGTTCTTCAATTTTGATGCAATTTCTACCATTCAAGGTATAATTCTAATTTCTTTTTTATTTGTTCTTTAATTCTTTAATTGCTTTATTAATTTCGTTTATGCTTTGATTTCATTGTTGGATTCTAGAATTAGTTCCATAGTTTGAATTTTCTTGATTTTTCCCCCAATTTTGATATTTGAATTTTCTGAATTTTGTTGATTCAATTAGTTTCATTAATTCAATTAGTTTCATGATTAGGATTAATGTTAGTTTAATTTTGATGTTAATCATGCTAATTGAGTAGTTTTAGTCTAGAGGTTAGGGTTGAAGCCTTGGGATTGAATTTGGGAAATTTTAGGGAAATTCATGATTGATATTGTGGTTAAAATATGAGTAGGTGATAGGATGTCCATGACTAATTAAGTAGTAGTTGCAAATGCTAGTTGATTAGAATTGATTGCAATGCATAGTTTAGGTTTGGCAAGACATTGTGAACCTCTTTTATGCAAGTAAATAGTAGTTCTTATATGCAAGTGGTCTAGTTTAGAAATATGCGAAAGCTTTTCCATAGATTAGATGCTTCGTGTGCTCCATCCGAGAGGTGGCGAGCACGTCATTAGTTTCTATTCCCCTATACATCAAGTCTTTGCATAATCATGATTGTTTTGACCTTGTTCTTCCCTTAATTTAATTTCCATAGCCGATCCCCGAAATCTCTAGAACTTCTTTGCTTGTTTGTATTTTGTGCTTTTCTTGCTTTCATTAGATTAATACAAAAACTTAATTTCCATTCGAACTAGCTTTTGAACGCATTAGATTAAAAAGTTAAACATATTCATTCTCTTGGGACGATCCCTATGCTTACCGCTATAGTCAATATACCCGATTGGTTAGGAGTTTATAATTTTTTTTTGGTTAGGAGGTCTTCTTTCAACGACGGAAAATCGCCTCATGACAATGCCCCTTCTTCTTGCAGTAGAAGCATTCAGATTGACTATAGCTCACCTTCTTCTTTTCAGACTTGGTGCCGCCAGCTTGCTTAGTTGGGCTGGCCTTCTTGCCACCTTTCTTAGCATTCCTATTCTTACCAGATTTCTTGAACTTTCCCCCACACACCATAAGCACATCTTGCTTATCACTTTTGAGCGTTTTTTTAGCCGTCTTCAGCATACCGTGAAGCTCAATGAGCGTTTTGTCCAGACTATTCATACTGTAGTTCAGCTTAAACTGATCATACCTGCTATGAAGAGAATGGAGGATGGTCTCTACAGCCATTTCCTGAGAGAATTGTTGATCCAGCCGACTCATATTCTCAATGAGTCCAATCATTTTGAGAACATGTGGACTTACGGGCTCGCCTTTCTTAAGCTTGGTCTCAGGAATTTTCCTATGAGTCTCGAATCTTTCGACTCGAGCCAGATCTTAGAACATGTTCTTTAATTCACTGATGATCGTGAAAGCATCCAAGTTGATGAACGTTTTCTGTAGATCTGCACTCATGGTTGCAAGCATTAGAAATTTTACATCCTTGTTGGCATGAATCCAACGATTGAGGGTTGCCTGAGTGACCCCGTCGCCAGTGGCTTCGGGAATCGCCTCATGCAGGACATACTCCTTTTCTTCCTGCATAAGAACTATTTGCATGTTCCTTTGCCAGTCAAGGAAGTTTTTCCCGCTCAACTTCTCCTTTTCAAGAATTGAACGGATGTTGAATGAATTGTTGTTTGCCATAGTTAAAACTACAATTGAAAAGAATAAACAAATAAATAACCATTCACAGTTCTCTTAATAAACTTAAATTCTAGCATTCATGCATAATTCAATATTTATTAAGCATTTTATTCAGGTTACGTGTTCCGACAGGTTTGAATAAAATGAACCCAAGATCCTTAAATCATTGAAGAATTAAGCACATTATGTATTTAGACTCAATTTCAGAATATTTTAGGTAAGCTATTCCTTTGCTAATAGTCTAGAAACTACTCTTGGTTGATAGGTACGTCTAAGGACTTATTTGGTAAACCTATCTCATATGCCACGACATAAAAGGACTCCTTACTTATATCATTCATTTTCACCAAAACTAACATGTACTCACAATTACTCAATTTTTTAAAGTTTGGAACTTAAGGCTTTTACTATGTTGGATAGATTTTAAGTGAACTAAAATCCTTAATCATGCAACATAATCAAGCCACAATCTCATGCATAATTAAGACATATTTAAAGCAATAAATAACTTAAAGCATGCATAAGATATAAATGTGATCTAGTATGGCCCGACTTCATCTTGAAGCTTCAACTTCAAACTCCGTCTTGAAAATGGATTGGAAACTCCGTCTTGAATTTCACCATGGGAGGCGCCATTTTCATCAAATAGGATAAGCTATAATTGAAACTAATTACAACTATTTGATGGTACGCAGACCATGTTTAAAATTAAAAACTTTGGTGCATTAGACCAATTTTACATTTAAATTAATGGTACGCAGACCATATTTTCTATCCTATTTGGGCCATACTAGTCACTTTCCATAACCTGCAAAACAGTTCATTTACAATATACCATTCACCCATTCATTTATCAATGAATGGCCCACATAGCAAGTTAGTAGAACATATTATGCATCACATAAATATTTGCAACAATTAATCAAGGGTTCCAATAATCTACAAATTATTCAATCCTTATTAATTCTAATCGAGTTATTTTAACCTTAAAGGAATGTAGACCTAATCAAGAGTTTATGACTAAAATGCTCCCACTAAAACCAAGAAATTTACATGCTTTACAAATTTTAAACAAAAAATTGTATTTCCTAGTCCAACCGGAAACTTACAAATTTAATTAAAATTTAAAGCTCATATAAAATATTATTTAAATCCTTTTATTTTATTTTCAGTTGATTAAAATTAATTAATTTAAATTTTATCAAGGTTTTAATTTTAGTAAAATAATTAGTATAAATATATTTATAATAATTAAATTATTCAAAATTAAATTCCGAGAAAAAATTAAATTACGAAATTAAATTTAGTTAAAATCGGTTTCAACCGAAAAATTAAGGGGCCAAGACAAAGCCATAGGCTTGCGCCTATGCCTCGTCGAGGCCTTGTAGTAGCAGCGCCCATGGGCCGCGTGCAAGAGTGCAGCGCCCATGGCCTGCCACTTCAATGCCCGTTGCGCAAGCATCGAGCAAGCCACGCATAGCACGCAGTAAGCCGAGCAAGCCACGCACTACGCGCAGCAGGCATCCCTCGCTGGGGCGAGGCATCTTTCCCTGGGCGAGCCAGCGCTCGCTGGTGCGAACCAGCGCTCGTTGCCCGCGTGCGCGGCCTCGAAAGCTTGCTGCCTTCATCTCGCCTCTCGCTCACATGCACACCGCACACACCGCACAGCAGGGCAGCCCCTTCGCGCGCGTGTGCCCGTGCCTTCCTCGCTGCCTAGTACCGCATAGGCGACGAACTCCCTTGCTCGTCGTCGCATGCCTGCACTATGCAACACCCCTTAAGGGTAACACTTAACTTCCATTGCTTCGTGCGTGCAAGATTCATAAACGATTTTCATTAAAATCAAAACTTTTAAAATTTAAATTTATTGACAATTTAATAGCCCATATTAATTTCATAAATTTAGGCGAAAAATCAAAAATTTATTATTCAAATTAATTTCCGATTATATTTATTTTCATGGATTCAAATGTAGGTCATAAAATTTTAAAACGTTTCAATTTCAACAAATTTTATGGTGGTTTTTAATCATAGGATCCTAATTAAATTGCTTATTAATTATGAATATCAAATCAAATTCTAAATTATTTCAACAAATTAATTACAATTACAAATTAGGTTGTATAATTAACAAGATTAGGCTTTAAAATTGTTAAACATATATAGTAGGTCAATCATAGATTCAAGATTTACATACAAGATTCGCAAACATTTAATTTAACATCATAACAATTACAAATTTTGCGTTCGAAAAACTAAAACCTCCGAAAAGTCAAAGTTCGGCGACAAATCTTTGATTTTTGTCAAAATTTTAAAACGTCGTTTACATGCGAAATTCACTATAAAATTATAACATTCCGACCATTATTGACAAAACTGCCGAAAAATCCTGCGAACATATAGTCAAATAATCACACGAATTTGCAATTAATTACATACACGAAATTAATCACCCCTTTAATTCATAGCAAATTTATAAAATTTAACCATGTTAACTATAAATGGTTATGGAATTAATTAAAGGCTCGTGATACCAATGTTAGGTTATGATAAATATAAACAATATATTTCATGCGGAAAAACCATAAAGCCAGGAATCCAATTTAGTTGCCACATAGTCAATTAGCATAATTAGGATACATACAATGTGATGCGTGTCTTCCCTAGCTGCTCCCGAGCCGAACAAGAACAAGTTTTAGGACTCCAAATGTCGCCCCTACGTAGATAGTCCACAGCACGTTCGGATCCGCCTTAGATTCAATTAACTAGAATATTATCTAAGGTTTTATGTTTATTCGAAAGCTTAGTTATTCGTTTTAGGCAAATTATTAAGTTCGTTCTTAAACTTAAACTATATGAATACTTATTGATTGTGGTGTATGAATTGTGATTATGAAACACCTATTTATAGAGAGGAAATATCGGACTTAGATTTCCACTAGGATTCAAATAACTAATTCTGTCAAAAATTTAGTTAAGTTAATCACTTAAATAGAGTATTTAATTCACTTAAATACTTGATCCGTTCACGTACTATTTGTGTGACTCTACGGGTTCAACCAAGATTAAGTTGTGGATTAATATTATTAATTCCACTTGAACTGAAGCGGCCTCTAGCTAGGCATACAGCTCACTTGATCTCACTGAATAATTAACTTGCATAATTAATTAATACTGAATCGCATTTATTAGACTTAGCATTGAGTGCATACTTGGACCAAGGGCATTATTTCCTTGAGATGGAAACTATGTTGAATTCATGTATGACTTGATTGTATCGGAGATTGCATGCTTGATGTCGTTGTATTAACATGTTGAGTATAGAATTTTGTTATGAGATTTATATTATGTTGGCATGATTTATTTATACAAGCATGTTGGTTGGGAACTTATATTATGTATATAGTGGCATGGGTCATGATTGATCGTTGTTCCCACTTTTAGTAATTCACTACTTTATGAGGACTGTGGACCTTGTTTGGTAAGTTGATATTTTACCACTACGAAAGTAGTTGACCATTGGTAAAGGAAGCATTGAACTAATTGAATTTCATTCTAGATTGACCGTTGTGTGATCATTTATTTAATTCCAAGAGAAAAAGAAGTTGTGATTGTTTTTTGATTATAATATTTATATTATTGATGAGTCATAACAGTATTAATTGGTAAATAATTTAAAGTGAAACCAGATATCAATAGCTTTAGAATGTGCACGTCTGAAGTGACGGACAATTAGGAGTCGGAGTTCATGGTGGTAGCCCATGGCTTTTTCTGAGACCGTATTGATCACGATGTTCTATTTTCAATTAAAAGGTTCATTGATATCGTAGGTCTTAGGAATACGGAGTCGCGCCCGTATTCTGTCTTCCAAAAGGAAGGCTATTTTAGTTAGACAACTCAGTCCATTGACTAATCCATTTAAATGAATTCTTATTCAAAGTTAGTCTAGTGAAAGTTATATGTGAGTCTTTATGTTGCTACTTATTATTGTTTATTATGTTCACTACTACAAAAATAGGCGAAGAGACCTGTCCAAATATGGCAAAGAAACCTCCTTTGGACAGGTCTCTATCTCACAGGTCTCTTTGACAAAGAGACCCCCTCTAATAAAGAGGTCTCTTATTAAGAAAGAAGAGACCCTTTATCAGAGAGAGGGGGTCTGTTATACTAGTGATGCGAAAAATAATTTAATAGAGGAAGAGACCCATGTTTAGAGAAATGGGGTCTCTTTGCTAAATAAAATAGACTCATCAATAAAGAAAGGGGGTATCTTTGTTAAATATATTCAGACCCCATATTGAAGAAAGGGGATCTCTTTGATATTTTAACGTTTTTTTTTTATTATGAAAAGTGGGAGACCCATTTTTATAGATAACGGGTCTCTTTTCACCTATATTTAATATAAAAAAATAGCATTTATACACAAAAAGGGAAGCGTAAAAAAAAACTATCATAAAAATTAATATCACGTACAATAATTTACAACAATAATACATATACAATAAATCCTACATATATACAATTAAGCCTGGTTAAAACTTCAAATGCCATTAAGCCTTTTCATACCATCTACATTTTCCTAAGTTGTCTTGCTCCTGCATAGTATCTAATCCACAAGCACACCCTTGATCTCATCTACATTAGTTTGCGAAGTAGGCACTAGGAGCTCAAAGAAACAACTACAAAGAAACTAAAGCAGGTGAGGGAGATTCCGAGGATCACAAATTTACAAGCCATAATCATAAAGCCGGATATCACTGATTCACAAGCCAAAATCGTGCAGAACATGTAGAAACTCAGATTAAAAAAGCAGAACAAGAAGATAAACTGATCAGCACAAAATTGCAGAACTGAATCAGCAGTATAGAAACTATATTTATGTTAGTAGATAAATCGATGTACACAATAAAATTCACCATCTGGTTTGAAAATAAGTTAGCTCATGCTCATTAAACGAAACCGTAACACCAATTAAAAAAACTCGGTGCAGTCAATTCACTACTTTACAAGCCATAATCATAATCCAAAGCATTTCTGAAGCTGAATACAACATACAAAAAAGTTCTTTCGCACACACGAGGTATAAATTCATGCATTCCAGACCAATGCATAAACTGTGGACAAAGAACACCTCTACAGAATAAGTTTCTGGTAACATGACTGAGACAAAAAGGAAAGGAAAAAATGTCTTTACTTAAGTTCAAAAAAAATTAGCAGTATGTTTAGCAAGCGGGAAGGTCATTCGACTAAGAAAAGCAGCATGCTGACTTTACATTGGCTGAATTATTAGGTCCCTTTTCAACCAATCCCAAACACACAGTTGCTGACAGAAACCCAAGACAATACATCCATCGGTGTACCAAACAAAGAAGAAAAGCAGGAAAATATCACACTAAACAGACCGCATCATAAATTAACCCTCTAAACAACTAAAACCAGCATAGATTTTACTTTAATTACTGGCCTAGAAAGTTTTAAAGTTCTTAAGAATTATGCCTTGTACGAAAAAGCCAGATACTTTGCTTGCATATGTTGTTAAATGACAAACCACAATTTTCCCAAGCAAATTGAAAAGCTAACCCAAAATTAACTACATCCCAAATCTCCAATCTTGTTGGTTCGACAGACATTCAACCAGGTATTCAGACAATTACAGACACCCATAGCTTATAACTAACATTGTGAAAGATAAAGGGTTTTGGACCAGATTCCAAAGTCTAACTAACATTTCATATGCTTTTAGTAATAGATTATCCAAAAACAAGAGTGACAAAAGTTATGATGTTACGAAAAAACTTGGAATCCTATAGGAGGAACATACATTCAACCAGGTATTCAAACACAAACTTGAACAATATTACTATCCATAATAAGTCGAGTTTTCTACAAGATTTCCTAAATACACATCCATTTATAACAACAGAAAGACGCTAGTCACGCTACAAATATATCAGAATTCACAAATTATATCAACCCAACAAATAAAACCAGTCTTGAGCTCACAGCAGAATTCAGCACCAATGTAAGCAAATTGAAAAATCTTTTATCTTGGTTTTGGGGGGTACACCAAATGGCTTTCATATCTATGTTAAAAATACAGATACCGGATACTGCTTACCATCAGACGTCTTCTAGAAAGTAGACTAGCCATAAATACAGATCATTACTCCTCGTTCTCATATACTGATCGCTTCCCTAAGTTTCTTTAGTCGTGTGCCTGCACCTTGAAGGAAATAATGCCCTTGGTCCAAGTATGCATTTAATGTTAACTCTAATAAATGCGGTGCAGTATTAATTAACAAGTTAATAATTCAGTGAGATCAAGTGAGCTGAATGCCTAGCTAGAGGCTGCTTCAGTTCAAGTGGAATTAATAATATTAATCCACAGCTTACTCTTGACTGAACTCGTAGGGTCACACAAATAGTACGTAAACGGATCAAGTATTTAATGGCATTAAATACTCCATCTATGGATATTAGGAATCGACGGATCTTGGTTTCAGTGGGAGCTGAGATCGTCAAAGGCAAGTAAATGAATACTCCGAAAACGATGATATTGCCGGAAACGGAAATATGGATCGTATCGGAAATATAAATATTATCCAAGTCGTAGATGTTGCCGGAAACGGAAACATGGTACGTATCGGAAAATATTATCGGAAATGGAAATATTACCGGAATCAGAAATATTGCCGGAAATGGAAATATTACCGGAATCGGAAATATTATCGGAATCGGAAATAATTCCGGAAACGGAAATATTAAATATTTGTTCGAAACGGAAATTAATTCCGAAATCGGAAATGTTAAATATTGTTCGTGTGGGAAATGAATTCCGGAATCGGGAATTTAATCGGAAGCATTTTGTACGAATTAGCATCGGACGAGGCTTGCTAGACGAAGGCCCAGCACGAAGCCAAGCCGTCGCCCAGCAAGCCACACGCATCCAACAACACGCTAAGGCCTCGACCAGGCCCAGCGCAAGGCCAGGCCCAGCCAAGGCTTGGCGCGCGCGCTCAGCGATGGGCTGCGAGCAGTGGGCCTCAGCGTTGTGCGCTCAGCGTGGGCCGCGAGGCTTGCGCATGGGTGTGCGGTGCTCGTGCGCTACGTGTGTGTGCTATATGAATCCTAAAGATATCGGAATTCGTGCGTAGATTAAATCCTAATCCTAAAAGATTAAATTAATTATTTAGAGTTCTAAAAGGATTCTAATTAATTAATTAGTATTCTAACAGGATTCGAAATCCTTTCCAAGGTTCTATAAATATATGCCTAGGGTCATAAATTTATATACGAGTTTTTCAACAAGTATTCATACAATAAAACAGTGATTTTTGAGCAGAAAAATTAGTCACATTCTTGCCCATAATTAGCCGAAAATTATAGTACCTTAAGGGCGATTCTAGTTGGTCAATCTTAAGGCGGATCCGAACGTGCTGTGGACTATCTACGGAGGGACGAAACTTGGAGTCCTAAAGATTTGTTCTTGTTCGGTTCGGTTCGGGCGCAGCTAGGAAAGGCACGCTACAAAGTGTATGCACCTAATTATGCTTAATGATTATGTGTAAATAATATGTTTCCTGGCATTAAGGTTTTCCGCATGATTTATGTTTTGTCATATGTATCATAACCTAACAGTGGTATCACGAGCCTCTTATTATTTTCATAATCTAAATTGCATGACATGGTTAAATTTTACAAATTTGCAAAGAATTAAAAGGGGTGATTAATTTTCGTAATTGTTAATTAATTGCAAATTGCGTTGATTTAATTATATGTACGCAGTTTTTTGGCAGTTTATTCGTTACTCAACGAAATCGAGTGATTTTTGTGTCAATTCCGCAGGTAAAAGGCATTCTAAAATTTTGACAACAATACTCTTTTTCGGTCGAACCCAGAATTCCCAAATTCGAAGCCTAACTATGAATTTTCGGAGGTTTTAGTTTTTCCAACGCAAAAGTTTGTAAATTTAAGATGTTAAATTGAATATTTGCGATTCTTGTTGATAAATCTTGAATTTTTGATTGACCTACTGTATATGTTTAACAACTTTGAATGCCTAGACTTGTTAATTATACAACCTAATTTGTAATTATGATTAATTTGTTGAAATTCGAATAATTTAGAATTGATTTGTTTTTCATAATTAATTAATAATTTAATTAGGTATCCGGCCATGATTAAAAACCACCATAAAAATTGTTAGTTTATGTTAAATTTTAAATTTTTATGACCTAGATTTGAATCCATGTTAATCGGAAATTAATTGATTAATAAATTTTCGATTTTTTCGCCCTAAAATTATGAAATTAATATGTTTTATTAATTAGTCATAAATTTTGAATTAAAAAATTTTAATTTTTTTTTGAAAAACGCCCATAAATGTTGCACGCACAAAGCAATGGAAGCTACGTGTTACCCTTAAGGGGTGTTCTATAATGCGGGCACGCGACGACGAGCAAGGGAGCTCGTCGCCCGTGCGGTACAAATGTAGCGAGCAACCAAGTCATGGCGCGCGCGCGAGGCGAGGAGCCTGGGAGTGTGTGCTGTGTTGATGGGTGGTGGGCGAAGGGGCGTGGCACAAGGTCGAGGCGCGCGCGCGGGAGAGCGCAAGCTGGGTCGCCCAGCGAGCACTGCTCCGCGAACCATCTAGCGCTGCCTCGGCACGAGAGATTGCTCGCGTCTAGCGAGAGGTGCATCTCTTGCGTGTAGCTGCTGCTGCATTGTGCCATGGCCGTGCGATCGGTCGTGCACTCGATGGGGCTTGGGCGCAAGCCGAAGTGCCTCGTCGTGTTGCGATTGAGTCGTTTTGAATTTTCAGTTCGAAAATAATTTTAATTAATTTTAAAATTAATAATTTAAATTGTTTTCATGGATTTTAATTTTGAATATTATAATTATTATAAATTTCAATTTATACTAATTATTTTACTAAAATTAAACTAGAATTAATTTAAATTCGTTTAAATCAACTGAAAAATAAATTAAACTAAATGGATTCGATTATAATTTTATATGAGCTTTAAATTTTAATTAAATTTGTATGTTTCCGGTTAGACTAGAAATACATTTTTATGTTTAAAATTAGTAAAGCATATAAAGTTATTAGTTTAAGTGGGAGCCTTTAGTCATAAACTCTTGATTAGGTCTACAAATCCTGTAATGTTAAACAACTTGATTAGAATTAATAAGGACTGAATAATTGGTAGATTATTGGTGCCCTTGATTAATTGCTGCAAATATTTATGTGATGCATAACGTGTTTTACTAACCAACTATGTGGGCCATTCATGATAATGAATGGGTGAATGGTATATATTGTATATGTACAGTTTTGCAGGTTATGAAGTGACTAGTATGGCCCAAATCGGATAGAAAATATGGTCTGCGTACCATTAATTTGAATGTAATTGGTCTAATGCACCAAAGTTTATTTTTCAATTCAAATATGGTCTGCGTACCATCAAATAGTTGTAATTAGTTTAATTATAGCTTATCCTATTTGAAGAAATGGCGCCTCCCATGGTGAAATTCAAGACGGAGTTTTCAATCCATTTTCAAGACGGACTTTGAAGTTGAAGCTTCAAGATGAAGTCGGCCCATACTAGATCACATTTATCTTATGCATACTTTAAGTTATGTATTGCTTTAAATATGTCTTAATTATGCATGAGATTATGGCTTGATTATGTTGCATGATTAAGGATTTTAGTTCACTTAAAATCTAACCAACATAGTAAGAGCCTTAAGTTCCAAACGTTAAAAATTGAATTAAAAGGTGTCACCCCAAAATAACACTTACTTGGATAACCTTTACATCAATCTAGTAATAGTTTTACGCTCAGCGAGGTGTTACTTATTGATCCTAAAGGGGTAAGGTACACAAATAATTGTGAGTACATGTTAGTTTTGGTGAAACTCAACGATATAAGTAAGGAGTCCTTTTAAGTCGTGGGAAAATTGATAGGTTTACCTAATAAGCTCTTAGACGTACCTATTAACCAAGAGTAGTTTCTAGACTATTAGCAAAAGGCTTTTGCTTACCTAAAAGATTTTAGAATTGAGTCTAAATACATAATGTGCTTAATTCTTCAATGGTTTTAGGGTCTTGGAATCATTTTATTCACACCTGCCGGAACAATAAATTCGAATAAAATGCTAATAACTTGTTTAAATTGCATGATTGCTTTAACTTTCAAGTTATTACTCATGATAAATGTTTGGACTTTGCATGCTTCAATGTATGTTTTAATTATTGTTTATAACTAAATATCTTGCATTGCAATAAATCCTTTTAGAAAGGTAACAGTAAATTTCCTCGATTGATAGTGAATCCAAGAACGATTCACGGAAATGAGAGAAAATGAGCAATTTAAAATGTACGTTTCTTTTAGCGACTTTTATGGTTGTTTTCGAGTATCAAAGTCGAATGGTGAATCGATTGGTGCTTGTGAATTCAAAATACAATGTAGTTTTGAGATCATAAAGCATTGAGTTTAAAAGTTCAGCTTTACCAATGGTTAACAACCATTCTTTTATCCATTTAATTCTCGAATGAGTCTAGACCCTAGACATTCGAATAGATCGATGCTTAGAGAACTTTAGAAGCTTCTGGTAAGATCATCTAGTTAAAACAAAAATATTCAACATAAATGGTAAGAACTTTGTTGGAATGACATTGGACATGTCTAAACAAAGTATAAAAGTCAACACTAGATAATTCAATTCTTAAGGCTATTACAAAAGGTACAAGAAATAGGAAAACAAAGGAACAAATGAAAGGAATTTACAATTCCGTTTCTACCTATAAGTTTATGTTTAAAGCGAAGTGACCTAGCAATCAAACTTCCTTGGTATCATATACCGCTTGAGGTTCTTACTTCGGTAATAACTCAAACAATGGAAGCTAGGCTACACTAATGGCCTACAAGTGGGAAATGAAGCATGGAAATGCTACATTAGTTGTAGGGTCATCTAGTTTGTTTTACGTCCTTTCAAGCCTGGAACTTAATGGCTATTTTGTTCCATAATCAGCATACCTAAATTTCTGTTTCAAACACAGAAAGACTCACATTCAAGAAAAACAAAAACAATGTTTGTTTGTTTTATTTGAATGAAATGGTCATTTACGGATTGAGTCAATATGCTTGATTAAAACAAACAACTCTTTATCAATAAAAAATTTACTAGGTTCAAGTCAACCCCTTGATTTGAGTTCCACTAATCTTTGGCATTGTTGCTTAGACCATATCAACAAGTTAACATTCATAAGCTCTATTTTGATGGACTTTTGAAAGTTGATTGATTTCTAGATCAATTCAAGACAAGCTAGTCTTACTTGTTGAAAGTAACAAAAGATATGAACTATTGTTAGAACACCTAGACGATAGAGTTCAAAGCTAAAGAAAGAGATTTTATGACTTTATTATTTCACCTAGATTTGAGTGAATATTGATTTATTTACTCAAAGTGATATAAGTTTGAATCTGTTTGGCTAGTTCAAAGATTCAGAAGTATAAATCCCACTTGGCAAGAAATCATAAAGATCTAGGTTAGATCATGTTGATGATTACTTAAGTCAAGAATGATCATCAATAATAGTGTGTAGTAAATTCACAATCTAGCTCCATAAGATATGGCATATCTAAGTTGGAATTATCGAAGTCAATTAGTACTTGATTCGATCAATGATGAATCATAAAGACTTTTCCTATTATTTCTAAAACAAAATGCTCAAACTACCACCAAACTAAACCAAATTCGTCAAAGCTATTGAAAAGTAATTTCAGAATATCTTTTCATAATATATATACAGAGTTCCTAAACTCAGTGGGAGCTTAGTGTTTGTTATTCAACAAACCAAGGCCCAAGTATAGATATATGTTGGATGCGTGTGGCTTGCTGGGCGCGGTCCTGGCTTCGTGTTGGGCCTTCGTCTAGCAAGTCTCGTCCGATGCTAATTCGTACGACGCGCTTCCGATTAAATTCCCGATTCCGGAATTCATTTTCGATACGAACAATATTAAACATTTCCGATTCCAGAATTAATTACCGTTTCGAATAAATATTTAATATTTCCGTTTCCGGAATAATTTTTCGATTCCGATAATATTTCTGATTCTGACAATATTTCCGTTTCCGGCAATATTTCCGATTCCGAAAATATTTCCATTTCCGATAATATTTTCCGATACGTACCATGTTTCCGTTTCCGGCAACATCTACGACTTGGATAATATTTATATTTCCGATACGATCCATATTTCCGTTTCCGGCAATATCATCGTTTCCGGAGTATTCGTTTACTTGCCTTTGACGATCTTAGTTCCCACTGAAACCAAGATCCGTCGATTTCGAATATCCATAGATGGAGTATTTAATGCCATTAAATACTTGATCCATTTACGTACTATTTATGTGACCCTACGGGTTCAGTCAAGAGTAAGCTGTGGATTAATATCATTAATTCCACTTGAACTGAAGCGGCCTCTAGCTAGGCATTCCGCTCACTTGATCTCACTGAATTATTAACTTGTTAATTAATACTGAACCGCATTTATTAGACTTAATATTAAATGAATACTTGGACCAAGGGCATTATTTCCTTCAGTCTCCCACTTGTCCTTAGGGACAAGTGTGCATTTCCTAATTCCTTTGTCGCTCGATGCTTGCTCTTGAACATAAGGTAATAGTTGTCATCCTTATTATGTCTAGAGGTGTTTCTCGGTTTCAGAGTTCAACTGGTCAAATAAACAGATAATCATAGCCTATGATTCATCTGAGCACGGCCATCCATTTTACAGTTTCTAGCTCTCCGAGTGGCCTTGTACAACTTTCAGCATCTCATCCCGATTTATGGGAGGACAATCCCAATCTTGCGATCTTGAGATTAGACTTCGTTTGATAGGTGATTACCTGAGCGTTGCCTTTATAGCCTCCTTTTACGGTGCGACGGTTGACAACGTCAAACTAAGCAGTTCTCAAACAAGTAATCTCAAATCACTCAGGTATTGAGGATTAGTGTCTAATAATTTTAATGAAATTTACTTATGACATATTTTCGTCTCTTATAGTAAAGTTTTGTAACTCTGTCCGATACTAGTCTTCCCAAAGTAAGTATCTATGCAAATGATTACGACATTGCCATGTCCACATAGTTCAAGAAACAGAACTACTAGTCATCTTGCATTCTAGTCGTCTAACGTTTTCTATGCGTCCATCTTTATAGAAAACTCCGACCAGGGACCATTTTCAACTTTTGACATTCAAGTTCACTTGATAGACATTTCTTAGTCACAGGACTGGTCTTGACAGTCTATCTTGAATATTTTGTCAAATTGAAGGGACTCATCATTTAACAAACCACAAATTAAATGGAAAAATGAATTCTATTCATTTATTGTGAACGATTAACCAATAATGTTTTACAAAGTATTAAACTCTAAAACTTTAAAACATTAAACAAGGACATCAAAGCCATTCTCCAATATGCATGTTTCCCATAGCTGCAGTGTGCGAGTTGTGCTTCGCCTGCGGCAGAGGTTTAGTCAATGGATCTGAGATGTTATCATCAGTTCCAATCTTGCTTATCTCGACTTCTTTTCTTTAAACGAACTCTCGTAGAAGGTGAAATCTACGAAGTACATGCTTCACTGTTTGGTGGTGTCTAGGCTCCTTTTCCTGTGCAATAGCTCCGTTATTGTCACAATATAGGGCTATTGGTCCTTTAATGGAGGGGACTACACCAAGTTCACCTATGAACTTCCTTAGCCATATAGCTTCCTTTGCTGCTTCATGTGCAGCAATGTACTCCGCTTCAGTTGTAGAATCCGCAATGGTGCTTTGCTTAGCACTTTTCCAGCTTACTGCACCTCCGTTGAGGCAGAAGAAAAACCCAGACTGTGATCTGAAATCATCTTTATCGGTTTGGAAACTTGGGTCCGTATAGCCTTTAATAATTAATTCATCATCTTCACCATAGACCAGGAAATCATCTTTGTGCCTTTTCAGGTACTTCAGAATATTCTTGGTAGCAGTCCAATGTGCCTCTCCTGGGTCTGACTGGTATATGCTCGTAGCACTTAGTGCATACGCAACATCCGGGCATGTACATATCATAGCATACATTATTGAACCAATCAATGATGCGTATGGAATCCCACTCATTTGTCTACGCTCATCAAGTGTTTTTGGGCATTGAGTCTTGCTTAGAGTCATTCCATGAGAAATGGGTAGGTAACCTCGCTTGGAGTCTGCCATCTTGAACCTTTCAAGCACCTTATTAATATAAGTGCTCTGACTAAGTCCAATCATCTTTTTATATCTATCTCTGTAGATCTTGATGCCCAGTATGTACTATGCTTCTCCTAGATCCTTCATCGAAAAACATTTCCCAAGCCAAATCTTGACAGTGTTTAACATAGGAATGTCATTTCCGATAAGTAATATGTCGTCGACATATAATACTAGAAAAGCAATTTTCCTCCCACTGACCTTCTTGTATACACAAGATTCGTCTGCGTTCTTGATGAAACCAAATTCACTGACTGCTTCATCAAAACATATATTCCAGCTCCTTGATACCTACTTCAATCCGTAGATTGATTTCTTAAGCTGCATACCTTTTTAGCATTCTTTGGATCTTCAAAACCCTCGGGCTGTGTCATAAACACAGTTTCTATTAAAACGCCGTTTAAGAAAGCGGTTTTGACATCCATTTGCAATGTTTCGTAATCGTAATATGCGGCGATTGCTAACATTATTCGAATAGACTTTAGCATTGCAACTGGTGAAAAGGTTTCATCGTAATCCACACCGTGGACTTTCCTGTAACCTTTTGCAACCAATCTAGCTTTGAAAACTTCAAGTTTCGCATCCTTGTCCTTTTTCAGTTTGAAAACCCATTTGCTTCCCATGGCTTGGTAGCCATCTGGCAAATCGACCAAATCCCAAACTTGGTTTTCTGACATGGAGTCTAATTCAGATTGCATGGCTTCTTGCCATTTCTTGGAGCTAGGGCTCGTCATAGCTTGTTTGTAAGTCGCAGGTTCATCACTTTCAAGTAATAGAACGTCATAGATCTCGTTCGTCAAAATACCTAAGTATCTTTCCGGTTGAGACCTATATCTTTGCGATCTACGCGGGGTTACATTTCTTGTTGGTTCTTGATTCTCACCAGATACTTCTAAAGATCTCTAAGTTTCAACCTTAATGTCATCTTGAGCATTCTCTAGAGTTTGTTGTTCGACTCGAATTTCTTCGAGGTCTACTTTTCTCCCACTTGTCATTTTGGAAATGTGATCTCTTTTCAAAAAGATACCATCTCGAGAAACAAACACCTTGTTCTCAGATGTATTGTAGAAGTAATACCCCTTTGTTTCTTTTGGATAGCCAACAAGGATACATTTGTCATATTTTGGTAGAAGTTTGTCTGAAGTTAACCGTTTGACGTATACTTCACAACCCCAAATCTTAAGAAAAGACACATTTGGAGGCTTTCCAAACCAAAACTCATATGGAGTCTTTTCGACAGCTTTAGACAGAGCTCTATTTGGTGTGAGTGCAACTGTGTTTAGCGCATGTCCCCAAAATTCTATTGGAAGTTCGGCCTGACCCATCATTGATCTAACCATGTCTAGCAAGGTCTTGTTCCTCTGTTCTGACACACCGTTCCATTGAGGTGTTCCGGGAGGATTCAATTCTAACAGAATTCCACATTCTTTCAGATGGTCATCAAATTCATAGTTCAGATATTCACCGCCTCTATCAGACCACAGTGCCTTAATATTCTTGCCTAACTGATTCTCTACCTCACTCTCAAATTCCTTGAATTTGTCAAAGGATTCAGACTTATGCTTCATTAGGTAGACATAACCATATCTACTGAAGTCATCAGTGAAAGTGAAAAAGTAGCTGAAACCACCTCTAGCATTTGTACTCATTGCTCTACATACATCTTTATGGATTAAACCCAATAGTTGAGTTGCTCTTTCTCTAATTTTAGAGAATGGTTGCTTTGTCATTTTACCAAGTAAACATGATTCGCACTTACCATAATCCTCTAAGTCAAATAGTTCTAGAATTCCTTCCTTTTGAAGTCTTTCTATGCGTTTCAAGTTAATATGGCCTAATCTATAATGCTACAGATAGGTGAGATCTGAATCATCCTTTTTGGCCTTTTTGGTATTTATGTAATAAACTTGTTTGTCGTGATCTAATAAATAAAGTCCATTGACTAATCTAGCAGATCCATAAAACATCTCTTTAAAATAAAACGAGCAACTATTGTCTTTTATTAAAAAGGAAAATCCCTTAGCATTCAAGCAAGAAACAGAAATGATGTTTTTAGTAAGACTTGGAACATGGAAACACTCTTCCAGTTCCAAAACTAGCCCAGAGGGCAACGACAAATAATAAGTTCCTACAGCTAATTCAGCAATCCTTGCTCCATTTCCCACTCGTAGGTCGACTTTACCCTTGCTTAACCTTCTACTTCTTCTTAGTCCCTATGGATTGGAACATAAGTGTGAGCCACAACCTGTATCTAATACCCAAGAAGTTGAATTAGCAAGTATACAGTCTATAACGAAAATACCTGAAGATGGAACGACTGTTCCGTTCTTCTGATCTTCCTTTAGTTTCAAGCAATCTCTCTTCCAATGCCCCTTATTCTTGCAGTAGAAGCATTCGGATTCAGAAGTGGGTTGACTGACCTTCTTCTTTTCAGACTTGGCGCTAGTTTCCTTAGTCGGGTTGGCCTTCTTTGCCCCTTTCTTAGCATTCCTCTTCTTACCAGATTTCTTGAACTTGCCACCACACACCATAAGCACATCTTGCTTATCACTTTTGAGCATTTTTTCAGCGGTCTTCAGCATACCGTGAAGCTCAGTGAGCGTTTTGTCTAGACTATTCATACCCGCAATGAAGAGAATGGAGGATGATGTCTACAGCCATTTCCTGAGAGAATTGCTGATCCAGCCGACTCATATTTTCAATGAGTCCAATCATTTTGAGAACATGTGGACTTACGGGCTCGCCTTTCTTAAGCTTGGTCTCAAGAATTTTCCTATGAGTCTCGAATCTTTCGACCCGAGCCAGATCTTGGAACATGTTCTTTAACTCACTGATGATCGTGAAAGCATCTGAGTTGATGAACGTTTTCTGTAGATCTGCACTCATGGTTGCAAGCATTAGACATTTCACATCCTTGTTGGCATCAATCCAACGATTGAGGGCTGCCTGAGTGACCCCGTCGCCCGCGGCTTCGGGCATCGCCTCTTCCAGGACATACTCTTTTTCTTCATGCATAAGAACTATTTGTAAGTTCCTTTGCCAGTCAAGGAAGTTTTTCCCGTTCAACTTCTCCTTTTCGAGAATTGATCGGATGTTGAATGAATTGTTGTTTGCCATAGTTAAAAATACAATTGAAAAAGAATAAACAAATAAATAATAATTCACAGTTTCTCTTAATAAACTTAAATTCTAGCATGCATGCATAATTTAATGTTCATTAAGCATTTTATTCAAGTTATGTGTTCCGGTAGGTGTGAATAAAATGATTACAAGACCCAAAAACCATTGAAGAATTAAGCACATTATGTATTTAGAGTCAATTCTAAAATCTTTTACGTAAGCAAAAGCCTTTTCCTAATAGTCTAGAAACTACTACAAAAAAGGGTATAGAGTACTGTTGAAATACACTTTATAGGACGCCTTAGAGGCGTTCTCCAACTCAGCGCACTATAAAGTTTATAAATGGGTAAAAGAAGCGTTTTATATACCTAGTTATAAAGTATAGTGATAGGAGATAAGCGTCCTCTATTCCCTTCCTAAAAGCAGAAAACGAAGAAGGAATATAGAACGATTAACGTACATAACCGTCTCCTATACACTACAATAAAGCGCGCCTTCCGTACATAACCGTCCTCTATTCTTCCTATTAAATATTGAGATACAGAACATCTTTCGTACATAGGCGTACTATATTCTACCCCCTTTTTTTAATATTATTTAAAAACAACACGAGCAATTTTTTTTGAATATTATTTTAAAATAGAATATTACGATTCTAGTATGTAAACCAAATCTAAAACGATAAAATATAAATGATATCGACGCGATCTTTCCAAAAATCCTTTCATTCAATAACAAAATAGTATTATTCATTCAATAACAAAATAATATTTTTCATTCAATAACAAAATAAATGATCTACACAAGGTACGGCAAAAATAAAAATCCAATATCACTGTAAAAATAAAAAAACTCAACAGCAACAGCAGGAACAAATTCTCCAGCAACAGCAGCGCCTGCAGCAGGTACAACAACGTCTGCAGCAGGAACATCAGAGTCTGCAACAGGAACAACAGCGTAACAGCAGTGTCTGCAGCAGGAACAACATCGTCTGCAGCAACAGCGACGTCTGCAGCAGGAACAGACTCCCAACAACAATCTCAGCTAGCTTAAGTCACACTAGATCATCGTCATCATCATCTTCATCTTAATCGTTATTTGGTTGGTGATATTCGATAACGTATGAGATTCACCTCTCCCTTAGCTCGTCAATCGTAGTTTGAGAATACGTGGGAGGTTTGGTAAAATACTACAAGACAAGTTAAAATGTACGAGTAAGAAATAAAGAACATGCAGCAAGCAACAAAACCAGTAAGTGATGAGTATATATATCAAGCCACAATTCAAATGGTAGGGTAGAAGAACACTAATGCAGTATTAGTTTGAGTGGTGTATTGCAACTATATTATCCAACACCAGTTCGAAACATGACTATTGACTGCTACATAGTGTAGTCATGAAATATAATCAGAGTTATAAATTGATATCAACCACAAATTGTTTGAATTAATGACCTACACCAAAGCAAGATGAGACTTATAAAGAGCCCACTAGCTAAGATACATGTAAAAATCTTGAAACATTAACACAGAAAGTAGGACCTTCACAAACACTCCTAACCTTTATTTTCCACTTCTCTTTTCTACCAGTAGAATAGAAAAATCTACGCAAGTGCACCATGAGGCTTCACCGCAATCAGTTAGGCGCTTATCACTTCACTATATTTTGTACTGAACTAAGCTGATTAGTGAGAATTGTTTTACTGATGAAACTTGTTTTTATAGATTACACATCAATATTGACTATTGCTAATTTATCACATGATCAACTGAGTAAAACTAATTTTACTTGTCAAAACTAATTTTACTGGAACTGATTTCACATAAGCTGAAAAGAATTGCCCCTACTATATTATCAGAAGATCAGTTTGTTATTTCAGAAAAGAGGTCAGACATTAAAAGCCAAGCACATTGTCCATAACCAAACAACAGTAACCTGCGGCCCAAGTTCAAGAATAACAAATATGTACACAATGCTTTATTCCAGAATAAAACAAAATCCAGCAAACAGTCCAAAGACCCCATAAATACTTCAGTTTATAGCAGGGAGGTGCAGACAGACAGACAAGGAGGTAAAAGCAACCAGTAGTGGGTGGCGCTAGCCATTGGCAACAGCAGAATAAGAATCTCTAATTAATTTAAGTGTTCTGAGGAATGCCTTGGGCATATTAGAAGTAGAAATAGGAAGAGAGTTTTGGATGCAATAGATTCTAGAATAAAAAATAAGCATGAGTTTTAATGCATCAGAAGAAAGCAGTACCTTTTCAGGAATGAACATTTGTCGATTCAAATGCATTGATCGCCTTCTCGAACTTTTGCACACACAATCTGGACATGGGTCCGAATAGTGAGTTTCAGTCATATGAAAACAGCAATACACTTCCACAGCATCATACTCTTTTGTTTTGACATGTTGAAATTAAGAGCTGAATGTGTAAATAATCAAATTGCATGTACCATTAAGTAGTAAGACTGTAAGAGAAACACATAACCCGCTATTGCGATTACGCCCAAGCCAAAATAGATGGATTGTGAATATTTCTTCATAGTTAGTATACAATATATATGACAGAATCAAATGCATGCCATGATAAATCTGATCTAAAATCTCAACAGAAGAATCATACTTCAGGTAGGATCTCAAGTCTCAATCAAAAAGAGAATTGAGTACAAAACCTTCTTTCTGGAGCTCACAAGCTCGAAGATACAGGTGACCCCTGACAGCATATGCACACTATCAGAAAGCTAATAGATACCTTAGTAAAACAACTTCTTTAGAACATTAATTTCATGGAAACCGTTGCCTGAACACCAACTACTCTACTTAATCTTCTTCTTTGGTCTTAACTGCAAACCAACAACACAATATTTTAATATCTAACCAAAACAACCATGAAATTGGTTTCATTAGGGAAAATCAAGAAATGCCAAGTGACCTCAGAAACATCATCGACGACATTTGTAATCTAGATAGTAATTTTAATTATTGTAAAATTAAGTTTACTAGTAGACAAGCTACACTATACGCCCATAAACTTGCAATCCAGGCAAGGAATAATGGTGTCCAGCAAAGCTACTAAGTAGTGGTTTAGTGTCTGTCAAAAAAAGGGGTAAAACAACAACAGATTAGTGATTCAACTAACCCTTATGAATGGTGTTGTCAGCAAGAGTGATCACCTTCAAACTTCTTTCCAGCAAAGATCAGCCTCTGTTAGTCTAGTGGAATTCCTATCATACAGAAAACAATCAATTTCCCTCTCATTTGATACAACAAAAACAAATGCATAAACTATATGTAGACCATTTAACATAATAACACTATAAATCTATACTCACCATATGCTTAATTAGCACAACAAAAAACAGAACACAATCACATGCTCAACAGAAATATCTTACGAAATCCAATTCCCAATTAGGTTTGCCACATTAACCTCATCGTCGCTAGATTCAATGGCATATTCAGACCGATTTCCATATTTAAATTTCACTTATTAAATCTAATTCCCATTTAGGTTTTCCACATTGAACATGAATATAAATATAGTAACTTTGTTGTCAATACTCATACAGAAAATTTTGAAACACAAGCAAACTAAAAGAAATCTCAGTTCCCAATTTTTTGTAGGTTAGAACAATTCGCCAAAATCAAGTTTACATCAATCAAGATTATAATTATACAATTACCAATTCAAATTTCAATCAACCACATACAAAATATCAAACCATGAGCTAATTAAGTTAAAATTAACTTTAATTATCCAAATTCAATCAGTTAAAAAATATTTAAATCATGTTATAACCCACATAAAAATTCAATCTCCAAAAATCAAAATTCAAATAAAATTATAACTTTTGACAAAATTCAACACCTAAAACCCAAAAATATTATACCTCGGAAATGATGGAAGCAATCGGCGTTCATCGGAGGTTGGGAGGCGGTGGGAAAGGCGGCGCGTTAAAGCCGAAGGTAAATATAGGAGGCTGATGAAAGACGGTGGAAATGAAGTCACTACTAGAAAATGGGTTTATAACGACAAACTTTTTCGTCGTTATAAGTCTCAAAAGTCATCGTTAAACCTTTAACGACGAACAAAGTTCGTCGTGAGTTTTGTCGTAATAGCTTCCGACGTTATTAGTATTAACGTCAACGTTCTTCGTGAATTTTACACGACGAATTTATTGTTCGTCGTTATTTATTAACGACAAAAAGGTTGTTCGTCGTTATTTATTAACGACAAAAAGGTTGTTCGTCGTTATTATGTGTTCAATGACGTCGAACAAACAGCAAACCGCGACCAACAAACTTGACCTAAAAAGGGAATCAAATGAAAACAATAATTTTAATTATCGTCCAACAACGACAAAATATTTCGACATTAATGTGACTATAAAATAAATATAGTTTGTCGTAAATATGAAAAATATATATAACCTACAATTCATTCAAAACCATAAAAAGTATATAGAATAATACACTAAAATTATATTAATTAAACGTAATCAATCACAAAAAATTTATAATAAACAAATTCAATGTGAGTCAAAACAACCAAACTAATAAGTCAGTCATCTACAAGCTGTAATCACTAAAATTGCTAGTGTTGAAGAAAAAAAAGAACAATATCCCAAACTAACTTTCTCCAGCACGCTTGCATCTATGTTTGATGCATCAATCAATTGTTGCTCGAGGGAGCATGCCAAATTAATTGCATTCAACGCAACCTCAGACGTAACAACAGTCACTCTACGAATTCCTTTGGCAATCCCCTGCTAAGATAAAAGAGCAAATGCCTTGGCTTCTCTTAAATTAGATATATGAGTTCCTACATGATCCACAAAGCACGTTTTAGAACAAAGTTAATCAGAAATTCGAAAATGAACAGTTAGAATATCAAGGAGAAATGATACCTCCACAAAGTTCAGCAGAGTATTCTGTCCATTCTTATCTTGATCAGCCAGGAGATCTTCCACCTTTTTCCCAACTGATTATATACAGTATAAAAATTAGTAAATTAACAACTAACACAATTAGCAACTTTGATTCTCTGTAAGTGCTAAAGAAAACTTCATATAATGTAAAATTTACTGACCTCTGTAGCTCGCTTCCCTCTCCTTCGAGCCTGAACACTAGTAAGCTCAAGAAGCACACTCTTGTATTATACAATGGCACAAGAAGAATACATAAGAGACCTCTGAAAAAGCTTGGCTACCACACAGCTAAATCATTCATAAGAGAGTTAATGATACGACTATAAAGATTCAAAGATAAGAAAAACCACAAGGTAATCAGTGACCTGCAGATGAAGGAGAAAACAAGGCACAGAGAAAACTTCCTTTCTCAAGCAAATCCTTGCGTGTATTTCTTTCAAAAGTATTCCTTAGGATATGCTCGGTAACCTTGCCAATGCCTCCAATCTGTTCATAAAGCATAAAGAAATGAATTGATGAACACAAGTTAGCATACACCAGACTATTTAATTGGTTTTACATTTCTCAATTACTACCAAACTTGAGGGACCCCTTCTTAGCCTTCTATACAAAAGCAAAGAACAAAGACAAGACTCATAACAGAGGTACCTTTCTTATCGGGAGGGAGGATATGAATGTCATCACAGCCAATCGATCATTTGGCAAAATAAATTGTCCATTTGGCTTGTTTATATCTGAGCAAACCTAATTCATACAATCAATATAATACCAAGAATTTAAGTCAATATCACATTAACTAACAACCATACAGGCATACAGGAAATAACAGGGTTTCCAAAATTTGATCTTTTAAAGTTTGTAAGTGTGCTATCTACTAGAATCAGGTTATTTCCTGATGGGCAATAAATTCCTGTATCTTTAAACACATCAATGGCTATCAAATAAGGATGGAAGGAGTATCATGGATAAGAATTTCAATAGGAAAAATAAGCATTGTTCACACAATGAAAAATTTGATTTCTCTCGTAGACCTATGCCCCACTAGAGCATAGCATTAGTTGCATCTTTATCAGACAAGAGATTTATCCTAGTCCCAAACAAGGATTTATCCTACTGCAAACCCTACCCATACAAGTTTTATTGTCTGTCCACGATTTGATAAAGTTTTTTTCTATTTCAAAGCCCTTCTCTGCTTCTAATCTTCTGAAAAATCTATTACACTATCAATTGGCTAATACTATGGCCTTGAAGAAATGCTTATCACGCCAAAGTTGAATTAATTACATATGTATGCCAAGAGTTATCATCGATGAGATTTTATCAGTTATTCAGTCTCACTCTCATGGGAATATGGGATAATCTTGCAGCTAAGACACCATCAATGGATAGCCAGGTCAAATGATGGGAAAAAAAACATAAAGATGGCGTCAGATTCTTGAAATTATGACGTATATTACAAAAAAGATATTACACATATATCCTAACATGGACCTTATATTCACCAGATTTAAATTCAATAAGAAGTAAATGAAAATATAAAAGCACCTTAGCCAGTAATCGATTAGGAGCCACACCAGCACTACATGTCAAACCAGTTTCTTCAAAAACACCTCTTCTGATCTCACCAGCAACCTTTTGTGAAAAAGTATACGAAAAAGGGAAACAAAAGCATTCAATCATACAGAAACTTGAGTTATGCAAA
This sequence comes from Spinacia oleracea, assembly GCF_020520425.1. NCBI lineage: Eukaryota > Viridiplantae > Streptophyta > Magnoliopsida > Caryophyllales > Amaranthaceae > Spinacia > Spinacia oleracea. The sequence continues at coordinate 51,094,463 of NC_079490.1, forward strand.
CAGATACATCAAAGCAGAAGAATAATAGGACAGAAAAGGCAGGAAACAATTTTCCAAGAGATTCATCTGCCAGAATACTCACATCATCACTTCTCACATCTCTTTCTCTGCAGACCTCAGTTATATCAAGGTATGCTTCATTTAAGCTAGCGGAAATGACAATAGAAGGAAGGAGAATTGCAGATCGTTTTTTTATGACAAAGGAGAATGGTGAACATATAAGAATCTGCTAATTTATAAGTAAGCTAATAGATTTCCACTACAGAGTAGTTAAAACTAAGAAAATGTACATTAGAAAAATAAAAAGACAATAAAAATATTAAGTATGAGACATTTCATGTATAGAGAATAAACTGCAAATAGATTCCAATGAATAAAACTACAATCAAGCATAACTTAATTTGGCATATCAACAGAAGACTGTCCCATTAATATACTCGCTTATTCTGCTCTATCATCAACAGAAGACTGTCCCATTAATATATAATTCATTATGGCATAGCAGAGTTAGAGTAAGAGACACAATCAAGCATAACTTAAAATACCTAACAGATTAAGAACGAGGTCCATTAATATAGCTTGCTGGCGAAATTAGGTTTTTCTGAATAGAAATAATGCTATGATCTGTAACACCAAATAAAATAAGAGATCCTTTGGAAGCTTCCTGCTTGCAGTTGAACTAGTTCTAGATGATTCCTGCAATATGATAACAAACAATCTTTAAGTTGATTGCAGATTGCAGATTGGTAACCAAATTATTTACGATAATAATTAATTAAAGTTGATCTCCGTAGAGCTTGACACACTATTGAGAACACAAAATATAAACAGGGGTAAGATCGAATCCAATAAAGATCAAACTTCAAAAAAAAATCGATTAAGCCAAAAACCGAACATCAAATAAGCTCTGGTCATACATGAATATTACCTTGATAATTTCGTTTTAATTTTACAATATGTTTAATTTGTTGTCTAAGTGCAAGATCAGTAGCAACAAAATTAACAACTAAATTGAGAGAAACCTACCTTCAAGCCTAGAAATTTATCTAAACCCAAACTCCCTCTGAAATTTATCAATTAGAAGTTGAAAAACAAAATACAAATATATAGAGATTCAACCTATCCTAACCCATCAAAACAATCAATTTACAGTTACTTCATATAAGAAAACCAAATTACAAGCCACGAAATTTTCGATCTGAAACGAATAAGAGAGAGAAGAATTCATCAAACAACAAAAAAATAATCATAAAAAAACTTACACGTTGAGAATAAGAGAGATCGACATCCAAATTATGAACAAATTGCGGAACTCTTCGCACAGCATTTCGAATGTAGCCTTGCTCATACGAAACGATTTTTTGAATTCTTCGTCTGGGTAATCCGGGTGACTGCATTTCTCCCACCAATCTTTTAATCGGTCCACCACCCACATCCTTCGGTGGTTAGACACCGGCGCCGCCGGAACCAAGGCGGAGGTGAATGTATTCCGATTGCGTTTATTCCGCTGCTGCTTAGACGACGACGGCTGAGCTGCTACGAGTTCTGCTGGCGGCGGCACTTCAACAACAGCTTGTTGGTAATTATTGAATGTGGTTGTATTAAAAAAAATCCATCACCCAACTTCATCTTTGCAGAGATAGAGGGAGAGGGTCAATTTTTGAGAATCGGGAAAACCTAGACGAGTTCAATTAGAGGGTTATAAACTTTTAGGGTAGAGGCGCGTTGAATAAATTGGAAATAACGATGAACATTTTTTATTTTCTTTTTCTTATTTTTCTTTTTGTGGAACAATGACGACGTACTTACCCATTAGTCGTAATTGATTACGAGCTATTGCTTTTAACGACATAATTTTGATGTCATCGCTAATACATCGTCGTTAAATATGTAATTTCTAGTAGTGAGTGCTCTTTGCTTTTGCGGAGTTCTCGATCTCCAGTTACCCACCCAGCCACCATGCTCTTAGTTTTTTAATTTAAAATAATTTTTTGTGCTTTTGGGGATATATCGTCACCTGAAATAGGTTTCAAATTTATTTAGTTTATTTTTTTTTTACATTATTAGGTTTAAGTAATAATGCCGCTAACAATGAAAGTAATTACGACTTTTTTTTATTAAAATATGTTTAAGCCAAAATACACAACGGTTATCATAATCACTGCTTTATATTTTATTAAGTATTTTTAATTTAATTAATTCTTTTTATTATGATAAAGAATACAAGACGGTTAGGTAAGGTACCGTACTCTATTCTTTTCTTCACGCAACTGTTATAATAGAAATGCGTACTCTATAATTCTAGATAACGCTTAGCAAACTTAACCGTTCTCTATTCAGTGTTTCTTATTCTAACTTTTGTAGTAGTGGTACTCTTGGTTAATAGGTACGTCTAAGAACTTATTAGGTAAACCTATCAATTTTCCCACGACATAAAAGGACTCCTTACTTATATCGTTGAGTTTCACCAAAACTAACATGTACTCACAATTATTTGTGTACCTTACCCCTTTAGGATCAATAAGTAACACCTCGCTGAGCGTAAAACTATTACTAGATTGATGTAAAGGTTATCCAAGTAAGTGTTATTTTGGCATGGCACCTTTTAACTCAATTTTTAACGTTTGGAACTTAAGGCTCTTACTATGTTGGTTATATTTTAAGTGAACTAAAATCCTTAATCATGCAACATAATCAAGCCATAATCTCATGCATAATTAAGACATATTTAAAGCAATAAATAACTTAAATCATGCATAAGATAAATGTGATCTAGTATGGCCCGACTTTATCTTGAAGCTTCAACTTCAAAGTCCGTCTTGAAAATGGATTGGAAACTCCGTCTTGAATTTCACCATCGGAGGCGCCATTTTCTTCAAATAGAATAAGCTATAATTAAACTAATTACAACTATTTGATGGTACGCAGACCATATTTGAATTGAACAACAAACTTTGGTGCATTAGACCAATTACATTCAAATTAATGGTACGCAAACCATATTTTCTATCCTATTTGGGCCATACTAGTCACTTCATAACCTACAAAACAGTACATATACAATATATACCATTCACCCATTCATTATCATGAATGGCCCACATAGCTGGTTAGTAAAACACATTGTTATGCATCACATAAATATTTGCAGCAATTAATCAAGGGCACCAATAATCTACCAATTATTCAGTCCTTATTAATTCTAATCAAGTTGTTTTAACCTTAAAGGATTTGTAGACCTAATAAAGAGTTTATGACTAAAAATGCTCCCACTTAAACCAATAACTTTATATGCTTTACTAATTTTAAACATAAAAATGTATTTATAGTCTAACCGGAAACATACAAGTTTAATTAAAATTTAAAGCTCATATAAAATTATAATCGAATCCAGTTATTTAATTTATTTTCAGTTGAATTAAATGAACTTAAATTAATTCAAGGTTTTTAATTTTAGTAAAATAATTAGTATAAATTAAAATTTATAATAATTATAATATTCAAAATTAAAATCCGAGAAAACAATTTAAATTATTAATTTTAAAATTAATTAAAATTATTTCCGAACTGAAAATCTAAAATTAAAAACAAAACGTATCAATTGTCGCAAGACGAGGCACTTGGGCTTGCGCCCAAGCCCCATCGAGCTACGAGGCCCCCATGCCCCGTGCCATTGATCGTTGCACACGGCTTGCACAGCCACACCCCACACACAGCCATATGCCACGCACACACGCAACCATGCTGGCTACGCTGCGCGCAGCCTTGTGCTGTGTCGTGGCTGTTGTAGACACCTACTTTTGTCCCCATTCCCGAAAGGGAAGGTTCAATGATGAAAACGTAAATCTCCACTTGACAACGCATCTCCTATAAAATAACGAATCTCAATTCCGCTTTTCATTTCACCCAAAACCTGCTATATATAGAAACCCGCTATTTATAGAAACCTGCTATTTATGGAAACCTTCTAAAAATAGTAACTGCCGTAATGGGTAGTTTTTAAAAGTGGCAAGTCATAAAAGATAGAAACCTGTCAGAATTAGGTGTTGCACTCCAACATAAATCCTAAATGAGATAGAAATTGCGAGAGAATCCTATTCCTAATATGATTCGAAAGTAAGAGTTACGTATTAATTAAAATCCTAACGAGCCTAGAGTTCGTAACGGGCCCAGACGCGTTCCGTCACAAGGTTAATACGCACTAAAAGACTCGATTAAGTCTCAAACACTTCGGATTCTAAGAATCCGAATCTGACTATGAAAAACAGCCCAGATCCTATTTTCAACGCCATGCCTGGGCGCTGAAAATACCTGGTACGAGTTTTTTCCAAATTCCTCGTGGATTAGAGTTCTACAATTCTATCATTCCACGAACTCTTTTCTATAAATATAGCCCAAATTCGACGTGAAAAAAGGACAACACAATTATTATTCTGAGTATTGACTCTAAACCCCTAAGCCTAAGCCTCACGCTGCAAAACTGATCACATGTTTTGTCGCAATCGTTCCATAAATCGAACAGAACGTATCCTGTCCCATAACTTGAGATTCGTTAAATAAAAGGAGAAATAGCAAAGTCAAAGTGGTTAGTTTTCTGAGAACCGTGACGCACCTCTCAAGGGTGCGTCGTAATGTGTCCCTTTTCTATGATTTAATTGCTTTCCTCGCCCTTTTATGAACTGTTAAACTAACTAAATCTGATTGTTCGATCACGCCTAATAAATATGGTATTTTTGGGAAATTGGATTATCATGCTAGGTCCCTTAAAACAATCTAAATCACATAATCGCGTTCGATCTAGTACTATATGTTGCATATTGCTAAAATCAACTCAGATTAGTTTAATAGTTAACGCATGTCCCTTCAATTATTTATGCTGAGCTAGTAAGGATATCCTGCCTCTGGAGTTATCGATGAGCGAGTACTCCTCTCGGTAGTTACAGTCCCCCGAACCCTCAATCTCTACCTTGCGGGTGTATGTTGAGAGATCCCCACACCAGGGATCACAAGGGAACCTACGGCCGTCGTGGTCAAACATAATTGCACTCCCTTTATGTCACGATAACCAAGTTTTGTCAGTTTTTCTCATTGTCGTTAAAAACTGAATGGCGACTCCTATATTACTAGTCAATTGGGTGTAAACTCACAGGAAATCCAATTACACTTGATTTGACAAAAAGAAACGTCACACCCACGAGGGACAAGGTCACGCATTAGCCTCGTGCTTTTTCGACCCCCTCACAGTGGCGACTCCACTGGGATAGTGAAGGAAATACTCGTGCTCGTAGGTAATCAAAATAGCCGAAGGGTGAAACGATCCTACCCCGCGTTTATTTCCCCATCAAGTTGGGACGACCTGAAAATCAGCATATTAATGTGAACGGACAGAACCGCATAACGAATCTTGGCTCCCTTGGGGTTTCATCTAGGGAGTTGGGACTAAGGATACCCATCGGCAACCGGGGGGTGCATACGCTTCGAATGTTGTCCACTCGGCACTTTCGCTAGTAGTACACCCGTCCCAAACCCAATCGCTCGCCCATTAGGTCCCTCTCATTGGTGCATGCCCCCTTGGCTTACATCGTGATTGGCCTCTTGGGCGAAATTCGTCTGTTGAAGGCACTACCTCAACCGGGGCATGTGTTGGATCTGCGATAGAAGCGGTACCAAGCCAGGCGCAAAAAACTACCCATAGAAGCCTATCATAAACTACATGACATATTATTATTGCTTCATGATGTAATGTTAGTAATGTGTAGCGAAATACGTGATTGTGTGACAAACAATGTTAGCAAACCAACGACCTAAAAAAAATTGCCCAAACATTCATAAACCAATTTGCCAAAGAGTTATACCGAAATACGTGTTCCGCAAACCCGAACGATCGCCACAAAAATAAGCGACGCTCGGGATGGCCTGTAACGAATCCCACAAACGCTGCACAACGCGTAAGGACGTTATAAGGCAAGCACGCAAAATCGAAGTCGCATAAACAAAAAGTAGACGCAAACAGAAAACGAGAACCAGCCAGGGACGCATTTTCAACGCCCCTGGCTGGGCGCCAGAATTTCTCACGCCCTACGCCGGGCGCTGAAGTTGCTGCTTGGCCTTCTGGTCAGCCGCAACAGCCTCGGTGCCCGCGCAAAAGGAAAGTACGTAGCACAAAAAACGTTCGTAAAAAAAATTGCTACGAAAGCGTAAGAAGAAGCACTCGATTCTAAAAGCGACTTAAAAAAAATAATAATAAATAAATAAATAACTCTTTGCGTCGTTGTTAGGCCTCCTACGACGACAATGCTCGGCATCAAAACCGAACATGCTAATAACTATGAATGTCACACGGGCAAGTGTTTCGAAAATCCAAAGAATGACCAAAAGAAAGAACTAAAAGTGTACCAACAAAAGAAAGAGTGAAAAACCAATAGAGAGAGTCAAAGTCTAGACTAAGTAATGCTTGAAACTTTGGGGCCTAAACTTTAGCTTATCTTATGCATAGGACTGGTCCTGCCACTTGGTGCCGATCGGGAAATCAAAGGTTAGTACGTCTCGAAGATACATCGCCAACACCAGGTTTAGTGACTCCAAGCTCCGTCCGTCATCCCTCATTTCAAGGATCTCCGCTTCCCCAACCTCGATTCGCACCCTCAAACATGTCCATCGAAGAATTGCGAGACCAGATGCCTCAAATGACCCAACTCATGGGCCAACTGAAAATGGAAAACGAAGCCTTAGAGGCTGCACAAGCCAAAAATTGTTAGGTTATGATACATATGACAATTCATAAATCATGCGGAAAAACCATTTAGCCAGAAATACATATTATTTACACATAATCATATAGCATAGTTTAGATGCATACTCTTTGTTGCGTGCCTTCCCTAGCTGCGCCCGAACCGAACAAGAACAAGTCTTTAGGACTCCAAGTGTCATCCCTCCGTAGATAGTCCACAGCACGTCCGGATTCGCCTTAAGGTTGACCAACTAGAATCGCCCTTAAGGTACTAATAATTTTCGGCACTTTTAGGCATGATATGTGACTGAATTTTTCTCTCAAAAACTCACTTTGAATACTTGAATAATCTCTGTAAATATGTGACCCTAGGCACCTATTTATAGAGTTATGGAAAAGGTTTTGGAATCCTATTAGGATACTAATTTATTTAATTATAATCCTACTAGGACTCTAATTAAATAATCATTATCTAATAGTTTTAGGATTTAATCATATTTCGAATCCCGATTGCTTTAGGATTCCCGCACAAGCATTGCATGAGCACCGTACACCCGCGCAAGCCTTGCGGCCCACGCTAGGCGCACAGCGCTCGACCCACTGATGTGCTCTCGCCCGCGCACCCCAGGCCTTGGTTGGGCCTGGCCTTGCGCTGGGCCTGGTCGAGGCTTGGCATGCGATGGTGCGTGTTGGCTCGCTGGGCGATGGCCTGGCTTCGTGCTGGGCCTTCGTCTAGCGGGCCTCGTCCGATGCTAATTTGTACGATACGCTTCCGATTAAATTCCCGATTCCGGAATTCATTTCCGATACGAACAATATTTAATATTTCCGATTCCGGAATCAATTTCCGTTTCGAACAAATATTTAATATTTCCGTTTCCGGAATTATTTTCCGATTCCGATAATATTTCCGATTCTGACAATATTTCCGTTTCCGGCAATATTTCTGATTCCGGCAATATTTCCATTTCCGATAATATTTTCCGATACGTACCATGTTTCCGTTTCCGGCAACATCTACGACTTGGATAATATTTATATTTCCGATACGATCCATATTTCCGTTTCCGGCAATATCATCGTTTCCGGAGTATTCATTTCTTGCCTGTGACGATCTCAGCTCCCACTGAAACCAAGATCCGTCGATTCCGAATATCCATAGATGGAGTATTTAATGCCATTAAATACTTGATCCGTTTACGTAATATTTGTGTGACCCTACGGGTTTAGTCAAGAGTAAGCTGTGGATTAATATCATTAATTCCACTTGAACTGAAGCGGCCTCTAGCTAGGCATTCAGCTCACTTGATCTCACTGAATTATTAACTTGTTAATTAATACTGAATCGCATATATTAGACTTATCATTGAATGCATACTTGGACCAAGGACATTATTTCCTTCAGTCTCCCACTTGTCCTTAGGGACAAGTGTGCATTTCCTAATTCCTTTGTCGCTCGATGCTTGCTCTTGAACATAAGGTAAGAGTTGTCATCCTTATTATGTCCAGAGGTGTTTCTCGGTTTCAGAGTTCAACTGATCAAATAAACAGATAATCATAGCCTATGATTCATCCGAGCACGGCCATGCATTTCACAGTTTCTAGCTCTCCGAGTGGCCTTGTACAACTTTTAAGCATCTCATCCCGATTTATGGGAGGACAATCCCAATCTTGCGATCTTGAGATTAGACTTCGTTTGATAGGTGATTACCTGAGCGTTGCCTTTATAGCCTCCTTTTACGGTGCGACGGTTGGTCAACGTCAAGGCAACCAGTTCTCAAACAAGTAATCTCAAATCACTCAGGTATTGAGGATTTAGTGTCTAATAATTTTAATGAAATTTACTTATGACAGATTTTCATCTCTTACAGTAAAGTTTCATAGGTCTTGTCCGATACTAGTCTTCACAAAGTAAGTATCTATGCATATGATTATGACATTGCCATGTCCACATAGTTCAAGAAACAGAACTACTAGTCATCTTGCATTCTAATCGTCTATCGTTTTCTATGCGTCCAATTTTATAGAAAACTCCGACTAGGGACCATTTTCAACCTTTGACATTCAAGTTCACTTGATAGACATTTCTTAGTCACAGGACTGGTCCTGACAGTCTATCTTGAATATATCGTCAAATTGAAGGGACTCATCATTTAATAAACCACAAATTAAATGGAAAAATGAATTCTCTTCATTTATTGTGAATGATTAACCAATAATGTTTTACAAAGATTTAAACTCTAAAACTTTAAAACATTAAACAGAGACATCAAAGCCATTCTCCAATATGCTTGATTCCCATAGCTGCAGTGTGCGAGTTGTGCTTCGCCTGCGGCAGAGGTTTAGTCAATGGATCTGATATGTTGTCATCAGTTCCAATTTTGCTTATCTCGACTTCTTTTCTTTCAACGAACTCTCGTAGAAGGTGAAATCTACGAAGTACATGCTTGACTCTCTGGTGGTGTCTAGGCTCCTTTGCCTGTGCAATAGCTCCGTTATTATCACAATACAGGGCTATTGGTCCTTTAATGGAGGGGACTACACCAAGTTCACCTATGAACTTCTTTAGCCATATAGCTTCCTTTGCTGCTTCATGTGCAGCAATGTACTCCGCTTCAGTTGTAGAATCCGCAATGGTGCTTTGCTTAGCACTTTTCCAGCTTACTGCTCCTCCGTTGAGGCAGAAGACAAACCCAGACTGTGATCTGAAATCATCTTTGTCGGTTTGGAAACTTGCGTCCGTATAGCCTTTAACAATTAATTCATCATCTCCACCATAGACCAGGAAGTCATCTTTGTGCCTTTTCAGGTACTTCAGAATATTCATGGCAGCAGTCCAATGCGCCTCTCCTGGGTCTGACTGGTATCTGCTCGTAGCACTGAGTGCGTACACAACATCCGGGCGTGTACATATCATAGCACACATTATTGAACCAATCAATGATGCATATGGAATCCCATTCATTCGTCTACGCTCATCAAGTGTTTTTGGGCACTGAGTCTTGCTTAGAGTCATTCCATGAGACATGGGTAGGTAGCCTCGTTTGGAGTCCGCCATCTTGAACCTATCAAGCACCTTATTGATATAAGTGCTTTGACTAAGTCCAATCATCCTTTTAGATCTATCTCTGTAAATCTTGATGCCCAATATGTACTGTGCTTCTCCTAGATCTTTCATCGAAAAACATTTCCCAAGCCAAATCTTGACAGAGTTCAACATAGGAATGTCATTTCCGATAAGTAATATGTCGTCGACATATAATACTAGGAAAGCAATTTTGCTCCCACTGACCTTCTTGTATACACAAGATTCGTCTGCGTTCTTGATGAAACCAAAGTCACTGACTGCTTCATCAAAAGGTATATTCCAGCTCCTGGATGCCTGCTTCAATCCGTAGATTGACTTCTTTAGCTTGCATACCTTTTTAGCATTCTTTGGATCCTCAAAACCTTCAGGATGTGTCATAAACACAGTTTCTGTTAAAATGCCGTTTAAGAAAGCAGTTTTGACATCCATCTGCCATATTTCGTAATCGTAATATGCAGCGATTGCTAACATTATCCGAATAGACTTCAGCATTGCAACTGGTGAAAAGGTTTCATCGTAATCCACACCGTGGACTTGCCTGTAACCTTTTGCAACCAATCTAGCTTTGAAAACTTCAAGTTTCCCATCCTTGTCCTTTTTCAGTTTGAAAACCCATTTGCTTCCAATGGCTTGGTAGCCATCTGGCAAATCGACCAAATCCCATACTTGGTTTTCAGACATGGAGTCTAATTCAGATTGCATGGCTTCTTGCCATTGCTTGGAGCTAGGGCTCGTCATAGCTTGTTTGTAAGTCGCAGGTTCATCACTTTCAAGTAATAGAACGTCATAACTCTCGTTCGTCAAAATACCTAAGTACCTTTCCGGTTGAGATCTATATCTTTGCGATCTACGCGGGGTAACATTTCTAGATTGACCATGATTCTCACCAGATTCTTCTAAAGATCTCTGAGTTTCATCCTGAATGTCATCTTGAGCATTCTCTAGAGTTTGTTGTTCGACTCGAATTTCTTCGAGGTCTACTTTTCTCCCACTTGTCATTTTGGAAATGTGATCTTTCTCCAAAAAGACACCATCTCGAGCAACAAACACCTTGTTCTCAGATGTATTGTAGAAGTAATACCCCTTTGTTTCCTTTGGATAGCCCACAAGGATACATTTGTCAGATTTTGGATGAAGTTTGTCTGAAATTAATCGTTTGACGTATACTTCACATCCCCAAATCTTAAGAAAAGACACATTTGGAGGCTTTCCAAACCATAATTCGTATGGAGTCTTTTCGACAGCTTTAGACGGAGCTCTATTTATAGTGAGTGCAGCTGTATTTAGTGCATGTCCCCAAAATTCTAATGGAAGTTTGGCCTGACCCATCATTGACCTGACCATGTCTAGCAAGGTTGTGTTCCTCCGTTCCGACACACCGTTCCATTGTGGTGTTCCAGGAGGAGTCAATTCTGATAGAATTCCACATTCTTTAAGATGGTCATCAAATTCATAGCTCAGATATTCACCGCCTCTATCAGACCGCAGTGCCTTAATCTTCTTGCCTAATTGATTCTCTACTTCACTCTGAAATTCCTTGAATTTGTCAAAGGATTCAGACTTATGCTTCATTAGGTAGACATAACCATATCTACTAAAGTCATCAGTGAAAGTGATAAAGTAGCTGAAACCACCTCTAGCATTTGTACTCATTGGGCCACATACATCTGTATGGATTAAACCCAATAGTTCATTTGCTCTTTCTCCAACTTTAGAGAAAGGTTGCTTTGTCATTTTGCCAAGTAAACATGATTCGCATTTACCATAATCCTCTAAGTCAAATGGTTCTAGAATTCCTTCCTTTTGAAGTCTTTCTAAGCGTTTCAAGTTTATATGGCCTAATCGACAATGCCACAGATAGGTGAGATCTGAATCATCCTTTTTGGCCTTTTTGGTATTTATGTTATATACTTGTTTGTCGTGATCTAATAAATAAAGTCCATTGACTAATCTAGCAGATCCATAAAACATCTCTTTAAAATAAAACGAACAACTATTGTCTTTTATTAAAAAGGAAAATCCCTTAGCATCTAAGCAAGAAACTGAAATGATGTTTTTAGTAAGACTTGGAACATGGAAACATTCTTCCAGTTCCAAAACTAGCCCGGAGGGCAACGACAAATAGTAAGTTCCTACAGCTAATGCAGCAATCCGTGCTCCATTTCCTACTCGTAGGTCGACTTCACCCTTGCTTAACTTTCTACTTCTTCTTAGTCCCTGTGGATTGGAACATAAGTGTGAGCCACAACCTGTATCTAATACCCAAGAAGTTGAATTAGCAAGTATACAATCTATAACGAAAATACCTGAAGATGGAACGACTGTTCCGTTCTTCTGATCTTCCTTAAGCTTTGGACATTCTCTCTTGTAATGGCCTATTCCATCACAATAAAGACAGCTTGATGTGGACTTGTCCTGCTTTGATTTAGCATTGCCCTTGGACTTTCCACCTTTCTTGAACGGTCTCCTTCTAGCCTTGAGTAAATCTTTGGCTTCACAGTCCAGTATTATTTCAGCCTTTCTGACAAGGTGAACAAATTCTGCAACTGTTTCTTCTCTTGGTTCACTTAGGTATAGTTGCTTGAAGCGACCAAACCCACTGTGTAGTGAATTGAGCAAGATAGAGACTGCCATCCTTTCGCTTATTGGTGTTCCTAGTAGACTTAGGCGATCAAAGTATGAACGCATAAGATCCACATGGAACCTCAGTGGGACGCCTACCCTCTGTTTAGTGCGAAGGAGCTGAACATGTGTTTCTTGGACCTCCATCCTATAACACCTGTTGGGAGAACTAACCTTTAGACCAGACATTGATTCAATCAACTCATGGACGTTCAGGTCCCTGTCCTCCGTGCTTCCACGACAGATATCCCTCACATTCTTGATGAGCGTAAAAGGTTCATAGGCTACAAACCTTCTAGCCCAATCATCAGGGATATTGTTCAGCATGAGACTCATAACCTTTTTGAGATCCGCATCCCAGGCGTAAAATCTCTCAGGGGTCATGTCTCTGGCATAGTAGCTTGGCATGGGATGTGACAGTACATACTCAAGTCCATTGAGTTTGACTGTTTCAACTAGCTTAGCTTCCCATTCAAGAAAATTTGCCAGGTTCAGCTTGACCATAAGCTCAGAACCTATGATAATGTTTTGATTGTTGTTTGCCATATTTAAAACTACAATTGAAAAGAATAAACAAATAAATAACCATTCACAGTTTCTCTTAATAAACTTAAATTCTAGCATACATGCATAATTCAATGTTTATTAAGCATTTTATTCAAGTTATGTGTTCCGGCAGGTGTGAATAAAATGATTCCAAGATCCTAAAATCATTGAAGAACTAAGCACAGTTTGTCGACTTAATCCTAAAACATCTTAGGTAAGCAAAAGCCTTTTGCTAATAGTCTAGAAACTATTCTTGGTTGATAGGTACGTCTAAGAACTTATTAGGTAAACCTATCGATTTTGCCACGACATAAAAGGACTCCTTACTTATATCGTTGAGTTTCACCAAAACTAACATGTACTCACAATTATTTGCGTACCTTGCCCCTTTAGGACCAATAAGTAACACCTCGCTGAGCGAAAACTATTACTAGATTGATGTAAAGGATATCCAAGCAAGTGTATATTTTGGCATGGCACCTTTTAACTCAATTTTTAAGTTTGGAACTTAAGGCTCTTACTATGTTGGTTAGATTTTAAGTGAACTAAAATCCTTAATCATGCAACATAATCAAGCTTTTGATCTCATGCATTTTAAGACATATTTAAAAGCAATAAATAACTTAAAACATGCATAAGATAAATGTGATCTAATATGGCCCGACTTCATCTTGAAGCTTTGACTTCAAAGTCCGTCTTGAAAATCTCCGTGGGAGGCACCATTTTCTTCAAATAGGATAAGCTATAATTAAAACTAATTACAACTATTTGATGGTACGCAGACCATAATTGAATTGAAAAACGACTTTGGTACTTTAGACCAATTACATTCAAATTAATGGTACGCAGACCATATTTTCTATCCTATTTGGGCCATACTAGTCACTTCATAACCTGCAAAACAGTACATATACAATATATACCATTCACCCATTCATTATCATGAATGGCCCACATAGCTGGTTAGTAAAACACATTATGCATCACGTAAACATTTGCAGCAATTAATCAAGGGCACCAATAATCTACCAATTATTCAGTCCTTATTAATTCTAATCACGTTGTTTTAACCTTAAGGATTTGTAGACCTAATCAAGAGTTTATGACTAAAAAGGGCTCCCACTCAAACCAATAAATTCATATGCTTTACTAATTTTAAACATAAAAATGTATTTCTAGTCTAACCGGAAACATAGAAATTTAATTAAAATTTGAAGCTCATATAAATTTATAATTGAATCTAAAAGTTTAATTTAATTTCAGTCGTATTTAAATTAATTCATGATTTTAATTTTAGTAAAATAATTAGAATAAATAAAAATTTATTATAATTACAATATTCAAAATTAAAATCCAAGAAAATAATTTAAATTATTAATTTTAAAATTAATTAAAATTACGTAAACTGAAAATTTCAAATTAAACATTCAAAACGATCTAATCGCAACGCAAACACCCTACGCATCGCACGCCCATGGGCCACACGCACATAGCCATCGCTGGCCATGTGCGCGCAGCCCATGCGCTGCGTCGCATAGCTGCTGCTTCTACCCTTCGCAAGCAATCGCGCGAGCTGGTGCTCGCTGCGCGCGCGCCAGCGCTCGATGCACGCGAGCAAGTGCTCGCTGCACGCGCGCCAGCGCTCGATGCAAGCGAGCCAGCGCTTGCTTCGTGCACTCGCCAGCGCATGCTGTGCGCGCTCGCTAGCGCTAACTTGGTGCGAGCCAGCGCTCGCTGTGCGCGGCATCGACGCTGGGCGCAGCACTCGTGGCACGCGAGCTTGCGCTCGCTGCGCGCGAGGCTGCGCGCGCTTGCGCGAGGCAGTGCGCGTTGTGGCGCAGCTCGCTTGCTGCCCACACGCGACTGTTGTGCCTTGCCTTCGCCCATGCCCATTCGTCCATTGCTCATAGCCCACGACACAAGGCAGGGCTGCTGCCTTGTGCTCGTGCACCATGCCCTTGCTCATTGCATTCGTGCCGCATGGGCGACGAGCTCCCTTGCTCGTCGTCACATGCCCGCACTATACAACACCCCTTAAGGGTAACACGTAGCGTCCATTGCTTTGTGCGTGCAAGTTATATGAACGAATCGCATAAAATTTAAAAAATTTATATTTAAAATTAATGACAAATTAATAAATTAATATTAATTTCATAATTTTAGGGCGAAAAATCAAAAATTTATTATTCAATTGATTTCCGATTAACATGGATTCAAGTCTAGGTCATAAAAATTTAAAATTTATCATAAATTTACAATTTTTATGGTGGTTTTTAATCATAGGTATCTAATTAAATTATAATTAATTATGAAAATCAAATTAATTCTAAATTATTCTAATTTTCAACAAATTAATCATAATTACAAATTAGATTGCATAATTAACAAGGCTAGGCATTCAAACTTGTTAAACATATACAGTAGGTCAATCAAAAATTCAAGATTTATCAACAAGAATCGCAAATATTTAATTTAACATCTTAAATTTACGAAATTTTGCATTCGAAAAACTAAAACCTCCGAAAAGTCATAGTTAAGCTTCGAATTTGAGAATTCTGGGTTCGGTAGAAAAACACTATTTTTGTCAAAATTTTAGAATGCCTTTTACATGCGGAATTGACACAAAAATCACTCGATTTGGATGAGTAACGAAGAAACTGCCGAAAAACTGCGTACGTATAATTAAATAAACGCAATTTGCAATTAATTAACAATTACGAAAATTAATCACCCCTTTTAATTCTTGCAAATTTGTAATATTTAACCATGTTCATGCAATTTAGATTATGAAAATAATAAGAGGCTCGTGATACCACTGTTAGGTTATGATACATATGACAATTCATAAATCATGGGGAAAAACCATTTAGCCAGGAATACATATTATTTACACATAATCATATAGCATAGTTTAGATGCATACTCTTTGTTGCGTGCCTTCCCTAGCTGCGCCCGAACCGAACAAGAACAAGTCTTTAGGACTCCAAGTGTCGTCCCTCCGTAGATAGTCCACAGCACGTCTGGATCCGCCTTAAGATTGACCAACTAGAATCGCCCTTAAGGTACTAATAATTTTCGGCACTTTTAGGCAAGATATGTGACTGAATTTTTCTCTCAAAAACTCACTTTGAATACTTGAATAATCTCTGTAAATATGTGACCCTAGGCACCTATTTATAGAGTTATGGAAAAGGTTTTGGAATCCTATTAGGATACTAATTTATTTAATTATAATCCTACTAGGACTCTAATTAAATAATCATTATCTAATAGTTTTAGGATTTAATCATATTTCGAATCCCGATTGCTTTAGGATTCCCGCACAAGCATTGCATGAGCACCGTACACCCGCGCAAGCCTTGCGGCCCACGCTAGGCGCACAGCGCTCGGCCCACTGCTGTGCTCTCGCGCGCGCGCCCTAGGCCTTGGCTGGGCCTGGCCTTGCGCTGGGCCTGGTCGAGGCTTGGCATGCGATGGTGCGTGTTGGCTCGCTGGGCGATGGCCTGGCTTCGTGCTGGGCCTTCGTCTAGCGGGCCTCGTCCGATGCTAATTCGTACGATACGCTTCCGATTAAATTCCCGATTCCGGAATTCATTTCCGATTTGAACAATATTTAATATTTCCGATTCCGGAATCAATTTCCGTTTCGAACAAATATTTAATATTTCCGTTTCCGGAATTATTTTCCGATTCCGATAATATTTCCGATTCTGACAATATTTCCGTTTCCGGCAATATTTCCGATTCCGGCAATATTTCCATTTCCGATAATATTTTCCGATACGTACCATGTTTCCGTTTCCGGCAACATCTACGACTTGGATAATATTTATATTTCCGATACGATCCATATTTCCGTTTCCGGCAATATCATCGTTTCCGGAGTATTCATTTCTTGCCTGTGACGATCTCAGCTCCCACTGAAACCAAGATCCGTCGATTCCGAATATCCATAGATGGAGTATTTAATGCCATTAAATACTTGATCCGTTTACGTACTATTTGTGTGACCCTACGGGTTCAGTCAAGAGTAAGCTGTGGATTAATATCATTAATTCCACTTGAACTGAAGCGGCCTCTAGCTAGGCATTCAGCTCACTTGATCTCACTGAATTATTAACTTGTTAATTAATACTGAACCGCATATATTAGACTTATCATTGAATGCATACTTGGACCAAGGGCATTATTTCCTTCAAAAATGACCTCGATAACGAGAAGAGGATTGAAAAAATGGTCCTACAACAATCCATGGGGAGAAAGTACTTCTCCCTCGATCCTGAACCTTTTCCTGGCAAACTACCAGAAAATTTTAGTTCATCTGACTTACTAAAGTTTAAAGCCACGGACAATCCCCGTGATCATCTATTGAGCTTTGTGAATGCCATGATCTTGAAAGGCGTGGACAAGTCCATGTATTTACCTACCTTTCCTTTGTCCTTGGAACCTGTGCCGCTCAAATGGTACTATCACCAAGACCCTAAGCTCTTCCCCACTTGGGAAGACTTTGTCAATGTCTTCATCAAGCAATACTCGTCGAACATGGATTTTCAAGTCACCATGCGCGAGCTGGAAGTTCTCTTCGAAAAGAAAAATGAGGGTTTCACAACCTACTTTGCTAGATGGAGGGACCAGGCGGCCCAACTAATCAATAGGCCTCCCGAAACAGAATTGGTCCAAAAATTCATTGACAACCTGGACCCGGCTTACAGACAACACCTTAGGTACCTGGGACTGGACACTTTCAAAAGAGTTTATGATGTGGGAATAAAGATCGAGGACGACCTCGCCAAAACCATACAGAGCAAACCCACATATAAGACCAACACCTATAATCGGGGTAACACATCCCAAGCCCAAGAAGTCCATGCTGTAGAAGAGGCTCCCGCCCGACGAAACCCTGTAAGATGGGGTCCGAGACCGAAAGTTTGCCCCACTCGGGTCGACTTTGGTACAAGCCTTTGAAAGACTAACTAATCAAGGAAAGTTGAGACCTATAGGCCCCACCCGTGACCCTCCTGTCAAGGGCAAATATTGGGTCGAAGGTACTTACTGCAAATTCCATCAAGGAAATGGGCATGACACTGAAAACTGCTGGAATCTAAAACATACGATCCAGGACATGATAGAGGATGAAGTGATACCTCTCCCTAACATTGGCAAACCCAACAAAAACAAAAGCCCACTCGGCTCTTGTCACGTCTCTCTCGACCAACCAGAAAATGAGAACTTCGACCCTACGGTGTATATTACACCTCAAGGTGCACCACTCGCTGTGGTCCCTATGGATCGAATCGAGAGAGAAGGGTGCGGTGTGTGGGATGATGATGCTGAAGATATCTACCTATCTCAAGTATCGGGCCAGGACCTCTTTACTAAAACTTGGCCCGGGTATGCTCTCATTGACACCACCCCTCAGGAACCCGAAGTCGACAATCTCACCCGATCCGGAAGGATATATAAATCGGATATTCGCCCACCTCCTATGGACGATATCCCAGTCAGAAAAACTCCTGAGAATGGACGGCACACCACCGTCGCGGAAGTCATTGAAAATCCTCTCTTGAAGCAACTAAAAAGAACCAAGGCCGAGATTACCATCTGGGATCTCATGTGTACTTCAAAGGAACATCGCGAAAAGCTTATTCACTCACTTGACCTCATCTCGGTGCCTACAGATATCACACCTGAATCATTGGTTAACCACGTCACGAGAGATGCTGGAGAAAAGGCCATAGTTTTCACTGACAAAGACTTGCCCAAAGAGGGGGGTGCTCACAATAAATCCCTTTATCTACTGGTTGGATGTAAAGGACAAAACATCCCCCTAGCGCTCGTAGATAACGGTTCGGCGGTTAACGTTTGCCCATTGCGAACCGCCCATTGCTTGGGGCTAGGAAACGATGACTTCCAAAGCTCCACGCAAGGGGTACGAGCCTATGATAACTCTCGAAGGCCTGTGTTGGGAAAAATCAACCTTACCATACAAACCGGGCCTGTGGCACGCACCACGGAGTTTCAAATAATCGACATCAAGCCCACTTTCAACCTCCTCTTGGGGCGACCTTGGCTCCATGACTTAGGAGGTGTGGCTTCTACCTTGCACCAAATGGTTAAACTTAACCATAACGGGGTAATACTAGAAATCCGCGCCCCTCCTCTCGACGTTAGTTGTACTATGGTTGGAACGGCCGAAACTGCAGACGACCTTTACGGGCTTCAAATGGAAGAAGCAATCCAGTTCATCGAAGATTATGATCTAGCATTCCTAGACCCGCACGCATCCCGAGTCATCCCTAGAATGATGTTAGCTCAAGGCTATTTCCCTGGAACCCCATTGGGCATAAGGAAGAAGGAATGCACATTCCATCCTTTACCCAACAAATCTACTCCCTTTGGCTTACGTTATGAACCAACGGAAGAAGATATTGCTGACCGCCTATCTGGGCTACGCCTTAACAAGGCCAAACAAACCACCCTCCTTCCCCGTATCAAAGAACCCTTAACGGGATGTTCGTTCGGGAAGGAGAAGGACACCCATGCTGTGATTTCCCTGAACCCTTCGTTCAGGATGGCTTGCTAAAACCAGGATTTGAAATCTTCCATGACTGCCACACCTTGGATGAGGACCCCACCTCACCAAGACTAAAACAGCTGAAATATTGGACAACCAGGCTTTATGGACATTGTTTAATGAATCGAGGCCTATGGAGGACGAGACTATGATGACTACCCTAGCTTTACAAGATGAAGGTTTCGATCCAACCCGGTTAATCGCTCCTGCATCAACACTAGAAGTGATCGAGAACGGATGGGTGAAGACATTTCAGTGGGTCAATGCAAAAGGAATAGAATTCAAGATGAGTGCCGGTGAAGGACCAAAGTTTTACGAGACTAAACCCAAGGCTTGAGCCACATAGAGCACCTTAGTAAAAGCGCCTAGTAGTTCTTTAGATTGGTAGAAAAAAAAAATAAAGACTTTAGACGGTCCTAAGACCCCTTAGAACATAGGTCAATTTTATTTCAGTGTGTTTCCCTTACTTTCCAAATTAATAAAGGCGCAATATTTCTCCTAAAATTTTATTCTAACCCTAAGTAAGCACCAAATGTACTTGCAAAATACAAAAATAAAGAGGCGGCCCACTCTAGGCCCAATAAACGAGACACACTCGGTCTTGAAATCGTGCCATGGGAACCAATTCCCGAAATCCACAAAATAAACCGTACCATCCCCTTCATATCCCCAAAACATAAAAGTCTACCAGTGTCATCATAAAAGTCAATCCATGCAACCCAAAGAAATCAAAGGAAATCAAAATCCAAAACAAATGCAAATGTTGCTTAAAAAGGGAATTAATAAAATGTAACCCCATCATACCCTTCAAAAACGACACGCACCTCAAACCCACCCAAAAGCCTACACAAAGATCTTCATAACTCCCGCACCCTAACTCCATTTTCAAAGCCGTTTCGAGTCACTAATAGAAAAAATTAATCCGGACAAAAATGTGTCTCACACTAACAGTCAAAAACGCCTCCGAAATAGCCCCAAAATCAATTTTTATACAAGTAAAAAGCAAAGCATTAAAACGAAAAATAAATAAATGCAAGAACACGTGAAGCAAAGCGTCAAAAACGACCGCCAGAAATCATTTTCAGCGCCCAGGGCTGGGCGCCGAAATCTTTGAAGCCCCAGCCTGGGCGTTGAAACTCTCTGCCTGCCTAAATTTTTTAGAAGTGCTCGTCATTTTATCCGCACATAACGGAAAAATAACGAACACTTGGGGGGTACAGCACGTATCCAAATTGGCTCACCAAAAAATATAGCCATACAAAAAATAGTCGAATTTCATTTTTTACGCGACTTACGGCAAAAAAAAAACGGCAGACAAAAATAATGATAATACTTCACTCATTTGACCGGTTAAGTAATATGCTTCCACCTCAGGGCATATCTATCAAAATCCGGCATCTTAGAATTTATTCTAGCTAGAACTACGCGCGACCGGATTCTGACAAGATACGTAGGCAATCCTTACCAAGGATTCGGTCCAATAAAAAAAACATATGTAAATTGTGCAAAAGTGTTAGACATATAAAAATATAAAAAAGAGGAGAAACAAAAAAGAAAATGAAAAATAAAATACGCCTTTATTGAAAAATAATAAGAAGGAAAACAAAGTGCTAAGAAATGAAAAAACAAACACAACTGAAATAAATAAAGGGCACCTACACCCTAGCAAGAACTACACTACTCTAGTTCTTCCGGATCATCAAATAAAGTCTTGTAGAGGGCAATGTTCGCAGGATCCACCCCCACAGTCTTCTGCGCTGCCCCTATATCAATCTCGATAAGAACCGGCTCCTGGACACTAACTTCCAAAGACGCCGAGGCTTCAGAAACATTCTCGGTTATAGCCCACTCAGCCTCAAGGGCACAGACAATGGTGGGAGAAGAATTATTATCATCAACTAGACTAGCCACTGTTTCTACAGGCGGCTGAGCCTTCCTAACCCATACATTGTTCCGGCGACGATCTCCGCGAGAGCCTGCACTTCTTTTAATAACAGCAGGCCCCTTCATGTTAGGCACCTTTTTAGGCCTAGAACTGGAACGGGAGGAACTTCCTTTCGCTTTCGATCAGGACGAGCTTTCACAGTCTTAATACCATGGGTGCGAGGATTGGCAGAATCACGGCCCTCATATCTGACCCGAATGCGAGGTATCAAAAGCTCAGCCGGCTCCCCATTTCAAGCATCGGTCCTCACGGCCTTATCATCGGAGCTCATCCACAACTTGTAGTTTTCAGAAAGACCCACAAAGCCATTTGTAGCTACGGCCCAACGCGGGAGACCATCATAATACTTAGCCCATGCTTGAACCCGTGCTTGTGAAAAGGCCGCTACTTTAGGTGGTACCGTATCAGAAAAGGGGATAGTCTGCCTTAAACCGTATTGACGCATGACTCGGTAAGGGAAAATATGAATGGGCCGAGATAGCCCCAACAAGAAAACATAAACCTATACATCAGAACCCCCCGTCATAGTAGTCAAACCCCACCACGGTACCACCCACTTAATAGAACAGATACCATGAGTAAAAAAGGAGGCCACTCGGCCTCGTCCTGGCCTCGGTGCAAATATTTTCGGTTACCCAAGGCTATAGGGCGATAATGTTTAGGATCGGCAGGAGTTTCCAAGAGCCTAAGCCGTTCCACGAGCCAAATCTGCAAAAAAACGGGTACGATCAAAAAAATAATAAAAAAAAGAAAACGGTTCCTGGGGTGCAGTTTCAACGCCCAGGACTAGGCGCCGAAAATTCCAGCGCCCAGCCCTGGGCGCTGAAACTCAGCCCCAAGGCAGGACGAATAAAAAATATATATGCAAAAGAAACATATACGTGCGCAAAGAAAAAAAATCGATTACCTGCAGTAATAAGGGGCTTCCTTTAAAATATTCAGATTTGGCATCCTTCTTCAGCTCATCTGCACTCAGCAATGTCTCGGCAACAACCAACGGCATAATAGAATAGCAACTTTCCATCTGGCTAATCAAGGGGATCAACCTTATGTCACCGAACTCACCATTGTTATTCGACAGCAAATAATGATTCAACAAGCAAAATACAAGGGCTCGAATATTCAATTTCTGTTCGGTCATATTCTTACTAGGCCTAAAGTGATGTTTTACAAGTTTTGCCAAATTAACCTCATCACCTACAACAATTTCAGCAAGCATGTTAGCATCTAGTCCTAGGAAAGCCCCTATGGTTGTTTTACCCTCTTCAATAGTTCCAGGAGTGGCAGGGGTAGCATTAGTAGGATAACCAAGGATCGTAGCGAATTCATCTGGCAAAGGGCATATTTCGTTACCCCGAAAGGCAAAAACATGATGATCGGAATCCCAAAAGCTTAGGGCTGCATGCAGAAAATTATAGTCAATATTAATTTGTTGTAAGCCTAAAAGTGCCTCTAAGTGGTATTCTTTTAACAAGGCCTTTTCTGTAGGAGTAAGGGCCCGTAGCCAACGCCTAACAGCCCGTTGGAGTGAGAAAGTAGGAATCGACATGACGAAAGCAAGGAGTAACTAAAACGCAGCAAAGAAAGAAGGAAATTGAGAGTGATGGAGAATAGGGACGTATCTAGCCCCTATATATAGCTGAACGCGTCAAGTGACATCCTGATCCCATTCGGAAACGCGTTAAGAAATCCGAAAGTCAAAATTCGCCAGGAAAGGACTTTCAGCGCCCAAAGCTGGGCGCCGAAATAATTAACGCCCAGCCTTGGGCGCCGAAAATGCAGCCCAAGGCCCAGATTTCACAAAACGCGGAACAGGAAAAGACTTAAAACCGTGTTGCTAGACACGAGGCCCTATGTGCAATTAAGATCAAGCCCAAAAGCACCTTTAAGCTCCCAAATAGCAAAAATGAATGGTAAAACTTGGTCGAAACTTAGACTTGTCTCCAGGAACATATATGTACACTTTTCAAAACAAATGTGAAATATCAAGGTCATTCTTCGAAACACCAAAAAATGTTGTTAAGTCGTTGGTTTCTCAAATAAAAAATGTTTGTCCGTCAAAAGATTAATCCGGGCCAAGCTAAACCGGATGATATTAAACCTTGTCGCCCGAAGACTGAAGTCGCACCCCATGACTTCGCCAAAATAGCACACCACTATGAAAGGTCGCTCGCACATACGAGCTCGACCCCAAACATGATTAAAAGACGTTATGAAGTATGCGAAAAATGACCAACAAAGCCCAAGTGCTTGGGGGCTCGCGAAAAGTATACTCCAACAAAAAGTGCGCAATCGAAATCACATTCCCGGACTACGCTATACGCTGTCCCATGTTTGGATAATCTCAAAAGAACAGGTTCGACCTCAGAAAAGGGTCGTCATTGACACTTGTACGTGGTCCTCTGATCAAAGACCAAGTAGTGGCAAAAATCGAGCCGTAAAGACTAGCTCAAAACCACGAAAGCAGACGGTCGCAAGACAAAGGTCCGTCTAAATCCGTTGTCAACCCACGTTCAGGTTACAACTAAATCCGAGCATCCCTCGGAAGAATTCGCTCCTACGAAGAATGGATGAAAAGGAAATCTCAAAAGAAATCACGATGAACGAAAAATAGAGACTTGCCCACCTCAATCAGGCAAGATCGCGCCACGAACAACGCAAGTTCCAAATCAAGAAAAAAACGAATTCAGGGACGTCCACCCTTAGCGGACAGGGTTCGCCCACCCTCAGCGGGCGGGGTCTGCGTCACTAGCCGCGCAGATCCTCAGTTTTCGAAAAATAGAGTCTTTAAAAAAAAATAAAAAAAATTAAACAGGCTCGCCATCTTCAGCCGGCGGGGTCTACGGCGCAAACCACGTAGGTCCTTATTTTCAAAAAATGAACACAAAACAAATTTCAAAATAGATTCGTCCACTTCTATCGGACGGGGTGTCCACCCTTAGCGGACAGGTTCGCCATCTTTAGCCGGCGGGGTCTACGTCACAAACCGCGTAGGTCCTTATTTTCAAATTTCAAAAATAGATTCGTCCACTTCTATCGGACGGGATGTCCACCCTTAGCGGACAGGTTCGCCATCTTTAGCCGGCGGGGTCTACGTCACAAACCGCGTAGGTCCTTATTTTCAAATTTCAAAAATAGATTCGTCCACTTCTATCGGAAGGGGTGTCCACCCTTAGCGGACAGGCTCGCCATCTTTAGCCGGCGGGGTCTGCGTCACTAACCGCGCAGGTCCTTAGTCGCTGCAGCGATAACTTTTTCTGGTTTTCCGTTTTTCCAAAAAAGAACGATGTGAGTAGCTTTCCCTTTTTCCAAAGATTGGTTTTCCGTTTTTTCCAAAAAAGAACGATGTGCTGGATTTTCCTTCGTTTTACGTCCCATAAAAACAAGGGGGTTTTCTCGTTTAGCTAACCCTAAAAATGAGAATCTTTAAAAACATTTTTTACCTCGTGATTGGGCTTGGCCAGGCCCAATTACACTTTATAGCTTTGATTTCGAAAACATCTGTAGCTACTCCCAATGACAAAGTGAGGGAGTTCCTACGCCTCTTTAGATACTTCCAATGACAAAGTGAGGAAGTTTCTATACTATCCGTTGACAAATCCCAATGACACGTGAGGGGTATGTCGACACTTCAAGTGATGACCCTTAAGTCAAATGTTATCACTCGGGGGCTCGAGAGACCCTCGCCAAAACAAGTCACCATGGCTTGTTCGACGCACTCCGTCTAATACTTTGACCATCGTCTTACTCCAAGACTCAGTCAAAGTGGGGGCTAACTGTAGACACCTACTTTTGTCCCCATTCCCGAAAGGGAAGGTTCGATGATGAAAACGTAAATCTCCACTTGACAACGCATCTCCTATAAAATAACGAATCTCAATTCCCCTTTTCATTTCACCCGAAACCTGCTATTTATAGAAACCTGTTATTTATAGAACCCTGCTATTTATGGAAACCTGCTAAAAATAGTAACTGTCGTAATGGGTAGTTGTTAAAAGTGGCAAGTCATAAAAGATAGAAACCTGTCAGAATTAGGTGTTGCACTCCAACATAAATCCTAAATGAGATAGAAATTGCGAGAGAATCCTATTCGTAATATGATTCGAAAGTAAGAGTTACGTATTAATTAAAATCCTAACGAGCCTAGAGTTCGTAACGGGCCCAGACGCGTTCCGTCACAAGGTTAATACGCACTAAAAGACTCGATTAAGTCTCAAACACTTCGGATTCTAAGAATCCGAATCTGACTAAGAAAAACAGCCCAGGTCCTATTTTCAACGCCTGGCTCTAGGCGCCGAAATCTTCGGCGCCCAGGCCTGGGCGCTGAAAATACCTGGTATGTGTTTTTTCCTAATTCCTCGTGGATTAGAGTTCTACAATTCTATCTTTCCACGAACTCTTTTCTATAAATAGGGCCCTAAGTTCGACGTGAAAAGAACACAACACACAATTATTATTCTGAGTATTGACTCTAAACCCCTAAGCCTAAGCCTCACGCTGCAAACCTGATCACGCATTATGTCGCAATCGATCCATAAATCGAACAGAACGTATCCTGTCCCATAACTTGAGATTCGTTAAATAAAAGGAGAAATAGCAAAGTCAAAGTGGTTAGTTTTCTGAGAACCGTGACGCACCTCTCAAGGGTGCGTCATAATGTGTCCCTTTTCTATGATTTAATTACTTTCCTCGCCCTTTTATGAACTGTTAAACTAACTAAATCTGATTGTTCGATCACGCCTAATAAATATGATATTTTGGGAAATTGGATTATCATGCTAGGTCCCTTAAAACAATCTAAATTTGATAATCGCGTTCGATCTAGTACTATATGTTGCATATTGCTAAAATCAACTCAGATTAGTTTAATAGTTAACGCATGTCCCTTCAATTATTTATGTTGAGCTAGTAAGGATATCCTGCCTCTGGAGTTATCGATGAGCGAGTACTCTTCTAGGTAGTTACAGTCCCCCGAACCCTAAATCTCTACCTTGTGGGTGTATGTTGAGAGATCCCCACACCAGGGATCACAAGGGAACCTACGGCCGTCGTGGTCAAACATAATTGCACTCCCTTTATGTCACGATAACCGGGTTTTGTCAGTTTTTCTCATTGTCGTTAAAAACTGAATGGCGACTCCTATATTACTAGTCAATTGGATGTAAACTCACAGGAAATCCAATTACACTTGATTTGACAAAAAGAAACGTCACACCCACGAGGGACAAGGTCACGCATTAGCCTCGTCACAACTGTCTACCTCTCGGCGGGCCTGGTGCGTCGTGGCGCAACACATCGCTGCCCACACGCTTCTTGCTCGTCGCATGTGCTTGCCCATTGCCCTCGCCCATCGCCCAGCATGCATGCCTAGGCTTCGAGCCTTGCGTGCCGCCTAGCTTGTTGCTCGCTGCATTCGTACCGCACGGGCGACGAGCTCCCTTGCTCGTCGTCGTGTGCCCGCACTATACAACACCCCTTAAGGGTAACACGTAGCTTCCATTGCTTTGTGCGTGCAACATTTATGAGCGTATTTCATAAAAATTTAAAATTTTCAATTCAAAATTAATGACAAATTAATAAATCATATTAATTTCATAGTTTTAGGGGGGGAAATTAAAATTTATTAATCAATTAATTTCCGATTAACTTGGATTCAAATCTAGGTCATAAAAATTTAAACTTTATCATAAATTAACAATTTTTATGGTGGTTTTTAATCATTGATACCTAATTAAATCATTATTTAATTATGAAAGTCAAATCAATTCTAAATTATTCGAATTTCAACAAATTAATCATAATTACAAATTAGGTTGTATAATTAACAAGTCTAAGCATTCAAATTTGTTAAACATATACAATAAGTCAATCAAAAATTCAAGACTTGTCAACAAGAATCGCAAATATTCAATTTAACATCTTAAATTTACAAACTTTTGCGGTCGAAAAAACTAAAACCTCCGAAAATTCATAGTTAGGCTTCGAATTTGGGAATTCTGGGTTCGACCGAAACAGAGTATTTTTGTCAAAATTTTAGAATGCCTTTTACATGCGGAATTGACACAAAAATCACTCGATTTGGTTAAGTAATGAATAAACTGCCGAAAAACTGCGTACATATAATTAAATAAACGCAATGTGCAATTAATTAACAATTACGAAAATTAATCACCCCTTTTTAATTCTTTGCAAATTTGTAAAATTTAACCATGTTTAAGCAATTATAGATCATGCATTTAATAAGGGGCTCGTGATACCACTGTTAGGTAATGATACATATGAACAACATAAATCATGCGGAAAAACCTTAATGCCAGGAATCATATTAATTGCACATAATCATATAATTAGTCTAGGATGCATACACTTTGTAGCGTGCCCTCCCTAGCTGGGCCTGAACCGAACAAGAACAAGTATTTAGGACTCCAAGTGTCGTCCCTCCGTAGAAAGTCCACAGCACGTCCGGATCCGCCTTAAGATTGACCAACTAGAATCGCCCTTAAGGTACTACTTATTTTCGGCTAAATAGGGCAAGTGTTATAACTGATTTTTCTGCTTAAAAATCCTAGCTTTGAATGCTTGAAAACTTCTGTATAAATTTGTGAACCTAGGCACATATTTATAGAGTCATGGAAAAGGATTTAGAATCCTATTAGAATACCAATTAGTTTAATTAGAATCCCTTTAGAACTCTATTAAATAAATTCTATCTACTAGGATTAGGATTTAATCATAGAACGAATTCCAATAGCTTTCGGATTCGTATCGCACACAACCGCACACGAGCACGAGCGCTGCACAGCCCGCGCAAGCCTCGCGGCCCACGCGAGCTGCACAGCTCGCAGCCCATTTGCTCGAAGCCCACATAGCTCGCGCGCGCGCCATGCCTTGCTGGGCCTGGCCTTCCGCTGGGCCTGGCGAGGCTTTGGCGTGTGTGTTGGGCGCTTAGCTTGCTAGACGCGGTCCTGGCTTCGTGTTGGGCCTTCGTCTAGCAAGTCTCGTCCGATGCTAATTCGTACGACGCGCTTCCGATTAAATTCCCGATTCCGGAATTCATTTCCGATACGAACAATATTTAACATTTCCGATTCCAGAATTAATTTCCGTTTCGAACAAATATTTAATATTTCCGTTTCCGGAATTATTTTCCGATTCCGATAATATTTCCGATTCTGACAATATTTCCGATTCCGGCAATATTTCCATTTCCGATAATATTTTCCGATACGTACCATGTTTCCGTTTCCGGCAACATCTACGACTTGGATAATATTTATATTTCCGATACGATCCATATTTCCGTTTCCGGCAATATCATCGTTTCCGGAGTATTCATTTACTTGCCTTTGACGATCTTAGCTCCCACTGAGACCAAGATCCGTCGATTCCGAATATCCATAGATGGAGTATTTAATGCCATTAAATACTTGATCCGTTTACGTACTATTTGTGTGACCCTACGGGTTCAGTCAAGAGTAAGTTGTGGATTAATATCATTAATTCCACTTGAACTGGAGCGGCCTCTAGCTAGGCATTCAGCTCACTTGATCTCACTGAATTATTAACTTGTTAATTAATACTGAACCGCATTTATTAGACTTAATATTAAATGCATACTTGGACCAAGGGCATTATTTCCTTCATTATGTTAGGATTGTTATTGATTTAGTATGTAGGACTCAGCTTTGCTGATTACGTGCTTTTGTTTGTGTATGTTGATCATGGATATGTCTTATTGATCATGTGACGACCTATTTTGGTGAGCAGTTTCTAAGTATCAATAGCGCATTGTCCATCTACCGGTGTGAAGATGATGCATCATTGGGATCGAGATTGGAGAGCTTATGTAGTTTAATTTTAATATCCTAAGTTGACTTTGGTTTGTCTTGAGTGGATTTTGAACTTGTTAAATTAGTTATATTGACTTTTCTTTTCATTAGTTTGTTTTGGAGTTAATTCCGTAGTTGACTATTCCAAACTTAAAGTTAGTTATTATGTTTTCCGCTGCAAAATTCGAAAATAAGCCGATACGTTTTCACATGGGCGATAACGCATTTATAATTCTCTATATTTTATATCAAAAAAATATTTCAGAAAAGAGAGAATTGTCGGGTTGTTACAAACAGGGATGTCAAATGTGTGATGCTTACATCCATGAATCCTGAAATTCAGAAAACGTTCATCAACACGGATGCCTATCAGATCATCTCATAGTTGAAGAGCATGTTTCAGGACTAGGCCAGAATCGAAAGATTCGAAACTCAGAGGTTAATCCTTGAGACGAAACTCAAGAAAGGAAAACCAGTGAGCGCACATGTTCTTAAGATGATTGGATTGTTTGAGAACATGAGGGCACTAGATTCTGATGTCTCTAATGATATGTCCATTGACATCATTCTCCATTCACTTCATAGTGGATATGATCAGTTTAAGTTGAATTACAACATGAACGGTATGGAGAAAACTCTTTATGAGCTTCACGGTATGCTCAAAACCGCTGAAGAGACGCTCAAGTAAGAGAATAAGCAAGACATGCTTATGGTGCGTAAGGGAAAAGGCTCCAAGAAATCTGGAAAGGGAAAGGGAAAGAAGGGTAAAGGCAAGGATACGCCCACACCTAAGTCCAATGACGCTAATTCTGGTAAACAGAAGAAGGCGACTCGTTCTCCCAGTGACTCTGAATACTTCTATGTCAAGAAGAAGGGGCATTGGAAGAGGGATATCTTGAAGAGAAAGGAAGATAAGAAGAACAGGATGAAGGAAATAATGCCCTTGGTCCAAGTATGCATTCTATGTTAAGTCTAATAAATGCGGTTCAGTATTAATTAACAAGTTAATAATTCAGTGAGATCAAGTGAGCTGAATGCCTAGCTAGAGGCCGCTTCAGTTCAAGTGGAATTAATGATATTAATCCACAGCTTACTCTTGACTGAACCCGTAGGGTCACACAAATAGTACGTAAACGGATCAAGTATTTAATGGCATTAAATACTCCATCTATGAATATTCGGAACCGACGGATCTTGGTTTCAGTGGGAGCTAAGATCGTCACAGGCAAGAAATGAATACTCCGGAAACGATGATATTGCCGGAAACGGAAATATGGATCGTATCGGAAATATGAATATTATCCAAGTCGTAGATGTTACCGGAAACGGAAACATGGTACGTATCGGAAAATATTATTGGAAATGGAAATATTACCAGAATCGGAAATATTGCCGGAAACGGAAATATTGTCAGAATCGGAAATATTGCCGGAATCGGAAAATAATTCCGAAAACAGAAATATTAAATATTTGTTCGAAACGGAAATTAATTCCGGAATCGGAAATATTAAATATTGTTCGTATCGGAAATAGATTCCGGAAATGGAAATTTAATCGGAAGCGTATCGTACGAATTAGCATCGGACGAGGCCTGCCGGACGAAGGCCCAGCACGAAGCCAGGCCGTCGCCCAGCAAGCACGCACGCCACAAGCCCAGCGCGCGCCAAGGCCACGGATGCGTGGGCCTTGCTGCGTGGGCTGCAGCTCGCACGCATGGGCAGCCCTTGTGGCTGCCGTGTGTGTGTGAGTTTGAGCTCATGCGAGATTCCTGAATCTGCAAGAGTCAGTGTATGATTAAATGTCTATTCCTATTGGATAAATTGATTAAGTAGAATTCATGTAGAATTCTAATTCCAATTAATTCGCATCCTACTAGGACTACGATTCCTTTTCCATAACTCTATAAATAAAGGCCTAGGGGTCATAATTTATACATAAGTTTCAAAGTATTCAAAAGTGAGGTTTTTGAGAGAAAATTCAAACACCCATCTTGCCCCAAAAGTGCCGAATTTTCTGAGTACCTTAAGGGCGATTCTAGTTGGTCAATCTTAAGGCGGATCCGGACGTGCTGTGGACTTTCTACGGAGGGACGACACTTGGAGTCCTAAAAGACTTGTTCTTGTTCGGTTCGGGCGCAGCTAGGGAAGGCACGCAACAAAGAGTATGCATCTAATTATGCTATATGATTATGTGTAAATAATATGTTTCCTGGGTTAATGGTTGTTTCCGCATGATCTATGTAAATGTCATATGTATCATAACCTAACAGTGGTATCACGAGCCCCTTATTATTTTCATAATCTAAATTGCATGAACATGGTTAAATATTACAAATTTGCAAGAATTAAAAGGGGTGATTCATTTTCGTAATTGTTAATTAATTGCAAATTGCGTTTATTTAAATATATGTACGCAGTTTTTCGGCAGTTTCTTCATTACTCATCCGAATTGAGTGATTTTTGTGTCAATTCCGTATGTAAAAGGCATTCTAAAATTTTGACAAAAATAGTATTTTTCTGCCGAACCCAGAATTCTCAAATTCGAAGCCTAACTATGACTTTTCGAAGGTTTTAGTTTTTCGAATGCAAAATTTCGTAAATTTAAGATGTTAAATTAAATATTTGCGATTCCTGTTGATAAATCTTGAATTTTTGATTGACCTACTGCATATGTTTAACAAGTTTGAATGCCTAGTCTTGTTAATTATGCAATCTAATTTGTAATTATGATTAATTTGTTGAAAATTAGAATAATTTAGAATTAATTTGATTTTCATAATTAATTGTAATTTAATTAGAAACCTATGATTAAAAACCACCATAAAAATTGTAAATTTACGATAAATTTTAAATTTTTATGACCTAGACTTGAATCCATATCAATCGGAAATCAATTGGATAATAAATTTTCGATTTATCGCCCTAAAATTATGAAATTAATAATATTTATTAATTTGTCATTAATTTTAAATATAAATTTTAAATTTTTATGCGATTCGTTCAAATAACTTGCACGCACGAAGCAATGGACGCTTCGTGTTACCCTTAAGGGGTGTTGTATAATGCGGGCATGCGACGACGAGCAAGGGAGCTCGTCGCCCGTGCGGCACGAATGCAATGAGCAAGGGCGTAGTGCACGAGCACAAGGCAGCAGCCCTGCCTTGTGTCGTGTGCCACGAGCAATGAACGGATGGGCATGGGCGAGGGGCGAGCCAAGGCAGTCGCGTGTGGGCAGCAAGCGAGCTGCGCCACAGCGCGCGCTGCCTCGCACAACAGCGCGCAGCCTCGTGCGCAGCGAGCGCAAGCTCGCGTGCCACGAGCGCTGCGCACAGCATCACTCGCGCGCACAGCGCGCGACGTCGCCCGCCCAGCGAGCGATGTCGCGCACCAGCGAGCGATGGCTCGCGCGCGCACCAGCGAGCGATCTCGCGCGCCAGCGAGCGATGGCTCGCGCGCACCAGCGAGCGATCTCGCGCGCCAGCGAGCGATGGCTCGCGCGCACCAGCGAGCGATCTCGCGCGCCAGCGAGCGATCTCGCGCGCCAGCGAGCGAGCCAGCGCGCCCAGCGAGCGATCTCGCGCGCGCACTGCGAGCGATAGCTCGCGTGCGATGGGGCGCTGTGCGGAGGCTTGCGTTGGGACAGCAGCAGCTATGCAACGAGCGCATGGGCTGCGCGCACATGGCCAGCAATGGCTGTGTGCGTACAGCCCATGGGCGTGCAACGCGTAGGGTGTTTGCGTTTCGATTAGATCGTTTTGAATGTTTAATTTGAAAATTTCAGTTCACGTAATTTTAATTAAATTTAAAATTAATAATTTGAATTAATTTCTTGGATTTTAATTTTGAATATTATAATTATAATAAATGGAATTTATTCTAATTATTTTACTAAAATTAAAATCATGAATTAATTTAAATGCGACTGAAATTAAATTAAATTTTGGATTCAATTATAAATTTATATGAGCTTTAAATTTTAATTAAATTTGTATGTTTCCGGTTAGACTAGAAATACAATTTTATGTTTAAAATTAGTAAAGCATATGAATTTATTGGTTTGAGTGGGAGCACTTTTTAGTCATAAACTCTTGATTAGGTCTACAAATCCTTAAGGTTAAAACAACTCGATTAGAATTAATAAGGACTGAATAATTGGTAGATTATTGGTGCCCTTGATTAATTGCTGCAAATGTTTACGTGATGCATAATGTGTTTAACTAACCAGCTATGTGGGCCATTCATGATAATGAATGGGTGAATGGTATATATTGTATATGTACTGTTTTGCAGGTTATGAAGTGACTAGTATGGCCCAAATAGGATAGAAAATATGGTCTGCGTACCATTAATTTGAATGTAATTGGTCTAAAGTACCAAAGTTGTTTTTCAATTCAAATATGGTCTGCGTACCATCAAATAGTTGTAATTAGTTATAACTTATCCTATTTGAAGAAAATGGTGCCTCCCACGGAGATTTTCAAGACGGACTTTGAAGTCAAAGCTTCAAGATGAAGTCGGGCCATACTAGATCACAAATATCTTATGCATGTTTTAAGTTATTTATTGCTTTGAATATGTCTTAAAATGCATGAGATCAAAAGCTTGATTATGTTGCATGATTAAGGATATTAGTTCACTTAAAATCTAACCAACATAGTAAGAGCCTTAAGTTCCAAACTTAAAAATTGAGTTAAAAGGTGCCATGCCAAAATATACACTTGCTTGGATATCCTTTACATCAATCTAGTAATAGTTTTCGCTCAGCGAGGTGTTACTTATTGGTCCTAAAGGGGCAAGGTACACAAATAATTGTGAGTACATGTTAGTTTTGGTGAAACTCAACGATATAAGTAAGGAGTCCTTTTATGTCGTGGCAAATTCGATAGGTTTACCTAATAAGTTCTTAGACGTACCTATCAACCAAGAATAGTTTCTAGACTATTAGCAAAAGGCTTTTGCTTACCTAAGATGTTCTAGGATTAAGTCGACAAACTGTGCTTAGTTCTTCAATGATTTTAGGATCTTGGAATCATTTTATTCACACCTGCCGGAACACATAACTTGAATAAAATGCTTAATAAACATTGAATTATGCATGAATGCTAGAATTTAAGTTTATTAAGAGAAACTGTGAATGGTTATTTATTTGTTTATTCTTTTCAATTGTAGTTTTTAATATGGCAAACAACAATTCATTCAACATTCGATCAATTCTCGAAAAGGAGAAGTTGAACGGGAAAAACTTCCTTGACTGGCAAAGGAACTTGCAAATAGTTCTTATGCAGGAAGAAAAGGAGTATGTCCTAGATGAGGCGATGCCCGAAGCTCCAGGCGACGGGATCACTCAGGCAGCCCTCAATCGTTGGATTGATGCCAACAAGGATGTGAAATGTCTAATGCTCGCCACCATGAGTGCGGATCTGCAGAAAACGTTCATCAACTCAGATGCTTTCACAATCATCAGTGAGTTGAAGAACATGTTCCAAGATCTGGCTCGAGTCGAAAGATTCGAGACTCATAGGCAAATTCTTGAGACCAAGCTTAAGAAAGGCGAGCCCGTAAGTCCACATGTTCTCAAAATGATTGGACTCATTGAGAATATGAGTCGGCTGGATCAGCAATTTTCTCAGGAAATGGCTATAGACACCATCCTCCATTCTCTTCATAGCGGGTATGATCAGTTCAAACTGAACTACAGTATGAATAGTCTGGACAAAACGCTCACTGAGCTTCACGGTATGCTGAAGACCGCTGAAAAGACGCTCAAAAGTGATAAGCAAGATGTGCTTATGGTGCGTGGGGGCAAGTTCAAGAAATCTGGAAAGAAGAGGAATGCTAAGAAAGGTGGCAACAAGGCCAGCCCAACTAAGCAAACTGGCGCCAAATCTGCAAAGAGGAAGGTCAGTCAACCCACTTCTGAATTCGAATGCTTCTACTGCAAGAAGAAGGGGCATTGGAAGAGAGATTGCTTGAAGCTAAAGGAAGATCAGAAGAACGGAACAGTCGTTCCATCTTCAGGTATTTTCGTTATAGACTGTATACTTGCTAATTCAACTTCTTGGGTATTAGATACAGGTTGTGGCTCACACTTATGTTCCAATCCACAGGGACTAAGAAGAAGTAGAAAGTTAAGCAAGGGTGAAGTCGACCTACGAGTGGGAAATGGAGCACGGATTGCTGCATTAGCTGTAGGAACATACTATTTGTCGTTGCCCTCCGGGCTAGTTTTGGAACTGGAAGAATGTTTCCATGTTCCAAGTCTTACTAAAAACATCATTTCAGTTTCTTGCTTAGATGCTAAGGGATTTTCCTTTATAATAAAAGACAATAGTTGTTCGTTTTATTTTAAAGAGATGTTTTATGGATCTGCTAGATTAGTCAATGGACTCTATTTATTAGATCACGACAAACAAGTATATAACATAAATACCAAAAAGGCCAAAAAGGATGATTCAGATCTCACCTATCTGTGGCATTGTCGATTAGGCCATATAAACTTGAAACGCTTAGAAAGACTTCAAAGGGAAGGAATTCTAGAACCATTTGACTTAGAGGATTATGGTAAATGCGAATCATGTTTACTTGGCAAAATGACAAAGCAACCTTTCTCTAAAGTTGGAGAAAGAGCAAATGAACTATTGGGTTTAATCCATACAGATGTATGTGGACCAATGAGTACAAATGCTAGAGGTGGTTTCAGCTACTTTATCACTTTCACTGATGACTTCAGTAGGTATGGTTATGTCTACCTAATGAAGCATAAGTCTGAATCCTTTGACAAATTCAAGGAATTTCAGAGTGAAGTAGAGAATCAATTAGGCAAGAAGATCAAGGCACTGCGGTCTGATAGAGGCGGTGAATATCTGAGCCATGAATTTGATGACCATCTGAAAGAATGTGGAATTCTATCAGAATTGACTCCTCCTGGAACACCACAATGGAACGGTGTGTCAGAACGGAGGAACAGAACCTTGCTAGACATGGTCAGGTCAATGATGGGTCAGGCCGAACTTCCATTAGAATTTTGGGGACATGCACTAAATACAGCTGCACTCACTATAAATAGAGCTCCGTCTAAAGCTGTCGAAAAGACTCCATACGAATTATGGTTTGGAAAGCCTCCAAATGTGTCTTTTCTTAAGATTTGGGGATGTGAAGTATACGTCAAACGATTAATTTCAGACAAACTTCATCCAAAATCTGACAAATGTATCCTTGTGGGCTATCCAAAGGAAACAAAGGGGTATTACTTCTACAATACATCTGAGAACAAAGTGTTTGTTGCTCGAGATGGTGTCTTTTTGGAGAAAGATCACATTTCCAAAATGACAAGTGGGAGAAAAGTAGACCTCGAAGAAATTCGAGTCGAACAACAAACTCTAGAGAATGCTCAAGATGACATTCAGGATGAAACTCAGAGACCTTTAGAAGAATCTGGTGAGAATCATGGTCAATCTAGAAATGTTACCCCGCGTAGATCGCAAAGATATAGATCTCAACCGGAAAGGTACTTAGGTATTTTGACGAACGAGAGCTATGACGTTCTATTACTTGAAAGTGATGAACCTGCGACTTACAAGCAAGCTATGACGAGCCCTAGCTCCAAGCAATGGCAAGAAGCCATGCAATCTGAATTAGACTCCATGTCTGAAAACCAAGTATGGGATTTGGTCGATTTGCCAGATGGCTACCAAGCCATTGGAAGCAAATGGGTTTTCAAACTGAAAAAGGACAAGGATGGGAAACTTGAAGTTTTCAAAGCTAGATTGGTTGCGAAAGGTTACAGGCAAGTCCACGGTGTGGATTACGATGAAACCTTTTCACCAGTTGCAATGCTAAAGTCTATTCGAATAATGTTAGCAATCGCTGCATATTACGATTACGAAATATGGCAGATGGATGTCAAAACTGCTTTCTTAAACGGCGTTTTAACAGAAACTGTGTTTATGACACAGCCTGAAGGTTTTGAGGATCCAAAGAATGCTAAAAAGGTATGCAAGCTAAAGAAGTCAATCTACGGATTGAAGCAGGCATCCAGGAGCTGGAATATACGTTTTGATGAAGCAGTCAGTGACTTTGGTTTCATCAAGAACGCGGACGAATCTTGTGTATACAAGAAGGTCAGTGGGAGCAAAATTGCTTTCCTAGTATTATATGTCGACGACATATTGCTTATCGGAAATGACATTCCTATGTTGAACTCTGTCAAGATTTGGCTTGGGAAATGTTTTTCGATGAAGGATCTAGGGGAAGCACAGTACATATTGGGCATCAAGATTTACAGAGATAGATCTAAAAAGATGATTGGACTTAGTCAAAGCACTTATATCAATAAGGTGCTTGATAGGTTCAAGATGGCGGACTCCAAGCGAGGCTACCTACCCATGTCTCATGGAATGACTCTAAGCAAGACTCAGTGCCCAAAAACACTTGATGAGCGTAGACGAATGAATGGGATTCCATATGCATCATTGATTGGTTCAATAATGTATGCTATGATATGTACACGCCCGGATGTTGCGTACGCACTCAGTGCTACGAGCAGATACCAGTCAGACCCAGGAGAGGCACATTGGACTGCTGCCAAGAACATTCTGAAGTACCTGAAAAGGCACAAAGATGACTTCCTGGTCTATGGTGGAGATGATGAATTAATTGTTAAAGGCTATACGGACGCAAGTTTCCAAACCGACAAAGATGATTTCAGATCACAGTCTGGGTTTGTCTTCTGCCTCAACGGAGGAGCAGTAAGCTGGAAAAGTGCTAAGCAAAGCACTATTGCGGATTCTACAACTGAAGCGGAGTACATTGCTGCACATGAAGCAGCAAAGGAAGCTATATGGCTAAGGAAGTTCATAGGAGAACTTGGTGTAGTCCCCTCCATTAAAGGACCAATAGCCCTGTATTGTGATAATAACGGAGCTATTGCACAGGCAAAAGAGCCTAGACACCACCAGAGAGTCAAGCATGTACTTCGTAGATTTCACCTTCTACGAGAGTTCGTTGAAAGAAAAGAAGTCGAGATAAGCAAAATTGGAACTGATGACAACATATCAGATCCATTAACTAAACCTCTGCCGCAAGCGAAGCACAACTCGCACACTGCAGCTATGGGAATCAAGCATATTGGAGAATGGCTTTGATGTCTCTGTTTAATGTTTTAAAGTTTTAGAGTTTAAATCTTTGTAAAACATTATTGGTTAATCATTCACAATAAATGAAAGGAATTCATTTTTCCATTTAATTTGTGGTTTATTAAATGATGAGTCCCTTCAACTTGACGATATATTCAAGATAGACTGTCAGGACCAGTCCTGTGACTAAGAAATGTCTATCAAGTGAACTTGAATGTCAAAGGTTGAAAATGGTCCCTAGTCGGAGTTTTCTATAAAATTGGACGCATAGAAAACGTTAGACGATTAGAATGCAAGATGACTAGTAGTTCTGTTTCTTGAACTATGTGGACATGGCAATGTCATAATCATTTGCATAGATACTTACTTTGGGAAGACTAGTATCGGACAAGACCTATGAAACTTTACTGTAAGAGATGAAAGTCTGTCATAAGTAAATTTCATTAAAATTATTAGACACTAAATCCTCAATACCTGAGTGATTTGAGATTACTTGTTTGAGAAATGGTTGCTTTGACGTTGACCAACCGTCGCACCGTAAAAGGAGGCTATAAAGGCAACGCTCAGGTAATCACCTATCAAACGAAGTCTAATCTCAAGATCGCAAGATTGGGATTGTCCTCCCATAAATCGGGATGAGATGCTTAAAAGTTGTACAAGGCCACTCGGAGAGCTAGAAACTGTGAAATGCATGGCCGTGCTCGGATGAATCATAGGCTATGATTATCTGTTTATTTGATCAGTTGAACTCTGAAACCGAGGAACACCTCTGGACATAATAAGGATGACAACTCTTACCTTATGTTCAAGAGCAAGCATCGAGCGACAAAGGAATTAGGAAATGCACACTTGTCCCTAAGGACAAGTGGGAGACTGAAGGAAATAATGCCCTTGGTCCAAGTATGCATTCTATGTTAAGTCTAATAAATGCGGTTCAGTATTAATTAACAAGTTAATAATTCAGTGAGATCAAGTGAGCTGAATGCCTAGCTAGAGGCCGCTTCAGTTCAAGTGGAATTAATGATATTAATCCACAGCTTACTCTTGACTGAACCCGTAGGGTCACACAAATAGTACGTAAACGGATCAAGTATTTAATGGCATTAAATACTCCATCTATGAATATTCGGAACCGACGGATCTTGGTTTCAGTGGGAGCTAAGATCGTCACAGGCAAGAAATGAATACTCCGGAAACGATGATATTGCCGGAAACGGAAATATGGATCGTATCGGAAATATGAATATTATCCAAGTCGTAGATGTTACCGGAAACGGAAACATGGTACGTATCGGAAAATATTATTGGAAATGGAAATATTACCAGAATCGGAAATATTGCCGGAAACGGAAATATTGTCAGAATCGGAAATATTGCCGGAATCGGAAAATAATTCCGAAAACAGAAATATTAAATATTTGTTCGAAACGGAAATTAATTCCGGAATCGGAAATATTAAATATTGTTCGTATCGGAAATAGATTCCGGAAATGGAAATTTAATCGGAAGCGTATCGTACGAATTAGCATCGGACGAGGCCTGCCGGACGAAGGCCCAGCACGAAGCCAGGCCGTCGCCCAACAAGCACGCACGCCACAAGCCCAGCGCGCGCCAAGGCCACGGATGCGTGGGCCTTGCTGCGTGGGCTGCAGCTCGCACGCATGGGCAGCCCTTGTGGCTGCCGTGTGTGTGTGAGTTTGAGCTCATGCGAGATTCCTGAATCTGCAAGAGTCAGTGTATGATTAAATGTCTATTCCTATTGGATAAATTGATTAAGTAGAATTCATGTAGAATTCTAATTCCAATTAATTCGCATCCTACTAGGATTACGATTCCTTTTCCATAACTCTATAAATAAAGGCCTAGGGGTCATAATTTATACATAAGTTTCAAAGTATTCAAAAGTGAGGTTTTTGAGAGAAAATTCAAACACCCATCTTGCCCCAAAAGTGCCGAATTTTCTGAGTACCTTAAGGGCGATTCTAGTTGGTCAATCTTAAGGCGGATCCGGACGTGCTGTGGACTTTCTACGGAGGGACGACACTTGGAGTCCTAAAAGACTTGTTCTTGTTCGGTTCGGGCGCAGCTAGGGAAGGCACGCAACAAAGAGTATGCATCTAATTATGCTATATGATTATGTGTAAATAATATGTTTCCTGGGTTAATGGTTGTTTCCGCATGATCTATGTAAATGTCATATGTATCATAACCTAACACAGGAACATTGCTTCTACTTCAGGTATGTATCTTACACTTTGTAATCTTGCTAATTCTACTTCTTGGGTATTAGATACTGGTTGTGGCTCACACTTATCTTCCAATTCATATGGACTAAGGAAAATTAGAAGGCTTGATAAAGGCGAGATGGATCTACGCGTGGGAAATGGAGCACGTATTGCTGCATTAGCCGTAGGATCTTATTTTATATCTTTTCCTAGTGGTTTTGTTTTGGAACTAAAAAACTGTTACTATGTTCCTACTATCACAAGAAACATAATTTTCGTTACAAGTTTGGATTTTAAAGGTTTTAGTTTTCAATTTAAAGACAATAGTTGCCTTTTTTCTTTGAATGGAATGTTTTATGGTTCAGCACAACAAAAAAAATGTTCTATATGTGTTTGATACGAACAAACAAATATATAATATAACTATCAAAAATGCTAAAACTGGTGATTCGGATCTCACATATCTGTGACATTATTGATTAGGCCGTATAAACATAAAGAGCATGGAAAGACTTCAAAAGAATGGAATTCTAGAATCATTCCATTTAGTGAAGATTGATCCATGCAAACCATGTATACTTGGCAAAATAAAAAAAGCGACATTTCTCAAAGGTGGGAGAAAGAGAAAGAAAAATACTAGGGCTAATACATACGGACGTACGTGGGCCTATTAGTTTGAAAGCTAGAGGTGATTTCAGCTATTTCATAACGTTTACGGATGAGTTAGTAGATATGGCTATATTTACTTAATGAATCAAAAGTCTGAATCGTTTGAGAAATTCCGAGAATTTCATAATGAAGTAGAGAATCAACCTGGCAAGAAAATAAAAGCTCTAAGATCATATTGAGGAGGTGAATATCTTAGCCACGAGTTTGATGACCATCTAAAAGAATGTGGTATTCTTTCTGAATTGACTGCTTTGGGGCACCACAATGGAATGGAGTGTTGGAACGGAGAAACAGGACCTTACTAGATATGGTCAGGTCAATGATCGGTCAAGTCAAACTTCCTTTACAATTTTGGGGACATGCATTGCAAACAACAGTACTCACACTAAATCGTGCTCCGTCAAAAGTTGTTGAAAAGACACCAAAATGAATTATGGACTGGGAAATTGCCAAAGTTGTCTTTTCTCAAGATTTGGGGTTGCGAAGCATATGTGAAGCGATCAATTTCGGACAAGCTAGAACCAAAATATGACAAATGTTTCTCTGTTGGGTATCGAAAAGAAACTAAGGGTTATTACTTCTACAACAAGTCAGAGAACAAAGTATTCGTTGCTCGTGACGGTGTCTTTTTGGAAATAAATCACATGTCCAAATTGACAAGTGGAAGAATAATAGACCTCGAAGAGATTCGAGATGAACAACGAATCAAGAACTCTTAAGAAGAAGTTCAAGATGAAGAACCTCCAAGGTCTTTGGAAGAGGCAGTGGGAGTAATTCCTCAAGACGTTGTTGCCCCTCATAGATCACATTGAACTAAGGTTCAGCCGGACAGATGGACAGGTGTCCTCTTGACTGAAAACATAGAAGTTCTCATATTGGATAATGATGAACCTATGTCCTACAAGCAAGATATGACGAGCCCAAGCTCCACAAAATGGTTAGACGCCATGAAACTTGAAATAGACTCCATGTACGAAAATCAAGTATGGGATTTGGTTGATTTGTCGGATGGGTTTCAACCTATCGGAAGAAAATGGGTCTTCAAATTGAAGAAAGACAAATATGGAATTATATACATATACAAAGCTATATTGGTAGCAAACGTTTACAGAAAAGTTCACGGCGTTGACTACGATGAAACCTTTTCTCCAGTTGTAATGCTTAAGTCTATTCGGATAATCCTTTGGATTGCCGCATTTTATGACTATGAAATATGGAAAATGGATGTCAAAACTGCCTTCTTTAATGGTGTTCTTAGAGAAATTGTATTTATGATGCAACCGGAGGGTTTTGTTGATCCTTATAATCAAGGAATTATGATTGCTTGTTTCGCTGTGATGCTTGCTAAACATCACAGCGTAAAAGGAGACTATAAAAGCAGTATTCAGGTGCATTATGAACCAAAGTAAGTATTCATAGATTATAAGATTGGATTGTCCTCCTATCATTGATAGGATATGGTGTTGTTGTGTAACAAGGCATCTTGGAGAGATAGATACTGTGAAAATGCATGGACGTGCTCAGAATGGTTAAGGCTTAACCTTCTATAAAAGTTTAACAGTTGAACTCAATAATCCGAGAAACACTTCTGGACCTAATAAGGATGGCTTGGATCTTACCTTATGTTCAGAAAGTAACACTAAGCGACAAAGGAATGCGAATGCACACTTGTCTAAAGGGCAAGTGAGACACTGAAGAAAATGTGTCATTCATCCAATGTGCATTAGTCTAATACCAAGGTTTAGATTAATTACGAAAAATTAATTCAGTAAGATTAAGTGATCGGAACAGCTAGCTGAAGCAATGTTTCCGATTAGTGACTTCTAATCCTTATTAGGCTCACAGCTTACGCTTGACTGAACGTACAAGGTCACACCAATGACATAAAACAGATCGTCGGATTAAATGCATCGAAAATTCATTTAATGGATTTTCGGGAAATTAGTTCGAAAAAAATAATTATACGATTACACGTTGAATCGTAAATCGTATTTCATATATTCGTAAGCCAGGCGAAAAGAATAATCGTATCGTACGACGTTGGATCGTATCGTACTATACGATAAATCAATTGTCGACCAATTTAGACGCAAGACGAAGTGCATCCCAAGTGCCCAGTGCACGACGAACTCGAGGCCAATGCCGCAAGTACATAGCAGCGAGCAAGCGAGCAACACAACAGTTCGGCAAGCCCATCGTTGGCCTGTTGCATGTTTGCTCGTCCGCGCGGGCCGAAGGCAACAAGGCAGCAGCTGCAACGTTGGAAAGGGCGCGGCCCACTGCCCAGTGTCCTGGCTCACCTCGCGTGGGCTTGCTGGCCGGCTATCTTGGTCGGTTGGCTTGCTCATCTCTTAGGTTATATGCACATGTTTTCTTACACTACACACATTACACTAACCCTAGGCATCAAAGTGAGAATCCTAATTTTGTCCTTGCCTCCAAACTGTGTTCTTCCCAAAAGTCAAAAATACCTTGAAAGAGAACTAAGCTATCAACCTCAAGGCGGATCTGCACTGTCGGTGGACCAAGTAGAGGAACTACAATTGGAGTTCTCGATCGTGTTCGTAGACTATACGGGAATACACGCTACAAATGTATGTTATGCTTAAACTATACTTTTATACATGGATTCTGGCATTTGGGATTATTCCTCTATTATGT
Organism: Spinacia oleracea; assembly: GCF_020520425.1. Taxonomy (NCBI): domain Eukaryota; kingdom Viridiplantae; phylum Streptophyta; class Magnoliopsida; order Caryophyllales; family Amaranthaceae; genus Spinacia; species Spinacia oleracea. The sequence continues at coordinate 51,138,485 of NC_079490.1, forward strand.
TATTTGATTAACAGTAAATCGCATCGGACAATAGTCAAAAGCGTGCTTCAAAACCCGGTTCCAAATAGAATGTTTAACCATAGGCAAGTCGTAATAATAATAAGGCATAGCGGACTTATAAGTCTGGTTCCGTTGCGTAATTCTGGTACTAGCCTTAGCCGTTATCACGGTGGCGGTAATATATTTTAGTAGTTCCTTTATTTATGTGAGAAAATAATTTTATAAAAGCAATAAATTATTATGGTGTTACAATAATGGTATCGGGGGGCCACACATGAACAGACGAATGTTAGCCAGGAAAATATCGCGTTAATGCTAATACTAGACTGCAATGGTAACTGATTATTGTTACCACATTGTTAAAACCTACCCAAAATGTCAGATAATCAGCAATCTTAATCACCTACCTCCATTGGAGTTATACACTATTACCTCCTCTTGGTCGTTCTCCACCCCGGGTATCGATATAATTGGTAAAGTTGTTATGTTTGTTGATGGGAGACACGAATACGTTTTCGTTGCAATTGACTACTTCAACAGGTGGGTTGAAGCATTCTCGTATGCTAAACTAATTATTAAACGAAGACACGCACATTTACCTTCTTTAGATTTGGAATTTTTCTATTTCGGATACGGATAGAAAACTTTTCTTCGCATCGGGTCGAATTCGGACCGGATCAAGATTGAATTGTCATTACTAGCGAATACACACACTAGCTTTCATGTTTTCCCTTGAAAAATACATGCATTTCTTCTTTTCCACCTAACCCCGATAATAAAGGGGAAAGTCATGAGCCAACAACCATTAATGTAGGCGATAGATAATCCCAAATTCGCAGGTATAGGCGGCTAAGCCGAGTATCGAATTTTTACGGATTTTATTATATCCTCAAATTTGGAAAAGTGAATATATAAGGTTTCAATTTAAATGTTTTAAAATTGAAAATCCAGATATGTCAGGTATCTATCTATCTGTATATTATACTAAAAGAGAAGAAATCAATGTGGTGATAACAAATGTCACCTTATGATTCGCCTCTCTTTTAATATAAAAAATAATTAAAATAAGTAATCTAAATTTACTTTGTCTTATTTATGAAAAAATATGCACCATGAAAATATTATTCACTGCTGTTAAATATTCTGTTAGTAATAAATATACTAAAAAATTTACGTAAAAATTTAAATCACCAATTTATTGTTATTCTTACATTCATATATTATGTTAAATATTCTATCTCTTATTTACCAAATATAAAAATATTATATCTCTGCTATTTTTCCTAAAACTAAAAGTATGACTACTTTATATGTTACCCGATTATATAAAAAAAATGAAATAATTATTGGAATATAAACATACTCTATTATTATGACATGTGATTGTGTAAATTATTTTGAACCAAATGGAGTATGTTTATTTATTTGCAAGGACAACATATTATCTAACCTAGTTTACATTTTCCTTAAATCAATATATACTTTTAATTAAATTAGACATACTTCGTATTTTACTTCCTATTCTCAATGATCTTTACGTTAACTATTTGCACCATAATTAAATGTTATATATTATGTTAAATATTCTATCTCTTATTTACCAAAAAAAATATTCTATCTCTACTATTTTTTTCTAAAACTAAAAGTCTCACTACTTTATATTTACTCCATTTAATAAAAAAAAAACTAGTATTTGGGCCCGGGCGATGCCCCGGATTAGTATGTGAACAACAATTAATTATTATATTCTTTTAATGAAATTATTCTGGATTTTTTTCATTTTTTTCTGTACGTATATATTAATATTAGTTTTACAAAGATAACATATAAAAGGTTATAGCTCAAGTGGATGATGATCTAATGTTGAAACTTGAGGCCATAGGTTCGAATCTTATCCAAACCATATTTTTTAAATGAAAGTGGATTGATAGCATGGATTTATGGATTTAGGGAGAGCGCCACGTGGCATGTTAACATTTCAAAAACGCCTTTTAATATATTGTATGGATATAGAAAAATTATTACGGAATAATAAACAACTCCATTTATTATGGCATGTGGCCGTATAAATTTTTTTAAAATAAATGAAGTATGTTTATTTATTTACAAGGACCAACAGATTTATCTAACTCAATTTACATTTTTCTTCAATCAGTACATACTTTTAGTTGAATTAGACATAGTACGTATTCCTAGCTCCATTCTCGAATGATCTTTACGTTAACTATTTACGTTATCTATTTGCACCATAATTAAAGAACTTCGGTGAGTATGTGATGATATATATGTGCCGGTAACAAATAGGAAAATGAGTGACTATAAGGCTATGTTTTATTTGACTTATTTTAGATAATATAAGTTCAGATAAGTTTAGATAAATTCATAAAAAAATCATACATTTTCAAACACATAATTTTATTTCAGACAAAATAAGTTTTTTTCAGTTCAGATAAGTTTAGTGAGTTCAAATAAGTTCACTTAAATTTAGATGAGTTCATATAGTTTAGATAAGTTTAGTGAGTTCACATAAGTTTACTTAAATTTAGATGAGTTAATATAAGTTTAGATAATATAAGTTCAGACAAAATAAGTTGAATGAATGGAGCCTAATTAAATCAACAATGCAAGTGGGTGAAATCTAATACTTCTTCCGTTCCGGAAATATCGCACCATGGTTGACTTTTAATCCTCTAACCATTACTTTGATTCTTAATATCTCAAATCGTGTGCAAGTAAAAATTATAAAAAAATAATATTTAGAAAATATATATCAATACGAATCTAACATGGCCCCACATGACTAAAATTTCCTTACGTACGAATGACAAAAAATGATCAAAGTCGTAGTGTGTATAGTGTAAAAAACACCAATTACTTGTTGGTTCAGTGGTGATTGGGGCTGAACTTGGTAGGGAGAACTCGTGTTCGATCCCCCGCAACAACAATTGGGAGGGGCCTGGAACCTATCCACCCAGAACTCGCCCCGAATCCGGATGAACCGGGTGTTAACACCAAAAAAAAAAAAATAGTGTCAAAAACAAATGGTGTGATATTTCCGGAACGGAGGCATTATTAAAGTATTGTGAGTGAATAATTTGTGGTTGACGTACTCCTATTATAAAATATTGTAAGTTGTATGTAGTGGTGGGGAAAATGAGGTTATGAGTATAAAATTTACATGCCTAAAATGGAGCAATCCATAGTGGAAAGAACTTTTAGGAAATGACTAAAACATAAAGCGGATCTTAAGTGCATTAGCGGAGGCAATTGTAGAAACGATGAGTTTAAAGAATGTTTGTCTCACATCTATGCTAGCTAGAGGGGAAAATGAGAAATATAGGGATAAAATATTTGTCAATATAATAATAAAGAAGGTTCCAAACTCACATGCGACACATATTTACTCATTCTAAATATTAATTTAATTTGTAGTTTAAGAATAATTTTTAAATAGCAAAACTATAAAAGGTTAATATATAATTAAAAGGTGATTTAGATAAAAATAAAATAAAAAGAATTAAAAGGTGGTGGGTAATATGAAGGAAAGTGGTGGTGATGGACATAAATCATTTGATATATCTGTTGCAGGGTAACAGTGCGATTATGATGGATTTTATATTTCATATGTCATCGCTTATCTAATTGATTACGAATATTTTGAATATTTTTTTACTACTAGCCTATATATGATAATGTTTAGTTTATGTACTCGATTACTCTAATCAGACAACCAAATATCCAAATACTCTAGAAAAGAGTTTTAAAATTCAAAATTCTCTTACAAAAGAAATTAATGTCGGGTGTAGGCAGTGGCGTATCAAAAATAATATAGTAGTGGATAGAAACAAAATTATTTTAGTAGGTGCAAATTGCCAAATTTGATTTTATTATTGAAAAACTATTTCTGATTTTTTTAAAAATTTATCAAATATCTACATTCAAAAGGGGTTAAATGGCCCCACATCTTAAACACTAGCTCCTCCCCAAGGTCTAAAGTTAGGTTTGAGGCGGGTGTGGATACACGAACGGTTATGAAGCGAGGATAAACTTATTTATCGTCCGCGAGGCGGGGATTGGGACGGGTATGAGTATCGTACATGTCATGGTGGCGGGCAGAGGATGCGAGAATTTAGGGACCAACCCCACCCCGATTCGAAGTTATCTCTAGCTGATTAAAGTATTTGGTGGGGGTTGGTGTTAAATGATTTGGGTAATGATTTAGATGATGAGGGGAGTATTCAGTGGGTATAATACGATTGAAGTAAAGAGCAGATGAGTATAACTTTATGCTTGAAACAAGAGATGAAAAGGGAAGAAAGTAAATTTATTTACGTACTCTTTCTTTTTTCAAATTTGTAAATAAATAACGCACGAAATGGGGCAGTAACAGTCTATCCATTATTAATTTTAATAAGAAGATTATCTATAAGCTCTATTTTAATGATAATTGTCTATAACTGTAGTTTAGATATGCAAGTTTAATTAGGCCTGATCAAATGGCGGGCCGGACCGGGTTCGGGCCGGGCCGAGCGATTAAAATTCTGCCAATTATGTCGGACCGGGCCAAGCTTCAGGCCATTTTTTTGTCCCCAAAACCCGTTATTTCGGGACAAAATTTGCGGGCTTTTTGGGTCATTTTCGGGGCGGGCCAAATTTATAACTAAAATTGTTGTTTTACGTTGTCCAAAGCCCGATTTTTTTTAAAACGTTCGGGCCGGGCTTGGCCCAAAAAGCGGGCCGAAATATTCTGCCCAAAACACGCAAATTTTCGGGTCGGATCGGGCTGGACCCATGATGATCAGCTCTAAGTTTAATATTCATATGATAAACCGTGCATCGCACGGGTACTATACTAATTCGAAAAACTAAAAAATCATTATGAATCAGTCGAATGAAAATGGAGTATATATACAATCGAAATTATCCAAATGCAATTGAAGACATCAGATATTTCAAGACTTTTGGACCTAGTCATAAATTTGGTCGACCGGTTATTTGTTCAGCCCTAATGTCAAAAGTTTAATAACATTAATGACATCCACATAGGGCCGTCAAATCTCAACCCTAACCGTTGAACCTGTTTGGTTAATCCGAATCGTTAAGAACTTGAACCGTTAATAACCCGTTAGTTGAAACCCGAAAAATAACCGAACCGATAACATTCAACCCGAATCCTATTAAATCGATTAAGACGCGATACCCGATAACAAACCGCCATGCGTCAACCCAAACCGTTTCTACCCGAACCGAATGGACCCGAAAACCGTTAATGACCCGATTTATTTTAACCCAAACAGTTTCAACCCAGAAAAAACCCGTTTCAATCCCGAACTGTTTCAACCCGAACCGTTTACAACCAGAACTGTTTCAACCCGGACCGTTTACAACTCGAACTGTTTCAACCCGGACCGTTTACAATCCGGACCATTTAGAACCCGAACCGTTTACAACCCGTAACCCGTTTAATTCAAACCGTTTATAACCCGCAATATCAAATATGATTGTAACATGAGTGTTTCTAGATTTGACTTTGCAGGTGCTCCATTAAAAAAAACATTAGGATTATTCACCCCTTTCAGATTACTTACAGCAAATGGAAATTGATTTGAATTGTTAAAAAATTGGCTACTATTGATATTGTTATTGTTGTATTCGTAATACTATGGCATGGTGGGGAAGGGCATAGACGATTTTGATTCCATTTGAATAATATGATTGGTTAACATTACAGGACATAATAAAAGACATTGACTGACTTTTCTTAAATAAGTTTATGAAATTAATTGGATAGTGAAAATTACTACATTAGTTGTTCGTCAAAAAAGAAAATAACATTAGTTATAAATCACGTAATCAAATTATATGGCATCTTTTACCTTTCACTTTGCTTTAATAATGTACATATTGTAATATAATTAAACGTATTGAAAATTGTGATTTTAGTAATAACCCGACATTGTTTGTAATTTGTGTCCGAATTGATCTGACTAAACATGAACCCGACCCGATATGAACCTGACCCAAATACAATCCGGCTAACCCCGTTAACAAACCGAACCGAATTGACCTGACCCGACTACAATCTGACCCGACCCAACCCGATATGAACCCGATCCGATTATAACCCGAACCGATATGAACCTGGACCGATATGAACCCGACTTAACCCGTTTATGACCCGACCAAATAAGATCCGAACTGACATGAACCCGACCCGATATGAACCCGACCCGATATAAACCCGTACCACATAACCCGAATCCGAACCCGAACCAAACCGTTAATTTTTCAAACCGAACCGAAATGAACCGATAGCAAAATGAACCAGTTTCAATCCGAACTAATGAACCCGAACCGAAACCGAACCGATGACCCGATTTGACACCCCTGCATCCACTGTATTAAACCCTTGTTTATTTAATTGATTTTAAAGTCATACGTATGGATGTGAAATTGGTGCTATAAAACACAGTGGCTTAAAGTCATATCCCAATATCCATATAATACGGATGTGCAATTTGTCATATAACAGAATTTCCAATAAAAAATACATTTTTTTAAGGAAAAATTTCCAATAAAAAATACGTGTACGTACATAGTAGAGTTACCACCTAATACATGTTGATACAAACGTCCGTCGCCACTAGTGCACCTTAAACAATTGTAATACGATCACTGAATGCAATAAATTAAATAATCCCACCATTCAAAATCGACACCTAATTACCACCTAATACCATATTGAAGTAAGGAAGTAATGAAGCGTATTAGCTGGCAGTTGATATAAACACATTCAATATAAAAAAAATATGATAAGAAATATAAAAAATTATACGGAGTATATAAAAGTTTTATGTATAAGTATAACTTTTCACCTAACAGTTATAATTTATATTTGCTAATAAAATAATTACACATTGTTATTAAATAGTTAGTCTTATACTTCCTCCGTCTTTTAATACTCGCAACGTTTGTTAGTTTCACGCATGCCGATGCACAACTTTGATCATTTATATCTTAAATTCTCTTTATGCAAAAATTATAAAAATTTGATATTTTGAAAATACACATTGAGACGAATCTAACAAGATCCCACATGACTATGTTTTATCTTATATAAAAAACACTACGAATAGTCAAAGTATATTATATGAATAGTGGCAAAAATCCAAACATTGCGAGTATTAAAAGACGGAGGAAGTATATATGACGGTCCATTACAGACTTCCTATAAAAAAAATATGGATTGAACGTTTGAAATTCAGATAATCAACTCACTACCAAAAATGTTTGTGAATATTTGGTTATTGCTTGCTATTTTAGTGTTGAATGGACTACTTGTTCCTCAAATAAAATTCACTAATATTGGTGTTGCAGCAACTAAAGAAACTCAGCAACTACCAGCTTCTTTAATAAGGGCCCCGAGAAGACCACGTCCGACCGCGCCGTCGCCTCCTATGCCTAACGTGCCTATTCACTTCATGCCGCCTGCTCCAACACTAGATCCACCACCACCTCATAATTGTCAGCCACCGCCTTCGCGTCAACAACATTCACCACGCCCTCCTACTGTTTTACCATCAGCTCCACCACTGCCACCGTATTATTGAGGCTACTTTCACTCTTCGAGGTCATCGTTGTTATCTTGGTTGTTGAATAAATGAATAAATCCATTTTGAAAAGAAAACAAATATTGATGTTCACTTTAATTTTACTCCCTCCGTCCCGGAATATTTGACCCGATTTGACCGGCACAGAGTTTAAGAGATTTGAATTGACTTATTTAATTTAATAGGTAGTAGTTGATAGTGGGGTATTATTTTAATGTAGTTGGTGGAAAATGTGTAAAGGGGTAGGGTTGGGGGAGAGTAGGGGTTGAATTTTTAATTATTTTTTGTATGGAGTAGAGGGTAGGTGGGTTAATAGGGGTGGAGTGAGAAATAATATAATATCGTTAGAATATTTCCATTTTTAAAAATAGGTCAAGTATTAAGGGACGACCCGATAAGGAAAACAAGTCAAGTATTCCGGGACGGAGGGAGTACTAGTGTTATATTCACGCTATGCGTATGCAATCCCACTTCAATGAACCTGGTCCACGCTATAATTAGCATGGAGCAGGGTGTTTTTGTAAATTAACGTGAACCGGGTAATCGACGTCTTCTATTATAGAAACTATAGGTTTTGTAAAGTAACTATATCTACATAATAGTAACTATGAAAAAAAAAAATATATAGTCTTTTCGATAAGAATAATTATTCTATCCAAAGAGTAAAAAAATATATCATATAGAAATGTAATTTTAACTGTAAAACAATTACTATAAAAATAAGAATAACTAGTTTGGAAGCCCGTGCGATGCACGGTTTTTTTTATTAAAAAAATCTGAAATACTAAATATGATATTTCCGGATTTTCTCATCCCTAATTCAATTGTTCTTGAAATTATCTTTTAATTTTTACTTTGTTTTTTTTAAATGATAAATATGTATCTTTATCTTATCATGAGACACTAAGTTTATCTTTCTATTAAACATAGCTGTTATATCATATCATGAACTCATTTTATATTTTTTAATTAATTTATAATATATTAACAAAGATTTTGAAGAATTTTTGTGATAAGTTATACGGTGTAGTTGTTTAGATGTATTATATTGTTAGTTTCATTTTTGGCAAATTTGCCAAAAAGGACCTTTTATAACTCAAATTTTGCAAGAAAGGACCTTATATAATTTTTTTTGTGAAAACACACCTTAAAGTAATTTTTTTTGCGAGAAAGGACCTAAGGAAAGTTTCTAGCATTGACTGAGCTTTTCCGGCCATTAACTTGCACGTGAGCAGCACGTGTGGCTTACGTTAGCTAAAGACAATGATTTTCCCGACTCTTGAATTTTCAAACTTGATTTTATTTCGGTTTTTTTTTTTCAACTTTATGTTTTAAAGCTTAGAATTTTGGAGGAAAATTGGGTGTGATAAGCAAAATAATGCCACACGTGCTTCTCACGTGCAAGTCAATGGCCGGAAAAGCTCAGTCAATGCCGGAAATTTACTTTTGGTTGTCTTTCGCAAAAAAAAATTACATTAACGTGTGATTTCACAAAAAATAAATTATATAAGGTCCTTTCTCGCAAAAATATTTACATTAAGGTGTTATTTCACAAAAAAAATTATATAAGGTCCTTTCTCGCAAAATTTGGGTTATAAAAGGTCCTTTTTAACAAATTTGCCTTCATCTTAATATATATTTTCAAAATATTAATATTGTTATAAGTTTTTATAATATGTAGGTAGAGAAATTGGTGGTTAAAGTTGTACAGTGACAAACGTGTCCGATCAAAACAGGTCAAATATTAAGAGATATAAGGAGTATATAACAAGAGGGGGGAATACACATACCAATATAGCAAAATAATTCAATAATATTAAACTGAAATGATAATCATAGTATAAACCGAATCAAAAGCGACTAATCAATCTTCAACAGAACAGTAACATTTGGTAATAGCATAATGCTTCAATGAAATCATAAAATACATTAATTACAAGTCACAAAATATTGAAGTAACATTCTTCATAAATAAAAGGGCAAACTTTACCCTTTTCCATTTCACTGGTCTGCATTTAATATCCTAGCAAGATGAGCTCTGATAACACTGATGAATCTGCTAAGAGTCGTGATTGACGTCGAAACTTCCCTGCAGTTGACGTACGAGATAACTGTGGGAGGAATATTGTAAAATTCGAAAATGAGAATAAAATGTGGGCCGAATATTTGATGTGAATAAAGCTGTGACGTGTTATGAAACACTGTCTTAGAAGCAAAATTTGCCCCGACTATGATGCAATCGTAATAGGCGTTGCCCCCAAAGATTTTACACAGCAACTCGTTTTAACGTGCACTCGAATAAAACGAATTAGGAACTCATAATATGCTCAGAATAAGATAGAGGGTAGAATGTGTTAGGTTATGATACATATGACAATTCATAAATCATGCGGAAAAACCATAAACCCAGGAAAACATATTATTTACACATAATCATTTAGCATAGAATAGATGCATACTCTTTGTTGCGTGCCTTCCCTAGCTGCGCCCGAACCGAACAAGAACAAGTCTTTAGGACTCCAAGTGTCGTCCCTCCGTAGATAGTCCACAGCACGTCCGGATCCGCCTTAAGATTGACCAACTAGAATCGCCCTTAAGGTACTATTATTTTCGGCACTTTATAGGCAAATGTGTGACTGAATTTTTCTCTCAAAAACTCACTTTGAATACTTTGAAACTTGTGTTATAAATTGTGAGCCCTAGCCTCATATTTATAGCGGTATGGAAAGGGAATCGAAATCCTATTCAGATACAAATTAATCAAACCTAGAATCCTACAAGAACTCTAATTTAATTAATTTATCAAATAGAATTAGGAATTTAATCATTAACCGAACTCTGCATGTTTTAGGAAACGTGCACGAACACAAACACTTGCACACACACGCACGACAGCCACGATGGGCCTCATGCGTGCGCGCGAGCAGCAGCCCACTCAGCGCCCGCGCGCGCTGCGCGCTGTGCGCTGCGCGCGCTGTGCGCGCTGTGCGCTGCGCGTGCTGTGCGCGCTGTGCGCGCTGCGCGCAGCCTGCTGGGCCTGGCCTTGCTGTTTGTGCGGCGCGCTTGGCTTGCTGGGCGATGGCCTGGCTTCGTGCTGGGCCTCGTCCGGCAGGCCTCGTCCGATGCTTATTCGTACGATGCGCTTCCGATTAAATTTTCCGATTCCGGTAATATTTCCGATTCTGACAATATTTCCGTTTCCGGCAATATTTCCGATTCTGGCAATATTTCCATTTCCGATAATATTTTCCGATACGTACCATGTTTCCGTTTCCGGCAACATCTACGACTTGGATAATATTTATATTTCCGATACGATCCATATTTCCGTTTCCGGCAATATCATCGTTTCCGGAGTATTCATTTCTTGCCTGTGACGATCTTAGCTCCCACTGAAACCAAGATCCGTCGGTTCCGAATATTCATAGATAGAGTATCTAATGCCATTAGATACTTGATCCGTTTACGTACTATTTGTGTGACCCTACGGGTTCAGTCAAGAGTAAGCTGTGGATTAATATCATTAATTCCACTTGAACTGAAGCGGCCTCTAGCTAGGCATTCAGCTCACTTGATCTCACTGAATTATTAACTTGTCAATTAATACTGAACCGCATTTATTAGACTTAACATAGAATGCATACTTGGACCAAGGGCATTATTTCCTTCAGTCTCCCACTTGTCCTTAGGGACAAGTGTGCATTTCCTAATTCCTTTGTCGCTCGATGCTTGCTCTTGAACATAAGGTAAGAGTTGTCATCCTTATTATGTCCAGAGGTGTTCCTCGGTTTCAGAGTTCAACTGATCAAATAAACAGATAATCATAGCCTATGATTCATCCGAGCACGGCCATGCATTTCACAGTTTCTAGCTCTCCGAGTGGCCTTGTACAACTTTTAAGCATCTCATCCCGATTTATGGGAGGACAATCCCAATCTTGCGATCTTGAGATTAGACTTCGTTTGATAGGTGATTACCTGAGCGTTGCCTTTATAGCCTCCTTTTACGGTGCGACGGTTGGTCAACGTCAAAGCAACTAGTTCTCAAACAAGTAATCTCAAATCACTCAGGCATTGAGGATTTAGTGTCTAATAATTTAATGAAATTTACTTATGACAGACTTTCATCTCTTACAGTAAAGTTTCATAGGTCTTGTCCGATACTAGTCTTCCCAAAGTAAGTATCTATGCAAATGATTATGACATTGCCATGTCCACATAGTTCAAGAAACAGAACTACTAGTCATCTTGCATTCTAATCGTCTAACGTTTTCTATGCGTCCAATTTTATAGAAAACTCCGATTAGGGACCATTTTCAACCTTTGACATTCAAGTTCACTTGATAGACATTTCTTAGTCACAGGACTGGTCCTGACAGTCTATCTTGAATATATCGTCAAATTGGAGGGACTCATCATTTAATAAGCCACAAATTAAATGGAAAAATGAATTCCTTTCATTTATTGTGAATGATTAACCAATAATGTTTTACAAAGATTTAAACTCTAAAACTTTAAAACATTAAACAGAGACATCAAAGCCATTCTCCAATATGCTTGATTCCCATAGCTGCAGTGTGCGAGTTGTGCTTCGCTTGCGGCAGAGGTTTAGTTAATGGATCTGATATGTTGTCATCAGTTCCAATTTTGCTTATCTCGACTTCTTTTCTTTCAACGAACTCTCGTAGAAGGTGAAATCTACGAAGTACATGCTTGACTCTCTGGTGGTGTCTAGGCTCTTTTGCCTGTGCAATAGCTCCGTTATTATCACAATACAGGGCTATTGGTCCTTTAATGGAGGGGACTACACCAAGTTCTCCTATGAACTTCCTTAGCCATATAGCTTCCTTTGCTGCTTCATGTGCAGCAATGTACTCCGCTTCAGTTGTAGAATCCGCAATGGTGCTTTGCTTAGCACTTTTCCAGCTTACTGCTCCTCCGTTGAGGCAGAAGACAAACCCAGACTGTGATCTGAAATCATCTTTGTCGGTTTGGAAACTTGCGTCCGTATAGCCTTTAACAATTAATTCATCATCTCCACCATAGACCAGGAAGTCATCTTTGTGCCTTTTCAGGTACTTCAGAATATTCTTGGCAGCAGTCCAATGCGCCTCTCCTGGGTCTGACTGGTATCTGCTCGTAGCACTGAGTGCGTACGCAACATCCGGGCGTGTACATATCATAGCATACATTATTGAACCAATCAATGATGCATATGGAATCCCATTCATTCGTCTACGCTCATCAAGTGTTTTTGGGCACTGAGTCTTGCTTAGAGTCATTCCATGAGACATGGGTAGGTAGCCTCGCTTGGAGTCCGCCATCTTGAACCTATCAAGCACCTTATTGATATAAGTGCTTTGACTAAGTCCAATCATCTTTTTAGATCTATCTCTGTAAATCTTGATGCCCAATATGTACTGTGCTTCTCCTAGATCCTTCATCGAAAAACATTTCCCAAGCCAAATCTTGACAGAGTTCAACATAGGAATGTCATTTCCGATAAGCAATATGTCGTCGACATATAATACTAGGAAAGCAATTTTGCTCCCACTGACCTTCTTGTATACACAAGATTCGTCCGCGTTCTTGATGAAACCAAAGTCACTGACTGCTTCATCAAAACGTATATTCCAGCTCCTGGATGCCTGCTTCAATCCGTAGATTGATTTCTTTAGCTTGCATACCTTTTTAGCATTCTTTGGATCCTCAAAACCTTCAGGTTGTGTCATAAACACAGTTTCTGTTAAAACGCCGTTTAAGAAAGCAGTTTTGACATCCATCTGCCATATTTCGTAATCGTAATATGCAGCGATTGCTAACATTATTCGAATAGACTTTAGCATTGCAACTGGTGAAAAGGTTTCATCGTAATCCACACCGTGGACTTGCCTGTAACCTTTTGCAAACAATCTAGCTTTGAAAACTTCAAGTTTCCCATCCTTGTCCTTTTTCAGTTTGAAAACCCATTTGCTTCCAATGGCTTGGTAGCCATCTGGCAAATCGACCAAATCCCATACTTGGTTTTCAGACATGGAGTCTAATTCAGATTGCATGGCTTCTTGCCATTGCTTGGAGCTAGGGCTCGTCATAGCTTGCTTGTAAGTCGCAGGTTCATCACTTTCAAGTAATAGAACGTCATAGCTCTCGTTCGCCAAAATACCCAAGTACCTTTCCGGTTGAGATCTATATCTTTGCGATCTACGCGGGGTAACATTTCTAGATTGACCATGATTCTCACCAGATTCTTCTAAAGATCTCTGAGTTTCATCCTGAATGTCATCTTGAGCATTCTCTAGAGTTTGTTGTTCGACTCGAATTTCTTCGAGGTCTACTTTTCTCCCACTTGTCATTTTGGAAATGTGATCCTTCTCCAAAAAGACACCATCTCGAGCAACAAACACTTTGTTCTCAGATGTATTGTAGAAGTAATACCCCTTTGTTTCCTTTGGATAGCCCACAAGGATACATTTGTCAGATTTTGGATGAAGTTTGTCTGAAATTAATCGTTTGACGTATACTTCACATCCCCAAATCTTAAGAAAAGACACATTTGGAGGCTTTCCAAACCATAATTCGTATGGAGTCTTTTCGACAGCTTTAGACGGAGCTCTATTTATAGTGAGTGCAGCTGTATTTAGTGCATGTCCCCAAAATTCTAATGGAAGTTCGGCCTGACCCATCATTGACCTGACCATGTCTAGCAAGGTTCTGTTCCTCCGTTCTGACACACCGTTCCATTGTGGTGTTCCAGGAGGAGTCAATTCTGATAGAATTCCACATTCTTTCAGATGGTCATCAAATTCATAGCTCAGATATTCACCGCCTCTATCAGACCGCAGTGCCTTGATCTTCTTGCCTAATTGATTCTCTACTTCACTCTGAAATTCCTTGAATTTGTCAAAGGATTCAGACTTATGCTTCATTAGGTAGACATAACCATACCTACTGAAGTCATCAGTGAAAGTGATAAAGTAGCTGAAACCACCTCTAGCATTTGTACTCATTGGTCCACATACATCTGTATGGATTAAACCCAATAGTTCATTTGCTCTTTCTCCAACTTTAGAGAAAGGTTGCTTTGTCATTTTGCCAAGTAAACATGATTCGCATTTACCATAATCCTCTAAGTTAAATGGTTCTAGAATTCCTTCCCTTTGAAGTCTTTCTAAGCGTTTCAAGTTTATATGGCCTAATCGACAATGCCACAGATAGGTGAGATCTGAATCATCCTTTTTGGCCTTTTTGGTATTTATGTTATATACTTGTTTGTCGTGATCTAATAAATAAAGTCCATTGACTAATCTCGCAGATCCAAAAAACATCTCTTTAAAATAAAACGAACAACTATTGTCTTTTATTATAAAGGAAAATCCCTTAGCATCTAAGCAAGAAACTGAAATGATGTTTTTAGTAAGACTTGGCACATGGAAACATTCTTCCAGTTCCAAAACTAGCCCGGAGGGCAACGACAAATAGTAAGTTCCTACAGCTAATGCAGCAATCCGTGCTCCATTTCCCACTCGTAGGTCGACTTCACCCTTGCTTAACTTTCTACTTCTTCTTAGTCCCTGTGGATTGGAACATAAGTGTGAGCCACAACCTGTATCTAATACCCAAGAAGTTGAATTAGCAAGTATACAGTCTATAACGAAAATACCTGAAGATGGAACGACTGTTCCGTTCTTCTGATCTTCCTTTAGCTTTGGACATTCTCTTTTGTAATGGCCTATTCCATCACAATAAAGACAGCTTGATGTGGACTTGTCCTGCTTTGATTTAGCATTGCCCTTGGACTTTCCACCTTTCTTGAATGGTCTCTTTCTAGCCTTGAGTAAATCTTTGGCTTCACAGTCCAGTACTATTTCAGCCTTTCTGACAAGGTGAATAAATTCTGCAACTGTTTCTTCTCTTGGTTCACTTAGGTATAGTTGCTTGAAGCGACCAAACCCACTGTGTAGTGAATTGAGCAAGACAGAGACTGCCATCCTTTCGCTTATTGGTGTTCCTAGTAGACTTAGGCGATCAAAATATGAACACATAAGATCCACATGGAACCTCAGTGGGACGCCTACCCTTTGTTTAGTGCGAAGGAGCTGAACATGTGTTTCTTGGACCTCCATCCTATAACACCTGTTGGGAGAACTAACCTTTAGACCAGACATTGATTCAATCAACTCATGGACGTTCAGGTCCCTGTCCTCCGTACTTCCACGACAGATATCCCTCAGATTCTTGATGAGCGTAAAAGGTTCATAGGCTACAAACCTTCTAGCCCAATCATCAGGGATATTGTTCAGCATGAGACTCATAACCTTTTTGAGATCCGCATCCCAGGCGTAAAACCTCTCAGGGGTCATGTCTCTGGCATAGTAGCTTGGCATGGGATGTGACAGTACATACTCAAGTCCATTGAGTTTGACTATTTCAACTAGCTTAGCTTCCCATTCAAGAAAATTTGTCAGGTTCAGCTTGACCATAAGCTCAGAACCCATGATGATGTTTTGATTGTTGTTTGCCATATTAAAAAACTACAATTGAAAAGAATAAACAAATAAATAACCATTCACAGTTTCTCTTAATAAACTTAAATTCTAGCATACATGCATAATTCAATGTTTATTAAGCATTTTATTCAAATTATGTGTTCCGGCAGGTGTGAATAAAATGATTCCAAGATCCTAAAATCATTGAAGAACTAAGCACAGTTTGTCGACTTAATCCTAGAACATCTTAGGTAAGCAAAAGCCTTTTGCTAATAGTCTAGAAACTATTCTTGGTTGATAGGTACGTCTAAGAACTTATTAGGTAAACCTATCGAATTTGCCACGACATAAAAGGACTCCTTACTTATATCGTTGAGTTTCACCAAAACTAACATGTACTCACAATTATTTGTGTACCTTGCCCCTTTAGGACCAATAAGTAACACCTCGCTGAGCGAAAACTATTACTAGATTGATGTAAAGGATATCCAAGCAAGTGTATATTTTGGCATGGCACCTTTTAACTCAATTTTTAAGTTTGGAACTTAAGGCTCTTACTATGTTGGTTAGATTTTAAGTGAACTAAAATCCTTAATCATGCAACATAATCAAGCTTTTGATCTCATGCATTTTAAGACATATTTAAAACAATAAATAACTTAAAACATGCATAAGATATTTGTGATCTAGTATGGCCCGACTTCATCTTGAAGCTTTGACTTCAAAGTCCGTCTTGAAAATCTCCGTGGGAGGCACCATTTTCTTCAAATAGGATAAGCTATAACTAATTACAACTATTTGATGGTTCGCAGACCATATTTGAATTGAAAAATAACTTTGGTACTTTAGACCAATTACATTCAAATTAATGGTACGCAGACCATATTTTCTATCCTATTTGGGCCATACTAGTCACTTCATAACCTGCAAAACAGTACATATACAATATATACCATTCACCCATTCATTATCATGAATGGCCCACATAGCTGGTTAGTAAAACACATTATGCATCACGTAAACATTTGCAGCAATTAATCAAGGGCACCAATAATCTACCAATTATTCAGTCCTTATTAATTCTAATCAAGTTGTTTTAACCTTAAGGATTTGTAGACCTAATCAAGAGTTTATGACTAAAAAGCGCTCCCACTTAAACCAATAAATTCATATGCTTTACCAATTTTAAACATAAAAATGTATTTCTAGTCCAACCGGAAACATACAAATTTAATTAAAATTTAAAGCTCATATCAATTTATAATTGAATCCAAAAATTTAATTTAATTTCAGTCGTATTTAAATTAATTCATGATTTTAATTTTAGTAAAATAATTAGAATAAATAACATTTATTATAATTATAATATTCAAAATTAAAATCCAAGAAAATAATTCAAATTATTAATTTTAAAATTAATTAAAATTACGTGAACTGAAATTTTCAAATTAAACATTCAAAACTATCTAATCGTAACGCAAACACCCTACGCGTTGCACGCCCATGGGCCGTACGCACACAGCCATTGCTGGCCATGTGCGCGCAGCCCATGCGCTCGTCGCATAGCTGCTGCTTCCCTATCGCAAGCCTCCGCACGCATTGGTGCTCGCTGCGCGCGCCAGCGCTCATCGCACGCGAGCTATCGCTCGCAGTGCGCGCGCGCGACATCGCTCGCTGGGCGCGCGACATCGCTCGCTGTGCGCGCGAGCCATCGCTCGCTGGGGCGCGACATCGCTCGCTGGGCGGGCGACATCGCTCGCTGTGCGCGCGAGTAATGCTGGGCGCAGCGCTCGTGGCACGCGAGCTTGCGCTCGCTGCGCGCGAGGCTGCGCGCTCTTGTGCGAGGCAGCGCGCGTTGTGGCGCAGCTCGCTTGCTGCCCACACGCGACTGCCTTGGCTCGCTCTTCGCCCATGGCCATTCGTTCATTGCTCGTGGCACACGACACAAGGCAGGGCTGTTGCCTTGTGCTCGTGCACTACGCCCTTGCTCATTGCATTCGTGCCGCACGGGCGACGAGCTCCCTTGCTCGTCGTCGCATGCCCGCATTATACAACACCCCTTAAGGGTAACACGAAGCGTCCATTGCTTCGTGCGTGCAAGTTTTATGAACGAATCGCATAAAATTTAAAATTTATATTTAAAATTAATGACAAATTAATAAATAATATTAATTTCATAATTTTAGGGCGAAAAAATCGAAAATTTATTATCCAATTGATTTCCGATTGATATGGATTCAAGTCTAGGTCATAAAAATTTAAAATTTATCGTAAATTTACAATTTTTATGGTGGTTTTTAATCATAGGTTTCTAATTAAATTACAATTAATTATGAAAATCAAATTAATTCTAAATTATTCTAATTTTCAACAAATTAATCATAATTAATAATTAGATTGCATAATTAACAAGACTAGGCATTCAAACTTGTTAAACATATGCATGTGGGTCAATCAAAAATTCAAGATTTATCAACAAGAATCGCAAATATTTAATTTAACATCTTAAATTTACGAAATTTTGCATTCGAAAAACTAAAACCTTCGAAAAGTCATAGTTAGGCTTCGAATTTGAGAATTCTGGGTTCGGCAGAAAAAAACTATTTTTGTCAAAATTTTTAGAATGCCTTTTACATGCGGAATTGACATAAAAATCACTCAATTCGGATGAGTAACGAAGAAACTGCCGAAAAACTGCGTACGTATAATTAAATAAACGCAATTTGCTATTAATTAACAATTACGAAAATTAATCACCCCTTTTAATTCTTGCAAATTTGTAATATTTAACCATGTTCATGCAATTTAGATTATGAAAATAATAAGGTGCTCGTGATACCACTGTTAGGTTATGATACATATGACAATTCATAAATCATGCGGAAAAACCATAAACCCAGGAAAACATATTATTTACACATAATCATTTAGCATAGAATAGATGCATACTCTTTGTTGCGTGCCTTCCCTAGCTGCGCCCGAACCGAACAAGAACAAGTCTTTAGGACTCCAAGTGTCGTCCCTCCGTAGATAGTCCACAGCACGTCCGGATCCGCCTTAAGATTGACCAACTAGAATCGCCCTTAAGGTACTATTATTTTCGGCACTTTATAGGCAAATGTGTGACTGAATTTTTCTCTCAAAAACTCACTTTGAATACTTTGAAACTTGTGTTATAAATTGTGAGCCCTAGCCTCATATTTATAGCGGTATGGAAAGGGAATCGAAATCCTATTCAGATACAAATTAATCAAACCTAGAATCCTACAAGAACTCTAATTTAATTAATTTATCAAATAGAATTAGGAATTTAATCATTAACCGAACTCTGCATGTTTTAGGAAACGTGCACGAACACAAACACTTGCACACACACGCACGACAGCCACGATGGGCCTCATGCGTGCGCGCGAGCAGCAGCCCACTCAGCGCCCGCGCGCGCTGCGCGCTGTGCGCTGCGCGCGCTGTGCGCGCTGTGCGCTGCGCGTGCTGTGCGCGCTGTGCGCGCTGCGCGCAGCCTGCTGGGCCTGGCCTTGCTGTTTGTGCGGCGCGCTTGGCTTGCTGGGCGATGGCCTGGCTTCGTGCTGGGCCTCGTCCGGCAGGCCTCGTCCGATGCTTATTCGTACGATGCGCTTCCGATTAAATTTTCCGATTCCGGTAATATTTCCGATTCTGACAATATTTCCGTTTCCGGCAATATTTCCGATTCTGGCAATATTTCCATTTCCGATAATATTTTCCGATACGTACCATGTTTCCGTTTCCGGCAACATCTACGACTTGGATAATATTTATATTTCCGATACGATCCATATTTCCGTTTCCGGCAATATCATCGTTTCCGGAGTATTCATTTCTTGCCTGTGACGATCTTAGCTCCCACTGAAACCAAGATCCGTCGGTTCCGAATATTCATAGATAGAGTATCTAATGCCATTAGATACTTGATCCGTTTACGTACTATTTGTGTGACCCTACGGGTTCAGTCAAGAGTAAGCTGTGGATTAATATCATTAATTCCACTTGAACTGAAGCGGCCTCTAGCTAGGCATTCAGCTCACTTGATCTCACTGAATTATTAACTTGTCAATTAATACTGAACCGCATTTATTAGACTTAACATAGAATGCATACTTGGACCAAGGGCATTATTTCCTTCAGAATGATTTTTCGGTGTCTCATAATTGAACTGTCCAACTGATTTTATAGGGAGTCCAAAACTGTAACCGAAATTCAGAGTTTTAATTAGAGAATAAAACCAGAATTAATGAGTGAATAAAATCAGAATTAATTGGTGAATAAAATCAGATATTCAAAATCAAAACCGAAAATCTGAATTAAAACGGAAGCGAAAATCATGGAACCGTTTTCGTAATAAATGCGGCCGTTACGTTTTGGTTTAAGAATGTGGAGTGAACTACGTAACTGAACGGTCTCATAATAACTGGACCGTCAGTTACGACTTGGCCCAAAAAGAAGGCCCCACCACACCGCGCACGTGCCACGAACCGGCCGAACGGCGGCTGCGCGCATGGGGATTCCCTTCCTAGCCCAAACCACTAGGGGAAGCACTTCAAGAAGTAAACAACACTTCCCTATATTTAAACAAGGAGAAAGGTTCATTTTCTTTCCATGTGGGACAAAAACCCTTTTCTTTAAATACTCCATTTGAAAAGCCTACTTTTCATTTCTACCAATGTGGGACATTTTCACAATATGGTAAAACTTTTTCTTTGCATTGTTTCCAACAATCCCCCACAAATGCAAAGGCCCATTTGAAAAACAAGAAAAAGAATTCTAAGCATTTTTATGGAAGGTTTGATACTTGAATGTTGGTGTCTTTCGATTGCACCAACACATAGTGAAGATTATGCAATTTCTTTATTGAGAAAGTGAACAAATCTGGAACTATCCCAACCAAGAAATAAAACCCAATAACACATACCATACCTTAGATTATTATGAGTTCCGCGATAGCCAATCAACAACGGCCATTCTATTTGGGATGCTCATGAGTGCTCTAGAAAAACTTGCCTAAGTTTTCCATAGAAGGTGGCCAAACCTTCACACTCAAGTAGGTGATTTCATCAAGTCTATCACATAGACCACCCATATCCTGGGATATGAAATCATTAAGAGCTATTGCTCAACCTCTCAATACACATACGGTGAACTCATCAAGTCCTTCTCATTAGGACCACCCAGATTCTGGGATATGAGTTTCATTAAAAACTACAAAGGCTTAACCTTATGAAACATATGTACAAGTCATAGGAATGGGAAGTGTACAAAAATGAGTCTTTCCATGGCTTCGTTAGACCACAAGAAACCTTGTGTGAACAAGGTCGGGTGTCCACCATGAATTTCTCAACTAACAGGCTTAAGCTCCATTCCCCTCGACGTATCAAGGACTAATCTTCTATTTAGTCCCTTGGTTAAAGGATCTGCTATATTCCTCTCAGATCTCACAAATTCCATACTAATTACACCACTCTCTATTAGTGTTCTCACAGATTCATGCCTCGCATGAATATGTCTCTTTTTGCCGTTTATAAGCACTGTTTTTAGCAACACAAATAGCAGCTTGAGAATCACAATGTGGAGATACAGGTGGAGCAGGATGCCCCCACAATGGAATATCGGCCAATAAATTTCTCAACCACTCCGCCTCTTGCCTGGCCAAGTCCAATGCAATAAATTCGGACTCCATAGTTGACCGGGCAATACAAGTCTGTTTAGAAGACTTCCAAGAGATAGCTGCTCCACATAAAGTAAAAACATATCCACTGGTGGAACTTACCTCATCATTATCAGATACCCAGTTTGCATCACAATAACCTTCTAAAACAGCAGGAAATCCAACATAATGCAAACCCCAATCCATCGTGCCCCTAAGGTACTTTAATAACCTCCTAAGAGCATTCCAATGGTCTCTACCGGGGTTATGGGTATACCGACTAAGTCTACTAACTGCATAGGCTATGTCAGGCCGAGTGTAATTCATGAGAAACATTAAACTCCCAATTATTTTAGCATATTCAGATTGAGACACACTATTGCCTTTATTCTTTTTCAAGTGTATGCTAGCATCATAAGGAGTTTTAACTAGCACAATATCAAAACTGTTATATTTCTTTTACACTTTTTCCACATAGTGAGATTGAGACAAAGAGAAACCATTACTAGTTTTGGTGACTTTAACACCCAAGATCACATCAGTTTCACCCATGTCTTTCATTTCAAATTGAGAGGATAGAAACCTTTTGGTTTCATTAATAGCATCAATATGTGTACCAAAAATCAACATATCATCTACATATAAGCAGACAATAACACAATCAGAACCAAACATTTTTGAGTACACACAAGCATCAGCACGGTTCACAATAAATCCAAAACTTAAAATAGTTTTATGAAACTTTTCGTACCATTTTTTTGGAGCTTGTTTTAAACCATATAAAGACTTCTTTAACTTACAAACTTTATGTTCCTGTCTTGGAACTACAAAACCAGGAGGTTGAACCATATAAATTTCTTCTTCTAGGTCGCCATTCAAGAAAGCAGTTTTTACATCCATTTGATGCACAATTAACTTATAACTTGAAGCTAAAGAAAGTAAAGCACGAATAGTGGCGATCTTAGTTACTGGTGAGTAAGTATAAAAGAAATCAACACCAAATTTCTGTGTGAAACCTTTAATTACAAGTCTTGCTTTGTACCTGTCAACTGCACCATCAGTTTTCCTTTTCCTTTTAAAAATCCATTTACAACCAATGGCTTTACGACCTTTAGGTAATTCAACTAATTCCCATGTATGATTAGACATAATGGACTCTATTTCACTATTAATCGCCTCTTTCCAAAAACTAGCATCAATTGAACTCATGGCCTCATCAAAAGTTTTGGGCTCATCATCAAACAAGTGAAGAAATACAACTAACTCATCTATTTCATCCACATTATTGAGTTCAGATAAAAACACAGTCAAGAAATAAGGACCATAGCTAGTTTTAGTTCGACGCCTTTTACTTTTCCTAGGTTCTACAACATCAGTTTGAACAATAGAAGAAGACGAAGGTATAGAAGAAGAAGAGGGAACAGAAGTAGAAACATCCTGTGAATCATCATGGGAATTGTTATGTGAAACAACATTCTTCTTTAAATGAAAAATATGCTCAAAAAATTCAGCATCTCTAGATTCACACATTGACCTATCACTCAAACACATGAACCTATAAGCTGCACTATTTCAGCATAACCAACAAACACTGCATCAAAAGTTTTTGGACCAATGTTATCCTGTTTAAAGGAAGGTAAACCAACTTTAGCTAAACACCCCAACACTTTCAAGTATTTTAGGTTGGGTCCATGACCTTTCCACAATTCATAAGGGGTTTTGTCTAACTTCTTATGGGGTACTTTGTTCAACACATAATTAGCAGAAAGTACGGCCTCCCCCCACATGTTATCAGGTAAGCCAGAACTAATCAACATTGCATTCATCATTTCCTTAAGGGTTCTATTTTTCCTTTCAGCAATGCCGTTTTGTTGAGGAGTATAGGGAGCACTCAATTCATGAATAATAACATTTTGCTCACAAAGTTCCTTTAAAAAGGTTGTACCATCACTACAAAAACATAGGGTATATAACAACGGAATTTTAGAGACGGAAATATATCGGTTTCTAAATTAGAAACGGAAATAGAGTATTCCGTCGATAATTTATTTTATCAACGGATTTTGCATATCCGTAGAAAAATTTTGCAACGGAAACCTAATTCCGTCCATAATTTATATACGGAATTTTAAATCTGTTTCTAAACTTATTTTATTATTTTTTTAACTACAAACTGTTTTAGGCTGGGGGACACAATTTTCATTAATAGTCGACGGAAATATAAATCTGTTTCTAAACTTATATAAATTTTTTTAAAAAAATATTTTGAGAAAAAGGAAGGCACAAATTTCATTTACGCGCTCAAGTTTTTGGTTTTCCCGCTATAACCTTCCTAATTCCGAATTTTTGTTTGCCCTAGCCTAAAAATATCACTCTTCTTCTTCTTCCCTTCTTCTTCTTCTTCCCTTCATCATCCTAAGATGCACTTCACCGACCACCGAGGAACTCTTCGCCGACCACCGGGAACTCCTCAAACGTTTGCCTCTCTACTCTGGGCTTTATGTTACTTCACGCTGTACATACGTTCGCCTCTCTCCTCTGGGCTTCGTGTTAGGGTTTGGTGGTTCATTTTTTCTCTCTCTTCAGGTACGCCTCATTTTTTCTACTAAAGTGAGATTTTTGGATGAATTCCTCATTTATGCAATCGATTGCTTCTCATATTTACCTATTGAATTTGTAATTTCACTGATTAAATTGAATATTTAGGATAAGTTTATCTTTTGATTTTTTTTCCCTGCGTTTTGTTGCGAATTACTCCGTTGAAACATACTGAATTTCCTTGGTTTTTTATGATTAATTGGTTTGAGCAATATATGTTGATGTTGTTTTGTTCATCTATTTTATTGAATTATTTGTTGTGGATTATTTATTCCCTTCCAATACTCGTGTACAACTGATCCTTAACGAAATTAGAATTGTTAGTTTATTCACAACGAGAGCGTTTGGTACTTTGGTTGAGATGGATAGCGATTGAAGAGAAAAGTCTGAACTCAAAAGTCTACTTTTTAAATAGTTAGTTGTATTACTGAAATTAGATGAATGCCTTAATTAATTGGAATAATAGAATACACAGTAATGTTAAGACTGTAGCACAGTTGGCATATAGGCAAATGGTTGAGGTTATTAAATAAGGTAACATATGCTGTGTGTTTATTGTTGGGTTAATTGGGAAATGAGGAGGGGACTCAGCTAGCAGCTACAGGGGAGGGTGAGGGAACTCGACCAGGGAAGTATTACACAAGAAATCTGCAATTGTATTTGCAGAACAATGCAGAACAATTAGGGGTGATGTCACAGAGTCAAAAAACTTAAAAGTACTGAATTACACTGGATCTAAAGCAGAAGTCCAAGTTACGGTGACTGAATAAAATATTTCCAATATGCTTGCCAATAGGATGAAGAATATGTAGATGTGTTAGTTAGTGGTTCAAAGACTTGGTTGCTCAAGAGTTGATATACAGAACATAATAATAGAGATTACACAACAATGCATGTTAAAATTGGGTTTATAAAACCAAAATGAATTTTAAATAAAAGCATGTTAGACTGGGTTCTAAAAATAGGTTTACAGGTCAGAGGAAGCTATAGCTTGCGTGGTTTCTGACTGTAGTAGGCATTTTGATGGTGTTGTGATGGTGTTTGTGTGCTGGTCTTAGTGGGATTCTTGTCAGCTAGTATTTCAGATGGTTGGGTGGTGTTGTTGGTTTGCTGCCTACAGACTACAAAGTTTTCTTTTTTGGCTTGTTTTTCTGATCAACTTGCCTTAGTTAACATGTTGTTGCTGCTGTAGTTTAAGTTTGTTTGGTTTGTTTGGTTTGTTTTCTTAGGTTTGTTGTGATTTAACTTTTCTGTTCACTATGTTTTGAATGAAAACAACATGGCTTAAACAAGTTGAACTACAAATTGCTGCATTTTATGCAACAAATCATAGTGTTCTAATGCATTATGGTTCATGTTGCTGATAATTTATCTCAGTCACCGTCAAGTTGCCTGAGTTTCCTTTTTTTTTTTAAAAAATTTTAAAAGAAAATGAAAGAGAAAAGTAATAAGGAATGGACATGTGCCCTTCGTGGTTTTAGTTTTTATATATTATGTATAGATTTCTTATCATTTTCTTAAGGATTGCTTATTGATTTTCTTTTTCTTTTTCTATATTTTCTTTACTTTGTGGTTTTGTTATTGATTATATTTATGGATTTCCTTTATTTTCTTTTTCTTTATTTAACATAAATGAAACATTGTGATTTTCTTTTTCTTTGTCATATCAATTTGTTATGGATTGATTAAATACTTTGTGGTTTTACCTTTCTTTTGAATGATATTTTTTTGTTTGGATTGATTATCGTTTTCTTTTTCTTTATTTAACTTGAGTGAGTGCTAAGATATTTATTAGTGACTGCTTAGATTTATGTAGTGATTGGAGTTAAGAAAATCAACTAATATGTGAGCAATTTTTCAGTAGGACGAAGAGAACAATGATAGAACGTGAATGGATGTATAATAGGGTAAATGGGAAATTTTTTAGTTCCACTTATGCACAAAAGGTCGACGAGTTTATTGAATTTTCTTGTAAGCAAGAAAATGTTATGATTGACGGGCTATTAAAATGCCCTTGTGAAAAATGTCAAAATGTTCCGTATTTGGATCCCGATGTTGTAAAGTTCCATCTTTACCAAAATGGGTTCCTACCTAACTACCACAAATGAACTTTCCATGGGGAAGATGATTTTGATAATGCAATTCCAACTAGTGGGTTCACCTCAGTCGGAGAGACATGTAATCCATATAAGAGCATGGTTTTAGATGCCTTTCGACACGATCACCACTTGGAATGAGCATTTGAAGAATCAATTGATGTTGAAGAACCAATTTCCGAGTACAAGAAGTTCTTTGACATGCTTAGAAGCCTTTATATGATGGCTGCAAGATGTCTGTGTTTTCTGTTGCTACAAGGATAACCAACCTCAAATGTGAGTACAACATGCCGCATAAAGCCATAGATGGTGTTGCGTCGTTGATGAAGGAGATTTGTCCTGAAGTTAACAACATGACAGACACTTTCTCCAGAACTCGAAAATTACTTGATGGACTTGAGCTGCCTCACCATAAGATAGATGTATGTCCTAATGGATGTATGTTGTTTTGGAAGGAGCATAAAGATCTTAATGAATGTTGTGTTTGTAATGCTAATCGATACAAGACTTCGAGATCAATAGGCAAAAAAGTCCGCGAAAAGTGTTGATTTACTTGCCCATTGCTCCTAGGCTGCAAAGGTTATATGCAACAAAGTCTACAACTAAACAAATGAGATGGCATGCAGAAAATCCTCGAGTGGAAGGGGTGATGTCTCATCCTAGTGATGGCGAAGCATGGAAACACTTTGATGAATCTTTTCCTGCTTTTGCCGAAGAGCCACGAAATGTTCGACTTGGCCTTTGTACAGACGGGTTTTCTCCTTTTGGAAAGTCAGGGAATCAATATTCGTGTTGGCCCGTTATGTTAACTCCTTATAATCTGCCTCCAGGGTTATGCATAAAAAAACCGTTCATGTTCTTAAGTTTGATTATTCCAGGTCCAAAGAGTCCTAAAGGGAATCTTGATGTCTTTTTACAACCGCTTATTGACGAGTTGAAGATGTTATGGGAGTTACGGGTGCCAACTTATGATGTCTCTAAAAAGCAAAACTTTCAGATGAGGGCTATGTTACATTGGACTATTAGCGACTTTCCTGCTTATGGAATGCTATCAGGTTGGAGTACGGCTGGTAAATTGGCATGCCCCTATTGCATGGAGCATACAAAGGCTTTTACTCTCACAAATGGTAAGAAGCAAACTTGGTTCGATTGCCATCGCCAATTCCTAGAAGAAGACCATCCTTTCAGGCGAAATAAAAGTGGTTTTAGAAAAAATAAAGCGAAACATTCTTCTGCCCCACCAAGATTGACGGGTGAACAAGTATGGGAGCGTGTTTCAAAGTTGCCAAAAACAGGTGAGTGCACACATTCTGATGCGTTAAAGCTTCTTAAAGGCTCTCCAGTTCCTCATAATTGGACAAAACAAAGTATCTTCTAGCAACTACCATATTGGAGCAAGCTTTTGATTCGCCACAATCTTGATGTCATGCACATTGAGAAGAATGTGTTTGATATTGTGTTCAATACTGTAATGAATGTCAAAGGAAAGACAAAAGACAACCTGAAAGCAAAGAAATATTTGAAGAAGTTTTGTAAGCGAAGAAAGTTGGAAGTTCCGGATGATGCCATTGATGAGACTAATATGCCAAGTGCTGCATATGTCTTGTCTAAAGAGAAGAGTAAGGTTTTTTGTGAATGGTTGCAAGGGTTGAAATTTCCAGAAGGATATGCATCTAATTTGAGTAGATGTATAGACCAAAAGGACTATAAACTTTTTGGCATGAAAAGCCATGATTGTCATGTTCTTATGCAAAGATTACTTCCGGTCGCTTTCAAAGACTTGCTGCCCCTCAATGTGTGGAATGCTCTCACTGAGTTGAGTCAATTTTTTAGGGATATTTGTTCATCTTCTTTGAAAATAGAAGACATGACTCAATTAGAAAAAAATATTCCTGAAATTCTTTGTAAGTTGGAGAGAATATTCCCACCGAGCTTCTTTAACTCTATGGAGCATCTTCCTATCCATTTGCCTTATGAAGCCAAAGTTGGTGGGCCGGTTCAATATAGGTGGATGTATCTTTTTGAAAGGTAAAATCATCTTATCTTTTTTTTAATGAATCTCATTAATAAAACATGAACATAAGGTAACAAATTTCATTCTTTTAGGTTTTTATACCATCTCAAGAAAAAGGTGGGAAACAAAGCTCGAGTTGAAGCATCTATTTGTAATGCCTACTTAACAGAGGAAATCTCAACCTTTTGCTCCCATTATTTTGAGGAACATGTTCATACAAGAGTGGGTAACTTAGGATTGAATCTTAGAGGTAATGAAGAGTCGATTGACCAACATCTACCTGAAATTTTCTCTTGTACAACCGGCTATAGTGCATCTGAAGGGAAATTAGATTATGTCGATGACAAAGACTATGATATTGCCCATCGTTATATCCTTGGTAATTGTGAGCTGCTCTCTGACTTTGAACGGTATGTCCTTGTTGTTTTGTATAATTCAAATCCTTTTGATATATTATTACTTTATATACCTAAAACAAAATATTTAACAGTTTGTTTGAAGAACATGTGATGAGAACTTATGGTTGCTTAGAGGTGGAAGATGTTTGGATCAATTATGACCAGAACTTTTCAAATTGGTTTAAAGAACTTGTAAGTTGCCTAAATCATATAACATTACTATAAAAGACAAACGTTTACAAATTAATAATTGAAAAGTGTTTGGATTGTTTTAGGTTTTGGATATGGGCATTAATGACGACGTCATTCATTCTTTAGCACTTGGTCCATCGACAAGAGTTCGGAAATTTAATAGGTATTACATTAATGGTTACCATTTTCACACATTCACCTATGGTAAGGATAAATCAACCGCGAACTATGGTGTTTGTGTGAAAAGTGAGGATGGATATGACTATTTTGGGATTCTTCAAGAGGTAATTGAATTGGTTTACATTGGCGCTAAAAGGAGTTATAAAACAATTTTGTTCAAATGTGAGTGGGTTGATCCTATACAAGGTACTAGGATGCATGAAAAGTATAAACTTGTACAGGTCAACCAAATGAGAAAATACCCAAAGTATGATCCGTTTGTGTTGGCTTACCAAGTGGAGCAAGTATATTTTGCACCAAGTCCTACTACGAAAAAAGAGAGAAATCCATGGTTATACGTCTTCAATGTTAAAGCTAGAGGAACCGTTGAAGCCCCATTAGATGAATTGGCTTTTCAAGAGGTGGTCATTCAAAATCCTCCGTTACTTTCAGAAGTCGAGTTAAGTGAAGGTGATGAGGATGAACGAGACGAAGAAGAGGAAGAAGAAGGGGGGGAAGAGGAAGAAGAAGAAGAAGAAGAAGAAGAAGAAGATTTTACTAATGGCGAGGATGATGATGAGGAAGACGATGATGAATGTTAATCAATGAAGATCTAGACAATTAAACTAATTTTTTATGGTGTAATGTGTTAGTGTTTTTTAAAACTAAAATTTGTGCCGATTGAAATATTTTGTGTTGTTGCGGTTGTGTTGAAGTGTTGACGATGTTTTTTTTACAAGAGTTTACCTTGCTTGAGTCTTGCAACTTTATGCTTATTATTGATGTTGTTATACTGATCTGTTGCTATTTGTTTCTTTTACTTCTTGCCATGCTGATTCTGGAGCTTGTGCTTCTGTATTCAAGTTGGTTTTTGAAGGTAGGATTATATATTCTACTGTCAGTTTGCGTATTATATTAATTGTATGCTTAATGTTAGTCTATGATACTCAGACTTACAGAAGTCTTAAGACTCTGGTATGTTTTCCCTAGGTTTTCTGCTATGTATGAAGAATCATAATCTTAGTTATCAAATTAGAACCATAGATTCACAAATCTGAAGAAGATTATGATGTTGAAAAGTGCAAACCTGTGGAGATGTCCTTTGGTATCTTTCCAGCAGAATATCTTTCCTGCTTTTAGGCTGGTAATGTAAAAAACATACATCATAGCGAGAACTCAGAAGGTATATAACTACTCCCCTTCAACAATAAGTAGGAATCAAACACAGAGAAGATGCGCATAAAATAGGGATAGTGGGATGACAATGTTAAGTATGACTGCAGACAAGCCATAAAAGCTATGATCCAAAATATAAAACATGCAGAGTGCCACCAGAAACAAATTCTTTTTATTCTGATTAGTAATGCGGTTTTGATTCAGATATATAGTATCTTTTGATTCTTTTTATTCTGATTAGTAATGCGGTTTTGATTCTTTTTGTTAATCTGATTTGGTGTCTATATTGCTGCTAACTTCTGATTTGTTGTGTTGTTGCTGCTAACTTTAACATGCAGATGTCGTATAGACGTAGAGGTGGTTTGAACGGGAGGGGTGCCATCATTCGACCTCCGGGATACCGTTCTAATGGCCTAACAAGTACTCACATTATAGGTGAAGAGACTCCACAATTGCCTAATTATGGACATGAGGCAGATGCAACCATGCTCAATCAAGTGCTTAATCACCATATGCCTAATTCTTTGACCCAAGCAGCAAGCACCAGCCAACAGGCACCACGCAGCAGCTACCAAGCGTCATTAAACATGAATATGGCAGCAACAACTAACACAACTGACACACTTCAGCAGGTGCCAAACACAATTCGTCAAGGGCCCCATTCAACCCCCCTCCATGATACCGATGTAGACCATAATCGTGAAGCAAACACAGATGTACCTGATGAGACAAGTAACCCTGAAAAGGACCATTGTGTGCTGCACCCTGATGGATTATGGTGAGTTGCTTATTCCATCAATTTAACTTTCGATAAAATCTTCTAAAATAAGTTGACATAATAAGTTTTTCAAATGTGATAATTTCAACATTTTTCTTTCAATAGGTTTCCTCATCGTGCCGTGGTTAACAAGGTTTCTCAGACATCCTATAAGTCATATTTTAAGGGACTCTATTGCAATTGGAAGATGACTCCACCACAAGTTCAACAAAGGTGGTGGAATGCTTTCAAGGTTTGTTTTTTTAAGGTTTATGTATTGGTTTCCACTTGTGAATGTGTTTTGTACCTTTGTTTTCCAAATTCAGTTAGTCAGTCATGATAACTTCAGTCAACCATTGAAAGCCTACAATGTACAACTTTCTTGTATTCTAGACTTCGTAAACCTGTCACCGTATCACTCAGCTGCTTCCATTACTGCATCCTTCTCTATGTACTTGACTGCTACCAAATAGCTGATCTTAACCTAGGTCAACATCCTAACCAACCAAAGAATTAGAACCAGAGCACATTATCCATAAAGACGATAATTTAGGTTGACTAAAGCCTTGTCTTGTTACCTGATTTGGATCTTACACGGCATACTTGTTGAAATCAAGGATACTATCCTTTACTCCTACCTTCCTCTCCTCTAAGGACTTGGTGTATTCTTGCGGACAAGCCTTCTGGTGCAATTGTTAGTACCAGGAAACCTTCTGGCCTTGTCCACTGACGTGAATCCATATCTTGCAGCTTCAGGTGAGGCATCTGAACATACAATTGCCTTCCCAAACTGTTGCAGAAAATAGACAGCAAAAAGACAGAAACGTCAGTAGTACTCTAAATGATGTGCTAGTATATTTTCTGTTCTTAGTGTTAGTACCATATAGCCTGGAGCAGAAAGAAAAAATATTGAAGGGATTAAACCCTTCTTCAGATGAAAAGAATGCAATAATTGAAAGTTTCATGCATGAAAATTACCAAACATTCCCTCAAGTTCAAAAAAGTGTCAAATAAATCTGTTTTGATCCACTCAGTCAGTGTAGTGTAGCAAGTATTTGTTGATTTACATAAAGTCTATTAGCTGTAGTGATAGTTTTGTTTGGCATTTAATAACTTGATCGCTTTTTAATTGTTTGATCCTTGCATATTCAACTTAAGCATGAGTTCTCCTGGGATCCATCAGTAGTTAAGTTGGTTAAGAAGGAATGGAAATCAAAGGCGAGTAGGCTCCTTACTGGTATAGTGTCAAAGCTGTGCAATGAACCTGGCTACAATGCTAAATGGTGTCCTCCTACCGCAAGGGAAGAAATGATTCAGATCAGGTCTGAAGAGGAGAATAAAAAAAGCAGATCAATGTGCAAAAAATCGGAATGGAGATGGAGACCATAAGATTCACCATCGACAAGGGTCCATATCCACAGACGAAGTGAGGCTAAAATTGGTAATGATTTCTCTGGTTTGGTCCTTTCTCTTTTGAAAGTTATACAGTATTGTTCTGGTTATTTCGTTAAACTTCTAGTGATGTTAAGTAGTGGTTTTGGTCAAGTTTTGTTCGGTTCTAATTGTGATCAAGTTTTCAGTTGTTCTTCCATGCTTTTTGCCGCATTGATGTTTTTTTGAACAAAATGAATAGGCAAAGAAGCTGGGCCGCCAGGCAACTCCATCTGAGGTTTACTACGAAACCCATGCGGATAGTGGTGGCCGATTTGTTAATGCTAAGGCAGAAACTGTTTGGGTAAGTATTATGGAGTACAACTCTCTAAGCTATTATATTTCTTATCTATTACAATTTCTAAGTTATGTATAGTATGAATATACTCCTATCTTATCATTGGATTTACTTTATAAGTTTTCATAGCACCTGGATGATGATTGGATATTAGATAGTGAATCGTTTGGGATGTTAGAAACAGGTTAAAGTTGACGTAATTTCCTAAATGAAATTTTAGGTTGTCCATATTTAGGGGAAGTGCTGCCGAAATTTCCAGCCATTACTTCTCTTTGTAGGTCTCATTTATACAACAAATAATAAAACATAATGAATGATTTCCCTTTATGTTGAAACTACTATACATAGCCATGTTTTTTCCATCAATTTTCAGTCATCACTTCTATGCATTAAGTCTGCCTAAGGATGCTACGAAGTTCAGTTTTACATGGTAAAATTACTAACAATATAATGCAACATAAACTGGTATATAGCTACTGGTTTAATTGTTCAATAGTTTTTGGCCTGTTTTGGTGTATTAATTAGATAGGGAGCTCTAATTTAGAGCTGGATGGGGTCACATTTCTAGCAGGCATATACTGAATGCATGGGGAAACTTTTGCATCAATCATGTGCTCAAGCTTGGAATATACTGAAGTAACTGAGGGGTCCTCTATACTAGGTTGAAATGTGCCAAATTTTTGGTCTATGGCTCACTGTAATGATCTTGCTAATTCAGTTCTGACATATTGGTTTCCTAATCATATGACTTCATAATGCAACACATATATTTGCCTTGATTGTTATGTACTTGGTGTTACTAAGATATTAAGTCATCAGGCACCTAATCATGTTCCTTGGTGTATTTTTTTTGCAGAATGACTTTAAAAATAGAAAAGCAGCTAATCTACAATGTGAGGTTGAGAATCGAAAGACAGACGATGAGTTATTCCTTGAGGCTACTGGTGGGTGGAGTGACAAGGGGAGAATTTTCGGTTTGGGAGCAGCAACTGACTTTTTCTATGAGAGACCCGAAGATAGGAGGGCGAAAAAGTCACGTACAAATTATGCGATGGAACAAAAGAAAGAGCTTGCTGAAACCAACGAGAATCTTGCTGAAACCCAAGAGAACCTTGCTGAAACTAAGGAGATCCTTGTTGAAACCCAACAAAGACTAGCTGAAACTCAAAAGCATTTGGAGGCTCTTCATGAGCATGTGCGACTTATTGTGCAAGCCAACAATCTCTCGACCACTCCTTCTTCTACATCCTTACCTTGAGGCCCACTAATTTCGTAGGTGGCTAGCTGCAAACATTGGATTGAAGGATTTTTTGTACATTCATAAGTAGTACATTTTGTAATTAATGGTACCAAATATTTTACTAAGTTAATTGGAGGGGCTACTTTTGCTTAGTGGTAGAAGCTCCTCCCTTGTTAGATACTTTCTAAGCATACTTAGAGGATATTTCTAGTGCTTTTGGCGCATTTGGAAAATGTTGTTACATTTAACTTTATCAATTATTGTTTTGTAAGGTGCTTCTGATTTGGTTTAATGTTTAAACAGGTACATTAATAGCTTATGATTCTTTAAAATGTAATATTAGAACGAAATATTTAATATTAAAATTTTGAATGTCATTATAAAATTAGAGATGGAAGTGGAATTCCGTAGATAAAATTAGAGACAGAAAAGTAAACTTTGTCGCTAAAATTTTGAAAATTAGATTATAAATTCAGAAACGGAAGTGGAATCCGTAGCTAAAAATAGCGACAGAAAAATAAGTCCGTAGAAAAACCTAGAAACAGAGTTCAAATTCTGTTCCTGAATCCAGCAACAGAATGGTAAACAGCGTAGCAGCATTCTGCAACGGAAAGACAATTTCCGTTTCTAGAATCATCAACGGAATTTATTTTCCGTTTCTAAATTTTAGCATCGGATTTTTTGTATATATTTTGTCGCTGCCTCAGCTACGGTTGGCCCAATATCCGTCGATATAACCGTTTAGCGACAAGGTTTTTGCCAACGGACGCGTTCCGTCGCTGAATCTGTTGCTACCCTCATTTAGAAACGGAATTGTTGATTCTAGAGACGGATTCTTTTTGTTGCTATATCGCTTTTTTTTGTAGTGCATACTCACCACCTCTATCAGACCTAAACCTTTTAATCTTACGGTCTAATTGATTTTCAACTTCTGCCTTATAAATTATAAACTTTTGTTCTGCCTCATCTTTGGTCCTTAAAAGGTAAACTTTGGTATATCTAGAATGGTCATCTACAAAGGTGCTATAATACCGTTTTCCGCCTCTGCTTTCGGTATTCTTAAAATCAGCTAAGTCTGAGTGAATTAATTCAAGCAATTCAGTTTGTCTAGAAGTAACTGGTCTAAAGTGAGTTCTAGAATGCTTAGCCTCAACACAAATTTCACACTTATTATGACCATTACTATTCAGATTAGGAATTAGAGACATTGATTGCAAACGTTTTAAAGAGCCATAATTGACATGTCCTAATCTACCATGCCAAAGATCAACAGACCCAAGCAAGTAAGCAGAAGAAGTAGTCTTATTCATAAGATCAATAACATATACAATATCTAAAATAAACAAACCACCAGACAAATATCCCTTCCCCACAAATTCCCCATTACGAGATAAAACAAGTTTGTCACCCTCAAAAACAAGTTTCACACCAGCTTTGTTAAGGAGAGAACCAGAAATTAAGTTCCTGCGAAGAGAAGGGACATACAGTACATTTTGCAAAGAAAAAGATTTTCCAGAATTCAGCTTTAGGAGAATTTTCCCTTTGTCAAGCACCTCAGAACTGCTTGAATTTCCCATAAAGACCTTTTCACCTCCCGTAGCTTCTTTGAATTCTGCAAACAGTTCCTTATCTGAACAGAAGTGCTTAGTTGCACCTGTATCAAAAATCCATTCAGTTTTATTATCAACTAAATTAATTTCAGAAATTACAGCAGCAATAACTTCGTTAGTATCTTCTGCAACATGAGCTTGATTCTTGATTTGATCTGGTTTCTGGCCATTGCTTGCAACATCCTTGCGGTTGTAGCATTGCCAAGCCTTATGCCCTGACTTACCACAAACATAACAACCACCAGATCCTTTCTCTGACTTCCCATTTTTCTTAAAGTCTCCACCTTTCTTGCCTTGAACACCAAGTTGTTTTGAATTCTGATTCTTCTTCTTGAAGTTTCCAGAATTCTTGTTTTGTTTATTAAACCTATCAGATTTTGGGAAAGAAGATTCCACAATGTTAGCTTTAACATAAAGTTCATAAGGAGAAGAGTCCTTATCCTTCAATCGGTTGGCTTCTTCGATCTTCATGTGGCTGACCAATTCTTCAAGGGACATATCCTTCTTCTTGTGCTTGAGATGATTGCGGTAATTGGACCATGAATCAGGAAGCTTCTCGATCAGAACATTGGCTTGCAGCACCTCAGACATCTTCATACCTTCTGCCAGAATATCAGCAACCAAATTTTCGTACTCATGGACTTGATCCATGATTGGCTTGTCATCAACGATCTTGAACTGTAGCCACTTTCCAGTAGCATACTTCTTTTTGCCAGCATCATCTGTACCATATTTCTTTTCCAAGGTCTCCCAAACAGATTTAGCAGATTTGTTATTGATGAAAAGATCAAAAAGAGAGTTACCCATATGACTGAGAAGGTGACCTCTAACGAACTTGTTGTGCTTCTCATACTTGGCGATCCGTTCATCAATATTTGGTGTGGCAGTGGCAGCATCAGATGTCTCGGTGAGAGGACGTTGAGGACAATAAAAAGGACGTAATCAACCTCCAACTGCTCAAAAAAGATCAGTAATTTTTGAGCCCAACGTTTGTAATTGGTACCATCGAGAGGTTCCAATTTGGAGAGATCAGGAAGAGTCTTGATGAGTGATGAATCCATAATCAGATTTCACAGTAGGGAAATTTTGCTTCTAAATTGTGGGAGGAATACTGTCAAATCCGAAAATGAGAATAAAATGTGGGCCGAATATTTGATGTGAATAAAGCTGTGACGTGTTATGAAACACTGTCTTAGAAGCAAAATTCCCCCGACTATGGTGCAATCGTAATAGGCGTTGCCCCCCAAGATTTTACACAGCAACTCGTTTTAACGTGCACTCGAATAAAACGAATTAGGAACTCATAATATGCTCAGAATAAGATAGAGGGTAGAATGATTTTTCGGTGTCTCATAATTGAACTGCCCAACTGATTTTATAGGGAGTCCAAAACTGTAACCGAAATTCAGAGTTTTAATTAGAGAATAAAACCAGAATTAATGAGTGAATAAAATCAGAATTAATTGGTGAATAAAATCAGATATTCAAAATCAAAATCGAAAATCTGAATTAAAACGGAAGCGGAAATCATGGAACCGTTTTCGTAATAAATGCGGCCGTTACGTTTTGGTTTAAGAATGTGGATTGAGCTACGTAACTGAACGGTCTCATAATAACTGGACCGTCAGTTACGACTTGGCCCAAAAAGAAGGCCCCACCACACCGCGCACGTGCCACAAACCGGCCGGACGGGCGGCAGCGGCGCGCTTGGGGATTCCCTTCCTAGCCCAAACCACTAGGGGACACACTTCAAGAAGTAAACAACACTTCCCTATATTTAAACAAGGAGAAAGGTTCATTTTCTTTCCATGTGGGACAAAAACCCTTTTCTTTAAATACTCCATTTGAAAAGCCTACTTTTCATTTCTACCAATATGGGACATTTTCACAATATGGTAAAACTCTTTCTTTGCATTGTTTCCAACAATAACAATATGTGCAGAAAAATGTCCGAATCGTTTTGATAATTCAGCCTAATAAATGAAGAAAACCTGTAGAGAATAAAAAGAGAAAGGGGAAAATAACCTTTTTTGAGGGGAGGGGGTTAAAAAAGTATGCCAAAGAAATTTCCTGCAACTGCAGGGACTATGGATGGTATATCTCCCATTGTATGTACATATTCTGGCACGATGTCACCACTTGAACACCAAGGTGGAAAATCTTGGAATGAGGGGGGGAAGTAAAAAAATTAAAACAAGAAGAAACTCATATTAATGTTACAGTAAAACAAACTATGTTGATGATTGATAATGCTGCCGTTTGTTTCGTTGAAAAATCAAGCAGCAATCAACTAAAATGATTACTCAGTATATAAATTGATAAATTAGTATTTTATTTTTCTCAAAACTCTATCTATTTACTTTTTTATCTTTAAATATCACTACAAGAATTTGTACTTTTAATGACAACCTAATTACGACGGGTCAAAAATTCAGTCGCAAAAGCCTTTTGCGACGGGGCTAACAACCAAACAATGACGGGAATAACCGTCGCAAAATGTCTTTTACGACGGGATTTTCTATTAACGACGGCCCACTTTTATGATGGGTTCGCGAAATGAATCCCGTCGTTAATCAACGATTATTGGCCTTTCGCGACGGGATTTCCCGTCGTTAATAGTACAATTTCTTATAGTGTATTATAAAGTGAATTTTATCTTTTTAACATATTTATCTATTTACTATATTTTTAAAATAATTAATATTCGATTTTATGACAGGACTTTCTTACGTGGCGCTCCGAAATCTCTCCAAAAAACCCCCCTTTATATATATATATATTTTAGATTATATATTCATTCTTGCAGACAAAAAGAGTATATTATAGAAACTATAGGTTCTGTGAAGTAACTATATTTTCACAATAGTAACTATGAAAAAAAAATAATAATAATAATAATAATAATAATAATAATAATAATAATAATAATAATAATAATAATAATAATAATAATAGGCTTTAGGAAAATAATTTTCGAAGCTAGTTTTTCTCTCTCTCTCTTTCCATGGTGTAGCGCACGATAAGGTACAACAGCTATCGTTCACCCACCATTGAAATGGCGAGGAAGAAGAAGACTCAGAAACAAGAAGTTCGTGAGATCAATGAAGAGGCTTCAACGCTTCTTCATATTGCCTCTTTGCGCCCGATGAACCAACACCAGTTGCGAAACTCCATACCCAGCAATGGTGATGAAGTTCGAGTGCCGCCGGTGATTCGATCCCCATTTCCGTCGCATCCATCTGCTGGACCACTGTCGCCGCACACTCAGGTTGCTATTGCAGCATATCATGCTGCTATTCATTACTCCCCTTTTCAATCGGAAAACAGGGGCAGTATCTCCGAGATTGTTGGAGGTATGGAGGGAGCTCAGGAGAGTGGGAGGATGGGTGGTGCTGTACTGGAAGAAGGGAGAGGGATAATAGAAAATGTGAATCCTGTGTTAGATCTGGAAAATAGTACGGAAACCCTTGTGGAAAAGAGGGAGGGTGTGATCCAAAATGAGAGCTTGTTGAGCTCTAAAATGACTGAAATTATGCAGAGTGTCAATGGGGTATTGGAGATGATGAGATCTGGGCGGAATGGGAAGGAGAAAGCCAACCCTGGGAATGTGATTGGAACAGAGCAAGTAAACTTGCAAGGAGAGACGAAGGTGGGGGAGAATGCTGCGGCTCGAAATATGAACCCGAAAACTCCATGGCTGAACCTTTTTCATGGTAACCAAATGACGGGGAAAGGTACATCTCTCTCATTCATTGCTCCTATAGTCTCAGATGGATGTCCTGTTGCTATGTTAGACATTGTTGATGTGAACAAAATGGCTGCAATATGGGAAGCTGCTTTAATCATGTATGTTGTAGGGGATAAACCAACTATTGGGGTTGTAATTCGATTTATTGCCAATGAGTGGAAACATGTTGCTAAGCCCAGTGTCTTCTTACATGATGAAGGCTATTTTGTGATAAAATTTAGTTCAAAAAAAGATAGAGATGATGTTCTGAAAGCTGGACCTTATACCTTTTATGGCAGACCTATGATAACAAAACCATGGTCCTCTGGATTTAGTTTTCAAGATGAAATCCTTCGTGTCATTCCTGTGTGGGTGAGGTTGCCTAATCTCCCTTTATGTTGTTGGGGGAGTGATTCTCTTAGTAGAATTGGGAGTTTGATTGGAGTGCCATTGTTTGCTGATGACTGCACTTCGAAACAATTAAGGATATCATTTGCTAGACTTTTGATTGAGGTTGATGTAACTAAGGAGCTTCCTAAGGAAGTCCTGATTCAAGATCACTTAGGTGTAACCATCAAGCAGAAGGTGGAGTATGATTGGCTCCCACCTTTTTGTAAAGATTGTAATGCTGTTGGCCATGACTGTAGAGTAAAGAAGAATGTGGGTGCTAGATTACAACCTGCTACAACTGGACCAACACAGCAGAAAACTCAGAAAGTATGGAGACCTAAGAAAGTTGTTGAGCAAGAAGTTGTAGTTCCTACACCTGAGGTAATGCAGGAATTGGTTATACCATCTGTAATTGAAAAAGTTGTTCCTGCTGGTGATGTTTACACTCCAAAAACAGACACCACAGTTGCTCTGGATGATGGTTGGAGAGTGGTTTCAAGGAGGAGAAAGGAAGCTAAAACCCCAAACACCTTTCTTGGCCTAGCCCAAGTCCATGCAGCTGTTGCAGGAATTTCAGAAGAGGAGGGTGGAAGTGAGGGGGAGGGTGAGGAGTTTCCTCCATGAATATCTGTTCTTGGAACATTAGGGGTCTCAATGACCCCTCAAAGGTGGGGGAGGTGAAAAAGTTTGCTGCTGCCAATAACATTGTTGTTTTTGCTTTACTGGAAACAAGGGTGAAAAGTAATAATCATCTAAAAATTCAGAAGAAATTTGGGCCAACATGGAGATGGGAAATGAACTATATTGCTTCTCCAAGGGGAAGGATATGGGTGGGGTGGAAACACCAAGTGGTGACAGTTCATGTCACAAAATGCACTGAGCAATTGTTACATGGTGATGTTTTAGCTAAATCTGGAAAGTTTCAAACTGCTTTTACTGCAGTGTATGGTTTGCACTCAGTTGACACCAGAAGAACTTTGTGGGCTGATTTGATTCAGTTGAGTAGTAGTACTGTTGGTCCTTGGCTAATAATGGGTGACTTCAATGCAGTGCTTTATTCAGGGGATAGAATCAATGGCAATCCTGTTCATGATGCTGAAACCAGAGATTTTCAGGGGTGTATTGATGTGGCTAATTTAGCTGAAATTAAGAGTTGTGGGCACTTCTTTTCTTGGAGTAATAAGGGGCAAGGGAATGCTAGAATTTCTTCTAGAATTGACAGAGCTCTTGGTAGCATTGACTGGCATACTAAATATGTTGATGCAGTGGTTGATTTTCTGAACCCTGGGTTGTCAGATCATTCACCTTTGTTGTTGAACTGTAAAGTGGAGGGCACAACTGGAGGAAGACCTTTCAAATTTTTCAACTATATGGCCACCCATGTGGACTTTCTGAAAATTGTGCAAGATGGTTGGGCTCAGAGGTGTGTTGGATCTCCTATGTTTTCTGTGTGGCAGAAATTAAAGGTGATCAAGGGTGGGCTGAAAACTCTTCACCATAAAGAGTTTTCCAGACTAGATGATAAAATTGAGCAGATAAGACAGGAACTTGATGAGGTGCAAAGCAAGTTAGCTATTGACAGTACTGACACTGAATTACAGCAAAAAGAATCATTCTGTAATAGATTACTGAAGAAATTTTTGAAAATTCAGGAGAGTGCATACTGGCAAAAATCTAGAATTCAGTGGATTAAAGAGGGAGATGCAAACACTAAATTCTTCTTTAGTGCCATGAAAGAGAGAATTTCAAGGAACATCATTGATGTACTTTACAATGCTGCTGGTGACAAATTAGTTACTACAGAAGACATTAAAGCAGAAATTAAAGATTTCTATGTGAATCTCATTGGTACTGCAGCCCCTAACCTCACTGGTATTGATATAGAGCTTGTTAGAAAGGGAAAACAACTCTATCCCCTTGCTGCAGAAAGTCTGATTCAACCTGTTACCCCCACAGAGATATATGAAGCTCTTAAAAGCATTGATGTGAACAAGGCTCCTGGTATTGATGGCCTAAATGGTCTCTTCTTCAGGAAAGCTTGGACTATAGTAAAGGAGGATGTATATGCTGCTGTTATTCATTTCTTTCAGACAGGTCATATGCTAAGGCAAGTGAATAATACAGTGGTTACTTTGGTTCCTAAGATTCAGAATGCAACTCAAGTTAAAGATTACAGACCTATTGCCTGCTGTACTATGATTTACAAGCTGATTTCAAAAATTATGACAAATAGAATGCAGCCAGTCATTGGGGAAATTG
Organism: Spinacia oleracea; assembly: GCF_020520425.1. NCBI lineage: Eukaryota > Viridiplantae > Streptophyta > Magnoliopsida > Caryophyllales > Amaranthaceae > Spinacia > Spinacia oleracea. The sequence continues at coordinate 51,180,602 of NC_079490.1, forward strand.
TAAGTTCAGCACAATCTGGTTTTATTCTAGGGAGAGTCATTTCTGATAATATCATCATGGCTACTGAGTTGGTAAAATGCTATTCAAGGAAACATGTGTCCCCCAGATGTATGATAAAAGTTGACCTTAAAAAGGCCTATGTTTCCCTAGAATGGCCTTTTTTGAGAAGCATGTTGCAAGAACTGGGATTCCCTGATAAGTTTGTCAAATGGGTTATGGCTTGCTTGTGTTCAGTGTCTTATTCTATTCTGGTGAATGGTTATCCTTCCAAGCCAATTCCTGCTAAGAAAGGGTTGAGACAGGGTGATCCAATGTCACCATTCCTGTTTGCAATAGGAATGGAATACCTGTCTAGATGCTTATCCTTACTTGGACAATCCAAAGAGTTCAAATTTCATCCAAGATGTAAAAGAATTGATCTGACTCACTTGATGTTTGCAGATGATTTACTAATGTTTGCTAGGGGAGATGATGCTTCAGTTTCTCTCCTTTTTGAAGCTTTCTCTAATTTTTCTGCTGCTTCTGGGTTGGAAGCTAACATGATGAAGAGTGAACTGTATTTGGCTGGTGTGCCTGATTCTGTAGCACTCAATATTCTAGCTAAGATTGGCATACCTAGGGGTTCTTTTCCTTTTAGATACCTTGGTGTCCCTCTCTCAACTAAGAAATTGAGCTTTACAGACTGCAAGCCCCTGATTGAGAAGACGGTAGCAAGGGTAAAAAGTTGGTCTGCTAAGCTGCTTAGTTATGCTGGAAGGTTGCAACTGATTAGATCAGTTTTATTTGGCATCCAGTTGTACTGGTGCCAGATATTCATTATGCCTAAGAAGGTGTTGAAAGAAATTCAAAGAATTTGTAGATGTTTTCTATGGACTGGAGCTGAAGGGAATTCCAGGAAAGCTCTTATTTCTTGGGATCAATTGTGTTTACCCAAAATCTGTGGGGGTTGGAATCTTAAAGATTTACCTGTGTGGAACAAGTCAGCTGTTGCTAAACATTGTTGGGCTTTATCTTTGAAAGCTGATAAGCTATGGGTGAAATGGATTCACACCTACTATGTGAAGCATAATGACTTTTGGACCATGCCAATCCCTAATGGGCTGTCTTGGTCTTTGAAGAAGATTTGGCAGCAAAGGGAGACTCTGAGTAGCTCTGGTGATTTGCAGCAGTTTGTAACTGCAGGAAGATTTAAGATTCAGAGAATGTATAATCATTTGAGACAGCAAGGGGAGTCTGTGGGGTGGAAGAGAATTGTTTGCAACAGTCATGCTAGCCCTAAAAGTATTTTTATTGTGTGGTTGGCCCTGCAGGATAGACTTGCAACTAAGGAAAGGCTGAGAAGATGGAATGTTATAGCTGATAGTGTGTGTTGCCTTTGTCACAGCACAGATGAAAGTAGGGATCACCTTTTCTTTGCCTGCAGTTTTGCAGCTGATATTTGGAATCAGGTTCTGCAGAGAAGTGGCATTCATAGAACTGTTGGAGCTTGGAATGATGAAGTGCAGTGGGTGCAGAAAGCAAGCAGGAGTACTAGAAGTAATGCTAGAATGTGTAATAGTTTGTTTTTGTGAAACTGTGTATTCTATCTGGCTAGCTAGGAACTCTAAAGTGTTTTCTAACCAGTTAGACAGTAGCTTAAGTATTGTAAACAGAATTCTGTTTAGGGTAGCTTGTAATAGCTAGTTGCTCCTTGGCCTGGTGTGGCTGTGGTTTGGTTGTTTTGGTGGTGGGGTTTTTGCCCTCTTGGTAATTAATAAAATCTTATTACTTGCCAAAAAAAAAAAAAAATAATAATAATAATAATAATAATAATAATAATAATATAGTAATTTCGATAGGAATAATGATTCTATCCAAAGATTAATTATATCATATGGAAAAGTAATTTTAACTATAAAACAATTACTATAAAAATAAGAATAATTATATATTCATTCTTGCAGACAAAAATAATAAATTATAGAAACTATAGGTTCCGTAAAGTAACTATATCTTCAAAATATAGTAACTATGAAAATAATAATAATATAGTCATTTCGATAAGAATAATTATTCTATCCAAATAGTAACTATATCATATAGAAAAGTAACTTTAGTTGTAGAACAATTACTATATTATAAAATAAACAATATGATATATAGATGCTTTAGAGATCATATAGTAACTTTTACTATTATATAGTTACTATTGTATATCACATAATTACTGAAATAAAAAAGAGTAACTATATCAAAAGTAACAGTAATTACAACTCCTGAACAGTAATAAAGAAAACATTAACTACTTGATTAGTTGTTTTAGCTACGACATTCTAATTATTTGCATCTATTAAATAAACCAGGTTAAAATCAAATATTTTTTGAACTAAAATATACTAATCGACACGCCCACGTCTCTTTTTTCCACCAGCACGTCCTCGATCTCCTTCCTCTACCACGTCCTTGGTTTCCATTGTTGTCAGGATTTTTTTCTTCTCTTGCTTTTGTTTTCCTTGCAAAATTTATTCTTTGCACGACTTCAATTCTAGGTGCATCATCTTTGTATTTCTGAATCAATAATATTTAAACTATATAATGATTTAACATTTAAATATGAAAAAATAACATAGTAACTATGTAAAATATATAGTTTCTATTATGCATCATATATTAACTCTTAAAATTAACGATGGTAAGATACTCGCAAAATTGCAGATATAGTTATTGTTATTGTTATAGTCATATAATTACTGTCATAATAATATAGTCACTTTTATTACTAATAACATAGAGTACAAAGAAAGAACATAAAAATTAAAGAACATAAAAGAACATAATGATAACATAGTAACTATTAAAAACATATAGTTATTATTATACATGAAATAGTATCTCTTAATATTAATGATAGTCATATATGAGCAGGGTCGCAGATATAGTTATTGTTATGATCATATAGTTATTGTGATCATAACATAATAACTCTTATACTAATAACATAGAGGACAACAAACAACATAAAAATAACATTATAATATACATAAAAAATTATACCAAACATATAGTTACTATAATACAAGATATAGTACCTATAAATATTATTGATGGTCATTTAGTCACACAGTTGCAGACATAGTTGGTGTGATAATAATATAGTAACTCGATCCATAATATAGTAACTACATCACTAAAAATGTAGAATAAACATAAAAAACATGCACATAACATAATAAACTAACATAGTACCTGTTTCAAACATATAATAACTGTATAAAACATACAATAACTATTGAATAAAATAGACATATGGTAACAAATCATGATAAAATAAACATAATACATATTTCAAACATATAGTAACTATATAACTAATATAGTAACTGTTGAAGAAAATAAACATATGGTAACAAATCATGATAAAATAAACATAGTACCTATTTCAAATATATATTAACTATATAAACCATATAGTAACTATATAAAACATATAGCGACTATTATTATAATATACTCCCTCCGTTCCACAATCATGTTCCAATTGAGGTTTTTGACACTATTCATAATAGAAGAGAATCTTCTATATTATTTACAATATATAAGAAAAAAATATATTCATGTGGGATCTTGTTTGATTCGTCTCCATGAACACTTTAAGAATATCAAAAAATTATAATTTTTAATATTGTGTAACTATAGATAAATATGATACAAACCGTGCGTTGGCAAACGTAAAAAAAAAATTGGAACATCATTGTGGAACGGAGGGAGTAGTAACTATTGTACACATATAGTAACCATTATAATCATATAGTCACTATCTAAGAAGCGGACAAAAACATACTCTAAATAACATAGTACATCATGTAATCGTAAAGTAACTATTATTTATCAAAAGGTCACTATAAGCTATTCATAACGTAATAACTATCTTAAACACATATATAGTTACTGTTTTAAAATTATAGTAACTTTAAAAAAAATATAGTTACTCTAAAAACTACTACTAACATAAACACAACGAACATTCTAGTGACTATTAAAAACACTATTTCGCAACATAAATTAAAGGTGACTATATCATTTATATACTAACTATCACTACTACAAAAGGCGTGGAATCTCGACGGTATGGCCTCGACGGTGTGGATATGCGCTGAGTCAATTTTGTAGGTTGCGTTGTTTGTCGCGCGCAAAATCATCTCTCGTCAAGGAACGGCGTCGAGATATTAGTAAAAATATCATGTGATCCGCACGTGACCTAGGCACCATCTAAGCTACCCCGCGACTTCACACTCGTCCTTTCATTCTCAACCCTAATTAACTCCTCTTTACCCAACTGCTGAAAAAATCCCCTTTCTCCCAGATCTACTCTCAAACATCAATGGAGTTGCAGGTTCGCACCTGTTAGGTTATGATACATATGACAATTCATAAATCATGCGGAAAAACCATAAAGCCAGGAAAACATATTATTTACACATAATCATTTAGCATAGTTTAGATTCATACTCTTTGTTGCGTGTCTTCCCTAGCTGCGCCCGAACCGAACAAGAACAAGTCTTTAGGACTCCAAGTGTCGTCCCTCCGTAGATAGTCCACAGCACGTCCGGATCCGCCTTAAGATTGACCAACTAGAATCGCCCTTAAGGTACTACTTATTTTCGGCTAAATGGGCAAGAGTTATGGCTGATTTTTCTCCTTAAAAATCCTAGCTTTGAATACTTGAAAACTTGTGTATAAATTTATGACCCTAGGCATATATTTATAGAACCTTGTAAAGGATTTCGAATCCTGTTAGAATACTAATTAATTAATTAGAATCCTATTAGAACTCTAAATAATTAATTTAATCTTTTAGGATTAGGATTTAATCTATGCACGAATTCTGATAGCTTTAGGATTCGTATAGCACGTACACACGCACCGCACGAGCATCGCACGCCCATGCGCAAGCCTTGCGGCCCACGCTGTGCGCACGGCGCACAGGCCCACTGCCCGCAGCCCATTTGTGCGGGCGCGCCAGCCTTGGCTGGGACTGGCCTTGCGCTGGGCCTGGTCGAGGCATTGGCGTGTTGTTGGATGCGTGTGGCTTGCTGGGCGATGGCCTGGCTTCGTGCTGGGCCCTCGTCCGGCAGGCCTCGTCCGATGCTTATTCGTACGATACGCTTCCGATTAAATTCTCGGTTCCGGAATTCATTTCCGATACGAACAATATTTAACATTTCCGATTCCGGAATCAATTTCCGTTTCGAACAAATATTTAATATTTCCGTTTCCGGAATTATTTTCCGATTCCGATAATATTTCCGATTCTGACAATATTTCCGTTTCCGGCAATATTTCCGATTCCGGCAATATTTCCATTTCCGATAATATTTTCCGATACGTACCATGTTTCCGTTTCCTGCAACATCTACGACTTGGATAATATTTATATTTCCGATACGATCCATATTTCCGATTCCGGCAATATCATCGTTTCCGGAGTATTCATTTCTTGCCTGTGACGATCTCAGCTCCCACTGAAACCAAGATCCGTCGATTCCGAATATCCATAGATGGAGTATTTAATGCCATTAAATACTTGATCCGTTTACGTACTATTTGTGTGACCCTACGGGTTCAGTCAAGAGTAAGCTGTGGATTAATATCATTAATTCCACTTGAACTGAAGCGGCCTCTAGCTAGGCATTCAGCTCACTTGATCTCACTGAATTATTAACTTGTTAATTAATACTGAATCGCATTTATTAGACTTAACATAGAATGCATACTTGGACCAAGGGCATTATTTCCTTCAGCACCTTCTTTTCCGTTTCCCTTATAGTTATAATTATTTCTCTCTTCTCGCATATGTTTTAATTTTCTCTCAATTTTTGCAGACTTGTTCGTTCATAACAATGAAATTTGCATCTTCTACCATGTGGTTGCTATCTGTTAGGAGGTCTTGCACAAGGTAATGTAATTTATCCTCTTTACAATCTCTTGGTTTTACAATTTTCGATATTCTAGGTCTCGGGTTTAGGTTTTTCTTTGTGTAATTTGCTGCTCAAGAACTTTTGATAGAAAGATTTTGTTTTTTGACGGCTTTCATCATACAGAGAAGTTAAGGTTGTTCCGTTGTTTCCGATTTAATATGATTTGAATTTTATTTTGGCTTTTGATTTCAGTAAAGTTAGGGTTTTTAATAATGAATATGTGTTCTCTTCTCTCATGGAAACCTCTTTGTTTTATTTTGATAGCGTTTAACCGTAGACGAGAAACCTCCTTCACATAACGACACTCTTTAATCTGTAAGTTTAAACCTAACACTCTTAAGATTTTTTTTAAAATCTCACTAATTACTTAATGTAATATTTGGGTATATTTTCATCAAGTTGGGGTTATATTTTGTGCATTTAGATAATAAGAATTGGGGTTGTAATGTAGTATTTTCTTGAAATTTTGGAAGAATATTGCTTTGCTGATTTCAGATACAAGATCATTGAGGTGCCCTTCTTTTTTGAGATAATTTGTAACGAAAAGTGGATTATGTTTTGTTGTGTTGCTTATTTCTCCTGTTTTTGCTTTGTTGTTCTCCTAACTGAGGTTGTATGAAGTCCTGGAAACCCGACCCTTGGTTAGTTACTCCTAGTCGCTTCACAGATACAATAATGCATGTCTGCATCTTCTAAACAACTTGCTCTATGTCCTGGTGTGAATAAACTTACAATTGGAATGCTGCTCCATGTTCTGTATGTTAGGCTCTTTTTATCCAAAGGTAATGGATTATAGATTGTAATTTAGAGGTTTCTTATTATGCAGTGCATGTAGAAGTTTCTTAGTTATTGATCTTTCTATCATCCCTTTTTGACAATTTGGGAATAGAGGAAAACAATAATTGAAGGAGTTTTCCTTGTGCCATATACATTTATCAAATATGTTACCCATGTGGTAATTAACATTTGATTATATTCTTAAGTGTAATTTGAAATTTTACGTTGATGCAAGTATAAGATAAAAAGTCAAATCTTATTTCGATTTTATGCTTTAGGGTGGTTGACTATGAATATGAATTGAAGATTGGATGGGGTAAATTAACACCTACAACTAGTCGTATTACAATGAGAAGAAAAGAGGCTGACTAGATTAGTTTTAATTCGTTACGTAGAAAGTTGGATGCTTTTGATTTTGTTTCATTAACCCCCACCTCCCCTCTTTTTATATGTGTTAGTTCTTCCTTAGTGGTTTTACTTTATTTGATTTACATGGTGGCTGTTTAATCTTTTATGTTTCAGGCACCTTCAACCATTTGTGGCTCCAGTCTCAAATCAAAACCTTGGGTTGGTATGTTTCATGCTCGCTTGATTCACTCTTAGGCAACTTCTATTTGAAGATTAATTGAGCTAGGATATAGACTTTACCGATTTTATGTGATACAACTGCATAATTGCAGCTGTGTTCCAAGATTCGATCTTCTACTTACAATAAATAAAATATCTTGACATATTTAACAATGTCCATTAGCTGGATTAGTTGTTGGTGAGGAATCAGGCATAAAATGCAATACATCAACGAGAGTACCCTGGTGGTTTTGATGACCTAGCTTCTCATCTTATATCCCTTATCTTAACGTGTTTCCTACTTCTGCGATCATAGTTAGACTTATCTCGTCCCTTGACCTGACATGACATGAGTGGTTCTTTATGTTCATTAGTAGAATTTGTTTGTTATCCTTTGGTTGAGGCTTTATGTTCCTCTGGTGGTTTTCCAAGGGTATGTATGGTTGAAGAACATTTTTTTATTGTGGGTACTGTGATTCTGAGTAATTCGAGTTCAATATGCTGATCAAGCTTCTCCCCAAATTGCTAATCGGTATTTAACAGAAGAAGTGATACACCTGAAACAGAAAATAGACCCAATAATTTTTTTCTTTTCTTTGTTATCTTAGTAAGTGTTTTGAAAGTTTACTTATTGTCCAACTACGATTTCTATGGGTTGACTTGTTGTTTTCTTTTCTCTCCTACTTTTTGTTATGCATTTTTTTTTATTGCCAAAAAATGAATTTACTACTAATACTTGAACGGTGTTTGCATATAATTAATAGATGACTACTAAGATATTGTATCCACCTTTTAATTTAATGTATTACTATTTAATGTATAACAAGTCTAAACCTGCAGCAACAATTCGACATGTTCTTTTTTAATGGTAAAGTGAGTTTTAGTAGGTTGTGCCCCTGATTTGTCTTTGAATTTGTCCCAAGGTGAGTATTTCATTCTTATTGATCGATTGTTCAAAACCTATACTACTCTGTTCAAGATGTCTTGCTATATTTGTTAGTTATTATTCCCGTGATAATGCTATTAATCAGTTGTACTTAAAAAAATATGCTAATTTGTTGATGAAATTAGGTTGTACAAAATGAAGTAGTTGTTACACTTGAATTACCTCCTGTTTGTCTCTCTCCTAATTACCCTGAACCTTCTAATTTCTTATCTAACTTGCTCTTTTATAGTTTGATGCCTTGGTCAATGTCCTGCCACTAGTTGAGGGAGATGAAGAGGCTCAACTGAAAGAATCGCTTATCTTCAGGTATCATAGTAGCTGATTCTCTGTGAAATGTTCAAGCAATTAAGTGTCTACTAAAGCGGTCTTTCTTGTTTATTTACCAGGCAGAAAATGATGCTGTTGGAAAATAATTGCAGAAGCAACTGGAAGCTGCAGGTAATACCTTGCTCTTTAGTTTTTTTTTTATTTAGAGTAAATTTCAACTTATGCATTGTCTATACCTTCCTTGGAATTTTGCCTGCGTGAAACAAATCTCCTATCATAACTTAAACTTGTCGGTGCTATGTGAATTGCGTGCAAGTATGCATCACACCTGAGAACAACAACTTACTCACAGCAACAATTATCCCAGAAATTGTATAAAACCGTCACAAATAGAGAAAGGTTGGTTTTGGATAGATAAAGCTTAAACGTTGAACAACAATACAAAATTAGAACAATTCGAGAAATCTCTCTCTCTCTCCCAAGTATTTCACTATAGACTTCAGACATAAAAGACTAACACTCATCCCTTCCCCCTTTTATTTACAATTCTCATAGTACGACTCTTAATTGTTTCCTACAGGCTGGCGGGTTACTGTCACACTGCCAAAATATTCTTGGACTGATGTAGCTACCCACTAACTTGTGGTGTGCTGCCCTCTGCTGTTGTTGGTGGCCTTCTCCTTCTTACATACGTATACAACAGTTGTGGCTTCCCTTGGTGTGCTGCAAACTATGAGGAAATTTGGGCTCATAAGGTACTATAGAAGTTATAAGGGGCATAATATACTGATTAGCATTTCTTACTCAACAAGTTTAAAATCCTTGATTAATTGTTGCAACTATTTAATGACTTTGTGACCATATTAGAAATTGCATACAACATATATAACCTATTCTGAAAATGAACAGATTTTGTAGATGGAGAAATCCATATTAGACAAGATAGAGTGGTATTTAATTGTTCCTAAACCTTATGTTTTCCTTACGCGCTACATCAAGGCCTAGATTCCCGACAATGAAGTGATTATTAGTCTAAAAAATGCATAAACCTGTCTAGTTTTTGGAAATTTGTAATTCTTATTCAGTTACACTAACTAGATTTAAAATTTTATGTGCTTTATGGAAGATGTAGAACATGCTCTGATGAATTATGCCTCGGCTATTTATTGTACAAGATTCAGTGCATTGAATTTTTTTTCTTTATTACTTAGTTTAGAGCATACACTTGCTATAACTCTGAGTAGTATTGTTATCTATTTTGTTTTATGTTACTGTCGCTATTTAAAAAAAAGAAAATATAAGTTACAAATTTCAGATTTTTGTTTCTTTGTTAATCTGCTTGTAATTAATTGAGTATTCCTAGCAAATTTATAAACCGGTTGATTTGCTTCAAATTAATTTAGATGATTTGTTCTTTGATTGTTTTGGATGATTTTCACTCGTTCTGCTTTCTAATTTCAGATAATTTGCCACTGCTCAAAACTTTTCAAGATTATGTTCAAGTATTCCTCTCTGAATTGAATAGAAAATGTTCTGACATATATGAGTTCTGCATTTACTACCTATGTTCTGGTAATTTTCTTCATTTATACTAAATATTTCTGGATTCCCTTTTTAAAAATTTCAAAAATAATACTCCCTCCGTCAAAAATTAATACTCTCCATGTACTAGCAAATGTTCTGACATCTATGAGTTATGCATTTACACCTGTGTTCTGGTAATGTAAAGAGCAGTGTGAGGTCATACTCTGACATCTATAAGTTCTGCATTTACTACCCGTGTTTTGGTAATGTAAAGAACAGTGAGAGGTCATACTCTCTCTCTGTACAAAATTTCAGGCATTTCAGCCGCTCCATAAGACTTTGTTCCTCTTGTTGTCGGATTTAGAAGAACTCCATTGAGTTATTAAGTGACTGCCATTTTGAGCACGCCACCACCTTACACTTGGTTCTTCTCTTTCTAGTCTACGATATGCATAGAATTACTAGAAGCCGCTAATCTAACTTTAAACATAGCCCTATGCTTCCTTTTGCTTTTATAGAGAGCTGAATTATGCTCTTGTTTTCACATACTATTTTCAGTATTGGTTAGTTCCCTGGAATCGCCCCATTGCTTTTTTGCGATAGTTAGCTGAAATGCCCAAGTCTCACTCTTTTGTCCTCTTATCAATTTTTTGGTTATTATATTGGAAAATGTATTGTCCTGAATCTTTCAACTGATCCAGCTCGTATAACATATAATTGCATGTATTTGATTGTCTTTGTGACATTTTTTTTCTCATATCTGCTACTTTTGGTGACGTCTTTAGTTCGCTCTTGCTGTTTTATTTGTGAACTATCATTTGAATTGACGAGGAAAATTAAGCATATGATGACATTTGATTTTCTTATAGTTACTATTTCCTTGGATTTTACTCATTCTAGACCTTTGCGTTGTTTTACTTGAGGCGTAAAACTTGGAAACAACAAGTTCGATCTGTTTGTCTATCCGGTTCAGAAGTGTATCAGATGGAGGTACTTACTTGTATGTGAGGTACCTGATCGTGTGGAAGTGTAAATCCGGGTATCCTGGCTGCATAATAGGGAGATGGAAATTATTGCAGCACGTTTCCAATGGAGGTTATTGTGACCGCTCAAAATAAGCAAAATATTAGTTTACAATGTCCAGTTATTAGTTAGCATGTCAATTTTGAACAAATCCGTGTAAGTCTCATAATTTTGTAATTTATACGTTATATTATATGAAGGAGTTACAACATTCGGACCATATTTGGTTGGGTTTACCTTATTTAACCTTTTAATACAATTTTGTAAGCTCAATGTGGTTGTGAAGCAAAGATAAATGTATATTTTTTTTTTCTTTTTACATAACATAATTCTCGACGCCATTATATGTCAATATGAAATTCCCACAAAAATTTTAAATAACCCGCAAAGGCCATACTCGTCAAAAATATGCGTCGATAAAAATTTCTGTGGCGCCAAAGTGTGTCGAGAATGTCGACGGTGAAATGTGTATTGAAAAGAAGGTAGACGCCTTAAATCGTCGAGGTTATCGACGACGTAGAGCGTCGAGAAATTCTCTACGCCCGAATTCTCGACGCTGTGCTTCAGCGTCGAGAAATTATTTCTCAACGCCCTTTAGCGTCGAAAAAACGGCAAAAAAGCGTCGAAAAATGGCGCGATTTGTAGTAGTGTATGTGAAATACTAACCCTAATTTCAAAAAAACAACAAACATTTCAAATCACTCAACAAAATAATAACTATTGTACACATATAGTAACCATTAAAATAATATAGTAACTATTGTACACATATAATAACCATCAAAATTACATAGTACCTCTTTAAACCATATAGTTACTGTATTACTCATATAGTTACTATTTAAAATCGTGAAGTCACTGATCGAATTCGCGAAGTGAAAACGATATTTCGGTAAAACACAAACATTAATTTCTCAAAAACAACAAATATATTCAATTTTAAATAAAAATAGACTTGAAATTCTTTAAAAAACAACAAACCGATATGTGATCTCTAAAAATTCTTGCGAAGATTTGTAGACGAGCGCAAATTCTTCGATTCGATTTCGGCAACGACGAACCTCCTTCTTGATCTACTACTTCCTCCAATTTTTCCTCACCTAATAGATCAAATTATAAAAATTATAAGATAATTACGAAGAATATCGAACAAAACCTAAAAATTTGGGCTAAATTTTGAAAAGCATAGAGAGAAAATGAAGAGAGAGAAATGAAAGAGATCAAAATGAACAGAATGTAGATCTGAAATTTTGAAAAATAAAAAAGTTTAAAACGTATATAATTTGGGCTAGACACAAATCGCATTGAAACTCTACAAAACACATAGTAACTTTTTAAAACATATAGTTATTGTAATACACATATAGCTACTATTTAAAATCACAAAATAACTGTCACGTGACAGTTACACATGTTGCCCATACAAATTACTTCGTTGCCTTAGCGTGGACCAGGTTTATATAAGTGTAAATAATACATATGAATATAAAAAAATATATTTTATTATTACATTTTAACCTGAAATAAGATATAAAGAAAAAAGGTTTTATAAAATACTTTAGGATCATTCTCCTACATGCTTATCATTCTATAAAATTTATAAAATAGATGTTTATTTTTTAATCCTTACTACCTCTGTTCCAGAAAGATCTTTATAGTTACCAGCCATTTGCACAAATATTAAGACAAATGTAGCAAAGTTGGTTGAATATAATAAAATATGTATAAAGTAAGAAAAATGGGTACAAAGGTGGGTAGTTGTAAAAAAAAATATGAATAAAGTAAGAGAAAGTGAGTAGAAAATGATAAATATTGTGGGGTAAGAAAGGTAAGGTAGTAAATTGTCATGTCCAAAAATAGAATAAACCAAAGTGTAAAGTACATTATGAAGCATAGTAAAACGGAAAAACGTAAATATCTTTTTGAAACGGATGTAGTAGTTAAGAAGGGTTGTCTGGCATCTGGCGTTCTTTATTCCCTTTCTAGTGTCAAAAAAGTCAAATTTTAAAGGGACACACCACGATTACCAATCTTTTTTGGTGACAGGCACAATTACATTCTCAAAAGTTCTCGTTTTCTTAGGGATGTTCTTTGTTTTTTTATGGTAGAGAATTGTTCTTCCTTTTTCTTTAAAAGAGTGTAAAACAAACGACCTCTTTTTGAGATGGTATTACTGGCAAATTCCTGTGTTGAATCGAGTAGGAATCATTTAATGATTGGTAGGTACAACCAATATAATAAAATATCGACTAAAAACACTAACTATTATAATCAAATAAAAGTAATAGTTATTCCAACGATTATGTACACCAAAATTACAGCCAACATTGACTATATTAACCAAAATATATCAAATTCACCCAAATTTTTTAAAACAACATCAAAATATTGACCTCAAAATGAAACACTATTATATAAAAAACATTGATCTTAAGTTTGGAATTCCAATTTCAGATCTGTAATCTAATATGGAAAAAAATCACGTTAGATCCAAAATCATATATTTCGCCATCACTCTTTGTTTTTCTAATTGTAACGTTGTCCGTGTTACACATCTATTTTGACCCTTCGTGCAAAGCTGCAAAATCAAAATCAAATCATCACAGTTCAGTTAAGCTAGGGAGTAAAATTCAGTTGAGGCCTAACCACGAGGAGGGAAGAAGGTTGTTGAGTTGAGATTGTTGCAATGTTGTTTTTCATTATGCCAATTGCTTTTTTTTATTGTTTTTATCACCCTTTAATATATTTACTAGTTGTTGGCATGTGCGCTAGCGCGCACGGTCCCCCAAGATGTAAAAATCTCTTATGTAAATAGGTTTATGTAAATATTGGTGCAAAAAACTTTATGGAAAATGCAAGAATATCGTCAATGATCCCGAAGAACTTGCAGGTGCACGATCTCCAAGGTAAAAAAATTAGAAAATTCTAATTCAATTAATTCAAAAGGGTAAGAATCGCAGCTTACATATAAAAATTACGGTTAGCCAAAGTAGTAGTGCATATTTTTTGTGGAAAAATTTATCGCGAATGACAACTCAATAGAGTTGTTTGAAAGATTTGTTAGTAAAGACTAAAGAGTATGTAGCTCTATAAAAGGTATTTGATATATTTTCCATATTCATGTAGCTCATCAAGTTAATGTGCTTGAGTGCTTTATATTCCTCTACATTTCCCCTAACACATAAGCTGTAAATTAACACGATGTAAATACCCTGCATAAGTTGGACTAGGGCATACGGGCATTTTTTCTAGGAAAAATGTAGCATGTTGACACTTGTTTTTTTTTTTTTTTCAAAATTCATAATAGTTATACAAATAAATTCTAGACACAATATTTTCATACATAAAGAAAAAGATGGTACAAAGGAGCTTGTGTAACTGCTGCAAAGGGATGCTAATGATTCATGTCAACTCCATTAACTAGTGCAGTGTTTTCATGTCAATCCTCCTCCATCAACTGCTGCTCTTTTTTTTTTTGGGTGATGCCTCGGGTAATTAGGTGTTTTCTAACTAAGGCAATATCTATATACAATTCTTTGGTGGCCTCATCTGCAACATCTAACCTAACCATCTACATGAGATTTGCCGATGTACATCCAAAACCTAAGATTCACATGTAAATTATCGAGAATAATGAGCATACATTTTTTCCATCGTAGTTGGTTTCATTATACATTATTGTGTGTTGTATTGTATATAGAGCTGCAGCCTGTAGCAAATACGCTCAGCTACTTGTAATGAACTAAAAACCTGGCCTAAACAACTGGATCGTTTTGGCTGGCTTTTCCAAGAACCCATGCAACAAGTTCCCTTACATCTGGCTCGACATTGTCAAGATGTTTTCCCATCTCTTGTTCTACTCCTTCCTGATCTTCCCCTTTCGCAGTTGTAAAATAATTAAATTGAATACTCCATATTTAGTTAATGTAGTGATGTGGCAATTTGAGTAGTGTTTGCATAAAAAATGAGATACATATGGAACAGAAGAAGTCAAGAATCATGATGATGTAGCTTCAATAATTTCAGTAGTGGAATATTGAGACTGAAAAGCAACGCTTTCTACCGAATACTACCTGATAAAAATTAGACTTTAAAGTGAGACTTGGACCTATAAAATTACAGTATTATTTTTTCTATAGGACAGAAACCAAGACATACCTTTGGCATTATCCATAGGCTTCCAAATCTTGAAGACGATTTTTTGACTAAACATTCCAATTGTCCTATTCAACAAAAATTATCTAGTTAATTAGATGCACCTTGCAAGCTCATCAAAGACCCAACATATACATTCATTAGACAGTCATAAAAATAAGAAATAATCAAAATAGTACGTGAGTCATGCTCACATACGCACTTATATCAAGAAATTGAGAATCACGTACTAAGACAACTAATGTGGGACACAATGCGAGAATATTTCAAGACTTTGTTTCCTAGCAGTTCTTCAAAAAGCTTATAATAAACAGCTTCAACGCTAGTGAAAACATTGAAAAGGTACAAATAAGATTTTAAACAACACGATCAACATAATCCTAAATATTATAAGAATATTTCATCATCATAGCTCGTCTGAACAAAATTTAGGAGGAATTATAAGAGTACCAGCTTGCAAAATCTGAGGGGTGATCAATCCATTAACAATCGACCCTCTTCTGTAGTTGAATTGGCTCCGATATATAATGTTCTTTTAAATGTTTGATATCTCAATCTTATCTTTTTATTTTTTTATTTCTACTCTATAAACTGTGATTGTTTATGTATAAGTCTTCTATACTAAAGAAGTTTTCTAGACTTGATTTTTGTTTCTGCTGGAAGAAGATGTTCAAGCCTTGTGTTCTTATTTCCGTAGTGTATTTTTTGTAATCAAAATGTTACAAAATGGCATAAACCCTTGCCCTTCACTATATATACAAGGGAGAACCTTAAACGATATTCTACCTTCCCTTAGCTGTACAAAAGACAAGAGACAGAAAACAACAAAAGAGCATCCACCTTGGGATCAACCAAGGTGGGGAATCCTAAGCAAATGTCAGAAGCAGAAAAAGAATAAAGCTATACTAATATTCACATGTGACTTAGCCTAGCCTACATTGTGTGCTACACACCACACCAATATTCTCAATACTCCCCCCTCAAGTTAGAGCTGTGTTGAACAATCCTAACTTGAAGGAGAGAAGATTGTGTTGCTGCTCACTAAAACTTTTAATCATCAAGTCTGCAAGTTGAAGAAATGACTTGATATGTAGGATCTTTAGGAGCCCATATGTGATGTGATCTCTCACAAAGTGACAGTCAACATTTAGATTCTTCGTTCTTTCATGGAAAATAAGATTGTGAGCTAAGTATAAACCTGATTGATTGTCACAAAAAAGATCAATAGGTTTATGGAAATTATGCCCTAGGTCTGAAAGGATTCCTTCTATCCACAATAATTCACTTGTAGTATGTGACATACACCTGTACTGTGCCTCACAAAAAGATTTCGAAACTGTTTTCTGCTTCTTTATTTTCCAGGATATTAAGGACTTCCCTAGGAATACACCATATCCTGTTAATGATCTTGCACTGAAGGCACAACTTCCCCAGTCTGAATCACAGAACCTTGTCACTATGATTTCTGAATCAGCTGAATAGAACAAACCATGATTGATGGTTCTAGCTAGGTATTTTTCAATATGTATTGCTGCTTGGAGGTGTGGTCTTCTTGGTTCACACATGAACTAACTCAATTGTTGTACAAAGTAAGAGATGTCTGGTCTAGTTAGGTTGAGATATAGAAGTCTCCCTATAAATCTTCTATATATTTTTGTATCCTCTAACACTTCCCCTTTATCTGTAGACAATTTCACTCCTTGGGAAAGGGGCATTTGGCTGGTTTACAACCTTCTGTTCCTGTGCTTTTCAATATGTCAATGATGAACTTGCTTTGGTTTAACATTGTGCCCTTAGCACTTCTAGCTACTTCAATTCCCAGAAAATATCTCATTTCACCCAAGTCCTTGATGCTGAAAGCTTTGTCTAATACTTCCTTCAACCTTTGGATTTCTTCTTCATCATTCCCAGTTATGAGCAAGTCATCAACATACACCAATATCAACACTTGTTTGTCTTTCCTGGTGGTAACTCCATCACTTCCCATGTTTCATTTTTTTCAAGTGCATCCAGCTCTTCTTCCATGGCATTTGTCCAACCTTCATCATCCTTAGCCTCTCCATAATGCATAGGCTCTATTTCTCTTAGGACATTGTTCAGAGAGGCTAAGTAATGTTCAGAGTAGTAATCTGATCCTCTTAGGATCTCCACAACAAAACAGTAAGCAGAACATCCTTCTGATGTTTCTTTCCTTTTTCCTGGTATATCAAAGACATAATATTTGAATTTTCCAGGTATCCCACTTTCTCTGCTTGACTTTCTAACAATGAAGTCAACAGGTTGTTCTTCATTCATTCTCTCTTCCTGTTCAAGTTGAACAGGATCTGCATCAGGTTGAATTTCTGTATTCTGATCAGACTCTGCTTCACCTCTCTCATGTTCCTGTTGTTCCAACTGATCCAAGAGGTCAGAAATGTCAATAAAACAATCATCATTTCCATTTTCAAGATTTGTCATGGAGGCATGATCCTCCATTCCGATTCCCACTTTCTTTTCTCCTTTTTTTAAGAGAAAAGAAAATATTTTTTCTTTTAAAACAACATCTCTACTCACAAAAAAAATTCTGGTTTGTAAATCCATAAACTTGTATCCCTTCTGGCAATATGGATACCCTAACATAACACACCTGATTCCCCTAGGTGCAAACTTATCTGTAGGCTTCTTATGAGGGCTTGCATAACAAAGGCTACCTATCACCCTTAGGTGACTATAAGTAGCTTCCTTTTTCATCAATTATATGGTGTTTCCCAATTCAAAATTGGAGTAGGTAAAAGATTGATCAAATGTGTTGCAGCTAAAACACACTCACCCCAAAGACAGCTAGGCATTCCTGCATGGATTTTTAAAGCCCTAGCTGTCTCAAGAAGGAATTTGTGCTTTCTTTCTACCCTTGCATTCTGTTGAGGCACTCCTGCTACACTTCTTTGATGACATATACCTCTGTTAGCAAAGACCTTCCCACATTCCTGCTGAAATATCTCAGTGCCGTTGTCACTTCTTAAAGTTTTCACTTTAGTGTCAAAATGGTTTTCAACATGGGAAAAAATGCAACTAAAGTTCCTTTCACTTGCTCTTTGTTAGACAACAAATGTGTCCAATTAACCCCGTTGTGGTCATCAACTATGGTTAGGAAATATGAGGCACCTGTCAAGGCCTTAGTTCTGTAAGGCCCCCAAAGATCAACATGAATCAAATAAAAAACATTCTCTGCAATAGATTTACTAGGAAAAAAAGGAAGTTTATGATGCTTAGTAATAGAGCAAGTGTCACAAAATTATTATGTCAAACGCTTACATTTACAAAATTCCAAATGTTGCATTTTGGATAAGGATATATGCCCTAATCTAGCATGAATCAGGTCTAGGTTGACTACATTATTACATTCACTTCTCCTTTATTCTCTTTATTGACCAACATCCATAGAAATCTTTCCATAATTCTTCCCTTCATCACCATTCTTGACCAGCCTGTACAGATCATTTTCATTCCTTCCAATCACCTCACTCTTCTCAATGGAAGGGCCCTGTAAGATGCATCCATTCTTATCAAACAGTAACTTAAGATCTCCACTAATTTACTAACTAACAACAGATTATGCTTGAAATCACTGACATACAACACATTTTGCAAAGTTACTCTAGGTGTTAAAGTTACACTCCCCATTTCAGTCACACATTTGATAGTTCCATCTGGTAATCCCACTCTTATTTTTCCTTTCAAAGTTCTTATGTTCATCAAGATATTTCTATTCCCTGTCATGTGATCATTTGCCTCTGAATCTATCCACCAAGTTTCAGACTTAGAGGTAAATTTATTTACAACAGCATTAGAACTACTTAGCTTACCTGCAAAGTTGATGTTGTTGTTACCAGCTCCACCTTGATTATCCTTAATTTCTCTCATCACTTCTTGAACAACAACATAAATCAGGTTAGTGTCTTGTTTCGATCCACTGCCTTCTACACCTTGAGAGATGAAGTCCAGAGGGTTGTCTTCCATCTGTCCTGTTCCATCTGTTCTGTTTACAACATTTGCAGCTTGCTTGAATTTTCCTGCACTGCTCTTTTCCTTTGGGTTATTCTGAAACCAATCAGGATATCCCACAATCTTGAAGCATTCATCCCTCAAATGTCCCTTCATTCCATAGTAATCACACTTCTTTGCATCCTTCTCTATCTTCTCAAGCCTCATATTTTTGTAATCTTTCTTCTGAAAGTTGATAAGAGGTCCAAGGCTTGTGTTCTACCTGTTCACATCCAAGGCACTCATTTCATTACCAACATCCATTTCCCCTGTCAGTTGCTTCTGTCTCTCAACCTAGAGAACTAGATTGTATGCCCTATTGACAGGCATGAGTGGTTCTGTGCTCAAGAAATTGGTCTTCTGCTGGTCATATCCTGAGTTAAGTCCCATCAAGAACTTAATCAGTTTGTCAGTTGCTTGTAGAACAAGCATTTTCTTTGCAATGTTGCAAGTGCATTTGGCTATAGCACCACATAAACATTTAGGCATCCCTTCAAGTTCAGATATTTGATCCAATAAACCTTTCAGCTTACAATAGTAATCACTCACACTAGAATTGTTTTGTTCTGCCTCCCAAAGTTCCTTTTTAAGTTGAAAAAGTTGAGGTGCATTTGTTTGGCCATACCTTTCCAGAATCTCTTCCTATAGCCTTTTTGTTGACTGCATAGTCACCAGACTTCCAGCTATCTCAGGCTTCATAGTTGCAAGCAACCAAGATCTGACCATGTAGTCACATCTAACCCATTTCTGTATTTCATCTTCCCCTTCTGCAGGTTTGGGATGCTTTCCTTCCATGAAAGCCAGCTTGTTCTTGGCACCAAGAGAGATTTTGATGCTTCTGCTCCAGTTTAGGAACTTGTTTCCATCAAAAATGATACTACCAAGAGGTGTAGAAGCGTTTTCATTCACAACAATGAAGAGGGGATCTTTGTAAGGGTTTAGTGTGGGGTTTTCATTTGTTGGTGCCATTGTTGTTGTTTTAGAAAAAGAAAGCTTGGTTTTTTTTTCTGGTTTATCAAGTACAAGTCTTTAGAAAACTTTTCTTCTTTTCTGAGATATTTCAAACAACCTACTCTGATACCATAAAGAAGTTTTCTAGACTTCATTTCGGTTTCTACTGGAAGAAGATGTTTCAGCCTTGTGTTCTTATTTCTGTATTGTATTTTTTGTAATCAAAATGTTACAAAATGACATAAACCCCTACCCTCCACTATATATACAAGGGAGAACCTTAAACCCTATTTTACCTTCCCTTAGCTCTATAAAAGACAAGAGACAGAAAACAACAAAATAGCGTCCACCTTGGGATCAACCAAGGTGGGGAATCCTAAGCAAATGTCAGAAGCATGCATAAAAAGAATAAAGCTATACTAATATTCACACGTGACTTAGCCTAGCCTACATTGTGTGCTACACACCACACCAATATTCTCAATATATACCCTTTGGTCCCTGACAGCTAGACATTACTTAATCTTGTTTAGTATTTTCTTAGTACCAAATTACCAATATGTCGTTTATTAAAGGTGGATCAGGTTTCTTCTTGACAAATAGGAAGACTGTTACAATATCTTTAGCTTTGTGTACATTAATTTGTGGTTTATTAATGGTGGACCACATTCAATCACGAATAAGAAAGGAATTTTACAAAAATATCTTAGGGCATGTTTTATAATGATTACATTTATCTAGTACTCTGTAAATGACTATTTTCAATTGATAAATATTGGAGATTCATAGTTGATGCTCTACCTGATCAGGTTGCATGTGTTCAGAACTTTTCTTGGGTTGTATTAGTCTCTTCATGGTAGTTTTGTTTTGCGCAAACCTTTCTACCTATTAAAAAGATATTTGTTGTGAATATTTATTTTATCAGAATAAATGTTTAGTTTTAGAATAGAATAAGTAGTAGTTTTAGAATTGAAAACATTCCCTGAACTTCATTATATAAGATATTTAACAGTAATCCAACCCCTTGATGCACGTTGTTAGTCATCTTATGATAACATGTTTTCTACAACATTTTTTTTTTGTTTTCCTAATTTACTTCTAAAATTACTACGGAGTACTTGGTTTGTTATCTATATTTTACCATCTCCCTTTACTGGCCCTTGTAATCTTGGTTTCCTTCTGTCACACAGGAACGACTGTGCTAGAGCCTAGGACTCAAGCCTCTTGAGAGAATTGTAACCAGGCCACCCGCTGGCCATTACTCCCAGAGACCTATTCTCTAAGGCACTTTGAAGAATAAAGTCATCTAATTGGACATATAAGTGCTATAACTTCATGAATATTACTAAGAAGATTAACACTCAACAACCTTATTTTTCAGACCAGGGAAGGCTCAAAGAATATATATGAACATTACAACAAGAAGAAAAGGTATTCAATGTGCAATATTTATAGTTCTTACCTCTTCGTACTTGTACGAAATGATAATCTTGCCTGGCATAAAAATGAGGAGCCAGCTCTGTCAACCACATGGGGTCGATTCTAGTAACATTTTGGATGTAGTTCTGATCAGTCCATTCAATATTACGCAGTCTATTTTTGCCCGAAACAAAACATAAGTTGGGTGGGTTTGCACGATTTGACTGCTTGCCAAAGCCCTATACCTAGAACGACATAGAAAGCAAGATACAGTGCTCAAGATTGCTATGTTGTATACATTAGATACCACCAGTCAAAAAACAGACAACCTATAATGATTTCAAGAAAAGCTACAAAATATAATTCCAAAAATTAACAAACAGAATAGCTAAGACAAAGCAATAGGCTCAGAAAACTTGTCAAGAGAAATACCTACATGTACGACCAGGTTGTCTCAAAGAAGCATCAAGGAAAAAGAAAGCTGCAAGGCATCTACAAAATAAAATCATACTTTCTCCATATGAAGCAATACGAAAGTCCATTTGTTCAACATGTCTTATAATTTTGCAAGCCACAACAGAGGGTAAGAAGGAATGAAAACATATTATCTGTAGTACAAGGTAATGAGGATGATTCTACATATATCACCGACATCAAGGCCATCAAATGGTTCTACAGAAACTATGACAAAAAGATTGACTGCAATAAGACATGTGAAGACGATATGAGCAATCACTGGGTTTCTCATTTAAAAATTTGAGAAAGTAAAGATAAGAATTCTACTTATTTGAAAAAGAGGGTATAACTCTTCTTCCCTACATAAAACAGCTCTACACAAGTATGAGATTTTTCGATATGACCATATTTCTTAATATTACGTATCGTAGTCTAAAGAAAGGAAATACAGTGGATCGAGAAGCTAATATTACACGAAAATAATAGAAATGAAACCTAACCGTTCCCGTGAATGGTGAAGCGGATAACATAGCAGTGTGGAAAAAAATTAGAGGTGATTACCTATTGTAGCTATTATCGAATTCAAGGTCAAACTTCTGAATTTAAGTGTGATACTGACAATAGCCTGAAGTTGATTTTCTGTGTTTTGTGGGGGGTATTGAGGCAGTAGCCTGAAGTTGATTTTGGTCTGGTCTGGTCTGGTTTGGTTTGGTTTGGTGTGATTCTTTCTCCTTTAGCTCTGCTATCAACTAAAAGCTTTGGAGCCTGCAATATGAATTTACTCATTTAAAGAAACATAATAAAAAAGGTAATGGCATTACACGAAAACTGCCACCCTCCTTAAGGCAAGATGAATTTCCGCAAATTTAAAAGTTAAAAGAAAAAGGTTTAAAAATTATTCTTCAAATGCAGCTATAGAAGTCATTACCATTGATCAGACAATCCTTAGCTGTGGAAGCTAGTGATTTATCGACATTGCGGGCATTTTGAGCCAATAATGTGCCATTGCAAATGGAGGTCTCAGGTGCTACCTTGGTGAACCACATTCTTAAGCAACATGCTTCAAGAGCTTAAATTTATTGTCAGACTTGGAATATGCTCCCCCATGTATTAATAGCAATCGTTAGTATTATTTTGTGAAATTATCTAACAGGAAACAAAATCAAATTATCCATTTGTAGTGTACCCAAACTTGTTAAGTCATGATGCCATCGCTTTTGAATAAAAGCCATTACTATCAATCAAAATTCCTTTGTTGTTCACGTTGATATATACATTGATATTCACCTTTGCCAAAAACATCTAGTTTCGGTACAAGGAGGAGAATAGATTCTTCACAGCAATATCGGTTCTGCATTTGAGATTCACAAAACACAAAATAAGCACCATTCCTATATAAATGCAAAAATAGAAAATGTTAAAAGAACATAACATACCTCTCGTTGACCACCTTGGCTATTTTAGTCCATATATTTTGTTCCTTATATAAGCTACTATTATTGTTACAACTCCATTCAAATAAATAAAAAAGACATACCTCAATAGAAAAGTTATAGAGAAATTATTCTGTGAATAGAAAAGTTCCAGATATTTTACGCATCACACAACTGAAAAGGCGTATTTTCTGAAGGCTACGCCTTAACATATTTTGTAACCAGATATCTAAGAAAGTAAAGTAAGACATGTATATGTACAGCACTGTAAAAAATTTGCCACCTCATATGCATAAATACAAGTGTTCTTGCTTGTCTTACTTTATTGGGCTCATTAGTTTAAAAATGTTACCAACCCCTATCATCAAGTTGAACCCCAAACTTCTTTAAAAGTTCAGATAACAAAACCCTATTTCCGCTACATCCAACATGTGGACAAATAGGACACAAATGAACCAAAAAAATTAAAAGTAAACAGTATTCATAAACTTAATCAACTCAAAGTCCGATAATTTTAATTGTAGAATGAATCAACTCAACGATTATCAAGACCCAAATACAAAAGCTAAACACTATAGTTTATGCTCAATAATCAACAACAACAACAACAACAATGGCGGTATCATACCCATACTTGATGACGTCTGTAGTGCTAGCTTGCCTACGCTAGGTGCCTGAAAGAAACAATCATGAGAATTGTTAGCTGGGGTAACAAAGCAAAAGTAGTTCACAATATAAAATTATATCTACCATTCTTCATACTCAAAACGATTTTAAATAAAGATCTACTGAAAAATACACGTTTAAGTTCATCCCTTGGAGGAAGGATAGAGAAAGAACCTAGCAAGATGTGTGACTTCTGCACTCTCTCTCAACAAAACGTAAATGGAATAAAAACCAGCATGTCATCATCACAAATGTTATGCTGCCTTCTCAATCTTTCAGTTATCACGACCAGCACGTCCTCTATTTAAGTTATTATCAATTTTATTCCAAATTATTAAGTCTACCTCCCTCAAACAATCAGTTGTTGAAGATACATCATTCACTGCCATGAGCATTGTGGCATACACATAGACTCCAATAGCTCACCAAACTGAAATCCAACTAATTCATAGAATAAAATTGTACAATAAACATATGTAAAGCTACAAGGACTCACGACCATTATGGTAATTATTACCTTATTAATCGGAACTTATCAATACCAAAAAACACGGCAATAAGTGACGCTTTTTTGGTAACATATCGACAGAATAGAGCGTCGAAATTTAGTATAGCGACGCCTCCGAGAATCGTCGATATTTTTATAGCCGATATTTACCGTTGCTTTTATGCGTCACTATTGTCTCCATTTTCGACGACTATTTTTTTACAAATAGACGCTGTTGGTGGTTGAAATATTTGGACCGTAAAAAGCGTCACAATTTACTTCTATTTCGCGCTGGCTTTATATCAAATTTAGACGCTAGAAAACGACGCTATGTTCCGTAGTTTTCTGTGTTACCGCCAAACATATATTTTTTCCCCCATTTTTTGCATAATATAGTAATTTAAAACCATGTATTTTCTCTAAAAATATATATCAAAGCACAAATGAATGCACAATTGAATTTATATATAATGAACTACATTGTCTTAAAACAACTCTAATTTATATTTAGCAAAAATTTAGTTACAAAAAGCGATAGTAATCATCCATACATTACACTGCTTTATTAAACAAAAATAAAAACAAGTTCTTAGAATCATTTTTTAGACATTAATCCAAGATGGACAAGTCCAAAACTAAAATAAAAAACTTCCTAATTAATTGAGTAAATCATATCGCCATGCTAGCTTAGCTTCAAGATAACTTGTTAATCTCTTGATATACATTATACTATTACCGCTTGAATCATCAATAACCTGCAAAGAAAATTTAATAAGTCAAATATATCTTTTTTGGTAAATAAGCAATCTAATAACCAAAAAGTGAAACATCATCCATACAACGTTATGCAAACAACAAAAAACCGCCATCCAAAAAGAAAGTTATCCGACAAAGTTAAACTAAATAACAAACAACATAACCCAACTAGTACCTAGGGCCTAAGCGCTAAAACAAAATGAAGGCCGAAATCAGAACCCTTACAACACTACTACAACCTTATTACTAGTCAACCAACAATAACTCTCAACACATTGTTGTTGAGAAGAAACAAGCAGAGCCGAAAATAAGGGCAACAAGTAAAGGCAACCTCTAACCTACACATACCAGTAACTAAACAACACAAACCCGCAACAGAAAAAAGACAACAAATCCCAGATAGCTGAGTCAACAAAGTCACAACATATATAATGCAACAGTAATGTTTTCTAATGTTGCATTGCCTGATCCACGCCTAAAAATGACATTTGTGAAGTTTTGTTTGCCCGACTCGAAGGCTTTCATTGTTCTATAGAATATTTCAAAGCCATGTGATGGATATGAGATTAGTATGACGATATGCACCCTTGAATTTTACCTCAAAAGTATCAATTTTTGCATAAAAGAGTTCAAGACTACTACTTAGTAAGAAAATGTCTGTAACTATTAAATTTCATTCTTACTCTTTTGCTGCTGAGGGGTTGTATCATCTTTTTATTTGTCCAAATATTTGAACACCAAGTTGAATCTGCTCCCTTTAGTTAGCCTTGATCTGTTTGTTGAACAAAATATATGTTTCACCTGCATTTAAAAGAACATCTTAGCACCCAAACAAGTGAAAGAACCGCTATAACTTTTCTACATTCAGGCTTCTAAAGATTCAATTTAGTTTCCTAAAGACAAGATAATCCTATCAGCAATGGAAATCATGGGGAAGCTTAGATATTATGTCAAATAAAAACATGTTATGCTAATGATAACACCTAATTGCCAAAGCACCTTTAGAACAACGCCTGATCAGAACACACGAGAGGCTTTAGAGGTATCATAAATCAATGCTAATGATAATACAAACCGAAACAGGTGATTAATACACAGGTAAACAAGTTTTTTATAGAGACAGGAGAAGATTGGAAGGGTGAAATCACATTTAGCCACAACAAAGACACTACTAGATCTTAGTAATCGCTTTATGATTCTGCAGAAAACTGTAAGAGTGCAGAAAATAGAGAAGTTCAAAGAAACAATACCTAAGAGTTCTCCATTTTGTCCAGCATCCACGAAATCATTCAGCTTAGAAAGCTCTTGACCAGTGAATATATTTTCGTACATCTTCAGGCCTTTAATGACATTTACCTGTCAAGTACAACTTTATATCAGAAACATATTCAAAACTTTAGTAACAACATAATTTCCATAATATGCAAGTCTATTATATACAAAATAATAATGTTCAACTTTCAACAACAAAACTCGTCATGTACCTTTCACTGGCGTTCCTTTCACTCGCCATGTAACCTAAGAGGAGTTCCATATCATCTGGAGATAAGATGACAAGGGGATACCATGTCAGTAACTCCCAGGAAATATGATGAGATCATATCCCGTAACCTAATAAACCTCTATGACATAACACCCAACCACAAGCAGTTTATGTAACGATATTTGAAAGGTCAAACCCCTATGACAATTGACAAGGCTTTATGTAAGAGTTTTATTAACCGAATGTTGGTAAGGTCATTCATATTAAAGACGCTACCATCATTTGGATGTTGATACCTCCATTGTTAGTCATATTCATCCACATCTGCTTTGTTTACTCTCAAGTCTCAACTGAGAAACAAGCATTCACATGTCCGAAGAGATAAATATAATATTTATCCTATCAAATTCGAATAGGCATCCGAAATTTTTGATGGCTGGCTAAATGATAAGCTAAGACATCCGCCTTTCTTTTTCTCGTACAATTATCTTAGTATTATATTAAAGATTGTTCAAGAACTATCCAGATGATAACATGCTTTCAACTTGATATTACTTTCATTAATTAGACTAAATCAACCACACAAGTGACTATCCAATGAAGCAAATGGAAGCTAAAAAAAACATCTTGCCTACTCTGATATTGTTGATAGAATATATATAAAGCATGGAGCATTCCTATCCATGTATTCTGGAGAATCTTTCTATGACAATCATATTCACATATAATAGTAAAGTAACATGCTATAGAAAATACAAAGGATATCTTTATCTGCTATCACAATCCACATGCATGTCCTTTATCAGCCACATATGATGCATGCAAGATAACAGATGCATGTCGTCTATTGATTAAGGATACTAGTAACAGGAAGGATCGATGCACAAGAGTATAACTTTACAATTTTACTAAAATAAGGAATTACTATCTTTCTTCTTTTCACACGAAAAAACACATAACTAAATTAAACTATTAAGCTTATTGAAATTTGTCTGACCTTATTTTACTCCATGTGATCGAATTTGGCTATGTAGCATACTGATTACAGAGTATAGATCTACAAACAAAAGCAAAAAATTCAAGATTACTCTATATTATCTAATACAATAAAACTTAAAGCAGAATTAACATGTTGCTACATCGGTAAACAAAAGGAGTAAAAGAAAATAAAAATAAAAACAGAAGCATAACATTAATTAATACTACTTCGTATAACATTTCTAGATATAAATATGTTGCGTTTTAAACGATGTACCCAACATTTAAATGCAACAAACCCATCCGACCCACTTGTGCTCCGTACATATGCAAGGAGAAAACAGAAGCCGCAACAAAGGCAATAACATGACAACGAAGAGCAGCCACTACAGCCATTGCAAATAGTCGATGCAACACAAGGAGGAACCACTAAAAAGAGTGGAGGCAACAACGTTAACTCTTAATTCATTAAGATAGTTGTCTTATTGTAGCTACCATTTTGTTCTAGTTACTTTTCTTAATTAGTTTTGTCTGTTAATGATTGTTGTAATTAAAAGGAGAAAGGAGGGTAGAAGAGAATCATCTAGAAAGTAGTGAATTAAATTGGGAGATCGAGAAGGGAACCTCTCGAAAGTTCTCCATTTTAACTCTTAAGCGTTATGCTCTATCTATCAAAAAATCAATCAATTCCTCTACTTGTTGGTGTGCTATTTTTCTGTATTGCAGGAACTTAGGAGGCAGAATACCTAGTTCGTTCCAATAAACTCCACCATATATAATCCAAGCAATCAACCAGACATTTATACCAACACAACAAGCCAAACATTTTCATTTTCCTCAATGTAAAACACAACTAAGAAACTTAGATGGTTTTCCTAGTGTTCCTTCACGGATTATTGGCTACTCCTATAACGATGTATGCTTGCTGCTATTGTTATACACTAAGAGTAGCTCCAATACTGGATTACTCTAGCTTGAGTGGTAGAGGTTGGGTACATACCACTCTATGCGTGCATGCAACTGATAGATTCCAAGTAGTTCCAAACAAAAAATATATAATTGATGAATCAAGCAGATGTTGGTGGGATGTACCTTGCCTCTCAAATATAGAAAAAAGAATCTCAACTTGGTCCGGGTCAACGACAAATAAATATTCTATATTCTTAATTTTTCAAACAATAGCAAAAACAAAATAAAAAATATTCTTAATTGTTCATTCTCACCCTTTTTCCATTGGTCATAGCACTCTCGAAACTGTATAATTTATTGTATAAATAAATATAGTACTGCAAGTTTCTAGGTTACTAAAGGTGTTGAGGTCAAGTGTTGCAGTACAATTTCATCCCAAGGGTTTAGTTGGCATCACCCATGAGTCTTAATTGTGTATTGGTCAACTTGTGCATGATGCACCGGAGTTTTGGATCAGCATGCAAGATTATCTAGAGGAAGAACTTAGGAACATACAAAGAAAAGTGTTATGTCCCTATTAACAACAAAATCACACTATTAAATTCAAAGGAAAATATAAAATTCATAAAAGAAGAGCTGATATTGATGAAGAAAACTTCGTTATAGAAACTAAGCAAATTTGATTCTCCATTATCAAAGCAAACAAATCCAGTTTCCCTCAATCCTTCAAGGATTGTGCTAAGGCGATGCTAGGTTTATTGGATTTAGGCTGAATGGAAAACTTTAATTAAGTCTCATACTCCTAAGATTAATAATTTGATACCTGACTTGTTTGGCTTCCTATACCAGATTACAAAAAAACAAGTTACGGTCTTATAGTTAAAATGTGTGATTGTGTGGCTTGCAGGACTGAACAGGTTGCAGAAAAAAGATAAGATTTTGAAGATTAGTGTTAGTGACTGTTCTTTATGCCTGATCTGTGGTGATCAACCTGAAACTCACAGCCATTTTTTAGGAAATGTGTATTTGCTAAAGAATGTTGTAACCACATCCTTGAATGGTTGGGAATGATGAGAATATTTTTTTTTACCTGAGATGATAGTCTAGTGCAGGCAGAAATATGAAGGCTCGAAATTTAGGAAGCAATCTTATGTCGATGCAATGATTTTTTAAAGCCACAATACAAATAATTAATTTTTGGAAGGGAGGTAGTTGATTGTATAGATTATGTTTCTAAGAAAATTAGAAACATTGTAAAAGCTACACATGTATAATAAAATAAAATAAATTCAGTGAGGATGACCAATTATGGTTTGACAATTTGTATTCTTCGAGAGTTAGTTTAGGACCTTTTAAGACTTATATGTTCTATGAATTTTAAACCAGAGCGTCATAAAGAAACACTTTCTCAACCTTATAATATGATTTCTTTTAAATATCCCCATTAATTCTTTCTCCATGTTACGGAACATATAAGAAAACCAACAAAATCATCGGTATAACAAAGTTTTCAAGGACTGTGCTGAAATGGAGACCTACAAAATCATGTTACACAGTCAGACTTCTAAAAATATTCATGGATACATTAATACTACAAGAAAAAGGCCTTTGGGCGTCAACCCATGACCTTTATTTCGACACACAAAGTTTAGGCGACGGTTTCAATTCGACACAAGGTCGTGGCACAAACCCCGCCGCACATAACTTAGGCGTCGTAATTTCAGTTTTCGTCGCCCATAATTTACCAATTGCCACAGTTATGCTTTCGCAGCCCTTACTATGGGCGTCGGTATAGGTTCTTTCGTCACCTATGATTGAACAATTGACAACTCTTTTCTTTGTTGGCCTAAGTTATGCGCGACGAATTTCGAAAATTGTGTTGCCCATGGAAGAACAAGTGCTACACTCTTACTGATTTTGTCGCCCTTGTTACGCTCATTTCTAGCGCAGTTTATATTTTACATTTTATTAGTAATATCATCATCACTACCATTATTGTAAAGGGAAAAAGAAGTCTTTATGGTACACATTTGATTCCAAAATGCTTAAATGCTCATTTATATAATAGAAACTTTGTGAATTATCACAACTTTACAGAAGTATACATGATATGAAAACATGAAATATTTTGCCATTGTTTATACATAATCGCTTCTCCTGAACTCCTCGCAAATAATTCACTGTCATTAATCATGATCTTGGATGATATCTGCCAAAACAAATGCAAATGATATAGTGGGAAGTTTGAGAACATATTATTAAAATATTATAATCACTCAATGTAAAAAGTCAATTGAACTCAATGTAAAAGTATTTATTTTAGGGAATGTATAAGTAAAAAATACATAAACTTCTTGTTGAATAAACACATTGAATTCCCTTTTTCCGCTTCAAATGAACCACTTTGAACCATTCAGGTTCAAAATTAAGTACTCTCTTATGCATGTATTATTAGAAAACATAGATAATAAGACAAAAGGAACAATAAAATAAGAGAAATCAAGAAAAACACGGACAAAGAAGTTGCAGATAAAGAGGAACGAGACTGAGACAACATAGCCTACATTTACAATTCATATAAACAAGTAAAGTACAAAAAAATAAGGAGTAAATATTTGGAGAAGTTACTCACCTTTGTATGTGTTCTTGCGCTTTCTTCCTATGATCTCCAGGGGGTATAAACTCCATCAGTATTGTCAATAATTCTGATCCAACCTAAAATAAGTTAATTACTCGTAAAGTCTTGATAGTTCACCAATAAGGTATAATTCGACAAGCCATGAAAGCACCAACTAAAATCTCAAGGAATATGCTCAAATTTAGAGTATATTTAAAATTAATAAATAAAATTCAATGTAAAAAAATAAACACAATGTTACCCCTTACTATAACAATAAGTATGAACACAATGTGCTTTCATCGTGATCACGAGCCTCGAGCACATACTCTTGGTGCATGCCTACCTTATTGCTAGAACCTCAGCACACACCCATCAATACTCACATGTCTACCAACACACTTGCATATTTACACACTCACTCAATACCACACCTAGCTACTACATCCCTATCTTCCAACTTATATCAACACAAGTTACAGAACCCCTTATAGATACTATCACACACATATTCAGTAATTCTAAAATACACATAACACAACATTTATACATGTAACCAATTGACTGTTGGTTCAGTGGTGATTGAGGCTGAACTTGGTAGGGAGGACCTGTGTTCGATCCCCCGCAACAACAATTGGGAGGGGAATGGAACCTATCCACTCAGAACTCGCCCCGAATCCGGATTAGCCCTAAGGGTGAACCGGATGGTACACCCAAAAAAAAAAAAAACATTTATACATGTATACGGGGACAACCAAGTACAAAAAAGCAAGTCTGTTGTGCAAATATTCATATTCCTAAGTCATTGGTCGTTTGGTCCAGGGAATTAACGAGAGAACATGAATCGAATGGAATCAAACATTCTAATTTTAATTTTAGTTAGTTTCAACTTTCATGAATTTATTTATTAATTTTAAATATACTCTAAAATTGTGAAAAATGTATTCCCAATCCAACAAATTGCAAGCCTGCGTCTAACATAACAAATAGTTCTTCCATTAAGTGTTTTCCACCTGCACGATTCAAGTTTTCCCTGACACTAGAAATAATCAAACACTAACTCGTACCCCGTATCAATCAATGATTCAACGGAACAGGTAACAAGCTATATTATAAATTATAGTAGGAATTGTATTAAATAATTGTAGCAGACAACATCAAATACAGTTAATCTAAAACTAGGGGGGATTATAGAGAAGGAGATGCTCAAATGCACATAACCTCGAAATGAACATTACAGAGAAGGAAAAAGGAGATACCTATTACATGAAGATAAGGAAACAATGGACATGATTTATGTCAGATCTAGCGGATACGACTCATGAGTGTTAACGGCTCGGCGACATCGGCTCATGAGTGGTAAGGGATCGGAGGAAACGACTCATTCGCGGTAAACGCTAGGCGGCGGCGGTGACGACAATGGGAAAAGGGGGTTTCATAGTTAGGGTTAGGTTGAGGATGGAAAATGAGATAGAGGAACAAAGAAAAATTGAGAATTGAAACCAAATTTTATTTTCAGAGGGTAAGAAGACCGCCTAAATATCTAGATTTTCGGTTTTTGGGCTACAAAATTGTAAAATCGTAGCCCAAAGTTGTATCTATGTGCCACGCTAAAAGAACTTGTGGCGCGTGGTCTCAATTTGTGCGATGAAAACTGCATTTGCCGCCAATAATAGCGGGTTGGGCCACGTTTCACATTTTTGTAGCCCATGCTTAAATTTTGTGTGATGAAGCTGAACTTTTGTCGCCCTAGATAAATCTTTATGCTACAAAATCACTTCGTCGCCCTTACTTCACTAGGTGCCACGTTTTTTGGTTTCGTCGCACTTAGAAAAATTAATTCGACGCCCAATATGATCATATAAACGTTAAAAAGTAGTCAATTTTACATGAGTTTGGTGATCCCCGTATAGAATCTGACAAACGTTCTTAATTTTGCACTTTCTCTTTGGCTGCCAGGTTTTGAATCCCTGCATTATTGACAAAAAATTGTTTCACCTTAAAATAAGTTTCCAAGACTACACTACACTCGATCTGTCTTACATAATAATACTTGTAATCAATCTAATCAAACTGAAATAAAACAATATTTTGTAACAAAAACAACTTACTAGTGTACGGGGTCATATCCAGAGAGGACAGAACATCAATGACAGAGCAAACCCTGACACCCAGGGCACACCCAAGTCAAAGAAAGACTCTAAACCCCAAGCCAAGCATATGCAACCCAGGCAGATTAAACCTCCTCAGATCACGTATAAAGACACAGAGCAGAGCTAGACAAAGCTGCATCAGTCCAAAAAGGGACCTGCAGGCTAAACGACAACGACAAGGAATAAAGTACATCGCCGTCATACACGTGGCGGCATTTAAGTAGGCCAAAGTACAGAATAGTACGCCTATAAATAGCACCCACATCATTCATGATGGGACACATTCTTACACACGGTACTTGCTCCACCTTCTCTCTATATTCCCTCTCTAAAGACTTCTTATCTATTTGTTGACTTAGGCATCGGAGGGGGTTTCCTCGGTTAAACACCCGAGGTTAGCTCACGTTTGCTCTGCTTGACAGGGCCAAGGCACTTCGGAACGTCCTCCCAGTTCCATACTCGGAACAAGTGGCGCTAGAAGGAGGGGACTTCCCAGACCTTGCTTCTAAAAGACCTACCCTCTCACAAAATGACTGAGTCAAGCGAACCGATAATCCAGCAGATAGAACCACCCACCTCAAGAAACAACCAGAGAACCACAAATGTACCTTTGTTCGGCATGCCTCAGAGTCTTGGTCCGCCAAGAGAGACACCACAACCCATAGCTATGGCAACCCCTAGCCAGGGCCAGGGCATCCCAGTTCCAACCAGTGCCTCACTAGCACGATTGGGGGCACAGTTCTCACCCGACCAGATGCGCACGGCCATAGAAGTCCTGACCTTCCTTACTCAGACAACACCACAAGCCCAGGTCATGAGGACAGCCCCAGAGGTTGAGGTTGAGCAGAGGAGAAAACGTCCCAGACCCCAAAATAGTCCGAACGTCTGGAGGAGGAATCTGCAGCAGGAGATGGAAGGGGCTGACAGCCAAGAATATGAGGCAGAAAGTATCACGCCTAGCAGAGCTCAACCCAGAGCAAGGACCGAACAAGCACCCAGTCAGAGGCACCACTCCGGGTCAGGTATGCCAAATCCCACCCGAGCAATAGTTAAACCTGATAATTCCCCCTTCTGTGATGAGATACTCTCGGAAAAAATGGAAAAGATAAAAATGCCCACCTGCAAATATTCCGGAAAGTCAGACCCAACGAATCACCTCTCTGCCTTTGGGGGACACATGATGCTATATACCAACACAGACTCTATGTGGTGTAAGGTCTTCCCTTCCACTCTGGAGGGGATAGCACAGAGCTGGTTCGGTAAAATACCCAAAGGCACCATAACCTCTTTCCGGCAGTTAGCCATCTTGTTTCGCACCCAATATGTGGCAAACATTGCCAGAGAAAGGGTGACAGGGGAGCTGATGTCAGTCATCCAAGGACCTCAGGAATCTCTGAGGGAGTACATATCCAGATTCAATATGGAGGCATCGAATATACCCAAGTTACAGCAAGAGGTAGCAGTCCTGGCTATGATGACTGGTCTGCGGGATGGAGAATTCAAGAGCTATCTGGGCAGAAAGTCATTCACAACCCTGGCAGAGGTACTGGGGAAGGCAAATGAGTTTATAAAAAGTGAAGAGATTGGCAGAGCAACCTCACGACGATATGTAGCAAGTGAGAACAATTACGGTAGTCAGAGCAGAAAAGAGCCGTACAAAAAAGAATACCCAGACAAAAGAGAAAATCAACAGCCCAGAAAAGATTGGCACGGGCAGGTCAGAGGAAGAGGTAGTGAGTTCAAAACTGAAAAGCGAGGCAAATTCAACGAATACACTCCTCTGGTTGCATCCAGAACCCATATTTTTTTCTATCAGCAAGGAGGATGAGAAATGGCAGAGACCACCGAAAATGTACAACAAATACAGGGACACGAAGAAGTACTGTGATTTTCACAAGGATTACGGTCATCTCACAGAGGAG
The DNA here is from genome assembly GCF_020520425.1 of Spinacia oleracea. Classification (NCBI taxonomy): domain Eukaryota; kingdom Viridiplantae; phylum Streptophyta; class Magnoliopsida; order Caryophyllales; family Amaranthaceae; genus Spinacia; species Spinacia oleracea. The sequence goes on from NC_079490.1 coordinate 51,216,071, forward strand.
TGCACTCACTTGAAAGATAACATTGAGGACCTGATCCGAAGAGGGTACCTAAAACAATTTAAGGCAAAGAGCTCGTATAGCAGGACCTACGAAAACAGGGATGATGAGGGTCGATTTGATAACAGAAAGACAGAGCAAAAGCAGAACCACCCAGCAGATCAGAAGAGGTCGAATGATATACTGGTCATAACAGGAGGACCAGTTTACGCTGGTACTACAGCCAGCGGTGCTAAGGCCAGTGTGAGCGAATTTAAACACCAGGTTAATTACCATAACTCAGGAAAATGGCCTGCCCCTCCAAAAATCCCACAGTGCACCTTTACGGAAGATGATTGTAAGGGCATAATTTATCCCCATGATGACCCAATTGTGTTAGCTCTGGATGTGGCTAACAGAAAAATCCATCGAATCCTGATAGACGGAGGTAGCTCTGCAAACATTCTATTCTGGCCAGCTTTCCAAGAGCTGCAGATTAAAGAAAAGCACGTAAAACCAGTTAACTACCCAGTAATTGGTTTCACAGGGGCAACGGTGATACCAGAAGGAATAGTCAGCTTACCTGTCCAAATTGGGCAGGGGAAAGATATCAAGGATGTCATGGTTGATTTCATGATAGTGAAAGTACCTGCAGCATACAACGCCATTCTGGGCAGACCATTTATCCATGATGCAGGAGCAGTGGTGTCTACTTATCACCTCACCATGATGTACACAACGAATGATAACAGATCAGCTAAGGTCAAGGGAAACCAAGAGCAGGCCAAGAGATGCTACCACACAGCCCTGAAACAGCCACCCAGACCCCCACCCCTGGCAGAGGTAGACATTCCCTTGTCCAGAAAGAGAAAGAGAGCAGAGCGTAAAAAAGACGCACTACTGGACATGGAGAATTTTGAGCATCGTGAAGAAGGACTGTTAAAACCAGCCCCAGCAGAAGAAACAGAGGAGATAGAACTGGAAGACGGAGTAGAGGACAGAACAGTCCGAATTGGCACAGGTATAGACCTTTCCCTGAGGGTAAATATCATCGATCTGTTGTGAGAGCACGCGGACATATTTGCCTTCTCTGCCGACGAAATGCCAGGGATTGATCCCAACGTCATGGTCCACAGGTTGAATGTTAACAGAGAAGTCAGGCCAGTAAAACAGAAGAAGAGAACTTTTTCGACAGAGAAGAATGTAGCCATCCAAGAAGAGATCAGCAAACTGTTAGCAGCCAAATTCATAGAAGAGTGTGACTACCCAGAATGGTTGGCTAACGTCGTGATGGTAAAGAAAGCAAATGGTCAATGGAGGATGTGCGTAGACTTTACAGACCTAAACAGGGCTTGTCCGAAGGATTGTTACCCGCTACCCAGGATAGATCAACTGGTGGATTCCACCAGCGGGCATGCCCTGCTGAGTTTCATGGATGCCTTTTCGGGCTATCACCAGATCAGTTTGTTAGAATCAGACCGGAAAAAAGCCGCCTTCATTACAGACGCTGGAGTTTACAACTACAGGGCTATGCCGTTTGGTCTAAAGAATGCAGGGGCCACATACCAGAAACTGGTAGACAAAATATTCGCATGACAAAAAGGCCGAAACGTGGAGGTGTATGTAGATGACTCCATAGTCAAGAGCAAAAAGGAGGGTGATCACATTAAGGATATGAAGGAAACTTTTGCAACATTGAGGCAATTTGGTATGAAGTTAAACCCAAAAAAATGCGTGTTCGGTGTTAAGTCCGGAAAATTTTTGGGGTTCCTAGTCAGTGAAAGAGGAATTGATGCCAATCCAGAAAAAGTAGAGGCCATACTCAACCTACCAGAACCAAGAAACATACGAGACATCCAGAGGTTGACTGGGAAAATGGCAGCACTCACCAGGTTCATCAGCAAGTCCGCGGATAAGTCTCTTCCCTTTTTCCAGGTGCTAAAGGGAAACAAAACATTTAAATGGGGAGAAGAGCAAGAGAAAGCATTCAAGGAGGTGAAGAACCACTTGAAAAGCCTCCCAACCATAGCCAGACCAGAAGTGGGGGACATATTACAGCTATACATCTCTGCCTCCAAGAAAACTGTAGCAGCAGCTCTGGTAGTCGAGAAGGATAAAATCCAGCAGCCAGTCTACTTTGTCAGCCACATCCTCAACCCAGCAGAACAGAGGTACCCCCTGATTGAAAAAATGGCCTTTGCCATCATGATAGCTGCCAGGAAATTGAAACCATACTTTGACGCACATAAAGTGCAAGTGTTAACTAATCAACCTTTAGAGAAGTCATTGCAAAGGTTAGATACTTCTGGTAGACTCCTGAAATGGGGGGTGGAACTCTCAGAATATGACATCGAGTACAAACCCAGAACCGCCATAAAAGCACAGGCACTGGCAGATTTCATAGCAGAGGCATCATACGAGGAGGAGGAAGAGCCATTGGGGACTTGGCAGATCTCAGTAGACGGCTCCGCTGCAGTCACAGGGCCGGGTGCAGGTATCATAATGGTATCACCAGAAGGCAACGTTTTCGAATATGCTATAAAATTCAAATTCAAAGCTTCAAATAACGAAGCAGAGTATGAGGCGGCAATCGCAGGAATCCAGATGTGCAAAGCAGCAGATGCTAAGAAAATAGTGCTCAAAACCGATTCACAGCTGGTGGCCAACCAATATAGAGGTGAATATGAAGCCAAAGAACCGTCTATGCAGAGGTACTTGGCCTTGATGAAAGAAGCAGTAACCCAGCTAGAAAGCTTTGAGATTCAACTGGTTCCCAGGGCAGAGAACAGTCAAGCAGACGCCCTATCCAAATTAGCAAGTTCGACGCTACAGGACTTGGAAAGAACAGTGATGGTAGAGGTCCAGGAAGAAAAGAGCATTGACAAAAAGCCTGCAGTCAACTTCATTGACACTGAGCCACAATGGTATGACAATATAGTCTCATACAAGCTGGGAAGGGGCCTTCACACAGCAGAGCAAGAGCAGAAAAAAGTAAAACGAAACGAGCATTGGTTCGTCATTTACCAGGGTAAACTGTACAAGAAGTCCTTTTCGTTGCCTCTGCTGAGATGTATATCAACAGAGGAGTCACAACGAGTCATTGAGGAAATACACGAGGGAATATGTGGAAACCACATAGGTGGCAGGACATTAGCCTTGAAAGCTCTCAGAGCAGAATATTATTGGCCAACCATGGTAAGTGATTCTCAAGCATATGTTAAAAAGTGCGACAAGTGCTAGAAATTCGCCCCAGTGATCAACCAGCCCTCTAATGACTTACAGCCAATCATCAACCCCATACCATTCGCCCAGTGGGGAATGGATATTCTGGGACCATTCACAGCAGCAAGCGGGGGAAGAAAATTTCTGATCGTGGCAGTTGACTATTTTACTAAGTGGATTGAGGCAGAGCCCACTAAAAGCATAACAGCCAAGCGGATGAAGGATTTCATCTGGAAGAACATTGTGACAAGGTTCAGCATCCCAGAAAGTTTAGTCTTCGATCATGGAGTACAGTTCGACTGCACTCCTATAAAGGATTACTGCGCTGAACTAAGAATAAAATTCGCATACGCATCTGTGTGCCATCCCCAGAGCAATGGTCAGGCAGAGGCAGCAAATAAACAAATCCTGGGAGCACTGCGAAAGAAGGTAGAAGATTTTAAGGGTGCATGGGCCGACCTTATTCCAGAGATCTTGTGGTCCAACAGGACCACTGAAAAAGAAGCAACAGGAGAAAGTCCTTACAAACTAGATTTTGGGGCTGAGGCGGTCCTGCCTGTCGAAGTGGGTCTACCTAGCTTTAGAGTGCAGTACTATGAGGAAGGCACTAATGAGCAGCGTATGAGGGAAGCATTAGATCTCTTACCAGAAGTCAGGCTGCAAGCAGAGCTCAAGTTGGCAGCAAACAAAGAAAAAATGAGCAGGGCATACAACAAGAGGGTAAAGCACAGACCTATGCAGGTGGGGGATCTGGTCCTCAGAAGAACAGCTGCCACTGGAAAGGGAAAGGCAGAAGGAAAATTCACTGCCAATTGGGAAGGACCTTACCAGATCACAAAAGAGGTAGCCCCAGGCTCGTACCATCTAATGACGATGGAAGGAAGAGAATTGAAGAACAGCTGGAACGCCAACATGCTAAAGAAATACTATGTATAGACACAAGAAGTTAATACTATAACAAGGCAATAGAAGCCAGAGTAGATCTCTTTACTTTTGTAATTTTCCACGCTTACAAGCATAATAAAAATTGGCCCAGCTACCTTCGATAAGAAAAAAGCACGTCAGGTCTCTTGGAAAAGTAAAGGGTGAACGGCTAAAACTCGTAAAAAAAAAAAAAGAGAGAGAAACGCTACCCACAAATAACTTGGTCTGATCAACCAAGTTATTGGGTAAGTTTTTTCTCAACGAGATTTAAGCGAAAACGTTTCTCGAGTTTTGTCCTGGCCAAAGCCAGAACAATTCAATAATGCGCAGCCAAAGTAGGCTGGAATAAATACGAAGACACTTCTTGAGCTTTGTCCTGGCCAAAGCCAGGACAATTCAATCATACGCAGCCCAAAATAGGCTGAAGTAAATACGAAAACACTTCTTGAGTTTTGTCCTGGCCAAAGCCAGGACAATTCAATGATACGCAACCCAAAGTAGGCTGGAGCAAATACGAAAACACTTCTCGGTTTCCGTCCTGGCCAAAGCCAGGACAATTCAACAATACGCAGTCCAAAACAGGTCGAAGTGAATATAGAAATACTTTTTGAGTTTTGCCCTGGCCAAAGCCAGTACAATCAAACATGCAAAGCGGGTCAAAAGGAAATATGGGGGAAACAAAACAATAAAAAATAGCAAGCAGAAAAACAAGGTAAAACGCAACATAAGCACGACGAGTTAACAAACAATGGGACCGGCGGCTATACCTCAAAAACTTATGCAATGTACAACCCTACAAAATGGCCACTGTTGATCAAAACTAAAAACGATAAATATTATTTCCAGAAACAAATTTTTACTCTCCACGCAGGGAGGACAAAAACAACCAGAAGAAATAAACTATGCATTGGCTGAGGTAGTGCAAGATGAACATGGGGACAGCCGTCTGTGCCATCATTGCCCAGCATCATCTTCAGCATCCGACAGAGGCAATTCCCCAGGGTGGACATTTTCAACACAATGATCAGGCACCCCATCATCCTCTGGCACCGCACCGCCTGCAGCCAAAGACGCTTGCTCGGCCTCCTTCTTCTTTCTCAGAAGCTCAACATGGAGCCCAGCCAACCAAGCAGCTTCGATAGGAGACCAGTCAAGATCAGGATGCTTTTCTTGCACTATTAGCGAAGCAGCCTTCCACCCGCCATCATAGCTCTGAGTGCGTAGAGCATACTGCTCATCTGACCGACGGAAGTCGCGAATGGCAGCCGCAAGTTGATCTTCGATGGAGTTCTGCAGTTGGGCCATCTCATTGTCATGAGATTGCTCAACAGAGAGAAAGTCTTGCTGAAGAGTCTCAATTTTCTGCTGTCCGGTAACCAGATCAATTTGGGCCTGGGAAAAGCTAGCCTGCAGCTGATCACGCTCTTCAGTAACAAGCCTCAATTGATCGTTGGCCGAAGTAAGACAGGTCGAAGATAGCTCCAGACTATCAGTTAGCTCCTCAATTTTTTTCTTTTGGGCCTCCATATGGGCAGCATTGGCAGCAAGTCGTTTCTGATAAACTATGAAAACTTCTGTCAACTCACGAACAGCGTTGCCACACTAAGAACATAGAAAAAGAGGCAAGCATTGTAAGTTAGTGCATACCAAAAGAAACGAACCAATGTACCAAAGGAGAAGAGAAATAAACCAAGTATACCTCCATGACCTTCTGGCAAGCATTCGCCCCAGGAGTATACAAACGCTCTTTGGGCAGGTCGCTGGGCAACTGCAGACCTCTCAACATCCTCAGGGCAAGCGTCCCGCCTTTCTCAGGGTAGTTCCCATATAAGCTTTCTGATTCGGATACGTCCCAGCGCGGAACAAAAGTACGATCCGAAGCAGAAGGACCAGAGAAGATAGCAGCCAGCTCAGGGTCGGCCTGGGGACGAATGTCGAGAAATTCTTTCTCAACAAACTCCTTATGCCGACCTGTGATATGCAGGTCAAGATCATCAGCAGCCAGATCATTTCCTTGAAGCTCTTGCTCCAAAAACTGTCGAAGAGAGCTACCAGAATTGTTGCTACGATGGGGATCAGCCGCAGAAGGGGAGGCTCGGAGTAGCTCAGCCCCACTATCAAGCCTGGGTTGTTTCCCAGGACGCTGAACAAAAGGCGGCTCTTCAGCTTCGATGTCCACAGGATCCGACGCAGAGCCCGAACGACCTGGCTGGTCACATACCTCATCAGCCACTTCCCCAAAATCATGACCTGCATCCTCTGTTGGAGCTTCGAGCCCAGCCTCGAAATCAGATCGGTCACGACGAGAGCCTGACAGGGCACCGCGATGGGAAGCTCCACGAGAGGTCTGCCCTCGGCGAATAGGAGTGCTCGCAGAGCCAGGGGTTGTAGAAGAGACCACCCGAGACACTCTGGGAACGATCCCAGAACCGCCACCCCGACCAGATCGGCGTGTAGAACTTCTCCTGCTGCCCTCTATTTGGTCAGCCAAAATTTGATACCCATTCGCAGCGGGATCGGGGGGAGCAGCGCAGATGAAAGAACCATCAGCCCGAACACCCAATTCCTCAAGATTCAAGAATCGACGACCTGGAAATAAAAAAAAAACGTAAGGAAGAGAAAAACAACTCGCACAAAGAGAAAAGAAAACACGAAGTGAGAAAGTAACACAGAACTAACCTTGAGGGTGAGTAGAACAAAGAAACATAGCGGACAACACGTCATTCCGCAGAACATAACTTGAATGCGGAAGCCAAACACGAGGCAACCGCCCAACCTCTTTACCAGCAGCATTAAACTTGGGCTCAGATGAAAAATGCTCAAAAGCCCTCTCCTCCAAGACAGCACCATCTAAAATCTCGACTCCCTCTAGCCGAGTCCGAGGTCGAACAAAACCCCGAGCAACAGGAAAGTCAGCAGGGACAGCGAGCCAGTAAAACCTATCCTTCCACTCCTTTTGGGCGGTAGGCATCCCATGGCAGGTCAATCTTCCACGATTGCAATAGATGGAAAACCAACCAATCTTGTTCCCAGTACCACTGTTGCGCAGATGATGGACTCGCTTACAGAGAGAAAGGGTCTCAGGGAACTCCAAAAACCGACAGACCCAAATATAGCTGATCAAAGTACGAACAGCGAAGGGATGGAGCTGAGCTAAGCAAACGTTAAACGCACGAAGAATCTTCACCAAGGTAGGATCCAGAGGAAAGCGCAAACCAAAGTCCAGACTATAGGCATAAACGCCTATGCACCCCTCTGGTGGATGAGTGATCCGAGCATCGTCGTCTGGCACGATGAGTCGATAACCATCAGGCAGACCATAAAAATCTTTGCCAACAACAGCGTGATTCTCTTTTCGCGCATCATCAGTCCACTTAGCGTTCAGCTTCGCGTGTAAGGGACCAAAAGCAGAGGCCTCAGAAAGGAAGGGCGTCGAATCCCCAGGAACGACATTCTCTTCCACGTAGTTCGGAAAAGGCCTCATCTCATTCACCTGGGCCAAAATATCTTCCCCACCAGCTTGCCCACCCACAGAAATAGTGACATGGTTGGCCATCATAGAAAGAAAAATAGATTCCCGGCGTCTGTAAACACGCAAAGACAGTTCAGACTCATTAGCTCCAGCAAGCTGCTCAAAATCATCTAACCAGGCCTGTTCAGACAGAGGCTGAACATCAAGCCCTGGGGGGACATTGGACGGCGGATTTATCCTAACTATCCGCGACAGATAGTCATGGCGCATCTCCCTAAGAGTTTGACGTAAAGATGGGGACAGGTCGGCTGTAGAGTCAGGACACCCAGAATCACCCGCATCTGGGGGGGGGGGGGGGCGGCTCCTCCCCAGAGGATTCATCGTCAGAGGACAAAGGAATCACAGCAGGCACAGAGCGAGACAAAACATCATGCATTGATTTGGTTCTGTGCTCAGCAGAAGCCCGAGTCTCCTCATCAGAAGATAAAGAGACAGAGGAGGGAGAAGAGGTAACATAGGAAGCAGAGGAAACGCTTTTAACGTCTGAGCTACTAAGGTTTTGGCTATCAGATGCATCAGACATTATGAACTGAAAGTCACAGGACAAGGGAAAAGGGCACAAAAGTTAAATAACAAAAAAAAAAAAGGGGAAAAGCTACTCAACAATGGCGGAAGTTCAAAAACGACTTAACAATGGCGAAAAAAACCAGAAATTGAAACCCAAAAAACCTCCAGAAACACTAAAATCAAGCAAACAACAAACAAAAGTCGTACAAAAGAATCGGAAAAACAACAAAAGATAGAAACTTACCGGAAAAAGAAGATAGGGTTAGAATCAAAAGGAACACAGCAACGGAAACCTCCTTCGCGAAATGGCAAACGAAAACACGAGGGGCAAATGACCACCACAAGCAACAAGAACACTAGCAATCGACCGGAAAAGTGACGACAAACACAAAAATGAGCAAAAGATCGAATTTTGAGAAGACTTTTGCAAATAACAAGCAACGGAAAATGAGAGCACTCGAGTGTTTTTCTCAGAAACACCAAGGAGAGAGAAGGTAAGAAATGAAGATGAAGAAGGAAGGAAGTTACCTTTTCTTTTTAAAAGCCAAAGAAGAACGGCTAGGATGCGAGCAACGATACAGTTGCACAAGCAGGATGAAGGACACGTGTAGACCTCAATTCAACTAAACTTAATCATGATGAAGGACGGTCCAGATTGAGCGACGATTCCAATTGACTCTTCGGATGGGCAACGCGTGGCACGAGGAAAAGCCGGTTAAAATCCCCAAAGATTTCTTACCATTCACCTCAAAGAAAGCCCGCCCAAAAAAAAAAAAAAAAAATAATAAAAAAAAAATTATTATTAGATCTACTCTGGAGGGACTGGTAGCAAGAAAATACACAGCCAGGACAAAAGCAAAAAGCCAACAAAACAAGCATTGCAGCTAGAGCTGTCAAAAATCGACCCGACCCGAAAACCGACCCGAACCCGACCCGAAAATACTGGGTCCTGAACAAGATTTTGTGACCCGTAACCCGATTTTATCCGAACCCGAACAACCCGAAAAGGAATGGGTCAAAACCCGACCGAACCCGTTTTAGACCCGACCGATTGAAAATCATTGTATTTATAGCAATAAATGAGATTATGAGAAAATTTAAGCATAAAAGACACGTTGTTTTTACTATTGTTCTGTGTAATATGATTTTAATTTGAATTATACGCCATTTTATGATTGAATTTGACAAAATATAAACTTTCGTAGGAAAATTTGTTAACTTGTGCCAATATTTTGTATATTTTTCACCTAAATTAATGAAAATATAATGCGCGTTTTAAAATCTCTCAACCCGTTGGGTCGACCCGAACCCGGAAGTTCTGGGTCTTGAACAAGCATTTGTAAACCCGAACCCGAAAGTGACCGACCCGATTCAACCCGAACCCGAAAGTAAATTTTTACAACCCGACCCGACCGACCCGTTTGACAGGACTAATTGCAGCCCCAAAGAGTCCAGATCAAGGACAGAAGAGCAGACCTGACTTAAAAGGCCAGCTCTACTCTTGAGGGACTAGTTGTACGGGGTCATATCCAGATCAAGGACAGAAGAGCAGACCTGACTTAAAAGGTCAGCTCTACTCTTGAGGGACTAGTTGTACGGGGTCATATCCAGAGAGGACAGAACATCAATGACAGAGCAAACCCTGACACCCAGGGCACACCCAAGTCAAAGAAAGACTCTAAACCCCAAGCCAAGCATATGCAACCCAGGCAGATCAAACCTCCCCAGATCACGTATAAAGACACAGAGCAGAGCTAGACAAAGCTGCATCAGTCCAAAAAGGGACCTGCAGGCTAAACGACAACGACAAGGAATAAAGTACATCGCCGTCATACACGTGGCGGCATTTAAGTAGGCCAAAGTACAGAATAGTACGCCTATAAATAGCACCCACATCATTCATGATGGGACACATTCTTACATACGGTACTTGCTCCACCTTCTCTCTATATTCCCTCTCTAAAGACTTCTTATCTATTTGCTGACTTAGGCATCGGAGGGGGTTTCCTCGGTTAAACCCCCGAGGTTAGCTCACGTTTGCTCTGCTTGACAGGGCCAAGGCACTTCGGAACGTCCTCCCAGTTCCATACTCGGAACAACTAGCATCATCTTTTGACGTTAATCAAGATATCAAGTGGACTTTCAAGCAAGCTCATTGGTAGTCACAGCAGTCTTGGAAGTCAGATCAAAGTGCGAGGAGGGGATGGGGGAGAGATAATGTAATGCTGCAATTACTGCGACTGTTATTTGGTGGTGGAGAACTGTTTAATAATGTGTGTTTACTAATTGGAAGGACTGTACAACTAGAATTCTTAGCCACATTAATATATCTTATATGGAATCATAATGAAGAGAAAAAACACATTAATAGAGTAAAAGAATACACGTCAGGGAGCAACCTTACCCTTGACGTAACTGAAGTAATATACCAGATACTTCCAAAATACGGAGGTTCTAGATACAACTAGTGGCCAGGGGCCAGCAGTAGAGTCTAGTGGAGGTCAACGACTCAACTGTCAGCATATAGGAATTGTATTGAATAGACGAGCATTGGGTCTGGAAACAATTTTAACTACCAACCTTCAACAGAAGTGATTCTTTGGTGGAATAATACAACCAACCAATGTGGCAATGGCAAATCCATATACGACAACAACAAACCATTCTCCTTATATATGGCATTAAGTGATTCAATAAGGCTAGTGCTAACTAAGTCAACTATTTTATTATTGGATCCTGATTTAACTGAACATCTGCTACTTTTAATTATGATACCATTGGCCAAAAATCAGCTTCTTCAATTAAAAGGATAAAAAATAACAATGGAAAAGAAAAAGGGAACTGGTGAACAAGAAAATAAGGTAACCAAGACATGAAAGCCTATAACTTCAAGGTCTCCTGTTATACACAGGAGTAAAAGTCAAGGAAAAATAATGAGAAACACCAAATTGTTCATGCTAAAACTAAGACTTAGGCAACTCAAAGAGACTTGTAAGGGATCAAGGAAGGTCCATAATTGCAGAAAAAAGAGACTTGTAAGGGATCGAGGAAGGTCCCAGATCAACATACGACATAAAATACCTACAAATAAAACCCAGATCGATCATACGGAGTAATAAAACAACGATAACTAACAATTAACCCAGAATCAAAAACATAAAAATATGTTGAATTGTCTAAAAAATGTTATAATTTGTAGAAAAGAAAGTTAAATCATACAAATTTAGGTAACATAGTGAAAAATCAAACCTGCGAAATATTCTTCGCATGGATTTTCAGCAAATTACGAAGGTGAAGAGTGAGGCTAGGAGAGGTAAATTAGGGATCTTGAGAACTCGCAACTAGCCATGGTGTACCAACGCGTGGATGGTGCGTGCACCTGCACCAAAACGCAAAAACATTAAAAGAAAACGCAAAAAACAAAAAAACGAAAAAGAACATTAAAAACTAAATAAAAAGAACTAGAGTAAACAAAAAGAACATTAACTAAACCTGAAAAGAACACTAATGTCAAAAAACTAAAGAAAATGTACAAAAATAAAAATAACATATTCTCTCTCCTGATAACTATAAAAAGAACAACTATTTTTCAAAAAGAACATCGTGTGAAAAATGCAATAGAAAAAAAAAAAAAAAAATACATATTATCGATAATATTATTAAATATTAAAAAACTGTAAAAAAAATTAAAAAGAACACAAAATAATTATAAAAAAGAACAACAACATTTTTACAAAACACAAAGAACAAAATTAGAAGAAAAATAAAATAACAAAAACTAAAAAAAAAAAAAACCACAATAAAAAAAGAAAAAAGAACAGAACACATGAAAAAAGAACATCATTTTCTTTTTCCTTATCAAACAAAAGAACATAATGAAAGGGACGAAAAGAACAACAAATCTATGTTCTTTTATTAGTTGTATTTGTTCTTATCAAACCAATTAGTGTTCTAATTAAAAAGAAGAAAACGACGATACTTTGATGCACTTAAAACTAGATCTATATTTTTATTTAAATGTATTTTTGTTTTTATCCCACACATAAGATCTATGTTCTTTTATTAAGTGTTATTTTTTCTATTCAAACGATTTTATGTTCTAATTAAAAAGACAAAACGACGATTTTTTGATGCACTTAAAACTAAATCTATATTTTTAAAAAAAAGTATATTTGTTCTTTTACCACGAATCAGACTATGTTCTTTTTTAAGTGTTATTTGTTCTTTTCAAACCATTATATGTTCTTTTTTAACAATCTATGTACGTTGATATAAAAGAACAAACTATGTTGATGACACAGTAAAAATAAAGTTGTGAAAAAGAACATAACAATCCGAAAAGAACATTAGATGAAAAAACAAGGAAACGTACCTTAAACACTTGATCAACATTTATCAGGAGCATCAACATTGAACTAGTGTTTTTCTTAATTCACTCATTTTCAACAAACGAGAAACATTCAGAAGGAATTTTAGAGAGAGAATAAGGAGAAAATGTATTTTTTTACTCTTTCATTTACCATCTCACTCTTTCTCTCTCGAAAAATCTCTCTTATGTTGAGAGAATATAAATCCTCTCCCCTCTCTCTCTCTCTCCAAAATGTATTTCTAAAATGACTAATGGTTATGACTCATAAGTACAATTATTATATATATAGTTGCTGAAAAATAGAAAATGAACAAATAGGAAGTAGAATCAAAGAATTGAAGAACAGAGAAGGAGAAAAGAAAAATTGTTAAAGGAGTGCATAATGAGAACCGTGCACATGTTTTTATTTTGTTATTTTAACAGAGTATTATGAAAAGAACAAATGAAAAGTCTTAAAGAACAAATATAGAGACTAAAAGAACAAGTCAAGTACTTTGTCCCACAATAACATATGATTCGGAATCATCATTTTCATCATTCTGTTATGAATTATCAAGCACATTATTCATAATATCTGAAAAAATAATAGGTTAATATGTATAAAAACAAGAAAAAGAACGCAATCAAAATAACAAAGGATAAATAAAAAATAACAAGAAAAATAACACAATAAAATAAAAAGAACAAGTTATGAAATGCAAATAAAATTGAAAATAATAAAAAAGAAGAACACAATAAAATAAAAGAACAAATTATGAAACGCAAATGGTCTATTTTTCTACTATAATGAAACTGTTCTTTTAATACGAGCATAATGTAATTGTTCTTTTCATTCGAGCATATGTTCTTTTAATACGTAAAACTGTTCTTTTCTGGAAAAAATCGTAATTACATAATCAAAATCTTCAAAATCAACGATTTCAACGAAATCAGCGTGTTATTACATAATTTGATTCATTAAAATCATCAAATTCATCAAAACACGATTATTACAAAATCAAAATAGTCAAAATCATCAAAAACACAACTATTACAAAATCAAAATCATCAAAACATGCCATTTGTTATTACAAAATTGAAATTTTACCTCCCAAAATCTGATTATCAGCTGTAGAATTCAGATTTGAAGAAGAAGAATCAATTTAATTTGATGTTGAAGCAGAAAAATCAACGAATTTTTGGGGATTTTCATTAATTTCTCTCTCTAAAACCCATTTTAGAAAACCTAGACTTTCTCTCTCCTCTTCACAGTTTGAATTCAAAACATAAAACCCAGAAGAATATATATCGCAAAAATAACAAAAATCAAATAAAAACGCGATAAACATAACTGAAAAGAACAGAGCCTTTAATGTTCTTTTGTTCAGGGGTGTTCTTTTGTTCAAGGGCATTGTTCTTTTTTCTGGGAATTTAATGAAAACGCGCGTTTTGTGTTTAATGTTGGTCGTTTTAATCCCGGTGCACCTAGAGCTACGTGCACACGCCTGCACCATCCAAATTGCGATGGTGTACTACGATGCCTTATGTCAATCGGGCGTCAACCACCATGTTATGCATCGGTTTTAAGCGATAAGGCTGCTGAACGATTTTGACTTTCATACATGAATTCAATTAAAAATTTATGGGGGAAATATGTGAATTGGAAAATGAAAGGATAAATTGGTACCTAGGGTTCGTGAATGATTGGCGGTGAGAATTACGGACGGAAATTAGGTGCAGCGGCGAAGGAGGCGGTGTAACATTGGATGGAAGGAGATCCAATAGCGTTGAGGAAAGACCTTGAGACAAATCACGCCATTGTTGTTTATATCTCTCTCCTCTCTACTAGACATTGAGGTTGAATTGTCAACCGTGCAGGAATTCGTGGGAGGTGGGAAGTGGAAAGTACTGTAAAAAGCGGGATTTTAGAATAATTTGTGCTTAAATTTTTAGATTAGCGGGACAATGGAAGGATAGGAAAGCTACACGTGTTTATTTTGCAACATAGTGACGCTTTTACGAGCCTATATATGCTTCGACTGATAAAAGCGTCTAAATATGTGGATAAAAAAAATTCGTCCCCAAATTTATAGCGACCCTTTCCAAAAGGGTCGAATCAAATCCGTCTAAATTTGTATGATTTTCTTGTAGTGTATATATGGGTTGAGGAAATAACAAACAGAATCTTAAATAACAAAAAATCTGCAATTTAAAAGCAACAAGAACAGGAACATGTTCACAACAGAAACAAATAGAAATTTTCTCCCGAAGTCTGGACACATTAACAGATAAACCTTCAAAGCCAAGCAACATGATAGAATACATAATGAGAAAGGACTTGCATAGTATGGAGTACTTAGCAACTTACCATCCAGAACCATATATACGGTCAACTTTAACATCTTGCGCATCACCATCGTTATTCTCCTTAAATTTACCACTACTAGTCCTGATGTACGCCAACCTACCTTTTCCCCTATTTCCACCATAATCTCTCCTCTCACACCATCATACCACTACCAATCTTAATGTACTCTAGCCTACCTTTTCCTCTACTTCCACCAGAATCTCTCCTCTCACACCATTCCATTTCTATATCCCCTCACTTCACCTTTGGGTTGATTACCTTCATTTACATCCATTTTCCTACTTAGTTGCTCAGAATTAGCATCATTATCTTGAACCTGATCCTCATAACCTCTCCTCTCGCTCTCAAAGCTTTGCCTTCCATTCCTGTATCTACTCACCATTATATTGACCTTGCATGATTCTCACAACCCTTTGTTTCACCAACAAAACCTGGTTTCCTATTCCTGTAAACGATAAAATAGTGACAAATTTTCAATTAGAAAAAGAAGAAAATTGCGATTAATGAAAATTTCTTAAATCACATAAATTTAGTCGTTCATACATCTAGGCCAAAAAGCTAAAACAAAAAAAATCGTCCAAAAAAGGGGCAACAAATCTCAAAATTGGTTATTTTCAAATAATAGAAGTTTGGGGAAGGAAAGAGATAGAAAGAAAATTAGTCCATACCTGACAACCGAGAACAACGACGATAGGAAAAGCCTTCAAAGATGAGAGAAATAAGAGCCACCACCGCAATCGGCGACGAAAAAAGTACAATCAAACTCTCTGTTGTTAGAGATCTTATATTGATTTTCTATCAATATCTTACGAGAATCAAAACCTTAGAAAGCAAAATCCCTAATATGTGAAGAAAGAAGCTAAGAATGTGGTAAAAAAATCCCCGCAATGGGAGATGGGCGAAGAGCACGTCCCACAAAAGCGAAGAAACAAAAATAAGAAAGGCAGCACGCGTAATGGGAGATCGAGGGGACAATTGAACATCCAAAAACAAGAACACAAACAAGGGAATGGAAGGAAAGCAGGAAAAGAGAGCAAGGAAAAACTGGAGGGGTTAGAGTTGTAATCACACTGCCTGTAAGGTAAAGGACAAAAAAATTTATGAAGGAAAATAGGGAGATTTTGGTAATTTCACTATTGTGGGAATAGTAAATACAACTGCATGCTTTTATAAGTGTTAGGATTTGGTTACGATTTTAAAATAAAAAATAAGGCCAAATGGTTGTATATTGTTGAATTTGTTTATACTAGTCTTTTTTTACTTAGCTTATTTGTTAGACTTTGTTTATTGTGTTTTTAGGTTTACAACTAGACATGTCAAATGGGTCGGTCGAGTCGCGCGGGTGGTAAAAAATTGTCTTCGGGTTCGGGTTACTTCGGGTCAATCACTTTCGGATTCGGGTTAATTTACAAATGTTTGTTCAAGACCCATAGCTTTCGGATTCGGGTCAACCCAATGGGTTGAGAGATTTTAAAACACTTGTTATATTAATTTAAGTAATAAATATACAATATATGAGCACAAATTAAAAAAAAATTACACACAAACTTATATTTAGTCAGATTCAACCATAGAATGGCGTATAATTCAAATTAAAATCATATTACACCCAACAATAGCAACAATGTATTTACCATGCTGAAAATTCCTAATAATCTCATATATTATGGTAAATACAATGAAAATCATACCACCGCATAAAGCGTGTTCCCTTCTTTCGAAAGAAAGATTTTCAATCGGTAGGGTAAAAAACAGGTTCGGTCTGATTTTGATCGATTATTTTTCGGATTGCTCGGCTTCGAATAAAATCAGGTTACGGGTCACAAAATCTTGTTCAAAACCCAGTAATTTTGGATCGGGTTCAGACCAGATCGATTTTTGACAAGTCTATTTACAACACATCAAAAGAGGAGCCTTTCACCAATAAAGAATTTAATTAAGGATTATTTACTTTTAATAATCCAACCTTTGAGCCATTTTCCAAAATTAACCCAACCTTTTGATTATTATCTAATAATCTAACCTTTATACCCCTTTAACCGATAATGCTCCAAAAAACTGGGAACCGACTGAACAAGTCAACTGAAGCATTGCTGCCAACGGGACTTGGGAATACCCCTTTAACAGATCTCAAATGTGGGAATACGAATGGAGTATTGAGTTTAAGAAACTGCCAAAGAGCGAATCCCGGTCAAAATAACCCACTTTAGTATCACATCCATTACTCCATAGAGCTCATAAACATGGGTTTTGCAGGATCAATATCAATCACAAGTTGCAAAAGGGGCAAAATCGAAGTGACAAGAGCAAACATCAAAGTTCGAATTGCTAATCGCCTTGCTAAAGATCCATGAAAGGCCATTAACCTTGAATTAAAAGTAAATAAAATAAAAATTGAAGCTTGGCCATCAATGGCGATTTCTAAGGATCTGGAGAAGAAGAAGAGGAGGAATAAATGTAAAGGGGGACAAATAAAAGGAAAGTGGTGTTTTAAATGTCCCACTCACACTATTTACAACAGCCATAAGCCACGTCATCAATATGACCGGCTTTACCTGTTTCGTAACAGGTAGGGTGCATTATTAGTTAAAGGGGTATAAAGGTTAGATTATTAGATAATAATCTAAAGGTTGGATTAATTTTGGAAAATGGCTCAAAGGTTGGATTATTAAAAGTAATTAATCCTTTAATTAATGTAATACAAAATAATTTGCATCGTATCTAACAAATAAATATGTGATGGCTTGAACCAATGCCAAAAATTTCTTTTTGTACATGCAGTTAAGTATTTAGTAAACAAAGATTTAGTTTCACAAAATAAGGCCACGTCACGAATAATATGGCAAATGATCTTTTTCATGCACGGCAAATCCACATTATTTTACTAGTGCGTAACCCTAGGCACCTTTATCGACTTACAAGATAAGGTGGTGTTGTTTGTTCGTGTATAGCGTCAATAACAATATTTATCATATATCATCTTTAAATAAGATTTTGTGTTTCTAAAATATACTTAACCTAACCCAAATACAAAGAATCACTAGTTCAACCACCACCTCGTGTTTTCGATCATAAGTTATAGCCAGTTGCAATAATTAAGTGCAATATTATTTAGAATACGTCAGTTTGGTAACGCTAATCAGTGCCTAATACCGCATTGTAACTTTTTAACTAGCTGGCAGATCAATAGACAAACTCAAAAAATTGAATATAAAAAACAGGGTTTTGGTTGAAACTAGTCAGATTGAAGAGTAGCTATTTCAAATTTTCACCACCACCAAAATGGGTGTCAGTATTTGGTTATTTTTTTCCATTTTTCTGTTGAATGGAATATTTGTTGTTGTTACACTTGCATCAACCAGTGAAGCCCATTTCCATGAAGTTGCAGTTTCTTTACTCGCGGTCAGGAGAAGAGCACGTCCTATAATGACTCCGCCTCCTCCTAAGCCTCATACTCCTCTTTATTTCAAGCGCCCACCATCACTTCTTCCACCGCTACCGCCACCGCCTCCACTGCTTCCACTGCTACCACCACCACCTCTTGATTCCCAGCCACCTGTATCTTATTATTCACCGCCTCTTTATCGTCCGAGATATTTAATACCACCACCACCGTACGGTTGAGGCTGGTTTCTTTTGCTGGTCTTCGTTGTTTTCTGGGTTGTTGGCACTCATAATATTTTTTTATCTTGATTTTGGACCAATTTTTATTATTATTATTATTATTTTGTCGTTTTAAACTTTGAACTAGATTTTTGGTCTTGGTATACCCTGTATAATTACATGGAGAACTATCATGGTGCCCTTAGAGTAATAAGTGAATCCTAATTATGTTATTGTCTTTATTATTTTACCATTTATTACTATTTTGTTTGGAAAAAAAACATGAAATACCGAGTATCACGAGCACTGGCTAATCCAAGATTGTTCAGCTGGTGTGTCACCATTGATTATAACGCATAATACATGTATTAAATTTTTTTGTAAAAGTAGAATTCGTCCCAAAGATAATAAATAATCATATTGCAATTAAATACCTACAAAATTATTATAATTATTCTGTAAGAGTTTCTTGTAAGTGGTGGAAACTCAATTTAAGAGACCAGGTGTATAAATAACTGGGCTCGTAGGTTTCTTAAGTAAATTGTGAAGGTGTTTTTTCATAAACATAAGAGACCAGGGTTTTATGGGACTGGTCTGTTAGATTTTATTGAGAATTTACCCGCCCCTGCTGGTCTCCTTTGATCGTTTTATTATTACCTAAAAGACCAGTTCTCTGATACACCAGTTCTTTTAGCTCTCAGTTTTACTTCTTTTTCCCCAATAAAACATTTGCTTGGTCACTTGACCCACCGGGTAGTTCCACCACTGATCACGAGTATGACTTATGTTAATGCATTCATATCGTATCCCTAAAAAAATAAAACTTATGTTAATGCATAAGTCCTTATTGTTAAAAACTCTTGATCAAGTGTATGTTTAATTTGATTCTCTATAAATAACTAGATTATGTCCCGTTGTAGGGGGTTGTTTTTCCGTATCGTGGTTTTGTTTTCCCCTACGGGTTTTGTAGATGTTGAATTTCGAAGGAGTCGCCACCAAACAATATTTAAGGGTCCGGTTTGGAAGACCAAAGTTGACTCTTGTGGATAAGGCATTGAATCTTAGAAACCGAATGGGTGAGATTCGGGCACGGGAACGAACCGCTTATTTAGCGAGCTTTAGAAGTACATTCGAATGAAAGACAAGAATCGTTTTCCAATAATCTTAATCATGACGCTAAGTTGGTTGGAGCATGCATTTTAGAACATAGAAATCGCTACTTCTATGTGGTCACTTTGCTTTAAATTTAATTAAAGGAACCTAAAGCCGATTTGTCAAAGAATTATCTTTGTTAAGCGTGATGTAACCTTTTGTATGTTGTTAAATTTAGCATGTGAGGTGATGAAAGAAATAAACATGTAAAACATCATCACAAGAAATAAAGGAATTATTGAAATGCGTACAAAACCACATCACCTTAAAAAAGGTGAGTAAAGAGTGCGGAATTGAAATTGCAAAAGTAAAGGTGCGATATTGAAACTGCGTTATTCAAATGCGATATTGAAATTGCGGTATTGAAAGTGCGATATTCAAATGACGATATTGAAATGACATTATTGAAATGACGATATTGAAATTGTATTATTGTAGTTGAGATCCAACAACTACTTAATAATAAGTGTGCCCGGTACGGATTCAATTCTCTGAAAAATCTCAACTTTAGACGAGTTGCACTTCATAAAGCATCCTTGACTTTGATTATTGAAATAGAACTTCAGTATTGAACTTGAATATAGAACTTGAATATTGAACTTGAATATTGAAATTAGGAGACTTGGTTCTTAAAGATTAGACCTTTTAATGTGAAAAAAGCCTCACCTTTAATATGCTCCATAACTTTTGAATGCGACTCTAGTTTAAGGAGTGATTACTAACAACCTTAAACATCATAGAATCTTGAAAATGGGACTTGTATTTAAACATAAAAGATGAATGTTCATGTGTTCTAGTTTGGAAAAGGGTTTTCACTTTTCCAAACATCCTTGAACTTGTACCACTACACCACAATAACCTTTTAATAGCGCTTTTTTCAATGAATAACAGCGCTTTTAATTATGCGCGCTGTTAAAAGACTAATAAGCGCTGTTAATGTTTTATCAGTTAACAGCATTCGATATATAAGCGCTTTAGATGCTCAAGCAAGAAGCAACATACTAATTTTATACAAGACTATCTATTTATTAGATTTTTGTTTAACAATTAAATGCATTAATGTACCAATAATAATACAATATACAATGTTTTAAATCCATTAACAACAATTCAATATAAACAACAAAAGCCATTTCATTTCTTCAATTATATATCAAATAAACATCTCATAGTTTTTAACCGTGTACACTATCCATTGTAACAAATTGGTAAAAATATATACTACACATAAAACACACAAGAAAAACAAGACAACCAAATGAGCCCTCATTCCATAATCTGGTCTTGATCAATAAACCATTATTTGAACTCTACATCTTCATGAATACATGTATGCTTGTGGATGATGATCTCCATTCATGAATCCAGTGCCATATCAGCCAAAATCAATGCCATTTTGCCGATAGCACTACAAAATCATCAATGTCAATTAATAATCAGTTTATTAAAAAAAGAATGACAACGAAACCAGATTTCGCGCAGAAGCTGCTGCATGACTTACGGCTTAGGAAGCATCGGATGGCCACTGCTTAGAACTCAGGTACATTTAACTTTTCTTCCTGCAATTAATGAAACAGTCCATCTTTTAAGCTGCCGATTTCAGGGTGAATTTGTTAATGTAAAACGTTAATTGCATACTTATATTAACGGAGCATTTCCTTCTGTCCAGAAGTCTACAAACCTACCTGAATTGTGATGTCACAACACTGTACAGAAAAACTCTAGCGACTCTGTATCAAGTAGCCAAATTTTGATTCTTTTCTTGACGTTTCAAACCAAAAATTAATTAGAGTAGGCAAGTATAGAATCTTAAAATGTTAGACAAAAATAAAGTAGGCAAGTATAGAATATTAAAATGTTTAACGTTCAAAAGATAAAACAAAAGCAAGGAACAACAAATACAAGTATAGTAGTATACTTGTTCTTAGCAGCTAGACCAAACAATTCTAACACCAGAGACCGGACTAACCTTCTAATATATTATGGTTTATGTTTCATTAATCTGGAGTGAACAGATATGCACGGGAATTCGAGGCAGAACTTAAAAGGATCAAGGGTAACAAAGACACTTGAATTTGTCAGATATGCAGACAGCAACACAATAGCTGATTCCGGTTAATCCTTAACCAGATACAAATTATTGCTCAATAAAGAAGTGCTGAAAGTACAATGGTTCTCTGCTCAGTTAATTCTCAAGATTTTGTAAACCGGTTAGCCACAAGCCCACAATTCTAACCAAATCTCTTTCTGGGTACATGTATTAACTAGAAAAATGGTTTGGCAACCAGTTGTGATTTGTGAATGTAACCCAAAATATGGATTCAAAAACCATAGTCTACAACTCTACATCATCGTCTTTTATAGAAAGTTCTAAGAAGATGAAAATGAACAGGAAGAGTAAACATAATTATACTGTCCCCAACAAACCAGATGCATACAACATAAAATTTTCATTCACAAAACACAAATTAATAACATCCCCCTCCCAATATAAGTCATGTTCTCTTCCCAACTCTCTGTTTTATAGGGGAGAGGAATCCCTTGGAACTCATAAGTCATAAGCATTAGCAATTGCAACACTCATATTAATAAGAGAATGATTAATGACACATTCACACATCCTAGGCTCGATCTCAACTGACATAAGAATATGGCACCCTGGATTCTAGTATATCTGATGTATAATAAATTAATAATAATGCAAGTATTTGTCTGTTTTAAAAGTCTAGCAAAAGAAATCAATCAGGGGGTAAAACAAGAAAAGAGTCAAGGACATAATTTTAAAATTAAAGAAGAAAAAGTACAGGTAATCTTGTGTAGTTTAAGGTAAACATAATCCCAACAAGTTGAGGGTTTAAACTTTTCATATCCACCCATAAACATTGAGGCCTGGTCCGCATTTTTCATACTGAAATGTACTTCCTGGTCAAGTTTAAATACGAAGTATATACTGTATAAATTTTGTAAATAAAGTTGTAGAGTTTTAGTTCACTCTATATCAATCCCAGAAATACCACTATTATTCTTTTAAAAGTCAAGGCAACTGCAGGGTTACTTGTAAGAATGTACAAAAATAATGAAGCACTTAATAAGGTAGTTCAAACAGAAAATTTGGATCAATATAATACGACGTGAGTGAGAGACGGAATTTTCTAGAACTTGAGATGACATAGCCATATTCACAAAATCAGTAATAAAAGTTATATTGAACAGACTACTAACCCAAGAAAATTCTGGCAAATTTAAATGGTTGTGAACCTTCCCTCTGCAGATCCTGTATGAGTACATCACAGCATTAGACCTTGAGTTCCCTTCATTCAAAGAAAACACACAAGAAAACAAAACATTTTGACTATACAAATTAAAGTAAATACCTCTTCTTCTGCTGCTTCCAGTCCTCCTTGAACCCAAAAGATATTTTTGTACCTGGCATTACAAAGCTGCTCGCAAGCAGGTAAAGATCTACAAACTCATATGCGCTAATGGTGTTAGGGGAATACAATATGAAAAATACTGATGAATCTAACATTAACATAAAATTCCCATAACCTGATTGTTCAAAGGGTTGTTTTGCATTAGCTAACTTGCAGGTCCAAAATCATAGGGAAGCCTAGCAAGTAAAATATTATAGAAGAACTACCACTCGATTCAGTCATCCCCAGTTAGGTGTCCAGTTGATGTGGACAAATGATTCTTGCTTAGTTGCTTACTTGCTTTAACTTTGTGTCATTTATTTTGCAACAAATCTACAATCTCAATATCGCTCTTGTGCATGTCTTGTTTATCATATACTGACATATCGTCATTTGGATCATTATTGTTCACATTCTATTTCCCCTTTCCATAGAACACAAAGATGAATGTGTAAAAAACATCACTGACCACAAAATTCATTCAGTTTAATACTTCAATTGAATCAGAGGCTCAAAGCACATCAAAATCATCTAAAATTTTAAACTATCCGAGTGAACTAGAATTTATAGATTAAAACCCAATTCTTCTGAAGATTTCTCAAGAAAAATAAAGGGAAAATGCAACAAGTCACAGATGATGCAGGCAAGAAAAATAAAGGGAAAATACTACATTGTAACTGCTAATTCCTAAAATAATATTTCTAGAACTTCACAGAATCAGAAAGTTTCTAACATTCCCAGAATCAAAAAGTTCTAATAACTCTCAATATCTAGTAACTAGGTGATAAACAAGCATATCAAATTGCTATAAAACTTGCAAAATTAATTACAATTAAAATTCCTGAAAACCCAATTAAATTGCTAATTTAGAAGAAACTCACAATTGATAACTCAACCAAACGCAGCCAGGCAATAGGTTCGCCAGATAGTAATCGCCGCTGAGAAACGCTCACCGGAGAAGAAGCTAAATACGAAAACATCTGGATTTGGATTGAAGGGAACCTGTAATTTGGATTTGGGAAATTTCGGTTTGAGTCAAATTAAATAGAGATTGAACTCTTCAATTCAGATTGAGATTGAACTCTAACTCTTGAATTCGGATTGGGATTGAACTCTTGAGTTCGATTGGAAACTCGATTCTTAACTGTGTAAGTCGTGGTGGGAGAAGAAGGAAGATGGAGAACGTGGGAAAGTATTTAGGCGGTGCTGATCCTTAACCGTGGAAGGGGTTTGGTTCTTTTAATTTGGTTGGCAGGTGTCAAAAATTTACTTACTATAGTTTTTTTGATAAATTACAATAATATCATAGTGTTTAAAGAAAAGTGCTATAATATATTAAGAGGGAAATTAAAATTGCTTTATTTAACAGCACTGGAAAATAAAGTGCTGTTATTTCATATAAATAATAGCGCTTTTCTATAAGCGCTATTAATTAGGCGCTGTTAATTAATGTTTTTGTTATACAAAGTTGGGGTTTTTGAAGATTTGATGATGATTGTTGTAAGGAATACTTTCAAGGATGAAAGTTTCAACTTACTAATCATGTTTTTTGAAAACAAAGCATAAAGATTGAAACTTGAAACTTGTAGAAGGAGTTTGGATGATTATTTGAGAGGGGTTTCAAGTATGAAATCCCCTCAAAGATTACTCCTTTTTTGACATTTCCTTGTTCAAGTGTGTATGAACATCACAAGAACATCATAGGAAAACTTGAAATAAGAAAGGTAGAAACTTTAATTAAATCATGGTAATTTGTATTAGGGATTTGGGATTACCTATTTAGGATTAGGTTAGCTTTACGATTAGTTCTCCCAATTTCTTAAGTATTTGGAAATTGTAATGGAAATTGTAGATTTGAACTTGAATTTTGTATTTGATTTTGAGAGGAAAATTGGAGATTACGACGTTGTATTAGAAAACTGCCTCCTCAAATGCTTAGGAAATGAGGGTTTATATAGGGTATTAAGTGTCTAAAATCCAAGAACCACCTGCGCCTGGCACAGGCCCAACGCCTGGCACTGGTGACGTGGTCTAGAATCCGCCAAAACAAAGACGATGACACCGTCCTTGTTTTGTTTTGTATTGATTTAACTTCGTACTATTTGTACAAATTTGGCACATAGTGTTCGCTTGGAGATTAAGTCTTGGGTTTGCGTCTAAAAGCAAGCCGTTTTAGAATTCGGATTTCGTGTTTGGACTCGGTTTTACGGGAAGGGGCCCGGCATGCTCGGTTTTGTGGATCGGCACTCGAATTTGGATTGCTTAATGTCATTTCGACTGGAAAGGACCTTGTAAAACCAATGGAGAGGTCCATTGGGTGAGATTGTGTTTGGATTTTGAAATTTATTTTTGGGAATTTAATTTTGTACCGAGTTCTGTAATGGGAACGGGCTCAGGAATTGGACTTTGGAATACACTTTAGCAATTGAGACTTCCGCACGGAGTTTCACCAACCACCTAGCAAGGATTATAGTATCGTCATCATCCCATTAGGGGAGACACGAATTAGGGTCTACAGAAGCCCCCACTTTGACTAAGCGTTCGGTTAGGAAAGCGAAAGTCAAAGTCAAAATTTTCGAATAGGGACGGAGAAAAGTCAAGATGCTATGCAATCAAGACTATTCTTTGATGCCGATACCTACACAAAACAAGTGTTAGAAAAAAAGGATAGAGTCTACCTCCGGGCGGTTGTGACGAATCTGATCTTTGTATGGATTGTATTGCTTTTCCGTCTTTGACTCAGAACGAAGCTTGGCATCAAAAATTTTGAATTTTGAATTTTGAATCTTGGATCTTGAATTTTGAATTTTTGAATCTTGAATTTTGAATTTTGAATACCCGGAGTTAATCTGCTGGGCTTTTGTACGAAGTCTCGTCCAAGGCTTGACCCGCTGGGGAATATGTCCACTAGGGAAAGAGTTTTTCTATTGACTCTTAAAATTTTGAAGATTTGGTTGATTTTCCCGGAGCTTGGGTCCACTGGGAGTCGAACGCTTGAATACTTGTATTTTTCGGATTTTGTATGCTTGAGATATTTATCTGTCAATGTATACCAGTATTCATCGGAAAGCAGTATGATTTGACGTTTGATGCCTAGTGCAAAAAACCGTAGCAGCAAAGTACGCGCAATTAGCATGGATGACCGGGCCTAGATTCTCATTGCATGAGCATAATCACTTGTTTTTTGCATGAGCATCGGAAAGGGCCAGCGCCCAGCGGAGGGCTTGCTTATATAAAGCCCCCACCGTGATCTTTGCATGAGCATAATCACTTTTTCCTTCTTGTTTTCTCGAAGTTCGATGGCTATCTCCCATTGATTTCATTGCTCTTGTCTTTCCTCTACCTTTGTCCATGTAAGTATTTCATGTTTTGCTGATGAAATTACCTTAGGATTGCATGTATGATAGGTTTTTGCACTTGAAATGTTCTCGTATTTGTTGATGTTGTACTTGTATGATAGTAGGCTTCTTGTATGAAGAAAATTGTTTGATAGCCACTTGAACTGTTGGAACTTTGTAGAAATTGAACTCTTGTATTTTGAATTTTGTACTTAGCACTTGTAGAGTTGTAGATAGTGATCGCACTGGTGACCTTGGTGGGTCTTGTAGGAGAATAGGCTGGGATAGCCTAGGTGTTGTAGAATTTGAATACCTGCTTCGGCGTGGATAGCCTAGGCGTTGGTGTAGAACTCGAATACCTGCTTCAGCATGGATAGCCTAGGCGTTGGTGTAGAACTAGAATATCTGCTTCGGCATGGATAGCCTAGGCGTTGGTGTAGAATTTGAATACTCTCTTGAAATAGAGGTCCCTGGCTAAACTTGTATGGCCACTGGGGATTTTTAGACTCTTGAATTTTTGTACGGGCTAGCATAAGATAGCCCCCAGACTTGGATGTTGATTTTGTATTTTGAATGTTTTAGTATGCCTCGGGTGAGAGTGCGTCGTTGGATGCTCGTGATTGATTCCTTGAAGAAGCATTGTATCAATCTGACCAAGAAGCTTGTTGGTCGAGACAGGGATGTGAGTTTACGAGGTGTTTGTACTCTTGAAACTAGTATATGGATGCCTGATGCTTGAAATTTGAATTTTGTACAGGAGCGTCGTCGAGGCCACAAAGGATATGAGGATAGGGAAACTCGAGCCAGTATTTCGATGGAGCAGACCGGACGTAGCTTAGGTCGAGGCACAAACTTTGGTGCTGCGACTCGCTAGAGGCACTCGGATGCTGGTTGGGGAGATATTCCCTCTACTTCTGCCCAGCCTAGTAGGCATTCGTATTCTTTAGGAGGTACAGGCGGTCAAATGCCTTTCATGCCTTCCCCTGGCGTCCACTTAGGAGCGAGTAGTTCTCAGCCCTAGGGTGCGGCGTCTTGGACTCAGTGGTACGAGATGGAGCGGATGCATCAAATTCAGGACATGGAGATGCAACGTCGGTTTATTGCGACCCAACAGTCTTATTGATCAGTTTCCTTCCCATCAGCAGGGTCCTCAACAGGTTCCTAGTATTCTCCGTAATCTCGGAGCAGGAGCCAGTTACCCCTGAGACGGAGCTTGATCGGGACCTAGAGCAGTACATGAGCCGGAACAAGAACAAGGAGCCTCTGATCGAGACTGTGGTTGAGGATGACTCGGACTGATCCTGCATGATAGCGAGTTCTATCTCTGCCCTTGGTTGGGCTTTTGTATGGATATTTGTGTGGATATTTGTAGTTGTACTTGTATTTGGATTTGTATGGTTTGAATTTTTGGATTTTGTATGGTTTGGAATTTGTATGGTTTGGACTTGCACGGTTTGAATTTTGCTATGTGTTTTTTTTTGCGAGGTTTTGAATTGAATTTAGCATGCGCTGTGTGTGCATTTTTGATATTTGTGGTTACATGTATGCATGTAAAATGAAAAAATTTGCCCAAATTTTTGGGTGTATATACCCACTATAAGCCCCCACTTTGACTGAAGTTTTTTGGTTAGAAAAAGCGCAAGTCAAAGTATATTCAACTTTTTCTCATGCACATGGTGACTCTAAAAACAAATTTACCCATTTATTCGGGTGTATATACCCACTTAGGACGCCGATCTAGGACTAGAATGCTTTGAATTTTGAACAAATTGACCCGGGTGTTGATTCGAACTGCTTGAAATTGCGCGGCTTGCGGCTTCTGGAATATACGACATAAATCATTGGAGCTGATTTGGTTGTACAATTCCATGAGGAGTGCGTACTCGATGTCATAAAGTGGGACGTTGGGTTAGTCCTTCTTGCAAGCCCTACGCTTGGCGCAGGCTTTGACGTCCAGCGCAGGTGGTACTTTCGAATACCACCATAAGTGTTGGTTTTTGTATAAATAGAGAGCATTCCGGATCACTTTCCTTGCACCAATCCTTCACTGCTCTTCTTCACCTTCTACTTCTTCTCAAAAAAGAAAGCAAATGGATGTGTCATTTGAAAATGCCTTGAACTCTTGGCTTGGTTCGCTAGGCAAACTGGAGAAAAGGGAGCTAGATGGCATGCATCTTGGGTTGCTTGTCTCCTTCCGATTCGTGAAACTTGACATGCATTTCATCCATGCCGCTTTGGAAGCTTGGGTTCCGATTCACCACGTTTTCTGCTTTGCTAACAACGAGGTATGTCCCCTCCTTGAAGAGTTTAGTGCCATATTGGGCTGGCCCCTTATGATAAAGCCTTGTATGCCTAGTGTTGAGGAACACGTTTTACTTGGCTTTAGAGTGGTATTTGGGCCTAAAGCCCCCACTTATGAGTGCTGTTGTATATGGCCGAGGGGTGGATTTGTCCCTCTTCATCACCCATTTTGCTGGACTTGATATCCCCAAGGTCTACCGCTTGAGGGCTTTGAGTTTTTGTATCTTTGCTCGCTTCCTGTTTTCGAGGCAGGGTTTTGGCAATGACGATGCCTCCCTAATAGAGATTGTGGAGCAGTTTGTTTGTGGTAAGGACCCAATGCCTCTCGTGATTGGCGAGACATTGTTGGGCCTTGATGTGCTAAAATCGGACCCCTCGTCTATGCCATCGGGAAGCGCGGTGCTACTCCAAGTAAGAATCTGGAGTTTTTTCTATATTGAAATTTGTACTTGTATTTAGAATATTGAATATTGAATTTCTTTCTTGTATTTTCCCCAAGGTGTGGCTTTTGGAGAGACTCATGTTGGTGGCACCACCAAAGAACATGTCAAGCTATAATAGGAAGGGATTCACCGTGCGGTCTATGATGTATTGTCGGCTTTCACTGGACGAGTGGCGCTGCGCACTCTCGGAGATTGGATCTTGTATCAGTTGGGTAATTCCATGGTGGGGGAATTGCGGCTATAAGATATGCACCTGGCTCTACTGCTTTGAGGGTGCCGAGCCTTTCTATGTTAGTCTTCTACTCTCCTGCTCAAGTGATGAGACAATATGGCTTAAAACAAGAAATCCCGGATTGTGTTGAGGAGCATCCAACCCCTGTTGTACTGAACGCTGATCGTCTTGAAGTTTGGAGTCGGTATTGGGTTGCCAAACCATTCTTGAACATTCAATTCCCACCTGAGCCAGCTCCTCTGTCTGCGGGGTATATTGTATGGATGGAAGGTCCAAGCCAAAGATACATTTCTCTCTACAGGTCCGTGGGAGCCCGAGGTTCTAGAGCTAGACGCCCTGCATCAATTGATTATGAAGAAGGTGATGGGAGTGTGGCCTGTCCGGTGCTTGACCGTTCTGGGTCTAAAGGAGGTTCATCATCCTCCCGTCTTGGAAGATTAGCTGGTTCCTTCTTCCGCCGCTTGGGCAAGGGGAAGATTGACGAATGATCGCAAGAAGGGCAAGGGGATAGTACTCAAGGTGCCAAGACTGAAGAGCATATTCGCCCAAGCCCAGATCTTTGTAGGATTGATGTGTTTGAAGTTGTATTTGTAGGAAATGTGTTTCAAAGTGTGTTTAGAAGATGTATTTTGGAAGTGAAAAGTCTTTGAACTTTGCTTCACTTGATTCCAACCTTGTAATCGAATTAGCTTTGATAAAGTTATTTGAAGATTATGCTTTGCACAACAATTGGATTTTGAATTTTGAATTTCGATTTTTAGGATGCCCTTAATTGAGCAAACTTTGAATTTTTTGTATTAAGGTGGCCGGGCCTCGGAATGAAGTTGCCTACCTATCCCGTTAAAGAATCAGGCCGAACTTAGTTCTAACATACATAACTTTTTGAATTTTGAATTTTAAATTTGGACATAAAACTTCTTGAGTTGATCCAGGCTCGTCAAAGAACGGAATTCAGTCCCATCGGCATCTGTTAACTCGACTGTTCCACCGGAAAGGATTTTCTTGACAATGTATGGCCCGACCCAGTTGGGTCTGAATTTTACCCTTGGGTCCATGACGCTCTTGCGAAGGGCTTTCCAGACAAGCTCGCCTTCCTTGATGTCTCGGGTTCTAACCCTTTTGTTGAAATGTCTGGCCACTCGGCGCTCATAGACTTGTACATGGTGAGCGGCTTGAAGTCGACGCTCATCGAGCATGACTAGCTCGTCGTATCTTGATTGTACCCATGCAGCTTCTGGGATTTTGCTTTCGAGGACTATCCTTAGGGAAGGCAGTTCTAGCTCAAGAGGTTGTACCGCTTCCATTCCATAGACCTGTAGGGGAATACAGTTAAACATACATAACATGTGCGGAACATCCCCAAAGCCACGAAACATGTATAAAGCACAGTTTCAGCATACTTACATTCGAAGAGTGTTTTCCCGAGTATTGTAACAACGAACACGAACAAAGAATTCCACTTGTCGTTCCTCTATTTGGTTCACCGACACATTCAGATCCGTCTTAATTATTGTAGCTTAGACAACGCATAAGATTTTTGCTTTTCGGGGTGAACAGTATTTGCAGAGAGAAAATCTGAAGAACGTAATTTAGGAATTAGGTTTAGGTTAGATGGAAAACTAATTATGTCAGTGTGTGGAAAAATATAATAACCTAATTATATTATTAATGTAACCGGCCAAGACCAAAAGGCCTTGACCGGCCACATCCCACAAGCGAGCAATAACCCGCACCCAGCCAACACACTGCAGGCCGAAGCCCACAGCGCGCGCAGCTGAGCAGCATGGGCCGTGGGCCTTGCGTGCTCGCTGCTGTGTTGATGTGCGGTGATGCGCGCTGCCACGCCCCGCGGGCTGGCTTGCTTGCTGCGTTGCGAGCTCGCTGGGTCGTTGGGCCTTGCGTGCTTGCGCGCTTGGCTCGACGAGCTGGCAGCTCCGATGCAGCTCGTATTCGCGACCAACGCCTTACGGCTATTGTATCATATACGACGAATCACCATCGTATGATACGATTATTCGTTTTTCCCTGCTTACGAATATTCGCGGTACGATATACGATTCCGACGCAAGGTCGTATCGTATAATACGTTTTCCAAACTAATTCCCGAAAAGCTATTAAATGAATTTCCGATTCATTTAATCCGGTGATCTGTTACATGCCATTGGTGTGACCTTATAGGTTCAGTCAAGAGTAAGTTGTGAGCCTAATATAGATTGGAACTCACTGATCGGAAGCATTGCTCCAACTAGCTGTTCCGATCACTTGATCTTACTGAATTAATTGTTCGCAATTAATCTGAACCTTGGTATTAGACTTAATGTGTAACACCCTAATAATTCCTTGATTTTATAAAATCATTTTTCAACTTAAAATAATGGAATTACTAAAGTATTACCGCCACCGTGATAACGGTTAAGGCTATTACCAGAATTACGCAGCGGAAATTAATGTCAACTAACTTTTAAAAACATAATTAATGAAATATTGAGGCCTCCTACAATTTGGAACCATAACGGCCCAAAAACCAAAGTATAAATAGTTCAAACATTTCAAACATAATTAAAGTATAATTAAGTAGTTCAAAATACGAAAACATGCAACTATCTCGATCATCCCAAGCCACATGATTCCGATTAACCAACCTGCTATATTATTCTACTCCCCATCAATTCAAGTGCAAATGATAGATCATCATAGGGTCATTAAGGCAAAGGCCATGACCAAAACACACAAAGCACGTAGTCAGCAAAAGTTGAGTACTTACACGAATAGAGTGAATGAAACTAAAACATGCATCACTCACTAAGTACTAATCAACATGCAAAAGCCATTAAATAAATAACAAGCAAATCATGAATACAAGACTCGACTCTTGACTCGACTCTTGACTCACAATTTAATTAGAATAAGCATCGAACGGGCCAAAAGAAATTTTATAAAGGAAAAGGTGATGGGAGCCAACCATACACCAAGTAATAAATAATAAATTCGGGCCATACCGACGGAATTACTGCGCATAATATAAATGAAACAACGTCTTGTATCATTAGTAGGAGTACGAGCTTTCCGGCAAGACTCCCCCCATTGTTCATACTCAAGGTACATACGTTCCAAGAGTTTTGAAGCTTGTTCTGGTTGCACTTTACGTTTATTAATATTTTATTAAAGGTGAACTCAAGACTCAACAACGTACACACATACAATTAATAAACAACAACCAAAACACTCTTATTTTAATGTTTTTAAGACTTGTGATGAACCAAGCAAGACTCTTGTGAAAATTACTACCATGTTCCTCCTCACTAAAGTGAGATTCCACATCATGCCCATTAGCATGAGGGTTGTGCCCTTGCACGACAAATACCAATTCATTTCATACAAAATATTCCCAACTGAACCCTACATGTGTTGTGGCTTACGTGAGCTAACCCTTCACATGTGGTAAAATAAATAGTACAACGAAGTACGAATAATTGGCTCAAAGTATGCTAGACATCCCGTACAATAGCATAAAAATAAATAATCCATCCATTGCATGTGAAACAAACCATACGTGCGTAAATATTGAACAACATGATTGACAATGAAATCCATACTCATAATCATCTCAACATGCTTGTTCAATCAACAATTCAATAATTCCAATAATATTAATCCACACGATCGTTCACCAAAACATATATGAATCCACATAATATAATTCACATCATCAACAATCATGTAATGTCCTTGACAAAAAGTGTGGTCGCCCTAGACTTGTACGTACCTTGAATACCTAAGCGTAGGGGCCACTTTGCAACAACGAGCACTCACTCAGAAATCACCTCCTATTAAAAAAATAATGAAACTTAAATTATTTCCAAGTTCATTAAATTTCCAGCAACTTTATAAAATCTAAAACCTTATTTAAACTTTAGAATTCAATCGTTTTTCAAAATATAATCGTCTCAATTTGCAAAACCAATCCCTAGTACGAAAACGTACTTTTTCCGCCTTTAAAATCAATAAAAATCAACACTTTAAGCCTTTATTCAAATCTGAAAATATAATTGATTATCATAATTAAAATCATCACCTAATTATGCTAATCAATTGACTCATTAGGTCTAGATTAAAATCCTAACTTGAAAATCCCATTAAAACCAATTTATCATCATAAAAATCAATTCTTTATTCAATAAACGAATCTGAAAATTCATTATTTAATAATTAAAACAAGCCTAATGAATCACAACACGTAAATCCTCAAAGCACGGTGTTCATAACCGATTCCCAGCATTTTAATCATCCAAAACAATATTAATATTATAATTTAAAATACGGAATTGAAATAGAATATGTAAGGAAGAAGAGAATTATACCAATCCGGCCTATAGCACGGAACAACCACGAATTAGAGTGATTGGGCCAAAAGGAATTGAATTACGAATACGAACAACACACACACACACACATCCGTGTGTGCACGCGCAGGGACGAAGGGACGCAGCAGCGCTGGCGTGCGGGACAGGGAAACACGGCACGCTGGGCGCGCGCGAGGAGGGGCGAGAGAGTAGGGGCACAGCGCGCGCTGGCGCGAGAGAGCGAGCGAAGGAGAGCGGGTGTGGCTGGCGCAAGCAACACACACAGCAACAACAACAATGGCACAGCAGCAGCGCAAGGGGCGCGCTGGCTAGGCTCGAGCAAGAGAGTGGGCGAGAATGTGGGGCGAGCAACAAGGGAACGAGCAGCACACGAGGCACGAAGTTCTCGTGCTGTGCGTGCGGGTGAACCGGACCAAAGAGGAGAGAGAAAGAGGAGTGTGGGGCAAGAAAGGAAGGGAGGCTTTAATGAAAAATAAGGGGTTCATTTAATGAGGAGAGTCCTATTTATTGGCTCTCAAATCCCTAGTGGACTAGGCTTGGAAATTTAGAATTGGGCTTAGCAATTAAATGATTGGGCTAGCCAAGAGCTTGGAATTAAATTCTTTTGATTGGGCTCGTTTAATAAAACGAATTGGACTTTTCATTAAAACCCAAAACCTTTGAAATCACTTGCAACCCATTTAATTTTCCGACTCAAGAATTAAATTCGTTTCGTAATTAATTAAAATAATAAATATTCTAATTAATTAAAATACATTTAAATATTATTTAAATGCGAATTAATTTCCAAAAATCTTAAAATGCTTTGTAAATATAATAAAATATATTAATAAATATTATAAAAATACGAGGTATTACAGTCTACCCTCCTTAAAAGAAGTTTCGTCCCGAAACTTGGGTTCGAAAATCAAAATTTAACTCAAAACTTGAGACTTTATGAGACTTTTAATGCGTGCATTTGCAAAAATTTTAAGTTGTTGTACTCTTTACATGATTAAACAGGACAATAATAAGCGCAAATTCAATAGAAAGCACTAAATTGAGCATAAAATAGGGGAAAACAAGGTAAAAAGCGCGAAATTCTACCGCACTCTACCCCCCTTAAAAGACACGAGTTACGACCCCGTAACTCAACTAACCTCGGGAAAAAGCTCGGGATATTTCTTTCTCATTTCGTCCTCTGCTTCCCAAGTTGCTTCCTTAGATTCTTGATTAGACCACAACACTTTGACAATTTTCACATCTTTAGTACGCGTACTACGCACTTTGCTATCAAGATTTTGACAGGTCTTTCCTCAAAGGTTAAACTTTGGTCTAATTCTATGGTCTCCGGTTGCAACACATGAGATTTATCCGGGATATATTTCCTTAACTGAGATATGTGGTGAAGGAAATAATGCCCTTGGTCCAAGTATGCATATAACGTTAAGTCTAATAAATGCGGTTCAGTATTAATTGACAAGTTAATTAATTCAGTGAGATCAAGTGAGCTTAATGCCTAGCTAGAGGCCGCTTCAGTTCAAGTGGAATTAATTATATTAATCCACAGCTTACTCTTGACTGAACCCGTAGGGTCACACAAATAGTACGTAAACAGATCAAGTATTTAATGGAATTAAATACTCCATCTATGGATATTCGGAATCGACAGATCTTGGTTTCAGTGGGAGCTGAGATCGTCAAAGGCAATAAATGAATACTCCGGAAACGATGATATTGCCGGAAACGGAAATATGGATCGTATCGGAAATATAAATATTATCCAAGTCGTAGATGTTGTCGGAAACGGAAACATGGTACGTATAGGAAAATATTATTGGAAATGGAAATATTGCCGGAATCGGAAATATTGCCGGAAACGGAAATATTGTCAGAATCGGAAATATTATCGAAATCGGAAAATAATTCCGGAGACGGAAATATTAAATATTTGTTCGAAACGGAAATTAATTCCGGAATCGGAAATGTTAAATATTGTTCGTATCAGAAATGAATTCCGGAATCGAGAATTTAACCGGAAGCGTATCGTACGAATTAGCATCGGACTAGGCCTGCCAGACGAAGGCCCAACACGAAGTCGGGCCATCGCCCAACAAGCCAAGCGCAACAACCACACGCCAAGCAACGACCAGGCCCAGCGCAAAAGCCAGGCCCAACAGAAGCTTGGGCGCGCGCACGGATAAGGCTGCGACGAGTGGGCCTTGCGCTGTGCGCTCGGCGTGGGCCGCAAGGCCTGCGTGCGGGCATGCGGTGCTTGTGCGCCACTCGTGTGTGTTACTCGGAATCCTAAGGCTACCGGGATTTGTAATATGATTAAATCTAATCCTAATAGATAATGTTTGTTTAATTAGAGTCCTAGTAGGATTATAATGAAATAGATTTGTATTCTAATAGGATTATAATTCCTTTCCATAAACTCTATAAATAGGTGCCTAGGGTCACATATTTACATCGAGAATTGAAGTATTCAAAGGTAAGATTTTCAAGCAAAAATCAGCCACATACACTTTCCCTATTTAGCCGAAATTTATAGTACCTTAAGGGCGATTCTAGTTGGTCAATCTTAAGGCGGATCCGGACGTGCTGTGGACTATCTACGGAGGGACGACACTTGGAGTCCTAAAGACTTGTTCTTGTTCGGTTCGGGCGCAGCTAGGGAGGGCACGCTACAAAGTGTATGCATCTGAATTATGCTAAATGATTATGTGTAAATAATATGTTTCCTGGCATTAAGGTTTTTCCGCATGATTTATGTTTTTTCATATGTATCATAACCTAACAGTGGTATCACGAAACTCTTATTATTTTCATAATCTAAATTGCATGAACATGGTTAAATTTTACAAATTTGCAAGGAATTAAAGGGGTGATTAGTTTTCGTAATTAATTACAAATTGCGTTTCTTTAATTATATGTACGCAGTTTTTCGGCAGAATATTCGTTACTCAACCAAATCGAGTGATTTTTGTGTCAATTTCGCATGTAAAAGGCATTCTAAAATTTTGATAAAATTAATATTTTCCGGCCGAACCCAGAATTCCCAAATTCAAAGCCTAACTATGACTTTTCGGAGGTTTAAGTTTTTCGAACGCAAAAGTTTGTAAATTTAAGATGTTAAATTAAGTATTTGCGATTCTTGTTGATAAAT
This sequence comes from Spinacia oleracea, assembly GCF_020520425.1. Lineage (NCBI taxonomy): Eukaryota > Viridiplantae > Streptophyta > Magnoliopsida > Caryophyllales > Amaranthaceae > Spinacia > Spinacia oleracea. Next base: position 51,252,942 of record NC_079490.1, read on the forward strand.
CTTGAGTTTTTAATTGACCTACAGTATATGTTTAACAATTATGAATGCCTAGACTTGTTAATTATACAACCTAATTTGTAATTAAGATTAATTTGTTGAAATTCGAATAATTTAGAATTGGTTTGTTTTTCATAATTAATTAATAATTTAATTAGGTATCCATGATTAAAATCCACCATAAAAATTGTTAATTTATGTTAAATTTTAAATTTTTATGACCTAGATTTGAATCTATGTTAATCGGAAATTAATTGATTAATAAATTTTCGATTTTTCGCCGTAAAATTATGAAATTAATATGATTTATTAATTTGTCATTAATTTTGAATTAAAAATTTTAAATTTTTATAAAGCACACCCATAAATCTTGCACGCACAAAGCAATGGACGCTACGTGTTACCCTTAAGGGGTGTTGTATAGTGCGGGCACGCGACGACGAGCAAGGGAGCTCGTCGCCCGTGCGGTACAATGCAGCGAGCAAGGGACATGGCGTACGAGCACAAGGCAGCACGCTGCCCTTGTGTCGAGTGCCGTGTGCAGCGTGGGCGAAGGGGCAAGGGCGAAGGCATTGGCGCAAAGCCAGGCGAGCAGTCGCGTGTAGGCAGCGAGCATGCTGCGCCACAGCGCGCGCTGCAGCGCCCAGCGAAGCATCCAGACGCGTCGAATTGAGCGGGCTGCGCGTAGCGTGGCCTGGGCTTGCTGCGTTGCGTGTGGCCTGCTCGCGTATGCCATACGATTAGTCGTGCGGGGCGATGCGGCCTCGTAGCTCGATGGGGCTTGGGCGCAAGCCCTAGTGCCTAGTCTTGAGACGATTGATACGTTTTGATATTAATTTAGGAATTTCTGTTCGGAAATAATTTTAATTAATTTTAAAATTAATAATTAAAATTGTTTTCTCGGATTTTAATTTTGAATATTATAATTATTATAAAATTTATTTATACTAATTATTTTACTAAAATTAAACCTTGAATTAATTTAAATTTATTTAATTCAACTAAAAAATAAATTAAATAAAATGGATTCAATTATAAATTTATACGAGCTTTAAATTTTAATTAAATTTGTATGTTTCCGGTTAGACTAGAAATACATTTTTATGTTTAAAATTAGTAAAGCATATGAATTTATTGGTTTAAGTGGGAGCAATTTTAGTCATAAACTCTTTATTAGGTCTACAAATCCTTTAAGGTTAAACAACTTCATTAGAATTAATAAGGACTGAATAATTGGTAGATTATTGGTGCCCTTGATTAATTGCTGCAAATATTTATGTGATGCATACAATGTGTTTTTACTAACCAATTATGTGGGTCATTCATGATAATGAATGGGTGAATTGTATATATTGTATATGTATTGTTTTGCAGGTTATGAAGTGACTAGTATGGCCCAAATAGGATAGAAAATATGGTCTGCGTACCATTAATTTGAATGTAATTGGTCTAAAGCACCAAATTTGTTTTTCAATTCAAATATGGTCTGCGTGTTAGGTTATGATACATATGACAATTCATAAATCATGCGGAAAAACCATAAAGCCAGGAAAGCATATTATTTACACATAATCATTTAGCATAGTTTAGATGCATACACTTTGTTGCGTGTCCTCCCTAGCTGCGCCCGAACCGAACAAGAACAAGTCTTTAGGACTCCAAGTGTCGTCCCTCCGTAGATAGTCCACAGCACGTCCGGATCCGCCTTAAGCTTGACCAACTAGGATCGCCCTTAAGGTACTTAGAATTTTCGGCTATTGTAGGCAATTGTATGACTGAATTTTTGCTCTCAAAAATCACTTTGAATACTTGAATCGTATATACAAATAATGACCCTAGGCCCTTATTTATAGAGGTATGGAAAAGGAATTGTAATCCTATTAGGATACGAATTAATTAAACTAGAATCCTAATAGAATTCTTTATTTAATTAATTCATCCTTTTAGGTTTAGGAATTTAATCATATGTCGAAACCTGATAGCTTTAGGATTCGTATAGCACACAAACACACACACGCATGCACAGCAGCTCATGAGGGGCGCCATGCGCGCGCGCGCAGCCCGCGAGCTCGCAGCCCATTGCCACGAGGCCCACACGCTGCCGCAGCCTTGGCGCGCGCTGGGCCTGCCTTGCGGTGGGCCTGGCGCAGCCTTGGCTGGTGCGTTGTGGCGCGCTGGCTTGCTGGGCGATGGCCCGGCTTCGTGCTGGGCCTTCGTCTGGCAGGCCTCGTCCGATGCTAATTCGTACGATACGCTTCCGATTAATTTCCCGATTCCGGAATTCATTTCCGATACGAACAATATTTAATATTTCCGATTCCGGAATTAATTTCCGTTTTGAACAAATATTTAATATTTCCGTTTCCGGAATTATTTTCCGATTCCGATAATATTTCCGATTCTGACAATATTTCCGTTTCCGGCAATATTTCCGATACTGGCAATATTTCCATTTCCGATAATATTTTCCGATACGTACCATGTTTCCGTTTCCGGCAACATCTACGACTTGGATAATATTTATATTTCCGATACGATCCATATTTCCGTTTCCGACAATATCATCGTTTCCGGAGTATTCATTTCTTGCCTGTGACGACCTCAGCTCCCACTGAAACCAAGATCCGTCGATTCCGAATATCCATAGATGGAGTATTTAATGCCATTAAATACTTGATCCGTTTACGTACTATTTGTGTGACCCTACGGGTTCAGTCAAGAGTAAGCTGTGGATTAATATCATTAATTCCACTTGAACTGAAGCGGCCTCTAGCTAGGCATTCAGCTCACTTGATCTCACTGAATTATTAACTTGTTAATTAATACTGAACCGCATTTATTAGACTTAACATAGAATGCATACTTGGACCAAGGGCACTATTTCCTTCAGTCTCCCACTTGTCTTTAGGGACAAGTGTGCATTTCCTTATTCCTTTGTCGCTCGATGCTTGCTCTTGAACATAAGGTAAGAGTTGTCATCCTTATTATGTCCAGAGGTGTTCCTCGATTTCAGAGTTCAACTGATCAAATAAACAGATAATCATAGCCTATGATTCATCCGAGCACGGCCATGCATTTCACAGTTTCTAGCTCTCCGAGTGGCCTTGTACAACTTTTAAGCATTTCATCCCGATTTATGGGAGGACAATCCCAATCTTGCGATCTTGAGATTAGACTTCGTTTGATAGGTGATTACCTGAGCGTTGCCTTTATAGCCTCCTTTTACGGTGCGACGGTTGGTCAACGTCAAAGCAACCAGTTCTCAAACAAGTAATCTCAAATCACTCACGTATTGAGGATTTAGTGTCTAATAATTTTAATGAAATTTACTTATGACAGATTTTCATCTCTTACAGTAAAGTTTCATAGGTCTTGTCCGATACTAGTCTTCCCAAAGCAAGTATCTATGCAAATGATTATGACATTGCCATGTCTACATAGTTCAAGAAATAGAACTACTAGTCATCTTGCATTCTAGTCGTCTAACGTTTTCTATGCGTCCAATTTTATAGAAAACTCCGACCAGGGACCATTCTCAACTTTTGACATTCAAGTTCACTTGATAGACATTTCTTAGTCACAGGACTGGTCCTGACAGTCTATCTTGAATATTTCGTCAAATTGAAGGGACTCATCATTTAATACTAAATCAAGATTAAATGGAATATGAAAATACATTTCATATATGATAAATGTTCAACCCCAATGTTTTACAACCATGGGCCTTAAACCCATCTTTAAAACAGTTCATGGAATTTCAAAGCTATGTTTGATTTCCAGTGCTACAATGTGAGGGTTGCTTCTCACTTGTTGCATAGGTTTAGTTATCATGCCTTGCCAATCTTAATATCCTTTTCATCGAATGATTTTCGAGATATGATGATAAGATCTTTTGAGTTTGTTTATTATGTGATCTAGTCTTTCTTACTTAAATAGTGGTTCTACGCATTTTGCAATGAAGAACCATCAAGTTAGCAGACATGTGATCCACCCAAGTTCAATGAAGAACTCTTTAATATAAACAACTCTATTTTATTGCTTCTAAGGCAATAAGTACTTTTACTTCAACTGTATAGGTTGCTAGTGATGCTTTGTTTGGATTTACTTATCCAAGCAGTTCACAGATATGCGGAAGACTTTCCAACTATATCTTAGAACTTAGAAATTTAATTTCCCACGCAACAACTCATGGTCTCCAATCCATGTTGCCATTTCAAATCACGATGCTCTATGGCTCGTCTTTGTCAATGGTTAACTCCATAGGGTCTTGCTTGATCCTTTGCCAGTGTTTATGCGTGTAGCATCAATATTTAGCACATCTTTATTTCCTTGAATCAAGAACTATTCCTATGTACCCTTTTAAGTACCATAAGTATTCTTGATCTCAATCTAGTTGATCTTTACTTAGATCAATAGAGATTGGTATATGTTCGTCATGCCTAAAGTCATACGATACATTTTTGGCGATCCTCATATTATATCATACATGATAAATTCTTTTGCAGAATAATTCTCAATTGAATTGTATTCATGTAACTTTAGCTCATTCAATTTCAGTAGATACTGAATCCAGCTAAATTCTTTGACATATAATATAGGTTAAGAATCTCACTTAGATCCTTTGATGTTTTAACTTAGTAAATGCTTATACATAGTTCAAACATTCTTTTACTTAGATTTATTCACATGGGTCGAATATCTCCAATGGAGTATTTCGTGTTTGATTTAGTAAATGCCATTACTTAATCCAAAACAATATTATAAGATCTTTGTAAATAGATCTTAGTACCCAGTATGTACTAAGTTTCGCCTTGGTCCATCATTGATGAATAATCTCAAATCTAAGTATTTAGCATTTGAATGTTATTTCACAATAGAGAGATATGTGTGTGATACACATAGGACCAATTAAGTTTTATGTACTCCCACTAAACTTCTTATATATCTATAAGAATCATGTACATTTTATGAAACTAAAATACTTATTAGCTTCACTAAAATACATGTCTAATTCCCAATTGCTTGCTTAAATCTGTACTTAGATTTTATAAACTAGCTTTTCTTTTCAAGCATTTATTTGGATCCACAAATCCTATGACATACCATGTACATAGTTTCTTCCAACATTTGACTGAGGAAGATGTTTTGTCATCCAATTGCCATATGTACCAATATGCAATCATTGCTTGAATTATAGACTTAAGCATTACGATTTTGCATGAGGTTTCAACACAATCCACATCGTGAATTTGCTTGTAACCTTTAGCAACTAATCTAGCTTTGTGTGTGAACACAATTTCATGTTTGATGGTTTTTATCCTTAAAACAAACTTTGCAACCAATAGGTGTGAAACTATTCTTCCAAATCAACAAAATTTCAATTTTGTCATCAAAACATTGAGTATGTTTTATGGCCTCTAACCATTTAAAACATTTGAGTCTATATATGGCCTCTAACCATTTTAGGGAATCTGGGTTTCGTCATAGCTTTCTTACAAGTCACAAACTCATTAATCTACATGATAATAGTTTAACTGCAAGTTGTAGGTTTCTTCACTATCTAATAGAAGAATTGCATAGTTTCAGTGACCTGAACTCCATGTTTCTTCACTATCTAATAGAAGAATCTCATAGTTTCAGTGACTTGAACTCTATGCCTACAAGGGTATAGAACATCAAACAACAGAATATCAATAGCCACTTAAAAGTCCTTTGAATATTCTGTTCTCCTTGAAGCACTTGTAAAGTCTTCTAAGAGATGTCTATTCTTTAAAGCCACTTCTAAAGTCCTTAAAGAATACGTGTTCGGATTTTCTAAAGAACTTCGAAAAGCCTCCGGAATGTCCGTTTATGTTTGTTGTTCGCCTCGAAGACTTTCGAGGTCATTTTTCTCCCACTTGTCATTTTGGAAACGAATCTCCAAAAGGACATTATTTCGAGCAAACAAACATTATGTTCTCAAAAATTCGTGGTAGAAACAATACCCTTGTGTCTCATTTGAATAAATCACAATGAAACATATATCTATACTTGGGCCTTAGTTTGTCGAATAACAAACACTAAGCTCCCACTGAGTTTTGCAACTCTCTAGATATATTTTATGAAAAGTTATTCTGAAATTACTTTTCAATAGCTTTGACGAATTTGGTTTAGTTTGGTGGTAGTTGAGCATTTTGTTTTAGAAATTATAGGAAAAGTCTTTATGATTCATCATTAATCGAATCAAGTACTAATTGACTTCGATTATTCCAACTAAGATATGCCATATCTTATGGACCTAGATTGTGAAATTACAACACACAACCATTGATGATCATATTTGGTCTCAAGTAATCATCAACATGATCTAACCTAGATCTTTATGATTTCTTGCCAAGTGGATTTTATACTTCTGAATCTTGGAACTACCCAAACAGATTCAACTTATATCACATTTGAGTCAATAAACCTATATTCACTCAAATCCATGTGAAATAATAAAGTCATAAAATCTTTCTTTAGATTTGAACTCTATTGTCTAGGCGTTCTAACAATAGTTCATATCTTTTGTTACTTTCAACAAGTAAGACTAGTCGTCTTAAATTGATCTAGAAATCAATGAACTTTCAAAAGTCCATTAAAATAGAGCTTTTGAATGTTAACTTGTTGATATGGTCTAAGCAACAATGCCAAAGATTAGTGGAACTCAAATCAAGGGTTTGATTTGAACCTAGTAAAGTTTTTATTTTTAAAGAGTTGTTTGTTTTAATCAAGCATATTGACTCAACCCGTAAATGACCATTTCATTCAAATAAACAAACAAACATTGTTTTTGTTTTTCTGAATGTGAGTCTTTCTGTGTTTGAAACAGAAATTTAGGTATGCTGATTATGGAACAAAATATCCATTAAGTTCCAGCCTTTGAAAGGACTTAAAACAAACTAGATGACCCTACAACTAATATAGCATTGCCATGCTTCATTTCCCACTTGTAGGTCATTAGTGTAGCCTAGCTTCCATTGTTTGAGTTATTACCGAAGTAAGAACCTCAAGCGGTATATGATACCAAGGAAGTTTGATTGCTAGGTCACTTCTCTTTAAACATAAACTTATAGGTAGAAACGGAATCGTAAATTCCTTTCATTTGTTCCTTGTTTTCCTATTTCTTGTACCCTTTCTTATAGTCTTAAGAATTGAATTCTATAGTGTTGACTTTTATACTTTGTTAGACATGTCCGATGTCATTCCAACAGAGTTCTTACCATTTTATTTATGTTGAATATTCTGTTTCAACTAGATGATCTTACCAGAAGCTTCTAAAGTTCTCTAAGCATCAATCTTATTCGACTGTCTAGGGACTAGACTCATTCGAGAATTAAATCGACAAAGATATTAGGTTGTTAACCATTGGTAAAGCTGAGTGTTTAAACTCAAAGCTTTATGATCTCAAAACTACATTGTATTTTGAATTCACAAGCACCAATCGGTTTGCCATTCGACTTTGATACTCGAAAACAACCATAAAAGTCGCTAAAAGAAACGTATATTTTAAATCGCTCATTTTCTCTCATTTCCGTGAATCGTTCTTGAATTCCTACCAATCGAGGAAATTTACTGTTACCTTTCTAAAAGGATTTATTGCAGTGCAAGATATTTAATTATAAACAATAATTAAAACATACATTGAAGCATGCAAAGTCTAAACATTTATCATGAATAATAACTTGAAAATGAAAGCAATCATGCAATTTAAACAAGTCATTAGCATTTTATTCGAATTATGTGTTCCGGCAGGTGTGAATAAAATGATTCAAAGACCCTAAAACCATTGAAGAATTAAGCACAGTTTGTCGACTCAATTCTAAAACATTTTAGGTAAGCAAAAGCCTTTTGCTAATAGTCTAGAAACTATTCTTGGTTGATAGGTACGTCTAAGAACTTATTAGGTAAACCTATCGATTTTGCCACGACATAAAAGGACTCCTTACTTATATCGTTGAGTTTCACCAAAACTAACATGTACTCACAATTATTTGTGTACCTTGCCCCTTTAGGACCAATAAGTAACACCTCGCTGAGCGAAAACTATTACTAGATTGATGTAAAGGATATCCAAGCAAGTGTATATTTTGGCATGACACCTTATAACTCAATTTTTAAGTTTGGAACTTAAGGCTCTTACTATGTTGGTTAGATTTTAAGTGAACTAAAATCCTTAATCATGCAACATAATCAAGCCACAATCTCATGCATAATTAAGACATATTTAAAGCAATAAATAACTTAAAGCATGCATAAGATAAATGTGATCTAGTATGGCCCGACTTCATCTTGAAGCTTTAACTTCAAAGTCCGTCTTGAAAATCTCCGTGGGAGGCATCATTTTCTTCAAATAGGATAAGCTATAATTAAAACTAATTACAACTATTTGATGGTACGCAGACCATATTTGAATTGAAAAACAACTTTGGTACTTTAGACCAATTACATTCAAATTAATGGTACGCAGACCATATTTTCTATCCTATTTGGGCCATACTAGTCACTTCATAACCTGCAAAACAGTACATATACAATATATACCATTCACCCATTCATTATCATGAATGGCCCACATAGCTGGTTAGTAAAACACATTATGCATCACATAAACATTTGCAGCAATTAATCAAGGGCACCAATAATCTACAAATTATTCAGTCCTTATTAATTCTAATCAAGTTGTTTTAACCTTAAGGATTTGTAGACCTAATCAAGAGTTTATAACTAAAAAGGGCTCCCACTTAAACCAATAAATTCATATGCTTTACTAATTTTAAACATAAAAATGTATTTCTAGTCTAACCGGAAACATACAAATTTAATTAAAATTTAAAGCTCATATAAATTTATAATTGAATCCAAAAAGTTTAATTTAATTTCAATCGTATTTAAATTAATTCATGATTTTAATTTTAGTAAAATAATTAGAATAAATAAAATTTATTATAATTACAATATTCAAAATTAAAATCCAAGAAAATAATTTAAATGATTAATTTTAAAATTAATTAAAATTACGTAAACTGAAAATTTCAAATTAAAATTTCAAAACGATCTAATCGAAACGCAACAATCCCACGCAACGCACGCCCATGGGCCACACGCACACAACCATCGCTGGCCATGTGCGTGCAGCCCATGCGCTGCGTCACATCGCTGCTGCTCACCATCGCAAGGCATCAATCGAACACGCGAGCTGGTGCTCGCTGCGCGCGCCAGCGCTCGATGCACGCGAGCCATCGCTCGCTGCGCTCGCTTGCCAGCGCTCGATCCATGCGAGCCATCGCTCGCTGCGCGCCTGCCTTTCCCGCACGCGAGCTTGCGCTCATCGCACGAAGCAGCAGTATGCGAGCTGGCGCTCGCTGCGCGCGAGCCATCGACGTTGTGCGTAGCGCTCGTGGCACGCGAGCTTGCGCTCGCTGCGCGCGAGGCTCCGCATGCTTGCGCGAGGCAGTGCGCGCTGTGGCGCAGCACGCTTGCTGCCCACACGCGACTGCTCGTGCCTTGCTCTCGCCCCTGCCCACACGCCCATTGCTCACAGCCCACGACACAAGGCAGGGCTGCTGCCTTGTGCTCGTGCACCATGCCCTTGCTCGCTGCATTCGTACCGCATGGGCGACGAGCTCCCTTGCTCGTCGTCGCATGCCCGCACTATACAACACCCCTTAAGGGTAACACGTAGCGTCCATTGCTTTGTGCGTGCAAGTTATATGAGCGAGTCGCATAAAATTAAAAATTTATATTCAAAATTAATGACAAATTAATAAATAATATTAATTTCATAATTTTAGGGCGAAAAATCGAAAATTTATTATTTAATTGATTTCCGATTAACATGGATTCAAGTCTAGGTCATAAAAATTTAAAATTTAACATAAATTTACAATTTTTATGGTGGTTTTTAATCATAGGTATCTAATTAAATTATAACTAATTATGAAAATCAAATTAATTCTAAATTATTCCAATTTTCAACAAATTAATCATAATTACAAATTAGATTGCATAATTAACAAGACTAGGCATTCAAACTTGTTAAACATATACAGTAGGTCAATCAAAAATTCAAGATTTATCAACAAGAATCGCAAATATTTAATTTAACATCTTAAATTTACGAAATTTTGCATTCGAAAAACTAAAACCTCCGAAAAGTCATAGCTAGGCTTCGAATTTGAGAATTCTGGGTTCGGCCGAAAAATACTAATTTTGTCAAAATTTTAGAATGCCTTTTACATGCGGAATTGACACAAAAATCACTCGATTTGGATGAGTAACGAAGAAACTGCCGAAAAACTGCGTACGTATAATTAAATAAACGCAATTTGCAATTAATTAACAATTACGAAAATTAATCACCCCTTTTAATTCTTGCAAATTTGTAATATTTAACCATGTTTATGCAATTTAGATTATGAAAATAATAAGAGGCTCTGATACCACTGTTAGGTTATGATACATATGACAATTCATAAATCATGCGGAAAAACCATAAAGCTAGGAAAGCATATTATTTACACATAATCATTTAGCATAGTTTAGATGCATACACTTTGTTGCGTGCCCTCCCTAGCTGCGCCTGAACCGAACAAGAACAAGTCTTTAGGACTCCAAGTGTCGTCCCTCCGTAGATAGTCCACAGCACGTCCGGATCCGCCTTAAGCTTGACCAACTAGGATCGCCCTTAAGGTACTTAGAATTTTCGGCTATTGTAGGCAATTGTATGACTGAATTTTTGCTCTCAAAAATCACTTTGAATACTTGAATCGTATATACAAATAATGACCCTAGGCCCTTATTTATAGAGGTATGGAAAAGGAATTGTAATCCTATTAGGATACGAATTAATTAAACTAGAATCCTAATAGAATTCTTTATTTAATTAATTCATCCTTTTAGGTTTAGGAATTTAATCATATGTCGAAACCTGATAGCTTTAGGATTCGTATAGCACACAAACACACACACGCATGCACAGCAGCCCACGAGGGGCGCCATGCGCGCGCGCGCAGCCCGCGAGCTCGCAGCCCATTGCCACGAGGCCCACACGCTGCTGCAGCCTTGGCGCGCGCTGGGCCTGCCTTGCGGTGGGCCTGGCGCAGCCTTGGCTGGTGCGTTGTGGCGCGCTGGCTTGCTGGGCGATGGCCCGGCTTCGTGCTGGGCCTTCGTCTGGCAGGCCTCGTCCGATGCTAATTCGTACGATACGCTTCCGATTAATTTCCCGATTCCGGAATTCATTTCCGATACGAACAATATTTAATATTTCCGATTCCGGAATTAATTTCCGTTTCGAACAAATATTTAATATTTCCGTTTCCGGAATTATTTTCCGATTCCGATAATATTTCCGATTCTGACAATATTTCCGTTTCCGGCAATATTTCCGATACCGGCAATATTTCCATTTCCGATAATATTTTCCGATACGTACCATGTTTCCGTTTCCGGCAACATCTACGACTTGGATAATATTTATATTTCCGATACGATCCATATTTCCGTTTCCGGCAATATCATCGTTTCCGGAGTATTCATTTCTTGCCTGTGACGATCTCAGCTCCCACTGAAACCAAGATCCGTCGATTCCGAATATCCATAGATGGAGTATTTAATGCCATTAAATACTTGATCCGTTTACGTACTATTTGTGTGACCCTACGGGTTCAGTCAAGAGTAAGCTGTGGATTAATATCATTAATTCCACTTGAACTGAAGCGGCCTCTAGCTAGGCATTCAGCTCACTTGATCTCACCGAATTATTAACTTGTTAATTAATACTGAACCGCATTTATTAGACTTAACATAGAATGCATACTTGGACCAAGGGCACTATTTCCTTCACTGCGTACCATCAAATAGTTGTAATTAGTTTAATTATAGCTTATCCTATTTAAAGAAAATGGCGCCTCCCAGGGTGAAATTCAATACGAAGTTTCCAATCCATTTTCAAGACGGACTTTGAAGTTGAAGCTTCAAGATGAAGTCGGGCCATACTAGATCACATTTATGTTATGCATGCTTTAAGTTATTTATTTCTTTTAAATATGTCTTAAATATGCATGAGATTGAAGCTTGATTATGTTGTATGATTAAGGATTTTAGTTCACTTAAAATCTAACCAACATAGTAAGAGCCTTAAGTTCCAAACTTAAAAATTGAGTTAAAAGGTGCCATGCCAAAATAACACTTACTTGGATAACCTTTACATCAATCTAGTAATAGATTACGCTCAGCGAGGTGTTACTTATTGATCCTAAAGGGGTAAGGTACACAAATAATTGTGAGTACATGTTAGTTTTGGTGAAACTCAACGATATAAGTAAGGAGTCCTTTTATGTCGTGGCAAATTCGATAGATTTTCCTAATAAGTTCTTAGACGTACCTATCAACCAAGAGTAGTTTCTAGACTATTAGCAAAAGGCTTTTGCTTACCTAAAAGATTTTAGAATTGAGTCTAAATACATAATGTGCTTAATTCTTCAATGGTTTTTAGGGTCTTGGAATCATTTTATTCACACCTGCCGGAACACATAACTTGAATAAAATGCCAATAACTTGTTTAAATTGCATGATTGCTTTAATTTTCAAGTTATTACTCATGATAAATGTTTAGACTTTGCCTGCTTCAATGTATGTTTTAATTATTGTTTATAATTAAATATCTTGCACTGCAGTAAATCCTTTTAGAAAGGTAACAGTAAATTTCCTCGATTGGTAGTGAATCCAAGAACGATTCACTGAAATGTGAGAAAATGAGCAATTTAAAATGTACGTTTCTTTTAGCGACTTTTATGGTTGTTTTCGAGTATCAAAGTCGAATGGCGAACCGATTGGTGCTTGTGAATTCAAAATACAATGTAGTTTTGAGATCATAAAGCATTGAGTTTAAACGCTCAGCTTTACCAATGGTTAACAACCTAAAATCTTTTTTCCATTTAATTCTCGAATGAGTCTAGTCCCTAGACATTCGAATAGATCGATGCTTAGAGAACTTTAGAAGCTTCTGGTAAGATCATCTAGTTGAAACAAAAATATTCAATATAAAATGGTAAGAACTTTGGAATGACATTGGACATGTCTAACAAAGTATAAAAGTCAACACTGGAGAATTCAATTCTTAAGGCTATTAGAAAGGGTACAAGAAATAGGAAAACAAAGGAACAAATGAAAGGAATTTATAATTCCGTTTCTACCTATAAGTTTATGTTTAAATAGAAGTGACCTAGCAATCAAACTTCCTTGGTATCATATACCGCTTGAGGTTCTTACTTCGGTAATAACTCAAACAATAGAAGCTAGGCTACACTAATGGCCTACAAGTGGAAAATAAAGCATGGCAATGCTACATAGTTGTAGGGTCATCTAGTTTGTTTTAAGTCCTTACAAGGCTGGAACTTAATGGCTATTTTGTTCCATAATCAGCATACCTAAATTTCTGCTTCAAACACAGATAGACTCACATTCAGAAGAACAAAAACAATGCTTGTTTGTTGGTTTATTTGAATGAAATGGTCATTTATGGGTTGAGTCAATATGCTTGATTCAAAACAAACAACTCTTTAACAATAAAAACTTTACTAGGTTCAAATCAACCCCTTGATTTGAGTTCCACTAATCTTTGGCATTGTTGCTTAGACCATAACAACAAGTTAACATTCAAAAGCTCTATTTTGATGGACTTTTGAAAGTTGGTTGGTTTCTAGATAAATTCAAGACAAGCTAGTCTTACTTGTTGAAAGTAACAAAAGATATGAACTATTGTTAGAACGCCTAGACAATAGAGTTCAAAGCTAAAAAAATATTTTATGACTTTATTATTTCACATGGATTTGAGTGAATATAGGTTTATTTACTCAATGTGATATAAGTTTGAATCTGTTTGGCTAGTTCAAAGATTCAGAAGTATAAAATCCACTTGGCAAGAAATCATAAAGATCTAGGTTAGATCATGTTGATGATTACTTAAGTCAAGAATGATCATCAATGATTGTGTGTAGTAAAATTCACAATCTAGCTCCATAAGATATGGCATATCTAAGTTGGAATGATCGAAGTCAATTAGTACTTGATTCGGTCAATTATGATTCATAAAGACTTTTCCTATAATTTCTAAAACAAAATGCTCAACTACCACCAAACTAAACCAAATTCGTCAAAGCTATTGAAAAGTAATTTCAGAATATCTTTTCATAATATATCTAAAGAGTTCCTAAACTTAGTGGGAGCTTAGTGTTTGTTATTCAACAAACTAAGGCCCAAGTATAGATATACGTTTCATTGTGATTTATTCAAATGAGACACAAGGGTATTGTTCCTACCACGAATTTTTGAGAACATAATGTTTGTTTGCTCGAAATAATGTCCTTCTGGAGATTCGTTTCCAAAATGACAAGTGGGAGAAAATGGACCTCGAAAGTCTTCGAGGCGAACAACAAACATAAATGGACATTCTGGAGGCTTTTCGGAGTTCTTTAAAAAATCTGAACACTTATTCTTTAAGCACTTTAGAAGTGGCTTTAAAGAATAGACATGTCTTAGAAGACTTTACAAGTGCTTCAAGGAGAACAGAATATTCAAAGGACTTTCAATTGGCTATTGATATTCTATTGTTTGATGTTCTATACCCAAGTAGGCATAGAGTTCAAGTCACTGGAACTATGAGATTCTTCTATTAGATAGTGAAGAAACATGGAGTTCAGGTCACTTAAGCTATGCGATTCTTCTATTAGATAGTGAAGAAACCTACAACTTGCAGTCAAACTATTATCATGAGTTTGTGACCTGTGAGAAAGCTATGACGAAACCCAGATTCCCTAAAATGGTTAGAGGCCATATATAGACTCAAATGTTTTAGATGGTTAAAGGCCATAAAACATAACCAATGCTTTGATGACAAAATTGAAATTTTGTTGATTTGCAAGAATAGTTTCACACCTATTGGTTGCAAGTTTGTTTTAAGGATAAAAACCATCAAACATAAAATTGTGTTCACACACAAAGCTAGATTAGTTGCTAAAGGTTACAAGCAAATTCACGATGTGGATTGTGTTGAAACCTCATGCAAATCGTAATGCTTAAGTCTATAATTCAAGCAATGATTGCATATTGGTACATATGGAAATTGGATGAAAAAACGTATTCCTCAATCAAATGTTGGAAGAAAACTATGTACATGGCATGTCATAGGATTTGTGGATCCAAATAATGCTTGAAATGAATGCTAGCTTATGAAATCTAAGTAAAGATTTAAGCAAGCAATTGGGAATTGAAATTGTATTTTAGTGAAGCTAATAAGTATTTTAGTTTCATAAAATGTACATGATTCTTATAGATATATAATAAGTTTAGTGGGAATACATAAAACTTAATTGGTCCTATTTGTGTCATACACATATCTCTCTATTATGAAATAACATTCGAATGCTAATGACTTAGATTTGAAAATTATTCATCAATGACGGACCAAGGCGAAACTTAGTGCATACTGGGTATTAAGATCCATTCACAAAGATCTTATAATATTGTTCTGGATTAAGTAATGGCATTTACTAAATCAAACATGAAAGACTCCATTGGAGATATTCGACCCATATGAATAAATCTAAGTAAAAGATGTTTGAACTATGTATAAGCGTTTACTAAGTTAAACATCAAAGGATCTAAGTATGATTCTTAACCAATATTATATGTCCAAGAATTTAGCTGGATTTAGTATCTACTGAAACTAGATGAGCTAAAGTTACATGAATAGAATTCAATTGGGAATTATTCTGCAAAAGAATTTATCATGTATGATATAATATGAGGATCGCCAAAACCGTATCGTATGACTTTAGGCATGACGAACATATACCAATCTCTATTGATCTAAGTGAAGATCAACTAGATTGAGATCAAGAAAAACTTATGGTACTTGAAAAGGTACATAGGAACAGTTCTTGACTCAAGGAAATAAAGATATGCTAAATATTGATGCTACACGCATAAACACTGGCAAATGATCAAGAAAGATCCCTTTGGAGTTAACCATTCGCAAGGACGAGCTATAGAGCATCGTGTTTTGAAATGGCAACATGGATTGGAGACCATGAGTTGTTGCGTGGGAAATTAAATATTAATTTCTATGTTCTAAGATATAGCTGGAAAGTCTTCCACAAATCTATGAACTGCTTGGATAAGTAAATACAAACAAAGCATCACTGGCAACCTATACAATTGAAGTAAAAGTACTTATTGCCTAAGAAGCAATGAAACAGATCTAGTTGTTTACATAAAGAGTTCTTCACTGAACTTGGGTAGATCACATGTCTTTTGACTTAATGGTTCTTCATTGCAAAATGCGTAGAACCACTATTGAACTAAGAAAGACTAGATCACACAATAAACAAACTCTCTTATCATCCTATCTCAAAGAACATTCGATGAAAAGGATATTAAGATTGGCAAAGCATGATAACTAAACCTATGCAACAAGTGAGAGGCAACACTCACATTGTAGCACTGGAAATCAAACATAGCTTTGAATTCCATGAACTGTTTGAAAAATGGGTTTGAGGCCCATGGTTGTAAAACATTGGGGTTGAACATTTATCATATATGAAATGTATTTTCATATTCCATTTAATCTTGGTTTAGTATTAAATGATGAGTCCCTTCAATTTGATGAAATATTCAAGATAGACTGTCAGGACCAGGCCTGTGACTAAGAAATGTCTATCAAGTGAACTTGAATGTCAAAAGTTGATAATGGTCCCTGGTCAGAATTTTCTATAAAGATGGACGCATAGAAAACATTAGACGACTAGAATGCAAGATTACTAGTAGTTTTGTTTCTTGAACTATGTGGACATGGCAATGTCATAATCATTTGCATAGATACTTACTTTGGGAAGACTAGTATCGGACAGACCTATGAAACTTTACTGTAAGAGATGAAAATCTGTCATAAGTAAATTTCATTAAAATTATTAGACACTAATCCTCAATACCTGAGTGATTTGAGATTACTTGTTTGAGAACTGCTTACTTTGACGTTGACCAACCGTCGCACCGTAAAAGGAGGCTATAAAGGCAACGCTCACGTAATCACCTATCAAACGAAGTTTAATCCCAAGATCGCAAGATTGGGATTGTCCTCCCATAAATCGGGTTGAGATGCTTAAAAGTTGTACAAGGCCACTCGGAGAGCTAGAAACTGTAAAATGCATGGCCATGCTCAGATGAATCATAGGTTATGATTATCTGTTTATTTGATCAGTTGAACTCTGAAACCGAGAAACACCTCTGGACGTAATAAGGATGACAACTCTTACCTTATGTTCAAGAGCAAGCATCGAGCGACAAAGGAATTAGGAAATGCACACTTGTCCCTAAGGACAAGTGGCAGACTGAAGGAAATAATGCCCTTGGTCCAAGTATGCATATAATGTTAAGTCTAATAAATGCGGCTCAGTATTAATTGACAAGTTAATTAATTCAGTGAGATCAAGTGAGCTAAATTCCTAGCTAGAGGCCGCTTCAGTTCAAGTGGAATTAATTATATTAATCCACAACTTACTCTTGACTGAACCCGTAGGGTCACACAAATAGTACGTAAACGGATCAAGTATTTAATGGAATTAAATACTCCATCTATGGATATTCGGAATCGACGGATCTTGGTTTCAGTGGGAGCTGAGATCGTAAAAGGCAAGAAATGAATACTCCGGAAACGATGATATTGCTGGAAACGGAAATATGGATCGTATCGGAAATATAAATATTATCCAAGTCGTAGATGTTGCCGAAAACGGAAACATGGTACGTATAGGAAAATATTATTGGAAAGGGAAATATTGCCAGAATCGGAAATATTGTCAGAATCGGAAATATTATCGAAATCGGAAAATAATTCCGGAAACGGAAATATTAAATATTTGTTCGAAACGGAAATTAATTCCGGAATCGGAAATATTAAATATTGTTCGTATCGGAAAAGAATTCCGGAATCGAGAATTTAATCGGTAGCGTATCGTACGAATTAGCATCGGACGAGGCCTGCCAGACGAAGGCCCACCACGAAGCCGGGCCATCGCCCAGCAAGCCAAGCGCAACAACCACACGCCAAGCAACGACCAGGCCCAGCGCAAAAGCCATGCCCAGCCGAAGCTTGGGCGCGCGCACGGATAAGGCTGCGACGAGTGGGCCTTGCGCTGTGCGCTCGGCCGCAAGGCCTGCGTGCGGGCGTGCGGTGCTTGTGCGCCACTCGTGTGTGTTACTCGGAATCCTAAGGCTACCGGGATTCGTAATATGATTAAATCTAATCCTAATAGATAAAGTTTGCTTAATTAGAGTCCTAGTAGGATTATAATTAAATAGATTTGTATTCTAATAGGATTATAATTCCTTTCCATAAACTCTATAAATAGGTGCCTAGGGTCACATATTTACATCGAGAATTGAAGTATTCAAAGGTAAGATTTTCAAGCAAAAATCATCCACATACACTTGCCCTATTTAGCCGAAATTTATAGTACCTTAAGGGCGATTCTAGTTGGTCAATCTTAAGGCGGATCCGGACGTGCTGTGGACTATCTACGGAGGGACGACACTTGGAGTCCTAAAGACTTGTTCTTGTTCGGCTCGGGCGCAGCTAGGGAGGGCACGCTACAAAGTGTATGCATCTGAATTATGCTAAATGATTATGTGTAAATAATATGTTTCCTGGCATTAAGGTTTTTCCGCATGATTTATGTTTTGTCATATGTATCATAACCTAACATGTGGAACACATTATGCACTCTATGCAAGTCCATAGGCAAGGCTAGTCTATAAGCTACCTTTCCAATTCTTTCTAAGATTTCACATGGGCCTATGTACTTAGGGCTTAACTTTCCTTTTTTTCCAAATCTCATGACACCTTTCATTGGTGACACTTTGAGCAACACCATATCACCTATATTGAACTCTTCATCCCTACGTTTCAAGTCTGCATAACTCTTTTGGCGATCCTGCGCCGCTTGAATCTTTGATTGGATGGTTCGGATTTGGTTCATGGTGTCCTCTATCATTTAAGGTCCCAACATTACGGTTTCACTAATGTCGTTCCAGCAAAGGGGACTTCTACACTTTCGTCCATACAAAGCCTCAAACGGTGCCATTCCAATAATAGCATGATAGCTATTATTATAGGAAAACTCAATCAAATCCAGGCTATCTTCCCAACTTCCTTGGAAATCAATAACGCATGCGCGAAGCATGTCCTCCAGGGTTTGGATAGTCCTCTCAGTTTGTCCATCCATGGCTGGGTGGAAGGCTGTACTCATTTTCAATGTCGTACCAAAGCTCTTCTGCATACTTTTCCAGAAATTCGAAAGAAACCTTGAATCCCTATCTGATACGATATCCTTAGGAACTCCATGTAACCTCACAACATTCTTAATGTAAGCTTTAGCAAGTTGTTCCATCTTCCAGGTTTCCTTCATTGGTATAAACACTGCTGACTTAGTCAACCTATCTACCACAACCCAAATTGTATCGTTTCCGGTCTTTGACTTAGGCAAACAAGTGACGAATTCCATAGAAATACAGTCCCATTTCTAGTTTGGAATCTCTAAAGGTTGGACCTTTCCTTGAGGTCTCCTGTGCTCTATTTTAACTTTCTGACAAGTGAGACATCTAGCCACAAATTCAGCCACTTAGTTCTTCATCCTTGGCCACCAATAGACCTTTTTCATGTCCTTATACAACTTGTCACCACCTGGGTGCACAGAATATGGCGTATTATTCCCTTCTTTCATCAAGTTCTCCTTCAATTCTCCACACTTTTGAGGCACACACCACCTGACTTTGTACCTCAAACTTCCATCATCATGGATTCGGAATTCTAACTCCTTCCCTTGCGAAATCTTTTCCTTGATTCGCTCCAACTTCACATCACCAGCTCGATTCTCCCTAATCTCGTCAAATATTGACGGCTGGATGGTTAAGGCATTCATCATTCCCTCAAGGCTTTCACCACTCACTATTTCAAAGTTCAAACGCTGCATGTCCTTACACAGCTCGTTAGCAACTACTAACGTATTAACACTATGACTTGATTTCCTACTCAAGGCATCCGCAACTACATTGGCTTTTCCTTCATGGTACTGGATGTCCAAATCATAGTCCTTAATTAATTCCAACAACCTTCGTTGGTGCATATTCAGATCTTTTTGTGTGAAGATGTACTTTAAACTCTTGTGATCCGTAAATATCCTACACTTCACACCATACAGATAGTGTCTCCATATCTTCAATGCAAACACTATAGCAGCTAGCTCTAAATCATGGGTAGGGTAATTGGATTCATATGGCTTCAACTGCCTTGATGCATACGCAATAACCTTCCCGTTCTGCATCAATACACACCCTAAACCATTCTTAGAGGCATCACTATACACATCATATGTACCACTCTCATCTGGCAAGGTTAACACGGGCGCGGTTGTCAATCGCGTCTTCAAGGCTTGGAATGCTCCCTCACACTGGTCACTCCATTCAAACTTTGCTTCCTTCTTCA
Source organism: Spinacia oleracea (assembly GCF_020520425.1). Taxonomy (NCBI): domain Eukaryota; kingdom Viridiplantae; phylum Streptophyta; class Magnoliopsida; order Caryophyllales; family Amaranthaceae; genus Spinacia; species Spinacia oleracea. The sequence goes on from NC_079490.1 coordinate 51,273,499, forward strand.
TCAAGGTAGTCATGGCTTGGCTATCCTAGAGAAGTCTTGCACAAAAAGTCTATAGTAGCTAGCTAATCCAAGAAAACTTCGAATATTAGTCACACTCTTGGGTGTAGGCCATTCACTAACAGCTTTGATCTTAGCAGGGTCAACTACCACTCCTTCTTTAGATACAAAATGTCCCAAAAATGCAACTCTTTGCAACCAAAACTCACTCTTTGAGAATTTGGCATACAACTGGTTGTCTCTCAAGGTACTCAACACAGATCTCAAGTGTTCAGTGTGGTCCTCTTCACTCTTTGAATACACTAGGATGTCATCTATGAAAACCACTACAAACTTGTCCAAATAGGCATGGAATACACGGTTCATTAAGTCCATAAATATTGCAGGTGCGTTGGTTAACCCAAAAGGCATAACAGTGAACTCATAATGTCTGTATCTAGTCCTGAATGCGGTCTTTGGTATGTTATGATCAGCGATTCTCAATTGATGATAACCCGAACGCAAATCGATCTTTGAAAAGATTCCTGCTCCTTTCAGTTGGTCAAATAGGTCTTCTATCCTAGGTAAAGGATACTTATTCTTGATTGTGACCTTATTGAGCTCCTTGTAGTCTATACAGAGCCTCATACTTCCATCCTTTTTCTTCACAAACAACACTGGTGCTCCCCAAGGCGATGCACTTGGCCTAATGTAACCTTTCTCCAGTAAATCCTCCAATTGGCCTTTTAACTCATTCATTTCTGCTGGAGCCATTCGATAAGGTACTTTTGAAATAGGCGCGGTTCTAGGCACTAAATCTATGGTAAAGTCAATATGTCGATTGTGAGGCATCCCGGGATCTCTTCCGGAAACACTTCAAGGAATTCATTAACTACTGCAATATCTTCAGGCTGATCCTTGATCACATACTCTAGGTTCCTCACATTACATAATAAGACTGGGTTCCCTTTACCGACTAGCTTTGAGAGTTCCATTGCCGTGATGATTCCTATGTTCTTAGGCTTACCAAAACGACGATATGACACTACTTTGCTTAGGCTAGACTTCAAGTGAACCTTCTGCTTCTCACAATCTATTTTGGCTTTGAACATGGCCAACCAATCCATTCCTAGAATTACATCTAGCTCTCCTAACTCAAACTCGATTAGGTTAGATAAGAACACGGTCTTGGCTATGGTCAAAGGCACATCTCGATCTATGGATTTTGGTACACTTCACTATACTACCAGTAGGTATGACTATAGGTATTTCAATTGTTTCAAGCTCTTTCAACCCTAGTTTCCCCAAAGCATCTACTGATATAAAAGAATAAGTCGCACCAGAATCAAATAGAACTTTAACTAGAACGGAATTAATAGAAAAAGTACCCGCTATGACGTCAGAGGAAGTTTCCGCTTCTTGCCTAGATATCACATTCAACTTTCCTTGGGCAACTCCTTTGTTATAGCCACCTCCATTGGCGTTTCCATTGTTGTTTCGGTTCCCATTCTGCTGTTGATTTCCTCCAGGCTTTCCATGGTTCTGGTGATTGCCATGGTTGTTTCCATTGTTACCACCTTGGTAGTTCCTTTGGTTTCCCCCTCCATTTCCCCCATTTCGGTTCTGATTATTCCGACTATTGCCTTGGTGGTTACCTTGGTTAGGCTTTCCATTCTTAGCATAGCATTCATACTCCCTGTGGCCTAACTTCTGACAGAATCTACAAGTCACTAAGTTTACATCACAATCCTTTCCAGGGTGATTCATGTTACAGCGCCTACAGTCGTAGGTCCTTGCTCCATTCCTTCCAGATTGATTTCCACCACCTTGGTTGTTGCGATTACCACCATTGTTAGCCCTAAACTGGAAGTTCTCATTCCCTTTGTGCTTCTTCAAATTCCCCTGATTCTGATGGTTATTCCCTTGATTCGAGCTTCCACCATCCTTTCTCTTTTCAGTACCCCCATTCTTCCTTTGTTGTAACCCATACAGGTGAGCATCTTTTTCGTACAGGGTGTCTAATTAGGTAAAGGTCTCTCCAGACAACAACAGCTGCAACTCCATGGTCAAACCATTCTCAAAACTTTGAGCCCTGAGCTCCTCCGTTGCCACCACTTCAGGTGCAAACCTAGACAGCTCTATAAACTTAGAATAGTATTCCGTCACAGATAGACCCTCCATTTTGAGTTCAATGAACTCCTGCGCCTTTTGCTTCTTCAGGTAAGGTGGGTAAAACTTGTTCCTCAGTGCAGTTTTGAATGCTTCCCACCCAAAGTTAGGTGTGGCTCTAAGGGTATTCTCACATCGTTGCCACCATAAATCAGCTTCACCTCTCAGGTAGTACACAACACTGTTCACCCTAAGGTTTTCGGGGCAATTCACAGCTACAATGAGCTTATCAAACTCTCTCAACCAGTTTTCAAGCACACTTAGTTCAATCTCTCCGCTATACAGTCGAGGCTTGCTTTGAGCTATTTTCTTAAACATTTCCCCACCCGGATCATGCACCGGGTTGGCTCTAGTTTGAGCTAGGTCTCGAACTACCTCAGCTAGTTGTCTAACCACTTCAGAAATCTCTTGGTTATCCATATCCCTTCTCCTGAATAAAATAAAAAGGATAACTTTAATATTGGTTGGACATGACATTACTAAGGCACTAGTTCGACAACGAACCTACTCACAACAAGAACACATTTAGGCGCACCCTAGGGGAAGAGTTGGCGCCACTTTTGGGCCTTCTCACCCCACTATTCGATGCATGTAAATTTAGATGGTTGCTACTTGACCACCTTGCACATAAAATTTCATTGAAGAAATAACAATATATCCCTTTGCGATACCCACAAGACTTAGAATTGAGGATTGAACTTAAGAGATAACGAAAAGGAAATTCTATTCTTTTATTAATGCTTCAATGAATAAGTCTTACATCCACTAATGTCATAACATTTATTCTCCAACTATAATAAAACTAAAAACCATAAGTAGTAGCTTTGCCACTTTATTATTCAACGGAAAAATAAAACTAAGGATTACATTTCTCTAGAGACTAACGTCATCATGGCGATCTTTATTTCCTTGTATTGCTCTGGAGTAAAGTCTTGATCATTAGGATCATCCAAGTCTTCTTCCGGATCCGAGTCATCGTCCATAGCCTCATCATTCTGTTGTGGCTCACTATCAACCACATTGTTCTCTTCAAGCTCATCTTCAGATCCACTGGATATCTCAATGGTTGGTTCAGGAACTACCGGATTAGGATTTTCAATCTCTACTACATCATCATCACTATCCTCATCAACATCACTAGCTTGCTCATCATGGATCATGTCATCCTCACCATCACTTTCTATTCCTCCATAGCCCATACCTAGACCCGCAGAATACTTCCCATCCTCATAGCTATTCTCCGCAACCTCTAAGATAGTAGCAAGAACCTCAGAATCATACTTCCACCTACCATCTCTAGTCCCATATTTGTACCAATTAGGGGTACGTACCATCATTAAAATGCATGTCACTGAACTTGTTCTTGAGGTCTGTGTAAGGGTTCTTATGGGGCAAATAATGTATAACCATACTAGCCATCATATCTTTGTGCCTAAGGTGGGGCATATCCTTGGTCAAAGCCAAATAGTCGCAAGCAAACACGATCTTCTGAACATACATGCGAGGAGTCTCATTATCCATCTTCTCTAAGTATCCTAGATTGGTGAACTTAGAAGGTAGCATCCTTAATTCCTGAAAATTCACAACTAAAAAGTATTACTAACGCGTTCCCATAGAAATTCCAACCCAAAAAGGATATAATAATTAGTTCGTGGAGCCATACAATTTTCAATGCACAAATATATGCTCAACATGAAATATGATGCAATTAATCACATAAAGCAAGATAAAACATGATTCGAACGCATACATGGCACTTAATAAATAACATTGTCACATAATATGCATTCTTAGATGTGAGGGGGTCGAAAAAGCGCGAGGCTAATGCGTGACCTTGTCCCTCGTGGGTGTGACGATTATTTTTATTCAATCAAGTGTAATTGGATTTCCTGTGAGTATACACCCAATTGACTAGTAATATAGGAGTCGCCATTCAGTTTTTAACAACAATGAGAAAAACTGACAAAACCCGGTTATCGTGACATAAAGGGAGTGCAATTATGTTTGACCACGACGGCCGTAGGTTCCCTTGTGATCCCTGGTGTGGGGATCTCTCAATATACACCCGCAAGGTAGAGATTGAGGGTTCGGGGGACTGTAACTACCGAGAGGAGTAATTCGCTCGTCGATAACTCCAGAGGCAGGATATCCTTACTAGCTCAGCATAAATAATAGAAGGGACATGCGTTAACCATTAAACTAATCTGAATTGATTTTAGCAATATGCAACATATAATACTAATTCGATCCTGATTATCTGGTTTAAATAGCATTAAGGGACCTAGCATGATAATCCGATTTCCCAAAAATATTATATTTGTTAGGCATGATAGAACAATCATATTAGGTTAGTTTAACAGTTCATAAAAAGGGCGAGGAAAGCAGTTAAATCATCGAAAAGGGACACATTACGACGCACCCTTGAGAGGTGCGTCACGGTTCTCAGAAAACTAACCACTTTGACTTTGCTATTTCTCCTTTTTATTTAACGAATCTCGATTATGGGACAGGAATCATTATGTTCGATTTATGGATCGATTGCGACAGAATGCGTGAACAGTTTCGCAGCGAGAGGCTTAGGCTAAGGGGTTTAGAGTCAATACTCAGAGTATATTATGTGTTGTTGTGTGTCCTTTCACGTCGAAACTAGGGGCCTATTTAAAGGGAAGAGTTCGTGGAAAGATAGAATTGCAGAGTTCTAATCCGCAAAGAATTAGGAAAAGAGACGTACCCAGGTACTTTCAGCGCCCAGGCCTGGGCGCCGAAGATTTCGGCGCCCAGAGCCAGGCGTTGAAAATAGGATCCGGGCAGTTTTGTTTAGTCAGATTCGGATTCCTAAAATCCGTAGAGTTTGAGATTAATTCGAGTCTTTTAGCGCATATCAATTTCATGACGGAATGCGTCTGGGCCCGTTACGAACTCTAGGCTCGTTAGGATTTTGATTAATACGTAACTCTTATTTCTGAATCCTATTAGGAAAAGGATTCTCGCGGTTTCCTATCTCATTTAGGATTTATGTTGGAGTGCAACACCTAATTCTGACAGGTTTCTATCTTTTATGATTTGCCACTTTTAGACGCTACCTTTTACGGCAGTTACTATTTTTACCAGGTTTCCATAAATAGCAGGTTTCGGGTGAAATGAAATAGGGAATCGAGATTCGTTTATTTTATAGGAGATGCGTTGTCAAGTGGAGTTTTTATGCTTTCATCATCGAACCTTTCCCTTGCGGGAATGGGGACAAAAGTAGGTGTCTACAGTTAGCCCCCACTTTGACTGAGTCTTGGAGTAAGACGATGGTCAAAGTATTAGACGGAGTGCGTCACACAAGCCATGGTGTATGTGACCTGTTTTGCGAAGAGTCTCACGAGCCCCCGACTGATAACATTTGACTTAAGGGTCATCACTTGAAGTGTCGACATATCCCTCACGTGTCATTGGGATTTTTCAACTGATAGTATAAAAACTTCCTCACTTTGTCATTGGAAGGATCTAAAGATGCGTAGAAACTCCCTCACTTTGTCATTGGGAGTAAGTACAGATGTTTTCGAAATTAAAGCTGTAAAGTGTAATTGGGCCTGGCCAAGCCCAATCACGAGGTAAAACGTTTTTAAAGATTCTCATTTTCAGGGCTAGCTAAACGAGAAAACCCCCTTGTTTTTATAGGACGTAAAACGAAGGAAAATCCAACAAACCAATCCTTTAATTTTTGGAAAAAGGGAAAACCAATAAAAGTTATCGCTGCAGCGACTAAGGACCTGCGCTGTTAGTGACGCAGACCCCGCCCGCCGAAGGTGGGCGAGCCTGTCCGCTGAGGGTGGACCCCCCGTCCGATAGAAGTGGACGAATCTGTTTTGAAAATAAGGACCTACGCGGTTTGTGACGTAGACCCCGCCGGCTGAAGATGGCGAGCCTGTCCGCTGAGGGTGGACCCCCCGTCCGATAGAAGTGGACGAATCTGTTTTGAAAATAAGGACCTACGCGGTTTGTGACGTAGACCCCGCCGGCTGAAGATGGCGAGCCTGTCCGCTGAGGGTGGACCCCCCGTCCAATAGAAGTGGACGAATCTGTTTTGAAAATAAGGACCTACGCGGTTTGTGACGTAGACCCCGCCGGCTGAAGATGGCGAGCCTGTCCGCTGAGGGTGGACCCCCCGTCCGATAGAAGTGGACGAATCTGTTTGAAATTTTTGTTTTTTTTTTTTTTTTTGAAAATAAGGACCTACGTGGTTTGCGCCGTAGACCCCGCCGGCTGAAGATGGCGAGCCTATTTTAATTTTGAAGACTTTATTCTTTGAAAAACTGAGGACCTGCGCGGCTAGTAACGCAAACTCCGCCCGCTGAGGGTGGGCGAGCCCATTTTGAATATCTTATTTTGCCTATGTAGAAGAGCTTTTGGTGATTACAACCTGTTGGTGGGTCGTAATATTTCCTGATTAGATGTGTCCTATAAGTGGGTCCACACTATGTATATTTAACAATATATTTTGAGATATCCAAACATGATAGGTGCGTGGCGCAGTCTGGGAATGTGATTTTGATTGCGCGCTCTTTGTTGGAGTCCACTTTTCGCGAGCCCCCAAGTGTTGGGGCTCGTCGGTTGTTTTTCGCGTCTTGTAATCATGTTCGGGGTCACGCTCGTATGTGCGAGCGACCTCCTATAGTAGTGTGCTATTTTAGTGAAGCCGTAGAGTGCGACTTTAGCTTTCAGGCGACATCCGGTTTTGGCTTGGCCCGGATTATCCCTTTGACAGACAGACATTTTCTATTCGGAAAACCAATGACTTGACGACACATATTTTTGGTGTTTCGAAGAATGACCATGATATTTAACTTGCTTTTTTTTTTGAAAAGTGTACATGAGCGTTTTCTGAGATGAGTCTAAGTTTCGACCAAGTTTCAATGTTATTATTATTTTTTGCTTATTTGGGGAGCTAAAGGTGCTTTGGGCTTGATCTTACTTTTAATAGGGCCTCGTGTTTTAGCAACACGGTCTTAAGTCCTTTCCTATTCCGTGTTTTTGTGAAATCTGGGCCTTGGGCTGCATTTTCAGCGCCCCAGCTCAGGCGTTAAAAATTCCGGCGCCCAGAGGTGGGCGCTGAAAGTTCTTTCCTGGTAATATTTGATTTTCGGATTTCTAAACACGTTTCCGAATGGGATCAGGATGTTTATTGGGTGCGTTCATCTATATATAGGGGATAGATACGTCCTTATTTTCCACCACTCTCAAATTCTTTCTCTCTTTTTGCTGTGCTCTAATTTATTTACTGCTTTTGCCATGTCGACCCCTACTTTCTCACTCCAACGGACTGTTAGGCGTTGGCTACGAGCCCTTACTCCCACAGAAAAAGCTTTGTTAAAAGAATACCACTTAGAGGCACTTTTAGGCTTACAACAAATTAATATTGATTATAATTTTCTGCATGCTGCCCTAAACTTTTGGGACTCCGATCATCATGTTTTTTCCTTTCGGGGCAATGAAATATGTCCTTTGCCTGATGAATTTGCTGCGATCCTTGGTTATCCTACTAATGCTACTCCTGTTACCCCGGGCACTATTGAAGAGGGTAAAACAACCATAAGGGCTTTCCTAGGGCTAGATGATAACATGTTTGCTGAACTTGTTGTAGACGATAAGGTTAACTTGGCAAAACTTGTAAAACATCATTTTAGGCCTAGTAAGAATATGACCGAACAAAAATTGAACATTCGAGCCCTTGTATTTTGCTTGTTGAATCATTATTTGCTGTCGAATAATAATGGTGAGTTCGGTGACATAAGGCTGATCCCCTTGATTAGCCAGATGGAAAGTTGCTATTCTATTATGCCGTTGGTTGTTGCTGAGACTTTGCTGAGTGCGGATGAGCTGAAGAAGGATGCCAAATCCGAAATTTTTAAGGGAAGCACCCTATTACTGCAGGTAATCTATTTTTTTCTTTGCGCACACATACGCCACTTTTATATATTTCTTTTTGCCTGGGGCTGAGTTTCAGCGCCCAGGGCTGGGCGCTGGAATATTCGGCGCCTGGTCCTGGGCGTTGAAACTGCGCCCCAGGAACCTTTTTTCTTTCTTTTCATTCTTTTGATTCGATCGTACCTGTTTTTGCAGATTTGGCTTGCGGAACGGCTTAGACTTTTGGAAGCTCCTGCCGATCCTAAACATTATCGCCCTATAGCTTTGGGTAACCGAAAATACTTGCACCAAGGCCAGGACGAGGCCGAATGGACCTCCTTTTTTACTTATGGCATTTGTTCTATTAAGTGGGTGGTACCATGGTGGGGTTTGACTACTATGACAGGGGGGTCTGATGTATCAGTTTATATTTCTTTGTTGGGGCTATCTTGTCCCATTTATATTTTCCCTTACCGAGTCATGCGTCAATATGGTTTAAGGCAGACTATCCCCTTTTCTGATACCGTACCACCTAAGGTAGCGACTTTTGCACAAACACGGGTCTTAGCGTGGGCTAGGTATTATGATGGTCTCCCGCGTTGGGCTGTAGCTACAAATGGGTTTGTGGGTCTTTCTGAAAACTATAAGTTGTGGATGAGTTCTGATGACAAGGATGTGAGGACCGAGGCTCGTAATGGGGAGCCGGCTGAGCTTTTGATACCTCGTATTCGTGTTAAGTATGAGGGTCCTGATTCTGCCAGACCTCGTACCTATAGTTTTAAGACTGTGAAAGCTCGTCCTGATCGAAAGCGAAAGGAAGTTCTTCCCCGTTCCAGTGTCAGGCCTAAAAAGATGCCTAACATGAAAGGGCCTGCTGTTGTTAAAAGAAATGCAAGCTCTCGCGGAGATCGTCGCCGGAACAATGTATGGGTTAGGAAGGCTCAGCCGCCTGTAGAAACAGTGGCTAGTCCAGTTGACGATAGTAATCCTTCTCCCACCACTGTTTGTGCCCTTGAGGCTGAGCGGGCTATAACTGAGAATGTTTCTAAAGCTTTGGCATCTTTGGAAGTTAGTGTCCAGGAGCCAGTTCTTATGGAGATTGATATTGGGGCAGCGCAGAAGACTATGGAGGTGGATCCTGCGAACATTGCTCTCTTCAAGACTTTATTTGATGATCCGGAAGAACTAGAGTAGTGTAGTTCTTTGCTAGGGTGTAGGTGCCCTCTATTTATTTCAGTTGTGTTTGTTTTTATTCCTAGCACTTTGTTTTCCTTCTTATTATATTTTAATAAAGGCGTATTTTTAGTCTCCATTCAATTTTGTTTATATGTCTAACACTTCTTTACACAAAGAATATAATTTTTTATTATTATTTGGACCGAATCCTTGGTAAGGATTGCCTACGTATCTTGTCAGAATCAGGTCGCGCGTAGTTCTTAGCTTTAGAATAACTTCTAGTATGCCGGATTTCGGTAGATATGTCCTGAAGTGGAAACATATTACTTAATCGGTCAAATGAGTGAAGTATTTGCCATTATTTTCATCTGCCGTTTTCCATAGGTTGCGTAAAATTCGACCAATTTGTTGGTAAACCTATTTGGATACGTACTGTACCCCCCAAGTGTTCGTTATTTTTCCGTTGTGTGCGGAAAAAATGACGAGCACTTTTCGAAAAAAGGAAAACTTTTGGCAGGCAGAGAGTTTCAACGCCCAGGCTGGGGCGTCAGAAATTTCGGCGCCCATCCCTGGGCGCTGAAAATAACTTGGGCGGTCAATTTTGACGTTTTTGCTTCACATGTTCTTGCGTTTATTTCTATTTCGTTTTTTGTGCCTTGATATTTTGCTCCGTAGTCGAAGTTAATTTTGATGCTATTTGGAGGCTTTTTTTACTGTTAGCGTGAAACGCATTTTTGTCCAGATTAATTTTTTCTATTGGTGACTCAAAACAGTTTTGAAAATGGAGTTAGGGTGCGGAACTTATGAAGATCTTTGTGGAGGGTATGATGGAATTTATGTGAAACCGCTGTTGGTGGATTCTATGTTTTATGAATTTATTTTTTTGGTAACATTTGCATTTGTTTTAAATTTTTGATTTCTTTTTGATTTTGGGTTGCATGGATTGGCTCTTATGATGACATTGGTTGGCTTTTTAGGTTTTGAGGATGGGATAGTGTGGTTTATTTTGTGGGTTTCGGGAACTGGTTCACATGGCATTATTTCAAAACCGAGTGGGCTTTGTTTGTTGGGCCTATAGTGGGCCGCTTCTTTATTATTATATTTTTTTATTTGCAAGTACATTTGGTGTTTATTTAGTGTTAGAATAAAAAATTTAGGAAAAATATTACGCCTTTATTGATTTGGAAAGTAAGGAAAACACACCGAAATAAAACTGACCCATATTCTAAAGGGCCTTAGGACCATCTAAAGTCTCTATTATTTTTTCTATCAATCTAAAGAACTACTAGGCGCTTTTTACTAATGGTGCTCTATGTGGCTCAAGCCTGAGGTTTAGTCTCATATATCTTTGGTCCTTCACCGGTACTCATCTTGAATTCCATTCCTTTTGCGTTGACCCACTGATATGTCTTCACCCATCCGTCCCCGACCTCTTGTGGTGTTGATGCAGGAGAGATTAACCGGGTTGGATCGAAACCTTCATCTTGTAAAGCTAGGGTAGTCATCACAGTCTCGTTCTCCATAGGCCTCGATTCGTTAAACAATGTCCATAGAGCCTGGTTGTCCAATATTTCAGCTATTTTAGTCTTGGTGAGGTGGGGTGCCTCATCCAAGGTGTGGCAATCATGGAAAATTTCAAATCCGGGTTTTAGCAAGCCATCCTGAACGAAGGGTTCAGGGAAATCACAGCATGGGTGTTCTTCTCCTTCCCGAACAAACATCCCGTTAAGGGTCCTTTGATATGGGGGAAGGAGGGTGGTTTGTTTGGCTTTGTTAAGGCGTAGCCTAGATAGGCGGTCAGCAATATCTTCCTCCGTTGGTTCATAACCTAAGCCAAAGGGAGTAGATTTGTCGGGAAAATGATGGAATGTGCATTCCTTCTTCCTTATGCCCAATGGGGTTCCTGGGAAATAACCTTGAGCTAACAGCATTCTAGGGATGACTCGGGATGCACGCGGGTCTAGGAATGCTGGATCATAATCTTCGATGAACTGGATTGTTTCTTCCATTTGAAACCCATAAAGGTCATCTGCAGTTTCGGCCGTTCCAACCATAGTACAATTGAAGTCGAGAGGAGGGGCGCGGATATCTAGTATTACCCCGTTATGGTTAAGTTTAACCATTTGGTGCAAGGTAGAAGCCACACCTCCTAAGTCATGGAGCCAAGGTCGCCCCAAGAGGAGGTTGAAAGTGGGCTTGATGTCGATTATTTGAAACTCCGTGGTGCGTGCCACAGGCCCGGTTTGTATGCTAAGGTTGATTTTTCCCAATACAGGCCTTCGGGAGTTATCATAAGCTCGTACCCCTTGCGTGGAGGTTTGGAAGTCGTCGTTTCCCAGCCCTAAGCAATGGGCGGTTCGCAATGGGCAGACATTAACCGCCGAACCATTAGCTACGAGCGCTAGGAGGATGTTTTGTCCTTTGCATCCAACCACTAAGTAAAGGGCTTTATTGTGAGCACCCCCCTCTTTGGGTAAGTCTTTATCAGTGAAAACTATGGCCTTTTCTCCAGCATCTCTCGTGACATGGCTAACCAATGAGTCAGGTGTGATATCTGTGGGTACTGAGATGAGGTCAAGTGAGCGAATAAGCTTTTCGCGATGTTCCTTTGAAGTACACATAAGATCCCATATGGTAATCTCAGCCTTGGTTCTTTTCAGTTGTTTCAGGAGAGGATTTTCAATGACTTCCGCGACGGTGGCGTGCCGCCCGTTCTCAGGAGTTTGCCTAACCGGGATGTCGTCCATAGGAGGTGGGTGAATATCCGGTTAGTATATCCTTCCGGATCGGGTGAGGTTGTCGACCTCGGGCTCCTGAGGGGTGGTGTCAATGAGAGCATTCCCGGGCCAAGTTTCAGTGAAGAGGTCCTGGCCCGAGACTTGAGATAGGTAAATATCTTCGGCATCATCGTTCCACACACCGCATACTTCCCCCTCGATTCGATCCATAGGTACCACAGCGAGTGGTGCACCTTGAGGTGTAATATACACCGTGGGGTCGAAATTCTCTGGTTGGTCGAGAGAGATGTGACAAGAGCCGAGTGGGCTCTTGTTGTTGTTGGGTTTGCCAACGTTAGGGAGAGGTATTACTTCATCCTCTATCATGTCCTGGATCGTATGTTTTAGATGCCAGCAGCTTTCAGTGTCATGCCCATTTCCTTGATGGAATTTGCAGTAAGTACCTTCGACCCAATATTTGTTTTTGACAGGAGGGTCACGGGTGGGGCCTATGGGTCTCAACTTTCCTTGATTGGTTAGTCTTTCAAAGGCTTGTACCAAAGTTGACCCGAGTGGGGCAAACTTTCGGTCTCGGACCCATCTTATAGGGTATCTTCGGGCGGGAGCCTCTTCTACAGCACGGACTTCTTGGGCTTGGGGTGCGTTACCCCGATTATAGGTGTTGGTCTTATATGCAGGTTTGCTCTGTATGGTTTTGGCGAGGTCGTCCTCGATTTTTATTCCCACATCATAAACCCTTTTGAAAGTGTCGAGTCCCAGGTACCTAAGGTGTTGTCTGTAAGCCGGGTCTAAGTTGTCAATGAATTTTTGGACCAATTCTGTTTCGGGAGGCCTATTGATTAGCTGGGCCGCCTGGTCCCTCCATCTAGCAAAGTAGCTTGTGAAACCCTCATTTTTCTTTTGGAAGAGAACTTCCAGCTCGCGCATGGTGACTTGGAAATCCATGTTCGACGAGTATTGCTTGATGAAGACATTGACAAAGTCTTCCCAAGTGGGGAAGAGCTTAGGGTCCTGGTGATAGTACCATTTGAGCGGCACAGGTTCCAAGGACAAAGGAAAGGCAGGTAGGTACATGGACTTGTCCACGCCTTTCAAGTTCATGGTGTTCACAAAGCTCAGTAGATGATCACGGGGGTTATCCGTGGCCTTGAACTTTGGTAAGTCAGATGAACTGAACTTTTCTGGTAATTTGCCAGAAAAAGGTTCAGGCTCGAGGGAGAAGTATTTGCTCCCCATGGTTTGCTGTAGGACCATTTTTTCAATCCTCTTCTCGTTTTCGAGGTCATTTTTGGCTTGCGCAGCCGCTAAGGCTTCATTTTCCATTTTCAGTTGGCCCATGAGTTGGGTCATTTGGACCATCTGGTCTCGCAAATCTTCGATGGACATGTTTGGAGGTGCGAATCGAGGTTGGGCAAGCGGAGATCTTTGAAATGAGGGACGACGGACGGAGCTTGGAGCTACTAAACCTGATGTTGGTGATGTATCTTCGAGACGCACTAGCCGTTGATTCCCTGATCGGCAGCAAGTGGCAGGACCGGTCCTAGGCATAAGATAAGCTAAAGTTTAGGTTCCCAAAGTTTCAAGCATTACTTATTCTAGACTTCGACTCTCTAAATTGTTTTTTCACTTTTTCGCTCTTTCTTCTGTCGTTACACATTTTGGGGGTTTTTTTTATTTTGGTCATTCTTTGGATTTTCGAAACACTTGCCTGTGTGACATTCATAGTTGTTAGCATGCTCGGTTTTGGTGCCGAGCATTGCCGTCGTAGGAGGTCTAACGACGACACAAAGAGTTATTAATTTTTCGCGAGTCGCCTTTTGAAATCGAGTGCTTTTCTTACGCCCTCGTAGCAATTCTTTTGATGAACATTTTTTGTGCTACGTACTTTCTTTTTGCTTGGGCACCGAAGCTGCTGCGCCTGACCAGAAAGCCAAGCAGCAACTTCAGCGCCCAACAGTGGGCGTGAGAAATTTTGGCGCCCAGCCAGGGGCGTTGAAAAATGCGTCCCTGGCTGGTTCTCGTTTTCTGTTTTCTGTTTATGCGACTTCGATTTGCGTGCTTGCCTAATAACGTCCTTCACGCGTAACAGCGTTTGTGGGATTCGTTACAGGCCATCCTGAGTGTCGCTTATTTTGTGGCGATCATTCAGGTTTGCGGAACACGTGCTTCGGTATAACTCTTTGGCAAATTAGTCTATGAATGTTTGGGAAATTTTTAAGGTTATTGGTTTTCTAGGATAGTTTGTTACACACAATTACATATTTCGCTACACATAACATTACAAACATGGATTTGAAAATTAAATATGCCACGTAGTTTATGATAGGCTTCTATGGGTAGTTTATTTACGCCTAGCTTGGTACCGCTTCTATCGTAGATCCAACACATGCCCCGGTCGAGGTAGTGTCTTCAACAGACGAATTTCGCCCAAGAGGCCAACCCGTAAGTGCAAGCCAAGGGGGCATGCAGGCGAGAGGGACCTAATGGGCGAGCGATTGGGTTCGGGATAGGTGTACTACCTGCACAAGTACCGAGTGGGAAACATGCGCGGCGTATGCACCCCCCTATTGGCGAAAAAAGGTATCCTTAGTCCCAACTCCCGAGGGAGCCGAGATTCGTTATGATGTTCTGCCCGTTCACATTAATATGCTGATTTTCAGGTCGTCCCAACTTGATGGGGAAATAAACGCGGGGTAGGATCGTTTCACCCTTCGGCTATTTTGATTACCTACAAGCACGAGTATTTCCTTCACTATCCCCAGTGGAGTCGCCACTGTGAGGGGGTCGAAAAAGCGCGAGGCTAATGCGTGACCTTGTCCCTCGTGGGTGTGACGATTATTTTTATTCAATCAAGTGTAATTGGATTTCCTGTGAGTATACACCCAATTGACTAGTAATATAGGAGTCGTCATTCAGTTTTTAACAACAATGAGAAAAACTGACAAAACCCGGTTATCGTGACATAAAGGGAGTGCAATTATGTTTGACCACGACGGCCGTAGGTTCCCTTGTGATCCCTGGTGTGGGGATCTCTCAATATACACCCGCAAGGTAGAGATTGAGGGTTCGGGGGACTGTAACTACCGAGAGGAGTAATTCGCTCGTCGATAACTCCAGAGGCAGGATATCCTTACTAGCTCAGCATAAATAATTGAAGGGACATGCGTTAACCATTAAACTAATCTGAATTGATTTTAGCAATATGCAACATATAATACTAATTCGATCGTGATTATCTGGTTTAAATAGCATTAAGGGACCTAGCATGATAATCCGATTTCCCAAAAATATTATATTTGTTAGGCGTGATAGAACAATCATATTAGGCTAGTTTAACAGTTCATAAAAAGGGCGAGAAAAGCAGTTAAATCATCGAAAAGGGACACATTACGACGCACCCTTGAGAGGTGCGTCACGGTTCTCAGAAAACTAACCACTTTGACTTTGCTATTTCTCCTTTTTATTTAACGAATCTCGATTATGGGACAGGATACGTTCTGTTCGATTTATGGATCGATTGCGACAGAACGCGTGAACAGTTTCGCAGCGAGAGGCTTAGGCTAAGGGGTTTAGAGTCAATACTCAGAGTATATTATGTGTTGTTGTGTGTCCTTTCACGTCGAAACTAGGGGCCTATTTATAGGGAAGAGTTCGTGGAAAGATAGAATTGCAGAGTTCTAATCCGCAAAGAATTAGGAAAAGAGACGTACCCAGGTACTTTCAGCGCCCAGGCCTGGGCGCCGAAGATTTCGGCGCCCAGAGCCAGGCGTTGAAAATAGGATCTGGGCAGTTTTGTTTAGTCAGATTCGGATTCCTAAGATCCGTAGAGTTTGAGATTAATTCGAATCTTTTAGCGCGTATCAATTTCATGACGGAATGCGTCTGGGCCCGTTACGAACTCTAGGCTCGTTAGGATTTTGATTAATACGTAACTCTTATTTCCGAATCCTATTAGGAATAGGATTCTCGCGGTTTCCTATCTCATTTAGGATTTATGTTGGAGTGCAACACCTAATTCTGACAGGTTTCTATCTTTTATGATTTGCCACTTTTAGACGCTACCTTTTACGGCAGTTACTATTTTAAGCAGGTTTCCATAAATAGCAGGTTTCCATAAATAGCAGGTTTCGGGTGAAATGAAATAGGGAATCGAGATTCGTTTATTTTATAGGAGATGCGTTGTCAAGTGGAGTTTTTATGTTTTCATCATCGAACCTTTCCCTTGCGGGAATGGGGACAAAAGTAGGTGTCTACATTAGACTAATATGCCCTTCTTAGTCTACCCATTCCTCACTTGAAAATAATATTAATTTTCGAAATTAATTAAGAAATAACTCCTAACTTAGTTGAAATTATTTAAATTAAAATCGAAAATTAATAAGAATTATTAATTTATTAAACGAATTAATTTCGGATAATTAAAAATAATAAAAAAAAAAGAAATTCGAAAATTTCAAAAATATATTTTCGAAAAAAAAATATTCGAATAATAATAAATAAATAAATAAAATTAATTCGGATATTTAAATAAAAGAATTTCCGAAAATAATAAAATAATTCGAATTTAATTCGACAATCTCGAAAAAAAAATCGAAAAAAAACTAATTCAATTAAATAATAATCCCAACTTTTCAACTCGTTTCAAACGACCCAAAATAATTAATATTTGACCTTTAAAATATTGAGTACTCAAAAAAATACGTTTTGACTTTAGGAAAATAATAGTTAAAAATCTTAAAGTTCCGCATTAGTCTCCGATTACCACTTTGTAGTATTGATTACTACAAAGAAGGAATGAAAGTAAGATCTAGTATACCACTTTGTAACACCCTAATAATTTCTTGCTTTTATAAAATCATTTTCCAACTTAAAATAAAGGATTTACTAAAGTATTACCGCCACCGTGATAACGGTTAAGGCTATTACCAGAATTACGCAGCGGAAATTAATGTCAACTAACTTTTAAAAACATAATTAATGAAATATTGAGGCCTCCTACAATTTGGAACCATAACGGCCCAAAAACCAAAGTATAAATAGTTCAAAGTTCAAACATTTCAAACATAATTAAATTATAATTAAGTAGTTCAAAATACGAAAACATGCAACTCTCTCGATCATCCCAAGCCACATGATTCCGATCAACCAACCTGCTATATTATTCTACTCCCCATCAATGCAAGTGCAAATGATAGATCATCATAGGGTCATTAAGGCAAAGGCCATGACCAAACACACAAAGCACGTAGTCAGCAAAAGCTGAGTACTTACACGAATAGAGTGAATGAAACTAAAACATGCATCACTAACTAAGTACTAATCAACATGCAAAACCATTAAATAAATAACAAGCAAATCATGAATACAAGACTCGACTCTTGACTCACAATTTAATTAGAATAAGCTTCGAACGGGCCAAAAGAAAGTTCCATAAATTAAAGGAAAAGGTGATGGGAGCCAACCATACACCAATAAATAATAAATTCGGGCCATACCGAGTGTCGGGCCATACCGACGGAATTCCTGCAAATAATATAAATGAAACAACGTCTTGTATCATTAGTAGGAGTACGAGCTTTCCGGCAAGACTCCCCCATTGTTCATACTCAAGGTACATACGTTCCAAGAGTTTTGAAGCTTGTTCTGGTTGCACTTTACGTTTATTAATATTTTATTAAAGGTGAACTCAAGACTCAACAACATACACACATAAAATTAATAAACAACAACCAAAACACTCTTATTTTAATATTTTTAAGAATTGTGATCAACCAAGCAAGACTCTTGTGAAAATTACTACCATGTTCCTCCTCACTAAAGTGAGATTCCACATCATGCCCATTAACATGAGGGTTGTGCCCTTGCACGGCAAATCCTAATTCATTTCATAAAAAATATTCCCAACTGAACCCTACATGTGCGGTGGCTTACGTGAACTAACCCTTCACATGTGGTAAAATAAATAGTACAACGAAGTACGAATAATTGGCTCAAAGTATGCTAGACATCCCGTACAATAGCATACAAATAAATAATCCATCCATTGCATGTGAAACAAACCATACATGCATAAATATTGAACAACATGATTGATAATGAAATCCATACTCATAATAATCTCAACATGCTTGTTCAATCAACAATTCAATAATTCCAATAATATTAATCCACACGATCGTTCACCAAAACATATATGAACCCACATAATATAATTCACATCATCAACAATCATGTAATGTCCTTGACAAAAAGTGTGGTCGCCCTAGACTTGTACGTACCTTGAATACCTAAGCGTAGGGGCCACTTTGCAACAACGAGCACTCACTCAGAAATCACCTCCTATTAACAAAATAATGAAACTTAAATTATTTCCATGTTCATTAATTTTCCAGCAACTTTATAAAATCTAAAACCTTATTTAAACTTTAGAATTCAATCGTTTTTCAATAATATAATCGTCTCAATTTGCAAAACCAATTCCTAGTACGAAAACGTACTTTTTCCGCCTTTAAAATCAATAAAAATCAACACTTTAAGCCTTTATTCAAATCTGAAAATATAATTGATTATCATAATTAAAATCATCACCTAATTATGCTAATCAATTGACTCATTAGGTCTAGATTAAAACCCTAACTTGAAAATCTCATTAAAACCAATTTATCATCATAAAAATCAATTCTTTATTCAATAAACGAATCTGAAAATTCATAATTTATTTAATAATTAAAACAAGCCTAATGAATCATAACACGTAAATCCTCAATGCTACTCCTGTTACCCCGGGCACTATTGAAGAGGGTAAAACAACCATAAGGGCTTTCCTAGGGCTAGATGATAACATGTTTGCTGAACTTGTTGTAGACGATAAGGTTAACTTGGCAAAACTTGTAAAACATCATTTTAGGCCTAGTAAGAATATGACCGAACAAAAATTGAACATTCGAGCCCTTGTATTTTGCTTGTTGAATCATTATTTGCTGTCGAATAATAATGGTGAGTTCGGTGACATAAGGCTGATCCCCTTGATTAGCCAGATGGAAAGTTGCTATTCTATTATGCCGTTGGTTGTTGCTGAGACTTTGCTGAGTGCGGATGAGCTGAAGAAGGATGCCAAATCCGAAATTTTTAAGGGAAGCACCCTATTACTGCAGGTAATCTATTTTTTTCTTTGCGCACACATACGCCACTTTTATATATTTCTTTTTGCCTGGGGCTGAGTTTCAGCGCCCAGGGCTGGGCGCTGGAATATTCGGCGCCTGGTCCTGGGCGTTGAAACTGCGCCCCAGGAACCTTTTTTCTTTCTTTTCATTCTTTTGATTCGATCGTACCTGTTTTTGCAGATTTGGCTTGCGGAACGGCTTAGACTTTTGGAAGCTCCTGCCGATCCTAAACATTATCGCCCTATAGCTTTGGGTAACCGAAAATACTTGCACCAAGGCCAGGACGAGGCCGAATGGACCTCCTTTTTTACTTATGGCATTTGTTCTATTAAGTGGGTGGTACCATGGTGGGGTTTGACTACTATGACAGGGGGGTCTGATGTATCAGTTTATATTTCTTTGTTGGGGCTATCTTGTCCCATTTATATTTTCCCTTACCGAGTCATGCGTCAATATGGTTTAAGGCAGACTATCCCCTTTTCTGATACCGTACCACCTAAGGTAGCGACTTTTGCACAAACACGGGTCTTAGCGTGGGCTAGGTATTATGATGGTCTCCCGCGTTGGGCTGTAGCTACAAATGGGTTTGTGGGTCTTTCTGAAAACTATAAGTTGTGGATGAGTTCTGATGACAAGGATGTGAGGACCGAGGCTCGTAATGGGGAGCCGGCTGAGCTTTTGATACCTCGTATTCGTGTTAAGTATGAGGGTCCTGATTCTGCCAGACCTCGTACCTATAGTTTTAAGACTGTGAAAGCTCGTCCTGATCGAAAGCGAAAGGAAGTTCTTCCCCGTTCCAGTGTCAGGCCTAAAAAGATGCCTAACATGAAAGGGCCTGCTGTTGTTAAAAGAAATGCAAGCTCTCGCGGAGATCGTCGCCGGAACAATGTATGGGTTAGGAAGGCTCAGCCGCCTGTAGAAACAGTGGCTAGTCCAGTTGACGATAGTAATCCTTCTCCCACCACTGTTTGTGCCCTTGAGGCTGAGCGGGCTATAACTGAGAATGTTTCTAAAGCTTTGGCATCTTTGGAAGTTAGTGTCCAGGAGCCAGTTCTTATGGAGATTGATATTGGGGCAGCGCAGAAGACTATGGAGGTGGATCCTGCGAACATTGCTCTCTTCAAGACTTTATTTGATGATCCGGAAGAACTAGAGTAGTGTAGTTCTTTGCTAGGGTGTAGGTGCCCTCTATTTATTTCAGTTGTGTTTGTTTTTATTCCTAGCACTTTGTTTTCCTTCTTATTATATTTTAATAAAGGCGTATTTTTAGTCTCCATTCAATTTTGTTTATATGTCTAACACTTCTTTACACAAAGAATATAATTTTTTATTATTATTTGGACCGAATCCTTGGTAAGGATTGCCTACGTATCTTGTCAGAATCAGGTCGCGCGTAGTTCTTAGCTTTAGAATAACTTCTAGTATGCCGGATTTCGGTAGATATGTCCTGAAGTGGAAACATATTACTTAATCGGTCAAATGAGTGAAGTATTTGCCATTATTTTCATCTGCCGTTTTCCATAGGTTGCGTAAAATTCGACCAATTTGTTGGTAAACCTATTTGGATACGTACTGTACCCCCCAAGTGTTCGTTATTTTTCCGTTGTGTGCGGAAAAAATGACGAGCACTTTTCGAAAAAAGGAAAACTTTTGGCAGGCAGAGAGTTTCAACGCCCAGGCTGGGGCGTCAGAAATTTCGGCGCCCAGCCCTGGGCGCTGAAAATAACTTGGGCGGTCAATTTTGACGTTTTTGCTTCACATGTTCTTGCGTTTATTTCTATTTCGTTTTTTGTGCCTTGATATTTTGCTCCGTAGTTAAAGTTAATTTTGATGCTATTTGGAGGCTTTTTTTACTGTTAGCGTGAAACGCATTTTTGTCCAGATTAATTTTTTCTATTGGTGACTCAAAACAGTTTTGAAAATGGAGTTAGGGTGCGGAACTTATGAAGATCTTTGTGGAGGGTATGATGGAATTTATGTGAAACCGCTGTTGGTGGATTCTATGTTTTATGAATTTATTTTTTTGGTAACATTTGCATTTGTTTTAAATTTTTGATTTCTTTTTGATTTTGGGTTGCATGGATTGGCTCTTATGATGACATTGGTTGGCTTTTTAGGTTTTGAGGATGGGATAGTGTGGTTTATTTTGTGGGTTTCGGGAACTGGTTCACATGGCATTATTTCAAAACCGAGTGGGCTTTGTTTGTTGGGCCTATAGTGGGCCGCTTCTTTATTATTATATTTTTTTATTTGCAAGTACATTTGGTGTTTATTTAGTGTTAGAATAAAAATTTTAGGAAAAATATTACGCCTTTATTGATTTGGAAAGTAAGGAAAACACACCGAAATAAAACTGACCCATATTCTAAAGGGCCTTAGGACCATCTAAAGTCTCTATTATTTTTTCTATCAATCTAAAGAACTACTAGGCGCTTTTTACTAATGGTGCTCTATGTGGCTCAAGCCTGGGGTTTAGTCTCATAAATCTTTGGTCCTTCACCGGTACTCATCTTGAATTCCATTCCTTTTGCGTTGACCCACTGATATGTCTTCACCCATCCGTCCCCGACCTCTTGTGGTGTTGATGCAGGAGAGATTAACCGGGTTGGATCGAAACCTTCATCTTGTAAAGCTAGGGTAGTCATCACAGTCTCGTTCTCCATAGGCCTCGATTCGTTAAACAATGTCCATAGAGCCTGGTTTGTCCAATATTTCAGCTATTTTAGTCTTGGTGAGGTGGGGTGCCTCATCCAAGGTGTGGCAATCATGGAAAATTTCAAATCCGGGTTTTAGCAAGCCATCCTGAACGAAGGGTTCAGGGAAATCACAGCATGGGTGTTCTTCTCCTTCCCGAACAAACATCCCGTTAAGGGTCCTTTGATATGGGGGAAGGAGGGTGGTTTGTTTGGCTTTGTTAAGGCGTAGCCTATATAGGCGGTCAGCAATATCTTCCTCCGTTGGTTCATAACCTAAGCCAAAGGGAGTAGATTTGTCGGGAAAAGGATGGAATGTGCATTCCTTCTTCCTTATTCCCAATGGGGTTCCTGGGAAATAACCTTGAGCTAACAGCATTCTAGGGATGACTCGGGATGCATGCGGGTCTAGGAATGCTGGATCATAATCTTCGATGAACTGGATTGTTTCTTCCATTTGAAACCCATAAAGGTCATCTGCAGTTTCGGCCGTTCCAACCATAGTACAATTGAAGTCGAGAGGAGGGGCGCGGATATCTAGTATTACCCCGTTATGGTTAAGTTTAACCATTTGGTGCAAGGTAGAAGCCACACCTCCTAAGTCATGGAGCCAAGGTCGCCCCAAGAGGAGGTTGAAAGTGGGCTTGATGTCGATTATTTGAAACTCCGTGGTGCGTGCCACAGGCCCGGTTTGTATGCTAAGGTTGATTTTTCCCAATACAGGCCTTCGGGAGTTATCATAAGCTCGTACCCCTTGCGTGGAGGTTTGGAAGTCGTCGTTTCCCAGCCCTAAGCAATGGGCGGTTCGCAATGGGCAGACATTAACCGCCGAACCATTAGCTACGAGCGCTAGGAGGATGTTTTGTCCTTTGCATCCAACCACTAAGTAAAGGGCTTTATTGTGAGCACCCCCCTCTTTGGGTAAGTCTTTATCAGTGAAAACTATGGCCTTTTCTCCAGCATCTCTCGTGACATGGCTAACCAATGAGTCAGGTGTGATATCTGTGGGTACTGAGATGAGGTCAAGTGAGCGAATAAGCTTTTCGCGATGTTCCTTTGAAGTACACATAAGATCCCATATGGTAATCTCAGCCTTGGTTCTTTTCAGTTGTTTCAGGAGAGGATTTTCAATGACTTCCGCGACGGTGGCGTGCCGCCCGTTCTCAGGAGTTTGCCTAACCGGGATGTCGTCCATAGGAGGTGGGTGAATATCCGGTTAGTATATCCTTCCGGATCGGGTGAGGTTGTCGACCTCGGGCTCCTGAGGGGTGGTGTCAATGAGAGCATTCCCGGGCCAAGTTTCAGTGAAGAGGTCCTGGCCCGAGACTTGAGATAGGTAAATATCTTCGGCATCATCGTTCCACACACCGCATACTTCCCCCTCGATTCGATCCATAGGTACCACAGCGAGTGGTGCACCTTGAGGTGTAATATACACCGTGGGGTCGAAATTCTCTGGTTGGTCGAGAGAGATGTGACAAGAGCCGAGTGGGCTCTTGTTGTTGTTGGGTTTGCCAACGTTAGGGAGAGGTATTACTTCATCCTCTATCATGTCCTGGATCGTATGTTTTAGATGCCAGCAGCTTTCAGTGTCATGCCCATTTCCTTGATGGAATTTGCAGTAAGTACCTTCGACCCAATATTTGTTTTTGACAGGAGGGTCACGGGTGGGGCCTATGGGTCTCAACTTTCCTTGATTGGTTAGTCTTTCAAAGGCTTGTACCAAAGTTGACCCGAGTGGGGCAAACTTTCGGTCTCGGACCCATCTTATAGGGTATCTTCGGGCGGGAGCCTCTTCTACAGCACGGACTTCTTGGGCTTGGGGTGCGTTACCCCGATTATAGGTGTTGGTCTTATATGCAGGTTTGCTCTGTATGGTTTTGGCGAGGTCGTCCTCGATTTTTATTCCCACATCATAAACCCTTTTGAAAGTGTCGAGTCCCAGGTACCTAAGGTGTTGTCTGTAAGCCGGGTCTAAGTTGTCAATGAATTTTTGGACCAATTCTGTTTCGGGAGGCCTATTGATTAGCTGGGCCGCCTGGTCCCTCCATCTAGCAAAGTAGCTTGTGAAACCCTCATTTTTCTTTTGGAAGAGAACTTCCAGCTCGCGCATGGTGACTTGGAAATCCATGTTCGACGAGTATTGCTTGATGAAGACATTGACAAAGTCTTCCCAAGTGGGGAAGAGCTTAGGGTCCTGGTGATAGTACCATTTGAGCGGCACAGGTTCCAAGGACAAAGGAAAGGCAGGTAGGTACATGGACTTGTCCACGCCTTTCAAGTTCATGGTGTTCACAAAGCTCAGTAGATGATCACGGGGGTTATCCGTGGCCTTGAACTTTGGTAAGTCAGATGAACTGAACTTTTCTGGTAATTTGCCAGAAAAAGGTTCAGGCTCGAGGGAGAAGTATTTGCTCCCCATGGTTTGCTGTAGGACCATTTTTTCAATCCTCTTCTCGTTTTCGAGGTCATTTTTGGCTTGCGCAGCCGCTAAGGCTTCATTTTCCATTTTCAGTTGGCCCATGAGTTGGGTCATTTGGACCATCTGGTCTCGCAAATCTTCGATGGACATGTTTGGAGGTGCGAATCGAGGTTGGGCAAGCGGAGATCTTTGAAATGAGGGACGACGGACGGAGCTTGGAGCTACTAAACCTGATGTTGGTGATGTATCTTCGAGACGCACTAGCCGTTGATTCCCTGATCGGCAGCAAGTGGCAGGACCGGTCCTAGGCATAAGATAAGCTAAAGTTTAGGTTCCCAAAGTTTCAAGCATTACTTATTCTAGACTTCGACTCTCTAAATTGTTTTTTCACTTTTTCGCTCTTTCTTCTGTCGTTACACATTTTGGGGGTTTTTTTTATTTTGGTCATTCTTTGGATTTTCGAAACACTTGCCTGTGTGACATTCATAGTTGTTAGCATGCTCGGTTTTGGTGCCGAGCATTGCCGTCGTAGGAGGTCTAACGACGACACAAAGAGTTATTAATTTTTCGCGAGTCGCCTTTTGAAATCGAGTGCTTTTCTTACGCCCTCGTAGCAATTCTTTTGATGAACATTTTTTGTGCTACGTACTTTCTTTTTGCTTGGGCACCGAAGCTGCTGCGCCTGACCAGAAAGCCAAGCAGCAACTTCAGCGCCCAACAGTGGGCGTGAGAAATTTTGGCGCCCAGCCAGGGGCGTTGAAAAATGCGTCCCTGGCTGGTTCTCGTTTTCTGTTTTCTGTTTATGCGACTTCGATTTGCGTGCTTGCCTAATAACGTCCTTCACGCGTAACAGCGTTTGTGGGATTCGTTACAGGCCATCCTGAGTGTCGCTTATTTTGTGGCGATCATTCGGGTTTGCGGAACACGTGCTTCGGTATAACTCTTTGGCAAATTAGTCTATGAATGTTTGGGAAATTTTTAAGGTTATTGGTTTTCTAGGATAGTTTGTTACACACAATTACATATTTCGCTACACATAACATTACAAACATGGATTTGAAAATTAAATATGCCACGTAGTTTATGATAGGCTTCTATGGGTAGTTTATTTACGCCTAGCTTGGTACCGCTTCTATCGTAGATCCAACACATGCCCCGGTCAAGGTAGTGTCTTCAACAGACGAATTTCGCCCAAGAGGCCAACCCGTAAGTGCAAGCCAAGGGGGCATGCAGGCGAGAGGGACCTAATGGGCGAGCGATTGGGTTCGGGATAGGTGTACTACCTGCACAAGTACCGAGTGGGAAACATGCGCGGCGTATGCACCCCCCTATTGGCGAAAAAAGGTATCCTTAGTCCCAACTCCCGAGGGAGCCGAGATTCGTTATGATGTTCTGCCCGTTCACATTAATATGCTGATTTTCAGGTCGTCCCAACTTGATGGGGAAATAAACGCGGGGTAGGATCGTTTCACCCTTCGGCTATTTTGATTACCTACAAGCACGAGTATTTCCTTCACTATCCCCAGTGGAGTCGCCACTGTGAGGGGGTCGAAAAAGCGCGAGGCTAATGCGTGACCTTGTCCCTCGTGGGTGTGACGATTATTTTTATTCAATCAAGTGTAATTGGATTTCCTGTGAGTATACACCCAATTGACTAGTAATATAGGAGTCGTCATTCAGTTTTTAACAACAATGAGAAAAACTGACAAAACCCGGTTATCGTGACATAAAGGGAGTGCAATTATGTTTGACCACGACGGCCGTAGGTTCCCTTGTGATCCCTGGTGTGGGGATCTCTCAATATACACCCGCAAGGTAGAGATTGAGGGTTCGGGGGACTGTAACTACCGAGAGGAGTAATTCGCTCGTCGATAACTCCAGAGGCAGGATATCCTTACTAGCTCAGCATAAATAATTGAAGGGACATGCGTTAACCATTAAACTAATCTGAATTGATTTTAGCAATATGCAACATATAATACTAATTCGATCGTGATTATCTGGTTTAAATAGCATTAAGGGACCTAGCATGATAATCCGATTTCCCAAAAATATTATATTTGTTAGGCGTGATAGAACAATCATATTAGGCTAGTTTAACAGTTCATAAAAAGGGCGAGAAAAGCAGTTAAATCATCGAAAAGGGACACATTACGACGCACCCTTGAGAGGTGCGTCACGGTTCTCAGAAAACTAACCACTTTGACTTTGCTATTTCTCCTTTTTATTTAACGAATCTCGATTATGGGACAGGATACGTTCTGTTCGATTTATGGATCGATTGCGACAGAACGCGTGAACAGTTTCGCAGCGAGAGGCTTAGGCTAAGGGGTTTAGAGTCAATACTCAGAGTATATTATGTGTTGTTGTGTGTCCTTTCACGTCGAAACTAGGGGCCTATTTATAGGGAAGAGTTCGTGGAAAGATAGAATTGCAGAGTTCTAATCCGCAAAGAATTAGGAAAAGAGACGTACCCAGGTACTTTCAGCGCCCAGGCCTGGGCGCCGAAGATTTCGGCGCCCAGAGCCAGGCGTTGAAAATAGGATCTGGGCAGTTTTGTTTAGTCAGATTCGGATTCCTAAGATCCGTAGAGTTTGAGATTAATTCGAATCTTTTAGCGCGTATCAATTTCATGACGGAATGCGTCTGGGCCCGTTACGAACTCTAGGCTCGTTAGGATTTTGATTAATACGTAACTCTTATTTCCGAATCCTATTAGGAATAGGATTCTCGCGGTTTCCTATCTCATTTAGGATTTATGTTGGAGTGCAACACCTAATTCTGACAGGTTTCTATCTTTTATGATTTGCCACTTTTAGACGCTACCTTTTACGGCAGTTACTATTTTAAGCAGGTTTCCATAAATAGCAGGTTTCCATAAATAGTAGGTTTCGGGTGAAATGAAATAGGGAATCGAGATTCGTTTATTTTATAGGAGATGCGTTGTCAAGTGGAGTTTTTATGTTTTCATCATCGAACCTTTCCCTTGCGGGAATGGGGACAAAAGTAGGTGTCTACATTAGACTAATATGCCCTTCTTAGTCTACCCATTCCTCACTTGAAAATAATATTAATTTTCGAAATTAATTAAGAAATAACTCCTAACTTAGTTGAAATTATTTAAATTAAAATCGAAAATTAATAAGAATTATTAATTTATTAAACGAATTAATTTCGGATAATTAAAAATAAAAAAAAAATAAAAAATTCGAAAATTTCAAAAATATATTTTCGAAAAAAAAATATTCGAATAATAATAAATAAATAAATAAAATTAATTCGGATATTTAAATAAAAGAATTTCCGAAAATAATAAAATAATTCGAATTTAATTCGACAATCTCGAAAAAAAAATCGAAAAAAAACTAATTAAATTAAATAATAATCCCAACTTTTCAACTCGTTTCAAACGACCCAAAATAATTAATATTTGACCTTTAAAATATTGAGTACTCAAAATAATACGTTTTGACTTTAGGAAAATAATAGTTAAAAATCTTAAAGTTCCGCATTAGTCTCCGATTACCACTTTGTAGTATTGATTACTACAAAGAAGGAATGAAAGTAAGATCTAGTATACCACTTTGTAACACCCTAATAATTTCTTGCTTTTATAAAATCATTTTCCAACTTAAAATAAAGGATTTACTAAAGTATTACCGCCACCGTGATAACGGTTAAGGCTATTACCAGAATTACGCAGCGGAAATTAATGTCAACTAACTTTTAAAAACATAATTAATGAAATATTGAGGCCTCCTACAATTTGGAACCATAACGGCCCAAAAACCAAAGTATAAATAGTTCAAAGTTCAAACATTTCAAACATAATTAAATTATAATTAAGTAGTTCAAAATACGAAAACATGCAACTCTCTCGATCATCCCAAGCCACATGATTCCGATCAACCAACCTGCTATATTATTCTACTCCCCATCAATGCAAGTGCAAATGATAGATCATCATAGGGTCATTAAGGCAAAGGCCATGACCAAACACACAAAGCACGTAGTCAGCAAAAGCTGAGTACTTACACGAATAGAGTGAATGAAACTAAAACATGCATCACTCACTAAGTACTAATCAACATGCAAAACCATTAAATAAATAACAAGCAAATCATGAATACAAGACTCGACTCTTGACTCACAATTTAATTAGAATAAGCTTCGAACGGGCCAAAAGAAAGTTCCATAAATTAAAGGAAAAGGTGATGGGAGCCAACCATACACCAATAAATAATAAATTCGGGCCATACCGAGTGTCGGGCCATACCGACGGAATTCCTGCAAATAATATAAATGAAACAACGTCTTGTATCATTAGTAGGAGTACGAGCTTTCCGGCAAGACTCCCCCATTGTTCATACTCAAGGTACATACGTTCCAAGAGTTTTGAAGCTTGTTCTGGTTGCACTTTACGTTTATTAATATTTTATTAAAGGTGAACTCAAGACTCAACAACATACACACATAAAATTAATAAACAACAACCAAAACACTCTTATTTTAATATTTTTAAGAATTGTGATCAACCAAGCAAGACTCTTGTGAAAATTACTACCATGTTCCTCCTCACTAAAGTGAGATTCCACATCATGCCCATTAACATGAGGGTTGTGCCCTTGCACGGCAAATCCTAATTCATTTCATAAAAAATATTCCCAACTGAACCCTACATGTGCGGTGGCTTACGTGAACTAACCCTTCACATGTGGTAAAATAAATAGTACAACGAAGTACGAATAATTGGCTCAAAGTATGCTAGACATCCCGTACAATAGCATACAAATAAATAATCCATCCATTGCATGTGAAACAAACCATACATGCATAAATATTGAACAACATGATTGATAATGAAATCCATACTCATAATAATCTCAACATGCTTGTTCAATCAACAATTCAATAATTCCAATAATATTAATC
Organism: Spinacia oleracea; assembly: GCF_020520425.1. Taxonomy (NCBI): domain Eukaryota; kingdom Viridiplantae; phylum Streptophyta; class Magnoliopsida; order Caryophyllales; family Amaranthaceae; genus Spinacia; species Spinacia oleracea. Next base: position 51,302,660 of record NC_079490.1, read on the forward strand.
CACACGATCGTTCACCAAAACATATATGAACCCACATAATATAATTCACATCATCAACAATCATGTAATGTCCTTGACAAAAAGTGTGGTCGCCTTAGACTTGTACGTACCTTGAATACCTAAGCGTAGGGGCCACTTTGCAACAACGAGCACTCACTCAGAAATCACCTCCTATTAACAAAATAATGAAACTTAAATTATTTCCATGTTCATTAATTTTCCAGCAACTTTATAAAATCTAAAACCTTATTTAAACTTTAGAATTCAATCGTTTTTCAATAATATAATCGTCTCAATTTGCAAAACCAATTCCTAGTACGAAAACGTACTTTTTCCGCCTTTAAAATCAATAAAAATCAACACTTTAAGCCTTTATTCAAATCTGAAAATATAATTGATTATCATAATTAAAATCATCACCTAATTATGCTAATCAATTGACTCATTAGGTCTAGATTAAAACCCTAACTTGAAAATCTCATTAAAACCAATTTATCATCATAAAAATCAATTCTTTATTCAATAAACGAATCTGAAAATTCATAATTTATTTAATAATTAAAACAAGCCTAATGAATCATAACACGTAAATCCTCAAAGCACGGTGTTCATAACCGATTCCCAGCATTTTAATCATCCAAACCAATATTAATATTATAATTTAAAATACGAAATTGAAATAGAATAGGTAAGGAAGAAGAGAATTATACCAATCCGTCCTATAGCACGGAACAACCACGAATTAGAGTGATTGGGCGAAAGGGAATTGAATTACGAATACGAACAACACACACACACACACACGTCCATGTGTGCGCGCGCAGGGACGAAGGGACGCAGCAGCGCTGGCGCGCGGGACAGGGCAACACGGCACGCTGGGCGCGCGCGAGGAGGGGCAAGAGAGCAGGGGCACAGCTCGCGCTGGCGCGAGAGAGCGAGCGAGGGAGAGCGGGTGTGGCTGGCGCAAGCAACACACACAGAAACAACAACAATGGCACAGCAGCAGCGCAAGGGGCGCGCTGGCTGGGCTCGAGCAAGAGAGTGGGCGAGAACGTGGGGAGAGCAACAAGGGCAAGAGCAGCACACGAGGCACGAAGTGCTCGTGCTGTGCGTGCGGGTGAACCATACCAAAGAGGAGAGAGAAAGAGGAATGTGGGGCAAGAAAGGAAGGGAGGCTTTAATGAAAAATAAGGGGTTCATTTAATGAGGAGAGTCCTATTTATAGGCTCTCAAATCCCTAGTGGGCTAGGCTTGGAAATGTAGAATTGGGCTTAGCAATTAAATGATTGGGTTAGGCAAGAGCTTGGAATTAAATTCTTTTGATTGGGCTCGTTTAATAAAACGATTTGGACTTTTCATTAAAACCCGAAACCTTTGAAATCACTTGCAACACATTTAATTTTCCGACTCAAGAATTAAATTCGTTTCGTAATTAATTAAAATAATAAATATTCTAATTAATTAAAATACATTTAAGTATTATTTAAATGCGAATTAATTTCCAAAAATCGTAAAATGCTTTATAAATATAATAAAATGTATTTATAATTATTATAAAAATACGAGGTATTACATAATGCACCTTGGGTGAAGGACATATTTCCCTCAGTCTCCCACTTGTCATTCAGACAAGTGTGCATTCACATTCCTTTGTCGCTTAGTGTTACTTGCTGAACATAAGGTAAGATCCAAGCCATCCTTATTAGGTCCAGAAGTGTTTCTCAGATTACAGAGCTCAACTGTTAAACTTTTACAGAAGGTTAAGCCTTAACCATTATGAGCACGGCCATGCATTGTCACAGTATCTAACTCTCCAAGAGGCGTTGTTACATAGAAACACCGTATCCTATCAAAGATAGGAGGACAATCCATTCTTGCAATCAATGAACACTCACTTTGATTCATAGTACGCCCAATAACTGCTTTTATAGCCTCCTTTTACGGTGCGACGTTTAGCTAGTATCAAAGCGAAGTAATTCTCAAACGAGCAGACATAATCACTCATGTTCTGAGGAATGTTCTAATCACCATTAATGAGAACTACTTATGACATGACTTTAATCACTTAAAGTGTTCTCATGGTCAATCCGATACAAGATCCAATAAGTATCTATGCAAAAGATTCTGACATCCAGTCAATCTAGTTCAAGAAACCGAACTACAAATCTACTTGCGATCTAATCTTCATTAGTCATTGGTCGTCCACCTTTCAATGACCTGGATTAGGGATCCTTTGTGACTTCAATATTCAAGTTCACTTGTGCGTGTTTCTTTGTCGAAGAATCCATCTTGACATCCCATTTGAATGTTTTGAATCACTTGGACGTCATCATTTAATACTAAACCAATATTACATGATCTATGAAATGAAATTTCATAAATGATAAATGTTTAAACCAAATGCTTACCAATTTGTGGGCCTCTAACCCAAAATCAAGCATTTAATGTTTTACAGATATAGGCCTAGCTTTCACCCAATACTTAAAACATTCATGGAACTCAAACTTGATTCCATTTCTGCATATGAATGTTGTGTCTCATTCAATGCAGAGGTTTAGTTTATCATACTTTGATATTCTTAGCATCCTTTCAATCGAAAGCCTTTAGATGTAAGATGAAAAGATCTTTGAATATGTTTATAGAATGATCTAGTCTTTCATTGCTGTTAGAATGATTCTCATATTCAAAATAGAAAATTATCCAGATAGCAGACTTGTGATCAACCTGAGTTCATTGAAAAACTCCCACTAGAAACAATTCCCTCTCATTGCTTCTTAGGCAATAATGAATTCATTTCAATTATGTAGAATTGCAAATGATGCTATCCTTTTTGAAATACTCCAACCAGCTCACAGAGATGTGGGAGATACATCTTTTAACTGATCGAGAACTTGGAATCTAATCATTGATTCAGTTTTCCATGCATCACATATGGTTTAGAACCTATGTTACCACCTTTTAATCACGACGCCTAATTGCCCGTGTATGTTTGTGGTTTGCCTAACAACAAGATTCAACTTTTGCTTAGGCAAATGCATGTAGCATCAAAACTTTAGTTCATCTTCACTTCCTCTTATCAAGTGCTCATCCTACATGTCCAAATGTATTGGATGTTCTTGATATTATTCTAATGATCCTTACCTAGATCAATAGAGATTGGTATAAACTCGTCATGATCCAATGTTCACGAGTTATCTTGGCGATCTATATATCACATCATACATGATTGATTGTAATGCAAAAACCATTCGCATTTTAAAATCTATCCATGTAACTTTTAGCTTTATTCTGTTTCAAGAGATACTTAATCTTGCTAAAATCTTGGCATTGCCATGTGATATAAGGTGAAGGCACCTCTTCAAGGCCCTTCATGCTTAACTTTAGTGATAACAACCTAGCTTTATACTTAGTTAAGCATTCATTACTTAGACTTACTCATATGGGTTGAGAGTCTCTTTTGAGTCTCTTAATTGTGTTTGATTTAGTAATTACTTTTACAGAATCCAAACAACGCTTTAGATCCTATCCAATAGATCTTTAACCCAGTATCTTCTAAGTTTCGCCGTGGTTCTAATATTGACAAATACATTCAAATCTATCCATTTAGAATTTGAACGTCATTTTCAATAGAGAGATGTGTATCTAATATATATAGAACCAATAAATTAGACTTAGCTCCCACTAAACTCCTCATCTACAAGATGATCCATATTTTCATAGAGCCATGATTGCTCAATAGCCTTGTTCAAAAATATGTTCCAATTCCCACTTGCATGCTCTAATCTACGAATAGATTTCTTAAGCTTGATCTTTTATCTAGCATCCAAAACTTTTACATTGTGTGATGTACACAATTCCTTTCTACAAAACCAATTGAGGAAGGTGTTTCGTTTTCCCATTGCCATATTTCCATATGCAATGATTGCTAGATTTATTCAAAAATAGCTAATAACAGAAGTCTAATGGCCTGTTCGGTATCATTTCCAATTTTGAGTTTTAAGTTTTTAAAAAACGAAAACTGATTTCCGATTTTATTTAATATTTTTCCAAAACCTAGGGAGTATTATATAACACACTTCTTTTACTTCATATTTTCGAGGAAGTATGAAACAGAACAAGTGAAACAGAACAAGTTAAAAAAACACCGCCATAGTTAACAAACCTTTCTCTCCAACTCACCCAAAAAAAGTCTTCATCTATCTTCCATTTTCTACCTCATCAATCAACACCGCCATATCTCTAAAATCCAAAACTTTGCCTTTCAATCTATCATGATCCTTTTCATCATCCCCTAAATTAGTATCTGAACATATTTAAATTAAAGAATTAATTGATACCACTATCAATTATTAAAAAGATCAACTTTTGGTTGCTTACTAATGGTGTGTTGTTCCGATTAAACGGATAACGGCTAAGAACAACAAGCATGCCCTCTCTCTTGATTAAGTGATTGAAATTTCTAGGGCCACAAGGTCAAGATCTATGGCGAAAAAATCCAGGAGAAATGAATTACATAACAAAGGTATTCTTCATGAATGGATCACAAGCTCTGTTTATAGAAGAAGGAAAGATGCAGATAGATAGAGAGTTGAAAAAGGAGAGAAAAAGTCACAGTAAGGAAGACTAGAAACTGAACTATTTTTAAAACAAAATTTCCCAAACCACTTTTAGTGGTTTCTATATTTCCGTTGTGGTTTCTGCAAAACTGGGCGAAAATTTGTTTTGGGAAAAAAACGGAAATCAAAGAAACCACATTGATACCAAACAACACCTAAAGTTTTGGTTGTCTTCTAGACACTCTCTCTTTACAGGAATTTTGTAGTTGGGTTCTCTTGTCTCGCCATACAGGAATACTAGAAATTTCACAATTGTATTCAAAAAGAACTAACAAGATCTACCTACAGATAGACAAAAGCTAAACACGAGAGAAAAATGTATCCCATATTCAAACCCCGACTTTAAAATTCACAAGAAACATGAAGAAAATTCTACCACAACAAAATCAATCAAGCTCTGTTATTTCATCTGTCATGCTTTCCATCTACATTCAAGCATTTTCACTAACATCAAATGCTGATAGAGTTAAAGTATGTTTTAGTGTAGACTCAAAAGTTATATTTGACTAATTAACAGAAATCAAAACGACAAAATTAAAACAAAACCCAGAAATCAAAACTTTGAATTGTTCGCCTATCATCAACGTCGGTAATTTTCATTTTTAAACGACACTATCCAAGGGAATTGCTCATTTTACACATATATGTTAACCAGATTGCCTTCAATTTAGAGGAACAACTATTATTATCCTACAGTAAAAATCATGTGCCGCTCACAAGAACTTAATTGTGTGCAGGCTGCAAATAAGTCACAGGCCGGTATAATGAATAAATAGAAATTACCTTTATGCAGTGATGATCGATTTTCAAGAAAGTAAGCAACAAGCCTGAAATAAACCCCAACGAGTCCCAGTTTGATAATAATTTATTAGTTAATTGATGACTAACCACTTAATCATGAATCAAGAGATGACTTCACAACAGCAAATGGAAGTGGAAGGAAGAGAACACCATAAATCTAAAAAAGTGAAGCGCCACACGCAAAACACCCACACGCAAAACAAAAAAAACACCCACGCGCAAAATAAAAAACATCCATAAGTCCAAAATGTAAATCAACAAAGGAAAACCCACTTAGAATTACCCCACATATGACTTTATTCAGAATTAAAGCAAACAAAACCAGATGTAAATGGGACATTGAAGTTCTAGGCTCCATGTTAAAGGAGTATAACCTAAATCAAATACTAGACTTGAGTCTGCAATTAATTTCATGAACATCACCCATAAACTCCAACAAAGAAACCACTATTGTAGCTTCTACAATTTCCAAAGTCGACAACTACAAATCAACAGAGAAGTACCTATTTTTACTTGTCAGCCCAAATATAACTCGATCTTTCATGTAATTGTATCACCTATCAAGGCCTCTGATATATTTGCAACCAAAACTTGTTCACAACAAAATATCAGATCACTTATATAAAATATTCGTACTTGAACTAGAACTCAATAAGGAGGATCTACTTTATTCAAAATATTCATTATACCAACCTGGTAGAATTTACTTAATTTATTAACTGAAATTAATCTTTCATTATCAAAATGACAAATCAAAGTTCTATAGTTATTAAAATTGAATGAATAAACTGGAAATAAAGAGACTATAATTTTTGAAGATAAAACAAGGGAAGCAAGAGTTAATAACAACAACAGCAAAAACAACGACAGAGGATCAGACCTGCGACGGTGGCCGAGGATAGTGCGGCACGGATTCCGTGGCTCAAGGGAGAAAAGATATAAGTACGAGGAGAGGAGGGCACCACCACTTCAAAAACGATGTCGGCGGTGGAGTGGTCGTCGCACCACAACAAGAGGAGGGAGAAAATCAATTGAAATTGTTAGGGTTTGCCCAATTGGGGATTTTAATTTCATTAACGAAGTGGGTTAAGGAGATTACCAGGTCGTGAGGAGGCAGTAACGACGGAAACAGCAGGACAGAAATAGAGGAGTGTGTTTCTTCATTTTGCGGAGCCGCAGAGACATAATGTGAGGGAAGGAGATGAAGAGCGGGAAATTGAAAAAAAGTTGAGGCCCCTTTCTATCGTGTGAGGGAACAGCACCAGCGACGCGTGGGGGGTGGGGGGGGGAGGCAGTGAGGTGTGTGCAGAGAGTGTTGTGGTTTCATAGTCTTACCCAGAGAACAAGAAAGGAAGAGAAGAACCAGAGAGGGGAAGAGAGATGAAAATTGGTGAAGCAGAGAAGAGGCCAAGGACAGAGAAGCAGGAAACCAAAAAAAAATTAGGAATTATTTTGTGTGGGTCTTTTATGAATGAGCCCGCACTTGAGTTTAAAGCCCGCATTTGAACTCAAGTGCTGCCAATTTTCTAAAATGTGCCCGCACTTGTGAAAATATTTTTCTATTTTTTTTTGTGCTCTCAAGTGCTGCCAATTTATTAAATGACCCGCACTTGAAGAGAAGCACATGACGATTTTTCCTCTAGTGTAGTTCAAGCATTCCGACTTGGTGAAAAAGATTTTAACATTATCAACGTCGTGAAGTTGTTTATATTCTTTAACCACCAATCTAGCTTTTCTTTTGTATGTGTATACAATATCATCTTTGTATGTTTTGAAAACATGTTTGCAACCAATGGGAGTGAACCCTTTATGCAAATCAACGTTGTATGTTTAGAAAACATGTTTGCAACTAATGGGAGTGAACCCTTTATGCAAATCAACCAAATCATAGATTTGATTCTTTAAGATGAAGGTACTTTGGATGAAATGGCCTCAAACCATTTTGTATGGCCTCGAACCATACTTATGTTTCTGATGGCCTCAAACAATACTTGGGAATTTTTAATTCGTCGTAGCTAACCTGTAAGTCGTATGTTCTTGAAGCACTTTCCAAAGTCTTCATAGTTTTCATTCCTCAAGATATCTATGTATCTGTCTTGGTTGAATTCTATTCCTTATACGATTTACCTAGGTATTGAACATCAAACATTAGTGTCTATAAATACATTACTCAAGTCCTTTGAGTATTAGGATTCTCTTGAAGCACTTCCAAAGTCTTCCTAAAGCTCTTCCAAAGGCTTCTAAGTACGGAGCTTTTCCAAAGACTCCTAAGTATCCTACATTTGTTTGTTGCTTGACTCGAAGTTCTTTTGAGGTCACTTCGAGGTCATTTTTCTCCCACTTGCCTTTTTGGAAATATGATGGTTTCCTAAAAGACATTATCTAGAGCAACAACCATATGTTCACAGATTTGTGGTAGAACCAATACCTTTTGTTTCTAAGAGTCGCTCATAAAGAAACATATATCTATACTTGAGTTTGTTTGATGTAAACACTAACTCCCACTGGGTTTGACAACCCTAGATATATATTTACTGAAAAGATGTACTAAACCAAAGTTCAATCCTTATGAAATCTTATCTTTATCTTTGACAACTTTCTTTAGTGTGATACTCACTTGAGAGTATCATTTAGAAACTATATAGGAAAATAGTCGTGATTATCGTTAATCAAATAGATTGCGATTTCTCCATTTGGATATACCATATTCTTATGGAGCTTCGATTACCATAATGCCATATAAACAATCTAGATAATCTTTCTTGGCTCAAGCAAACATCACCTTGACCCAGCCTAGATGTTCCAAAATTCTTGCGAAGTTGATTTTATACCATTTTGTGAATCGCATTGAAGCATTTCACATAGTTCACGTTGAGTAAATATATCCATATTTTCTCAAATTCTTGTGAAATAGGTAAGTCATAAAATCCAATCTTTGGCCCATGAACTTTATTTTCTAGAAACTTCAAACAATAGTCCATTTCTATGTCATGTTCAACAAGCAAGAACCACGTGTCTTAAATTAACCAACTTTCAGAAATCCATGCCATTGAATCTTAGAATGTTGTCTTGTTGATATGGTCGTATGACATTACCAAAGATATGTGGAACACAAATCAAAATGTTTGATTTTAAACTTCTGAGTATGAAAAGATTCGTTTGTTTATTAATCAATCATATGACTCAACCCTTAAATTACCATTTCATTCAAATAAACACTCAACGAATGTTTTTGTTTACTTTGAATGTGAGTCTTTTCGTTGTCCAAACATAAATTGATTATGATGATTAATGGAACATAATACCATTAAGTTCCAGCCTTTAGAAGGACTTTAAAACAAACATGATGACCCTACAACTAATGTAGCAAGACTTTGCTTCATTTCCCACTTGTAGGTCAATTAACCAGACTTAGCTCCCGGAATTTGAGTTCTTAACAAGAGTTAGAACCTCAAGCGGTAATCTAATACCATAGGAGTTTATTTGCTAAGTCGTTTCTCTTTAACACAAACTTTTAGGTATAAATTGAATCTTGAATTCATTTCTTTTGTTCCCTTTCCTATCCTTTCTAGCACATTTTCTTATAGTCCTAAAGATTTTACTCTTTGCTTAATCTTCTTACTTTGTTATGCTTATAAAGTATCTTTCTTTTATTCAATTTGAATGAAAACATCCAATGAGTCTAGTTCATTTATTGAATCAAAAGAAAATTGGTTGTTAACCATTGGTTATACATGAGTCTTTAACTCAATACTTCATTATTCCAAAACTACCCAATATTCTGAATATATGAGGTCCAATTGGTCTACCATTCAAATTTTAGTTTGAAAAAAACCATGAAGATCACTATAAGAAAATAGTATTCAAGATACACTCTCACTCTCCTTTTCTTTGAGAGTCGCTAACAAAATAAGTTACCAATCAATCGAGAAAATATCGCAGTTCTATTATCCGAACGCAATAAAGTTGAACATTTACGATTCTACAGAATGAACTAGCAAAGAAAAACATTTATCACACTTTAATAACATGAAATAAAAGCATTCATGCAATCATTAAAGCTATTAAACATTTCATTCATGCAAAAGCAAAACATGGTCCAAAATGAATAAAACGATTCCAAGACCCTAAAAGTCCTAAATCCTTAAGCAGCTTTGGCATGTCTCAAGTATTTTAAGATTCTAGGTAAGCAAAACATATTGCTAGTAATCTCCAAATTAGTCTTGGTTAATAAATTAATACCATAATTTATCCCATTGCCACAACATAATGCCATTGTTGTTTGAGTACAAACCACAATCAACGTGCTCATTTGGGACGCCTTACCGTCTAAGTCAACTAATATAGCACCTTGCTTTGGCGTAAACCTACTACGTTAGATCCTTAGATTTTTGTAAGTGCTTGATTTGGAAGGCAACTTTTGAAATCAATATTTCTTTAGACCTAGTTGTTTCTATGTTGGTTCGATTATTTAGTGAACTAAATCTAATCGAGTCATATAAACAACCTATTCATGCATAATATACATTCATTCAGGCATAACATATATATATATATATATATATATATATATATATATATATATATATATATATATATATATATATATATATAGTGCATAAATAATAGGTGAACTAGTATGGCCCAAAACTCTTGTCTTGAAGCATCCAATCTTCTTCACCATCTTGTTAGCTTGGCATCGTCTTGAATCTTCATTCATTGCTAACTTAATGTTCTAAATTAGAAATACTTGAAATAATAAAATTACTTCAAAATTTCAATGGTTCGCAGACCATATTTAAAACTTTACATTCACAGATAGAACGGTTCGCATACCGTATTTAACTATCCTAGATTGGCCATACTAGTCACATGGAGTACCTGCATTACATAAAATATACATTCTATGCATTCACCCATTCGTATGCTAAAACGAATGGCCCAATTAATTATTCAAGTATTTACGTGAATTAATTAAAATTCACGTTCACATAAACGCGTCCTAAAAGATTAATCAATTTTCAAATTATTAATCCTTATACTTTATTCTAATTAAAATTGAATTTAATTAAAATAATGCGACCTACGAAAATAATTAAAATAATTATTTCATATTTAATTTCATTTAGCGGCTCCCACTCAAACCAATAATTAATCCGGATAATTAATTATTTAAATATTAAATTAAACTCACGGCCCGTCCCAAGTTAAATAAAATAATTATTAATTATCCCGTTAGCCAATTTTTAATGCAAACATAAATGTCAAGCCCAACGAAGCAAAAAAATTTTGTTCGAGTGCAATGCGGGCTAGCACTACTACAAAATTGGCCAAAGAGACCCGTCAAAAATGGCCTAAGAGACCCCATTTGAGAGGGTCTCTAGATAGGGAGGTCTCTTTTATAAAGAGATCCCCTCATCTAGAGGGGGTTTCTTTGTTAAAAACAAGAGACCCGTTATCTAAGAAAAGAGGTCTGTTGTGTTAACCATACAAAAAAATAATATAGAAGGGGAAGAGACCCCTTATTAGAGATATGGGGTATGTTTGTAAAAGAATTCAGACCCAATATTTAACATAGGAGGTCTCTTTGAATTTTTTAATATTATTTTATCCAAAAAACTCAAACCCCATATGTAAGATAGGGGGTCTCTTTGAGTTTTTTAATATTTATATAATTAATAAATTTAGACCCCATATGTTAGATAGGGGGTCTCTTTATATATTTTACTATTTTTTTTTATTATACCGGAGAGAGCTCTTTTTACACTTAACGGGTCTCTTTTCATTAATATTTATTAAAAAAAATCACCATAAAAGGCCGTTTTCCGGCCAAAAAAATCAGCATTAATTTAACCAATTTCGTAATTCCAAAATAATTCTTACAATTACATTTAATATATAAAAGAAATATATATATATCCCACTTTACATCAATTGTAATTGTATACATCAATATATATATATCCCACTTTGCATAATTCATGTACCTCCTGCCCTCCTGGTAACCGCATCCACTCTCTTCAATAGACTCCTTCAACTAGGTTAGGTCCCGTGCAACACACGGTTATTACTAAAATATTTTAATATTTCAATACTCTGTAGTATCTAAATAAATGACTTGTGATATTAGAAAAACGTGAAAGTAAAAAGAATATATGTAAAAGTATGAATTCATAGTGTATAAAATAAATATCTAAATAAGCTAAATATGCATATTAGTACAATACGGAGTACAAAGTTAAGGATTATATAGCTGTATACTTACCACTTATTATTATTTCAATTAACATCCGTATTCACCGTGTATTATTATTAGACTAACATTAGAAATCAATTCTTCAATATTATATAAATTAATTAAAAAATTAAAACAATACATAAATAAAATCAAATTGTAAAGGAGAAAATAATATTGATTCATCTTTCCTCCAATAATATATCATGTACTACGTAGTTACATTTATGGTTGTGAGAAATAATTCCCCTGACTTTCATTGATTGTGTATTGTCAGTATACAAACTATTTTTTGTACAATAGCGTGATATGAGGCTATTAATTAGGAATCTAAATATTTACAAAATAACTGCATATTCTATCAATGGTTATTCAATTATATTTTTATTTCTTTTTTTAGTTAGTTTCCTAAATAAATGCAAAGTAAAATCTTTTATTAAAAAGTTTTAAAAAATATATTTTGGCGGGAAAAAATCGCATCAGGAAATGACACGTGTCATTTTTGGTGTCTCTTTTAGTATATAGTAATAGATGCTTTCATTTTCTCCTCCTGCAATTTATGAGTATATATAAATTCTAGAAACTAACACCCAAAAAGTAACTAGAGCTAGAATAATTAGTATCAGGTTTTCAATGTTTTTAAATGTCTAAAGGTAGCACCAGAGCAAATGATTAGGACAAGAAAAATAACAAATCATTGAGGTTATTTTAGCGGCAAGAAAAATAACAAATCATTGAGGCTGTTTTAGCCAGTCTTTTAATAAACTTAAACCACTGTAACCATAGTTCTTCAAATAGCTCACAACAACATCCTCTTGCACAACTATTGTGATAATAATTTTAGGATGGAAGGGAGTACTAAAAAAACAAGTAGAGTTTCAAGGTCACCAAGCGGCAGCATAAGAAGCGTTTATCATGAGTCTAGACTCTAGAACTCATCTCTATGTACAAAGTAACTAGACAACAACCAAAATAGTAACTCCTCATTAATAAGCAACTAATTCTTAAGCATATGAGATCCTGAATTTGCTGTCAAACACAACTATTTTCAGTGATAAAATTCTAGCAGAACCACATCAAATTGTTGGGTAAACGCAGTGTAGGGTATTCAATGGTAGATATTTAGTTCTTACATCTAAGGAACGAAGTATAACAAAGAGCTCGATAAAGTAAGAAGATAACTAACATAGTTAATTAACACTTAATATGTTGTAAAACACAAATAAAACAATCAACAATAAAAAATAAAAGACACATTTTCACTTTTAAGGATGAAAGATCTGTATAGATCATCGATCCTATTTGTTCTTAATTAATGATCCTGGTAGACTAGTGTCCATGATACAAAATTGGATGGTCAAAATCTGGCTTAAGGTCCTTAGAGTACCACGAGGAACTGGCTCATGGTCCTCAGGGTACCGCATTAAGAACTGGCCCAAGATCCTCAAGGTACCACGAAAGATAAGTAGGTACAACTAACAACTGTACGACGTAATCATTTCAATTGGTACGACAAGAGTTCAGATAAGAAAAAAAGGGATTTCACGAGGTGAGACAGATTGATAAATACCTGCATCTTAGGCCGAAGTGCCTCAAGTGGTCCTTTAAGCTTGTCTGTGACTTGCTGTTACACAGAAACAAAAAAAAAAAAAATTAACAAGGTCATTGAAGCCAAAACACTTTTGTCTGAAGCTAAAATATCACACCCTTTAGAACAATATATTTGTCTCCTAGTCACTATTCTGATTATACAACACCAAGAAAATCTATCAGAAAGATCCTATTGGTAAGCTTAATATACTTCCAAACTTTAGTCTCCCTGGGTATAGGAGCAACCTTGCAAACCTAAAGACAAACTTAGACAAATTAGAATAAAATATCTCAAAAAATTGTAACTTGAAGTGATTAATCAAACAAGAGGCACTACTTCTTTCGTGCGCATTGTTTTGATACCGATTTCCCAACATTGGGATAGCCTTTTTACATGTACCTCTCATTTTCCCCCCTAATCATGTTTTGGTTCCCATTGAACCCTTATGTAACTTATATCAACTCAAAAACACATGATAATAAGAACATGATTTTCTGACTCCTTATATGATAAAAGGTCCCCAAAATTGTTGAATGAAGGTGCTCCAAAATCCATTGAAATCATAGGCGATTCTCTTACATAAGGCAGTGAAATTGAATTAAAATGCATTCACAGGAATTGACAATTATGAGTAGACAACATTAGAGGATGATAAACGTGCACAAGAAAAAACAACAAACATAACACAGGTCATATCAAGAGAATACCAAGTCTTATACTCAACTAAGCAATTACAATCGCAAATTTACATAACTACAAACCATAAGCCAACCTACTGTAATTATCATAAACACCTGATCATTTCAAATTTCCGTATCAAAAATTAGTTCAATTTCCAGAAAGAGCAGGCATATAATTATCATAAACACACCTGATTGTTTCCTTTTCCCCGAATCCTCTATCTAATTTAAGCATCAGCAAATTAAATCCATATTTAATCAAAATCAAGTAAGAGATTTTTAAACTTCAACCAACAACATTCGCCAATTCCTAGCAATAGAGAAACGACTATGATAGAAGAATTTAGGACATCAACACCAGCAATAAACGAAGACTATGGTATTCACAAAATAGATGTTCACTGATAAAGGGGCACAACTGTTCACAATAGTGAAATGAACAATCTCTAATTTGACTACCGCAAAATCGACAAGAAATCAAAAGCACAACAAACCCAGAACCAATGATCTAAAAAAGCAGATCTAAATCCAAAATGCATATCCACAAAACCCTAAAAATACCCCCATATGCATATTTCTTAACCAAAATCAAATCAATTCAAATTATAATTTTTTTCTTCACAAATCGAAAACAATAAAAATAATTAGATCTTACAGTTTTAAGTAGAGACTCAATGTTCAAAACGGTTGACCACGAACAAGACCTTAGGTACCATCCATAGAAATAACCCTAACGATATTCTTCACCAAATCTTGCGCAACCTCAGAACCAATCGAGTCTCGTCGGTTAAAATCTTCCAATCGAACATCAACGGCATCGATCACTGGCAGACCATTCCAACGGAGCATTTTTCGATGAATTCGTAGGTGGTTTAAAGGTTCCAGCTCCTCCGGATTTGGGGAAAGTCTGAGCTGTGGCAGCAGAGTAGGAGGTGTAGTCGACTAGTCGGCGACATGGTTGATAGAGATGAAGGAGAAGGATAAGGAGATGGAAAGTTGTGAACTGGGGGGACCGGGGAGCACCAACGTGAGTAGTGAGGAGGGGAGAGAACACAAAAATAACTTAAAAGCTTCACAATTTTTTTATTTAATTTAGGATGGGGAAGAGAGACCCGTGTTCTATCTTATTAGGTCTTAATCTTTCCTTTTCCTTTTCCTTTTCTAAGCGCCGTATTAGTGGGCCCAACGCAAAATAGAGATCCGTTATCTTACTTAAGGGGTCTCTCTCCTTTAAGATTTAATGTAGTATGCGGGGTCCAGTATATATAAAAGAGCCGTTATCACTCAAATTAGATCTCTTGTTTTAAAGAGACTCGTTATGTCGTTCAACGGGTCTTTTATTAAGGGTCTCTTTAATGCACACTATGTGGCCCATGAGGCACACGAGCGGCTGCCCGGCCATGTCCCCGCAGCCGACGCCCACGTACCACAGCTCTCGCTGCCCCATGGTGCCTGTTGTACTCGACGCTGCGCAAGGCATGGCAGCCTTGCTTGCTCGACGCTCCACAAGCCAAGGCAGCCTGCCTTGCTTGCCCCTTCCTCGCCCAGCGCGTGCGCGGCACGCAGCATGCTTGCTGCTGCCCGTGTCGCTGCGGCTCGGCACAGGCGTGGTTGCCCGTATGGCTCGACGAGCCACACGTCCACCCCACCTCGAGTTCGTGCCTTTGGCTCGTGCTTACGGACCAACTAATTATAAAAAAATTAATTTCACGAACATTTGCATTAAGTTATTTTTCATACAAAATTACAATTTTTATTTTCGAAAAATAACGATTTTTACGATTTAATTAATTTAACAACAATTCAATTTCGTTAAAATTATTAAATCAAGGCTAACATTATTCAAATTTTAAGAACGAAAGATTTCAACTGAAAATTTGAACTTTTAAATAATCAAATCTAAAATTTAAATCATTCTAAACATTTAAATTTCAGATTTTTAACGAATTTGGTTTAAGTGTCGATTAAAATTAACGAAACTATTCAAAATTTTAATCCAATAATTTTTAAAATTCGCCACTGACCATGAAATTATATACCCTTTCCCAATTAACCAAATTACTATATCCAAATTATTTAAAAAATCAATTAGCGATCTATACTTTAGGAATTTGGGGAAAGCAAAATATGGGTTTATACTTGTCAAAAATGGCTGAAATGTTTAGCAAAATTATATAATATACCCAAAAAACTTGTGCCAAAATTTCAATCAATTCCGTGTAGTTTAGGTCGACCAATTAATTGAAAAACTTTCCGAATTTATTAATTTTAACACGAAAATTAACAAAAACGCCCAAAAACACATACTTTGAGGCCTGTTTTTGCAATTCCATTCTCATGTGCTGATCTTAGAAAATCGTTTTCAATCAGATTAGGGTCAGAAAAATCTAAATTTCAACAATTTTTGAATTCCGAATTGTTTCTTGCGATAAATCCAATAATCCAGAAACATTCGAAAAGATTCCGAAAAATACAACCAAAATTCGACAACAGCAAAAACAATAATTCATGCTAAAAAATTCTTTGAATACATAAGGCTCATGATACCACTGTAGGGGAATACAGTTTAACATACATAACATGTGCGGAACATCCCCAAAGCCAGGAAACATGTATAAAGCACAGTTTAAGCATACTTACATTCGAAGCGTGTTTTCCCGAGTATTGTATCAACGAACATGAACAAAGAACTCCACTTGTTGTTCCTCTATTTGGTTCATCGACACGTTCAGATCCGTCTTGATTATTGTAGCTTAGACAATGCACAAGATTTTTGCTTTTCGTGATAAACAGTTTTTGCAGAGAGAAAATCTGAAGAACGTAATTTAGGAATTAGATTTAGGTTAGATGGAAAGCTAATTATGTCAGGGTGTGGAAAAATATAATAACCTAATTATATTATTAATGTAACGGCCAAGACGAGAAGGCCTTGACCGGCCACATCCCACACGCGAGCAATAACCCGCGCCCAGCCAACACACTGCAGGCCGAAGCCCATAGCGCGCGAGGCCGAGCAACATGGGCCGTGAGCCTTGCGTGCTTGCTGCTGTGTTGCTGTGTGGTGATGCGCGCTGCCACGCCCTGCGGGCTGGCTTGCTTGCTGCGTTGCGAGCTCGCTGGCTCGTTGGGCCTTGCACGCTTAGCTCGACAGGCTGGCAGCTACGATGCGGCTCGTATTCGCGACTAACGCCTTACGGCTATCATATCGTATACGGCGAATCACCGTCGTAAAATATAATTATTCGTTTTTTCCACCTTACGAATATTCGCGATACGATATACGATTCCGACTCAAGGTCGTATCGTATAATATGTTTTTCAAACTAATTCCCGAAAAGCTATTAAGTGAATTTCCGATTCATTTAATCTGGTGATCTGTTACATGCAATAGGTGTGACCTTATATGTTCAGTCAAGAGAAAGTTGTGAGCCTTATTTAAATTAGAACTCACTGATCGGAAGCATTGCTCCAGCTACCTGTTCCGATCACTTGATCTTACTGAATTAATTGTTCGCAATTAATCTGAACCTTGGTATTAGACTTAATTCACCTTGGGTGAAGGACATATTTCCTTCAAAACCAATGAAAATGGAGTTGCGCCAGTTGAAGTGTGAATTGAAGTTCGATACCCCCACAATGCAAAGTGCAGCTTCTAGGGCCAGTCTTTGTAATTTGTTGTCATTTTCATGATGATGGTGTTGACATTCTTGTTGGCTGCTTCGACTCCCCCATTGTTCTGTGGGCGATAAGGCGAAGAACGGTGATGTTGAATTTTGTACTCGGTGAATATATCTTCACACTCGCCTTGGAAATGGGTTCCCTGGTCGTTAATGAACTCGTGAGGAACGTGAAGGAAATAGTGCCCTTGGTCCAAGTATGCATATAATATTAAGTCTAATAAATGCGGTTCAGTATTAATTAACAAGTTAATAATTCAGTGAGATCAAGTGAGCTGAATGCCTGACTAGAGGCCGCTTCAGTTCAAGTGGAATTAATTATATTAATCCACAGCTTACTCTTGACTGAACCCGTAGGGTCACACAAATAGTACGTAAACGGATCAAGTATTTAATGGCATTAAATACTCCATCTATGGATATTCGGAATCGACGGATCTTGGTTTCAGTGGGAGCTGAGATCGTCACAGGCAAGAAATGAATACTCCGGAAACGATGATATTGCCGGAAACGGAAATATGGATCGTATCGGAAATATAAATATTATCCAAGTCGTAGATGTTGCCGGAAACGGAAACATGGTACGTATCGGAAAATATTATCGGAAATGGAAATATTGCCGGAATCGGAAATATTGCCGGAAACGGAAATATTGTCAGAATCGGAAATATTATCGGAATCGGAAAATAATTCCGGAAACGGAAATATTAAATATTTGTTCGAAACGGAAATTAATTCCGAAATCGGAAATATTAAATGTTGTTCGTATCGGAAATGAATTCCGGAATCGGGAATTTAATCGGAAGCGTATCGTACGAATTAGCATCGGACGAGGCCCGCTAGACGAAGGCCCAGCACGAAGCCAGGCCATCGCCCAGCGAGCCGCACGCAGCAACGCACGCCTCGACCAGGCCCAGCGCAAGGCCAGGCCCAGCCAAGGGCGCGCGCGCGCGCAGCACCGCACATGGGTTGTGCGCTTGTCGTGGGCCGCAAGGCCTGCGCGGGTGCACGGCTTGTACGATGCGTGTGCGGGAAATCCTAATCCTATTAGGATTCGTGCAAAGATTAAAATCCTGATCCTATTAGATTTGCTTTGTTATTTAGAGTCCTAATAAAGTTCTAATTAACAAATCCACATCCTAGTAGGATTACAATTCCTTTTCCATACCTCTATAAATAAGGGCCAAGGGTCATTATTTGTATATACGATTCAAGTATTCAAAGTGATTTTTGAGAGCAAAAATTCAGTCATATAATTGCCTACAATAGCCGAAAATTCTAAGTACCTTAAGGGCGATCCTAGTTGGTCAAGCTTAAGGCGGATCCGGACGTGCTGTGGACTATCTACGGAGGGACGACACTTGGAGTCCTAAAGACTTGTTCTTGTTCGGTTCGGGCGCAGCTAGGGAGGGCACGCAACAAAGTGTATGCATCTAAACTATGCTAAATGATTATGTGTAAATAATATGCTTTCCTGGCTTTATGGTTTTTCCACATGATTTATGTTTTGTCATATGAATCATAACCTCACAGTGGTATCACGAGCCTCTTATTATTTTCATAATCTAAATTGCATGAACATGGTTAAATATTACTAATTTGCAAGAATTAAAAGGGGTGATTAATTTTCGTAATTGTTAATTAATTGCAAATTGCGTTTATTTAATTATACGTACGCAGTTTTTCGGCAGTTTCTTCGTTACTATCCAAATCGGTGATTTTTGTGTCAATTCCGCATGTAAAAGGCATTCTAAAAGTTTGACAAAAATAGTATTTTTCGGCCGAACCCAGAATTCTCAAATTCGAAGCCTAACTATGACTTTTCGGAGGTTTTAGTTTTTCGAATGCAAAATTTCGTAAATTTAAGATGTTAAATTAAATATTTGCGATTCTTGTTGATAAATCTTGAATTTTGATTGACCTAGTGTATATGTTTAACAAGTTTGAATGCCTAGCCTTGTTAATTATGCAATCTAATTTGTAATTATGATTAATTTGTTGAAAATTGGAATAATTTAGAATTAATTTGATTTTCATAATTAGTTATAATTTAATTAGATACCTATGATTAAAAACCACCATAAAAATTGTAAATTTATGTTAAATTTTAAATTTTTATGACCTAGACTTGAATCCATGTTAATCGGAAATCAATTAAATACTAAATTTTCGATTTTTCGCCCTAAAATTATGAAATTAATATTATTTATTAATTTGTCATTAATTTTGAATATAAATTTTAATTTTTATGCGACTCGCTCATATAACTTGCACGCACAAAGCAATGGACGCTACGTGTTACCCTTAAGGGGTGTTGTATAGTGCGGGCATGCGACGACGAGCAAGGGAGCTCGTCGCCCATGCGGTACGAATGCAGCGAGCAAGGGCATGGTGCACGAGCACAAGGCAGCAGCCCTGCCTTGTGTCATGGGCTGTGAGCAATGGGCGTGTGGGCAGGGGCGAGAGCAAGGCACGATCAGTCGCGTGTGGGCAGCAAGCGTGCTGCGCCACAGCGCGCACTGCCTCGCGCAAGCATGCGGAGCCTCGCGCGCAGCGAGCGCAAGCTCGCGTGCCACAAGCGCTACGCACAGCGTCGATGGCTCGCGCGCAACGAGCGCCAGCTCGCATACTGCTGCCTCGTGCGATGAGCGCAAGCTCGCGTGCGGGAAAGGCAGGCGCGCAGCGAGCGATGGCTCGCATGGATCGAGCGCTGGCAAGCGAGCGCAGCGAGCGATGGCTCGCGTGCATCGAGCACTGGCGCGCGCAGCGAGCACCAACTCGCGTGTTCGATTGATGCCTTGCGATGGTGAGCAGCAGCGATGCGACGCAGCGCATGGGCTGCGCGCACATGGCCAGCGATGGCTGTGTGCGTGTGGCCCATGGGCGTGCGTTGCGTGGGATTGTTGCGTTGCTATTAGATCGTTTTGAAATTTTAATTTGAAATTTTCAGTTTACGTAATTTTAATTAATTTTAAAATTAATAATTTAAATTATTTTCTTGGATTTTAATTTTGAATATTGTAATTATAATAAATTTTATTTATTCTAATTATTTTACTAAAATTAAAATCATGAATTAATTTAAATACGACTGAAATTAAATTAAACTTTTTGGATTCAATTATAAATTTATATGAGCTTTAAATTTTAATTAAATTTGTATGTTTCCGGTTAGACTAGAAATACATCTTTATGTTTAAAATTAGTAAAGCATATGAATTTATTGGTTTAAGTGGGAGCCCTTTTTAGTCATAAACTCTTGATTAGGTCTACAAATCCTTAAGGTTAAAACAACTTGATTAGAATTAATAAGGACTGAATAATTTGTAGATTATTGGTGCCCTTGATTAATTGCTGCAAATGTTTATGTGATGCATAATGTGTTTTACTAACCAGCTATGTGGGCCATTCATGATAATGAATGGGTGAATGGTATATATTGTATATGTACTGTTTTGCAGGTTATGAAGTGACTAGTATGGCCCAAATAGGATAGAAAATATGGTCTACGTACCATTAATTTGAATGTAATTGGTCTAAAGTACCAAAGTTGTTTTTCAATTCAAATATGGCCTGTGTACCATCAAATAGTTGTAATTAGTTTTAATTATAGCTTATCCTATTTGAAGAAAATGGTGCCTCCCACGGAGATTTTCAAGACGGACTTTGAAGTTAAAGCTTCAAGATGAAGTCGGGCTATACTAGATCACATTTATCTTATGCATGTTTTAAGTTATTTATTGATTTTAAATATGTCTTAAAATGCATGAGATCAAAAGCTTGATTATGTTGCATGATTAAGGATTTTAGTTCACTTAAAATCTAACCAACATAGTAAGAGCCTTAAGTTCCAAACTTAAAAATTGAGTTAAAAGGTGCCATGCCAAAATATACACTTGCTTGGATATCCTTTACATCAATCTAGTAATAGTTTTCGCTCAGCGAGGTGTTACTTATTGGTCCTAAAGGGGCAAGGTACACAAATAATTGTGAGTACATGTTAGTTTTGGTGAAACTCAACGATATAAGTAAGGAGTCCGTTTATGTCGTGGCAAAATCGATAGGTTTACCTAATAAGTTCTTAGACGTACCTATCAACCAAGAATAGTTTCTAGACTATTAGCAAAAGGCTTTTGCTTACCTAAGATGTTTTAGAATTGAGTCGACAAACTGTGCTTAGTTCTTCAATGATTTTAGGATCTTGGAATCATTTTATTCACACCTGCCGGAACACATAACTTGAATAAAATGCTTAATGAACATTGAATTATGCATGTATGCTAGCATTTAAGTTTATTTAGAGAAACTGTGAATGGTTATTTATTTGTTTATTCTTTTCAATTGTAGTTTTAAATATGGCAAACAACAATTCATTCTACATTCGATCAATTCTCGAAAAGGAGAAGTTGAGCGGGATAAACTTCCTTGACTGGTAAAGGAACTTGCAAATAGTTCTTATGCAGGAAGAAAAGGAGTATGTCCTAGAAGAGGCGATGCCCGAAGCCGCAGGCGACGGGGTCACTCAGGCAGCCCTCAATCGTTGGATTGATGCCAACAAGGATGTGAAATGTCTAATGCTCGCCACCATGAGTGCAGATCTGCAGAAAACATTCATCAACTCAGATGCTTTCACAATCATCAGTGAGTTGAAGAACATGTTCCAAGATCTGGCTCGAGTCGAAAGATTCGAGACTCATAGGCAAATTCTTGAGACCAAGCTTAAGAAAGGCGAGCCCGTAAGTCCACATGTTCTCAAAATGATTGGACTCATTGAGAATATGAGTCGGCTGGATCAGCAATTTTCTCAGGAAATGGCTATAGACACCATCCTCCATTCTCTTCATAGCGGGTATGATCAGTTCAAACTGAACTACAGTATGAATAGTCTGGACAAAACGCTCACTGAGCTTCACGGTATGCTGAAGACCGCTGAAAAGACGCTCAAAAGTGATAAGCAGGATGTGCTTATGGTGCGTGGGGGCAAGTTCAAGAAATCTGGAAAGAAGAGGAATGCTAAGAAAGGTGGCAACAAGGCCAGCCCAACTAAGCAAACTGGCGCCAAATCTGTAAAGAGGAAGGTCAGTCAAACCACTTCTGAATCCGAATGCTTCTACTGCAAGAAGAAGGGGCATTGGAAGAGAGATTGCTTAAAGCTAAAGGAAGATCAGAAGAACGGAACAGTCGTTCCATCTTCAGGTATTTTCGTTATAGACTGTATACTTGCTAATTCAACTTCTTGGGTATTAGATACAGGTTGTGGCTCACACTTATGTTCCAATCCACAGGGACTAAGAAGAAGTAGAAAGTTAAGCAAGGGTGAAGTCGACCTACGAGTGGGAAATGGAGCACGGATTGCTACATTAGCTGTAGGAACTTATTATTTGTCGTTGCCCTCCGGGCTAGTTTTGGAACTGGAAGAGTGTTTCCATGTTCCAAGTCTTACTAAAAACATCATTTCAGTTTTTTGCTTAGATGCTAAGGGATTTTCCTTTTTAATAAAAGACAATAGTTATTCGTTTTATTTTAAAGAGATGTTTTATGGATCTGCTAGATTAGTCAATGGACTTTATTTATTAGATCACGACAAACAAGTATATAACATAAATACCAAAAAGGCCAAAAAGGATGATTCAGATCTCACCTATCTGTGGCATTGTCGATTAGGCCATATAAACTTGAAACGCTTAGAAAGACTTCAAGAGGAAGGAATTCTAGAACCATTTGACTTAGAGGATTATGGTAAATGCGAATCATGTTTACTTGGCAAAATGACAAAGCAACCTTTCTCTAAAGTTGGAGAAAGAGCAAATGAACTATTGGGTTTAATCCATACAGATGTATGTGGACCAATGAGTACAAATGCTAGAGGTGGTTTCAGCTACTTTATCACTTTCACTGATGACTTCAGTAGATATGGTTATGTCTACCTATTGAGGCATAAGTCTGAATCCTTTGACAAATTCAAGGAATTTCAGAGTGAAGTAGAGAATCAATTAGGCAAGAAGATTAAGGCACTACGGTCTGACAGAGGCGGTGAATATCTGAGCTATGAATTTGATGACCATCTGAAAGAATGTGGAATTCTATCAGAATTGACTCCTCCTGGAACACCACAATGGAACGGTGTGTCGGAACGGAGGAACAGAACCTTGCTAGACATGGTCAGGTTAATGATGGGTCAGGCCAAACTTCCATTAGAATTTTGGGGACATGCACTAAATACAGCTGCACTCACTATAAATAGAGCTCCGTCTAAAGCTGTCGAAAAGACTCCATATGAATTATGGTTTGGAAAGCCTCCAAATGTGTCTTTTCTTAAGATTTGGGGATGTGAAGTATACGTCAAACGATTAATTTCAGACAAACTTCATCCAAAATCTGACAAATGTATCCTTGTGGGCTATCTAAAGGAAACAAAGGGGTATTACTTCTACAATACATCTGAGAACAAGGTGTTTGTTGCTCGAGATGGTGTCTTTTTGGAGAAAGATCACATTTCCAAAATGACAAGTGGGAGAAAAGTAGACCTCGAAGAAATTCGAGTCGAACAACAAACTCTAGAGAATGCTCAAGATGACATTCAGGATGAAACTCAGAGATCTTTAGAAGAATCTGGTGAGAATCATGGTCAATCTAGAAATGTTACCCCGCGTAGATCGCAAAGATATAGATCTCAACCGGAAAGGTACTTAGGTATTTTAACGAACGAGAGCTATGACGTTCTATTACTTGAAAGTGATGAACCTGCGACTTACAAACAAGCTATGACGAGCCCTAGCTCCAAGCAATGGCAAGAAGCCATGCAATCTGAATTAGACTCCATGTCTGAAAACCAAGTATGGGATTTGGTCGATTTGCCAGATGGCTACCAAGCCATTGGAAGCAAATGGGTTTTCAAACTGAAAAAGGACAAGGATGGGAAACTTGAAGTTTTCAAAGCTAGATTGGTTGCAAAAGGTTACAGGCAAGTCCACGGTGTGGATTACGATGAAACCTTTTCACCAGTTGCAATGCTAAAGTCTATTCGGATAATGTTAGCAATTGCTGCATATTACGATTACGAAATACGGCAGATGGATGTCAAAAATGCTTTCTTAAACGGCGTTTTAACAGAAACTGTGTTTATGACACAGCCTGAAGATTTTGAGGATCCAAAGAATGCTAAAAAGGTATGCAAGCTAAAGAAGTCAATCTACGGATTGAAGCAGGCATCCAGGAGCTGGAATATACGTTTTGATGAAGCAGTCAGTGACTTTGGTTTCATCAAGAACGCAGACGAATCTTGTGTATACAAGAAGTTCAGTGGGAGCAAAATTGCTTTCCTAGTATTATATGTCGACGACCTATTACTTATCGGAAATGACATTCCTATGTTGAACTCTGTCAAGATTTGGCTTGGGAAATGTTTTTCGATGAAAGATCTAGGAGAAGCACAGTACATATTGGGCATCAAGATTTACAGAGATAGATCTAAAAAGATGATTGGACTTAGTCAAAGCACTTATATCAATAAGGTGCTTGATAGGTTCAAGATGGCAGACTCCAAGCGAGGCTACCTACCCATGTCTCATGGAATAACTCTAAGCAAGACTTAGTGCCCAAAAGCACTTGATGAGCGTAGACGAATGAATGGGATTCCATATGCATCATTGATTGGTTCAATAATGTATGCTATGATATGTACACACCCGGATGTTGCGTACGCACTCAGTGCTACGAGCAGATACCAGTCAGACCCAGGAGAGGCGCATTGGACTTCTGCCAAGAATATTCTGAAGTACCTGAAAAGGCACAAAGATGACTTCCTGGTCTATGGTGGAGATGATGAATTAATTGTTAAAGACTATACGGACGCAAGTTTCCAAACCGACAAAGATGATTTCAGATCACAGTCTGGGTTTGTCTTCTGCCTCAACGGAGGTGCAGTAAGCTGGAAAAGTGCTAAGCAAAGCACCATTGCGGATTCTACAGCTGAAGCGGAGTACATTGCTGCACATGAAGCAGCACCCGGAAGCTATATGGCTAAGGAAGTTCATAGGTGAACTTGGTGTAGTCCCCTCCATTAAAGGACCAATAGCCATGTATTGTGATAATAACGGAGCTATTGCACAGGCAAAGGAGCCTAGACACCACCAGAGAGTCAAGCATGTACTTCGTAGATTTCACCTTCTACGAGAGTTCGTTGAAAGAAAAGAAGTCGAGATAAACAAGATTGGAACTGATGACAACATATCAGATCCATTGACTAAACCTCTGCCGCAGGCGAAGCACAACTCGCACACTGCAGCTATGGGAATCAAGCATATTGGAGAATGGCTTTGATATCCCTGTTTAATGTTTTAAAGTTTTAGAGTTTAAATCTTTGTAAAACATTATTGGTTAATCATTCACAATAAATGAAAAGAATTCATTTAATTTGTGGTTTGTTAAATGATGAGTCCCTTCAATTTGACGATATATTCAAGATATACTGTCAGGACCAGTCCTGTGACTAAGAAATGTCTATCAAGTGAACTTGAATGTCAAAGGTTGAAAATGGTCCCTAGTCGGAGTTTTCTATAAAATTGGACGCATAGAAAACATTAGACGATTAGAATGCAAGATGACTAGTAGTTCTGTTTCTTGAACTATGTGGACATGGCAATGTCATAATCATTTGCATAGATACTTACTTTGGGAAGACTAGTATCGGACAAGACCTATGAAACTTTACTGTAAGAGATGAAAATCTGTCATAAGTAAATTTCATTAAAATTATTAGACACTAAATCCTCAATACCTGAGTGATTTGAGATTACTTGTTTGAGAACTGGTTGCTTTGACGTTGACCAACCGTCGCACCGTAAAAGGAGGCTATAAAGGCAACGCTCAGGTAATCACCTATCAAACGAAGTCTAATCTCAAGATCGCAAGATTGGGATTGTCCTCCCATAAATCGGGATGAGATGCTTAAAAGTTGTACAAGGCCACTCGGAGAGCTAGAAACTGTGAAATGCATGGCCGTGCTCGGATGAATCATAGGCTATAATTATCTGTTTATTTGATCAGTTGAACTCTGTAACCGAGGAACACCTCTGGACATAATAAGGATGACAACTCTTACCTTATGTTCAAGAGCAAGCATCGAGCGACAAAGGAATTAGGAAATGCACACTTGTCCCTAAGGACAAGTGGGAGACTGAAGGAAATAGTGCCCTTGGTCCAAGTATGCATATAATATTAAGTCTAATAAATGCGGTTCAGTATTAATTAACAAGTTAATAATTCAGTGAGATCAAGTAAGCTGATTGCCTGACTAGAGGCCGCTTCAGTTCAAGTGGAATTAATTATATTAATCCACAGCTTACTCTTGACTGAACCCGTAGGGTCACACAAATAGTACGTAAACGGATCAAGTATTTAATGGCATTAAATACTCCATCTATGGATATTCGGAATCGACGGATCTTGGTTTCAGTGGGAGCTGAGATCGTCACAGGCAAGAAATGAATACTCCGGAAACGATGATATTGCCGGAAACGGAAATATGGATCGTATCGGAAATATAAATATTATCCAAGTCGTAGATGTTGCCGGAAACGGAAACATGGTACGTATCGGAAAATATTATCGGAAATGGAAATATTGCCGGAATCGGAAATATTGCCGGAAACGGAAATATTGTCAGAATCGGAAATATTATCGGAATCAGAAAATAATTCCGGAAACGGAAATATTAAATATTTGTTCGAAACGGAAATTAATTCCGGAATCGGAAATATTAAATGTTGCTCGTATCGGAAATGAATTCCGGAATCGGGAATTTAATCGGAAGCGTATCGTACGAATTAGCATCGGACGAGGCCCGCTAGACGAAGGCCCAGCACGAAGCCAGGCCATCGCCCAGCGAGCCGCACGCAGCAACGCACACCTCGACCAGGCCCAGCACAAGGCCAGGCCCAGCCAAGGGCGCGCGCGCGCGCAGCACCGCACATGGGCTGTGCGCTTGTCGTGGGCCGCAAGGCCTGCGCGGGTGCACGGCTTGTACGATGCGTGTGTGGGAAATCCTAATCCTATTAGGATTCGTGCGAAGATTAAAATCCTGATCCTATTAGATTTGCTTTGTTATTTAGAGTCCTAATAAAGTTCTAATTAACAAATCTACATCCTAGTAGGATTACAATTCCTTTTCCATACCTCTATAAATAAGGGCCAAGGGTCATTATTTGTATATACGATTCAATTATTCAAAGTGATTTTTGAGAGCAAAAATTCAGTCATATAATTGCCTACAATAGCCGAAAATTCTAAGTACCTTAAGGGCGATCCTAGTTGGTCAAGCTTAAGGCGGATCCGGACGTGCTGTGGACTATCTACGGAGGGACGACACTTGGAGTCCTAAAGAATTGTTCTTGTTCGGTTCGGGTGCAGCTAGGGAGGGCACGCAACAAAGTGTATGCATCTAAACTATGCTAAATGATTATGTGTAAATAATATGCTTTCCTGGCTTTATGGTTTTTCCGCATGATTTATGTTTTGTCATATGAATCATAACCTAACAGAACGTCGTATCTACATATGATGTTTTCTTGTATGAACTGGGCCACTTGCTTGGAACCCAATATTTTGAATGACCTGGCTTTGACCCACTTAGTAAAGTATTCGATTGCCACCAGTATGAATTCATGGCCCCCGGTGCATGTTGGAGTGATTTTGTCGATGATGTCGATACCCCAAGCTGAGAATGGCCATGGTGATGATTGTGAATATAGCAATGATGGGGGAATGTGCTTCAGGTTCGCACACTTTTGACAGATAGGACATTTATTGACGAAGAAGTAGCAGTCTCGTTCGAGGGTGGTCTAGTAATACCGAGACCTAATGACTTTGAGAGCTAGCATCTTCCCATTCATGTGAGTGCCAAAGACCCCGGCATGTACAGTGTCCATGACTTTTTATGCTTCGTGCTTGTCAACACATCGGAGATTGGGGCTGTTAGGGGACCTTTTGTATAAAATGCCGCCTTCTAGAACGAAGTTGGCAGATTGTAGGCGTAAAGCCCTTTATTCGGAATTTTGTAGATACCTTTGAATGTCTGTAAACCAAGGCTCATTTTCATCAGGCTCAACGTCGTCAATAGCATGGGCATATGTTGCTTCTTGACGTGTTTCAATTGTAAAGGGCATTTCAGCCATGCCATTTGGAATGTGGATCATTGATGCCAGTTTTGCGAATGCGTCGGCGAACTGATTCCCCTCTCTGGGGAGGTATGTGTAACGCAGCTCTTCCACTTGCTCAGACAACTTCTAGAGATAGGACTGGTATAGGGCTAAGATTTTTCTTCTGACTTTCCATTTGCCGAAAATTTGATTGATGATCAGGGAGGAGTTCCCGTATACTCGAAGTTTCTGGACACCCAATGCTATGGCGGCTTCCAGGCCCATAATGCATGCTTCATATTCGACCGCGTTGTTTGTAACATTGAATTTTAACTTTGCTGAGATGGGAGTGTGAGTGCCGTCAGGAGCTACTAGGATTACCCCGACAGCTTATCCGCTTTGATTAGAGGCACCATCAAATTGCAGCGACCAACTGTCGTCGCTTGTCATTAGAATTTTCTCATCGGGTAGGTCGTAATTCTCCTCTTCTGCCTCGACAGGACAGTCGGCTAGGAAATCTGAGACCGCTGAACCCTTGATAGATTTTGAGGAATGTATTTCAGATCAAATTCAGCTAACATAACCAACAATCTGGACAGCCGTCCGTTGAGAGCCGTTTTTTCGAATAAGAACTTGAGATGATCTGTTTTGCAAACCACGTGCAATGTATGGAAGATCATGTAGTGTCGGAGTTCTTTGTGGCTCAAACCAAGGCGATACTGAGCCTTTTGAGTAGAGTATATATGGTCTCGTACTCGACTAGCTTCTTCCTTAAATAGTACACGACATTTTCTTTACCTTCGATCTCTTGGGCAAGCATGGCCCATACTGCTGGCTCAGTTTTTGTAAGGTAAAGCTTGAGTGGAACACCCGGTATTGCTGGCTTTAACACTAGTGGATTTGAAAGATAGCCCTTGATCGTTTCAAATGCATGTTGACAGTCTTCGTCCCATACCTTGGGCTCACTGTTGCGGAGTTTTCGAAATATTGGCTCACAAATCATTGTGAGTTTTCATACGAACCTGTTGATGTATTGTAATTTGCCAAGGAACCCCTTTCTCATTCGATGACGGTTTCATGTCCAGAATGTCCTTGATTTTTGAAGGATCAACCTCGATGCCCCGAGAACTGATGACATACCCGAGCAACTTGCCTGACGTTTCCCCGAATGCGCATTTCTGAGGATTGAGCCTCATGTTTTATTGCCTGAGCCTATTGAAGAATTTTTGAAGCACTGTTGTATGCTCATATCGTTCCTTGGATTTGACGATCATATCGTCGACATAGACCTCGATTTCTCTGTGAATCATGTCGCTCATAATGGTTGAGGTTGTTATTTGATACGTAGCCCCTGCGTTTTTCAGTCCGAACGGCATAACTGTGTAGCAATATGTACCCCACCGAGTGATGAAGGTTGTTTTCTCCATGTCATCCTCTGCCATGGGAATCTGATTGTAGCCTGCGTACCCGTCCATAAAAGAGAGGAAGGCATGATTTGTTGTGTTTTCGACCAGAATGTCGACGTGTGGGAGTGGAAAACCGTCTTTAGGGCTAGCCTTGTTAAGATATCTGTAATCAACGCACATTCGGACCTAGCCGTCTTTCTTCGGAACTGGGACGACATTTGCAATCCATTCTGGATATTTGGATTCTTGAATAAAACCGACCTCTAGCTTCTTAGAGACCTCTTCTTGAATTTTGAGGGAAACCTCCGGTTTCATGCGACGAAGTTTCTGCTTGTTGGGCTTCGAACATGGAATGAGGGGAATTGTATTTTGACTGATGCTTGGATCAACCCCTGGCATATCATGATAGGACCATGAGAAGACGTCTATGTACTCTGAAAGTAGCTCGATAAGATCATCCCGCTCTGCTTGAGATAGAGTCAAACCAATCTGAACTAGTTTTGGATCACAGCTGTTTTCATGATTTTTGATAGCTTTTAAGATTTTGGTCAGTTTCTTAAAAAGCAAAGTTGTTTGAATTAGGAATGTGTTTTGAATTTGGACTTGAAGAGCAGGAGGAAATTGAAGTATTATTGAAATTAGCAATCATTACATCGACAGCTTTATCTTGAAGTTCGGGCTCTAAGGGCTCTTGATTGATGCAAGACTCTATATCTAGACTCTTAGACTCATCACTATACTCAGATCCGGACTCATCCTCTGACTTGGACTCGCTCATCATAGATCCTTTGCCCATAGTAATCTTGAACATTTTTCCATTTGGAGCAGTAATCTTGAGGGACTTCCTCCAACCATTGACCATCTTCTCACTAGGAGCAATAAGCTTAGATGGGTCAAAATTTTCGATTTGAGTAATCATTTGGACCATAGTATCTTCAGAGATGATTGGTG
This sequence comes from Spinacia oleracea, assembly GCF_020520425.1. Lineage (NCBI taxonomy): Eukaryota > Viridiplantae > Streptophyta > Magnoliopsida > Caryophyllales > Amaranthaceae > Spinacia > Spinacia oleracea. Next base: position 51,333,755 of record NC_079490.1, read on the forward strand.
CTACTTCTTGGCCAAACAAGAGACCAAAGGCTGATGAATCAAGGCATTCAGGGGCAACCTTGCTTTGTATTGGAGGAGCATATTCGAGGAAGTGGCAGTCTTTAAGGATTTCAATCCCAGGGTAGAGGATCCCTTTTGAAGTATCATAGAAAGGCTCTGGAAAGTCAAAGTATAGGTCATCTTCTCCTTCTTTCATGAATTGTCCATTGAGTGTACGCTGATGGGGACGTATCTTGAATTGGTCGTTACCAGATCAACGGGCCCTTAGCTTGGCCTCTTGTTGCTTGTTGTCATTCTTAGTTGGCTTGTATCCCATACCAAAGCAATTAGTCTGTCCATGAGTCTTGAAAGGAGATTCGATAGGCGGTGGCAGATTGGTGCCCAAGAAGCGCCCACGTTTGATCATTATATGCCTTGCCATGGGATTCATTTTGCACTCGATGGCTCCTACTTCAGCACTAAACCCCCAAAGGTCTTCTGAAGGAAATATGTCCTTCATCCAAAGGTGCATTAGTCCAATACCAAGGTTCAGATTAATTACGAACAATTAATTCAGTGAGATCAAGTGATCGGAATAGCTAGCTGGAGCAATGCTTCCGATCAATGAGTTCTAATCTATATTAGGCTCACAACTTACTCTTGACTGAACCTATAAGGTCACAGCATTGGCATGTAACAGATCACCGGATTAAATGAATCGGAAATTCATTTAATATCTTTTCGGGAAATTAGTTCGGAAAACATAATTATACGATTTAACATTGGATCGTGAAATCGTATATCATATTGCGTATATTCGTAAGCTAGGCAAGACGAATAATCGTATCGTACGACATTGGATCGTCAAGTACGAAACGATGAATAAATTGTCGAAGGATAATTTAATCGCAACACGAAAGCAACCCACGAGCCGGAGCGCACAAGCGCAAGGCCCATGGGCGCAGCGCGCATGACAATGCAGCGCTGGCCCAAAGGCCTTGGCTGTGTAGCGCGCACGGATCAAAGGAGTAAGGAGCAGCAGCGGCACGCGGCCCACGGCCCAGCTGTGCGCGCCAGCTGCTTCCTTTGCGTGTGGGCTTGGCCGGCCAACTTGATTGGCTTGCCCACCAAGTTGGTTGGCTTGCTAATTATGACTACTACGTTGTTCAAATAACCTTAGTACATTTTTCCAACACACACAATTCAGTTTACACATCAAACCCTAAGGAAAAGAGAGAAACCCTAATTCTCTCTTAGCCTCCATTGATGTGTTCTTCCCAAAAAGCACAAACTCTTGAATATTGTCTAAGCTACGATTATCAAGACGGATTTGAACGTGTCGGTGAACCAAATAGAGGAACGACAATTGGAGTTCATTGTTCGTGTTCGTTGATACTAAACTCAGGAAAGCATGCTTCGAATGTAAGTACGCTTAATCTGTGCTTTATACATGTTTCCTGGCTTTGGGGATCTACCGCACATGTTATAGGCATTTAACTGTATTCCCCTACAGTGGTATCATGAGCCTTATATATTCAAAGCATTTTTTAGCATGATTTATTGTTTTTGTATGTTGTCGAATTTTCTTATACTTTTCAGAATTTTTTCGAATGTTTCTGGATTTTTGGATATATCGCAGGAAGCAGTTCTGAATTCAAAGATTATTCAAATTTCGAATTTTCTGACCCTAATCTGATTGAAAACGGTTTTCTAAGATCAACTCATGCGAACGGAATTACAAAAACAGGCCTCGAAGTATGTGTTTTTGGGCGTTTTTGTTAATTAACAAATTCGGAAAGTTTTTGAATTAATTGGTCGACCTAAATTACTCGGAATTGATTGAAATTTTGACATATTGCTGTTGGGTATATTTTAAAATTATGGTAAAAATTTCGTCCATAAATGTTAAGTATAAACCCTAATTTTTCTTTCCCCAAATTCGTAAGTTTTAGATCGCTAATTGATTTTTTAAATAATTTAGATCTGGAAATTTGGTTAATTGGGAAAGGAAATATAATTTCATGTAAAGTGGCAGATTTTAAAAATTATTAGATTAAAATTTTTATGAGATTCGTTAATTTTAAACAACATTTAAACCAAATTGGTAAGAATCTCAAATTTAAATGTTTAGAACGATTTAAAATTTTAGATTTGATTATCAAAACGTTCAAATTTTTTGTTGACATTGCTCTTTCATTAAAATTTGAATAAAGTTAGCATAGATTTAGTAAATTTAACAAAATCGGATTGTTATTAAAAATTAATTAAATCGTAAAGTCGTTATTTTTCGAAAATAAAAATTGTTAATTTTGTGAAAAATAACTAAATGCAAATATGTTAGTGAAATTGATTTTTTTTATTAGTTGGTTCGTTTGCACGAACCAAAGGCACGAACACGAGGGGTGTGTGGACGTGTGGCTCGTCCTAGCCACGCAGGCTGCCTCCCCATAGTCGAGCCACAGCAACGCGGGCAGCAGCAAGCGAGCTGCGTGCCGCGCGTGCTGGGGCTAGTGAGCGAGCAAGGCAACGAGCCTTGGCTTGCGAGCTGCGAGCAAGCAAGGGCGAACTGCCTTGCCTTGTTGCGCGCAGCGTCGAGCACCACAACGACACAACAGTGCCACACAGCAGCGACGAGCTGCGGTATGTGTGTGCGATGGCTGCGGGGGCATGGGCGACGTGCTCATGTGCCTCGTAGGCCACATAGCACGAAGCAGTGCTGGGCTAGGCGCAAGCCAAGCCCGCATTGCACTTTTTGTGCATTTTTCGTTTCGTTGGGCTTTAAAATTTGTATTTGCATTAAAATGGCAAACGGGATAATTAATTAATTATTTTATTTAACTTGGGCCGGGCCCTGAGTTTAATTTAATATTTAAATATTTAATTATACGGAATAATTATTGGTTTGAGGGGGAGCCGCTTAATGAAATTAAAATGAAATAATTATTTTTGTAGGTCGCTTTATTTTAATTAAATTAAATTTTAATTAGAATAAATTCTAAGTATTAATAATTTGAAATTGATTAATCTTTTAGGACGCATTTATGTGAACGTGAATTTTAAATAATTCACGTAAATACTTGCCTTTTTAATGGGGCCATTCTTTTTAGGATACGAATGGGTGAATGCATAGAATGTATATTTTTTGTATTGCCGGTACTCAAAGTGACTAGTATGGCCAATCTAGGATAGTTAAATACGGTCTGCGAACCGCTTTATATTTGAATGTAAAGTTTTAAATATGGTCTGCGTACCATTGAAATTTTGATGTAATTTTATTATTTCAAGTATTTCTAAGTTTAGAACTTTAAGTTAGCATTGAATGAAGATTCAAGACGATGTCAAGCTAACAAGATGGTGAAGAAGATTGGATGCTTCAAGACAAGAGTTTTGGGCCATACTAGTTCACCAATTTTATTTATGCACTATATATTATGCTAGAATGTATATTATGCATGAATGCGTTGTTTATTTGCTCGATTAGATTTAGTTCACTAAATAATTGAACCAACATAGAAACAACTAGGTCCAAAGTAATATTGAGTTAGGTTTAGGGATCTAAATCAAGCACTTACAAAAATCTACGGATCTAAGGTAGTAGGTTTCCGCCAAAGCGAGGTGCTATTTTAGTTGACATAGATGGTAAGGCGTCCCAAAGGAGCACGTTGATTGTGGTTTCAACTCAAACAACAATGGCATATATTGTGGCAAAGGGATAAATTATGGTATTAATTTATTAACCAAGAGTTATTTGGAGATTACTAGAAATAGGTTTTGCTTACCTAGAATCTTAAAAGACTTAAGACACGCCAAAGCTGCTTAAGGATTTAGGACTTTTAGGGTGTTAGAATCGTTTCATTCATTATGGACCATGTTTTATTTTTGCATGAATGAAATGTTTAATAGCTTTAATGATTACGTGAATGCTTTTATTTCAATTTATTAAAGTATGATAAATGTTTTCTTTGCTAGTTCATTTTTGTAGACACGTAAATCTTCAACTTTATTGCGTTCGGATAATAGAACTGCGATATTTCCTCGATTGATTGGTAACTTATTTTGTGAGCGATTCTAAAAGAAAAGGAGGGTGAGAGCGTATCTTGAATGCTATTTTCTTATAGTGATCTGCATGGTTGTTTTCAAACTAAAATTTGAATGGTAGACCAATTGGACCTCATATATTCAGAATACTGGGTAGTTTGGAATAATGAAGTATTGAGTTAAAGACTCATGTATAACCAATGGTTAACAACCAATTTTATTTTGATTCGATAATGAATTAGACTCATTGGATGTTGTCATTCAAAGTGAATAAAAGAAAGGGACTTTGTAAGCATAACAAAGTAAGAAGATCAAGCAACACTAAAGGAAAAAACCTCAAGTGCGGGCTCATTTTAAGGGGTTTAGTGCGGGCTTTTACATGTGCAGCACATGGCCTGCCCGCACTTGATGTTTCTCAAGTGCTGCCAAAATATTGGCAGCACTTGATGTTTCAAGTGCTGCCAATTTGGAAAATGAGCCCGCACTTGACATATTTTGTGCTCCCAATTTTAGAATATGAGCCCGCACTTGATATATTTGGTGCTGCCAATTTTAAAAATGAGCCCGCACTTGACATATTTGGTGCTGCCAATATTGAAAATGAGCCTGCACTTGACATATTTGGTGCTGCCAAATTTGAAAATGAGCCCGCACTTGACATAGAAATGGGCAGCACAAACATAAAAATGAGCCGCACTTGGCCTATAAATGAGCCGCACTTGATTTAGATTTGTTGTATAACCGATTTCCCTGCTACATATTACAATTGGACTACGCCACTGATTAACCTCCATACATCATATAAAAAGTATCCAATTATATAGATAATTAAATTAAATAGTATATAATTGTAAATATAAATGTCGATTACATTACAATCATATGAAAAACTAGCTAGCATCCATAATTTAAGATTCTATACAATAAAATATCAAAGACAATCACTGGTAATGAAATTTGCCAACATTTCTCGAACTTCATCTATCTCCTCAAAGGTGAAAGGCCGCTCCCTCGGATTATTGAATACCTTAAAAAGATAACCATCAAAAAAAAATACACACTTTAGTTATATTATAAATATTGAATCGTACAATAAATTAAGACTAAATTTGTTCATAACAAAGAAATAATGAACCGTATAATAATAAATTTGGTTAATTTCGGTCTCAACTTTCAACTAATGAACTGGAATGAGTATTTTAAAGTCATTCCATGTTTAATACACTTAGTTTTATGTTTCAAAGACTCATTCTCACCATTTTGGTGGAAGTTATGCACATTTAATCTTCGTTAGTTCATTATCGATCACGTTTTGACTAAAATGGCTAATTTCGATCCTAACTTTCAACTAATTACTACTACAAAATAGGGCTATAGCAACGCCTTTTTAGATAACAGTTTTCCTGGCGTTGCTATATTATAGCTATTGCAACAGTTAAATAATTATTAATTTTAGTAGACTTTGACTTTGAAAAAACGTTGCTATAGAAAAGCTATTGCAACACTTATATATTATGACTATTTTATTGCAACAGTTTTTAGTTTTTTAATATTTTAATAAGATATTGCAACAGTTTTTTTGTCAAACATCTAAAACATGTTAAAAATTAAAAATAAAATCAAATAAGAAATAGGTTTATTAAAAATATTTCATATGGGCGCGTTTTTTTCCCCAACAGATTGCGTTTATTTTGGGTTTCCCTCTCACTGCTTTCACGGTTTAGGGCTTTGCGTTCCTTGTTCTCTTTCGCCTTCCTCCTCTGCGTTCCTTAAAGCAACAGATTTTATCTTCCATCATCGTTCCTTTGAAGCAACATATAGAAAGTGACGAAATTCAGTTCTGAATTTGCGCGAAAAACCACGTTAGTTTTCATAATTTTGCTCTTAAATTTGATCGAATTTGCTCTTAAATTTTATCGAATTCCCTCATAAATTTTGCTGTTTAAGTTTTCAACCGATTATAATGGATTTTTGTTGTGTTTTTTTGAGTTCTAAATTAGGGTTCTTAATTAGGGAATTCGGTTAATTGGGGAATTTGGATGATTGGGGAATTTGGATGATTTTATTCATGGTGTTTTTGTTGATTACAATGGTTATTTTGGCTTATTTATTAAGTTTGGATCAGTTGTTTGCTCGGTGATGATGCTATGTTGGTTTTTTTTTCTCGTTATGCTCTGCGCTACCCTGTTCTATACTGCTACTGTTATACTACTGCTACTCGTTTTCAACTTGGAAATATATGGAGGGAATATTTCCATATATGTATAAAGTAGCAGAGCATGTTAGGGAGGGAATGTGATGTTGGATATATGTATAAAGTTGTATTGAGTTTTAAAGTGTTCACTTGTGAGAGAATCAAGAACAACGAAAGCTTGAATACTGGTTATATTTTCTGTATATTCCAGATTATTAATTAAAATCACCCATCTTGTTCCTTGCAATCTGCTTATTTGATGTCTACGCTATGTAATTCATAGCAGTAACCTCCATTTACTCTGCTATTATCAGTTGCACCTTTTCTTTTCTTTCCCTTTTTTGAGGAGCGGGGGGTGACAAGGGGTAACCGGGTTTCTCTGTTTCTTGCTGCTTGCCTGCTTCTATAAACATGAAAATTCCACAAAAGAACACCGCTGGCTACCAAGCTACGTGAGTATAAATATGAATAACATTTGATTCTTGGTGGTGAATATATTAAAATTGCATGTGACACTACAAAAAAACGCGGCACATTGTGACGCTTTTTGGGACAAATTGTGACGCTCTACAGTGTCGCTATTTCACATAGCGACGCTTTGGGAGAGGGTCGCTATTTTCATTGCCGCTATTTACCGACGCTTTAGAGCGTCACAATTTGCAAAATATCGACATATTTCTCCGTCGCTATTTGGGATATAGTGACTCTATAGAGAGTCGCAATATTTAGACTGTATAAAGCGTCACTATTTGCACGTGTATAGACACATTTTTCCGCCACTATAAACCACATAGAGACGCTTTAGACACCCGAAATATATAGACTCTTATTAGAGTCACTATATGTTCACTTTCGTGCGAGGTCCCCCCATTCCCTCCAAAATAATTTAGACCCTTTGGAGCGTCACAATTTGCATCATATTATTTTTCATATATACATAATAATTTAGACGCTTTGGAGCGTCACAATTTGCATCATATTTTTTTCATATATATATATATATATATTAATCTAAAATCATGAATTATCTATAAAAATATATATCGACCATAGATAATTAATCATAATCAAATACATTAACTTACTACGTACGTACACTATATATCTTAAAGCAACATATTAACTTGCTATGATTCATATATACTTAAGTAGTTAATTTAGGAAAAGTGATAAAAATCATCTATACATTAAATTAATTCGCAGAGTCTAGTCAAACTGAAATAAAAGCGATATTTTAAAACAAAAATAACTTTCTAACTAGCATTATCATTTTTTCTACAAGATAGTCCAAAACTAAATAAAAACAACTTCCTGACTACGAACAAGTAAACATATCGTTATGCTAGCTTAGCTTCAAGATAACTTGTTTATCTCTTGATCTACATTTACTATTACCACTTGAATCATCAATAATCTGCAGAGAAAATTTAATGTCAAATATAGTATGATGAACATTCCATAAAATCAAGGGAAAATTAACAGTAATCCTAACCAGCTTGATCCTAACTACTAGTCGTCTTCTCAAAATAATATCAACTATTAATCAAGGGAAAAATGCATGACTATTAGAAATATAGACATGAACAATGAATATATATATATATATATATATATATATATATATTATTGGTAAATTAGTTAACTTAATTACCAAAGGTAGAAACCCAAACAACAACCAACAGAAAACAACAAGGGAAACAAAAGCTAAGGGAGCACAGCCCGCACCCAAGCAAAAACAAAAAACACTAAAACATTCTACAACGACACCAGCCAAACTCGCAAAATTTGAGTTATAAAAGGTCATTTTTTACAAATTTGCAATGCTTGTATAATAACACTTTAAACATTAACATTTGATTTTTGCCTTGTTTTTTCCCTGTATGAATTAAAGGTTAGTTCCTACTTCCTAATCAATGGCGAAGAGACAAAAGTTAAAAGTGCTAAGTGTACTTGACGTAGCAAAGACACAATGGTACCACTTGAAAGTTTTCATGATTCTTGGCATGGGCTTCTTTACTAATGTCTATGAGCTTTTCTCCATATATGTGGTGACCAAAATCTTAGGCCGTCTCTATTACACTGAGCCAAATCCAACTAGCCCAGGGTTTATACCCATGAATGTGGCCTTGTGTGGTACCTTTGCTGGGCAACTCATCTTTGGGTGGTTAGGTGACAAGTTAGGAAGGAAAAAGGTATATAGTCTTACCTTAGTCATAATGGCTTTCTTATCCTTAGCCTCTGATGTTCATTAACTTGCTGCTTAAACTGTGACTTTCTTTAATTAGCAGGCTTGCCCATTTGAAAACCAAAAAAAAAAAAAAACAAGACACCAGCCCAACAAGCTACACAGCAGAACCAGACTGAACAACACAAGGTTTGCACAAAAGAACTGCACAACAGCAAGCCAGCCTGAGCAGAACAGTATGCCTGACTGACTGCAAACCTGCAAAACTACGCAACACCAAGACTGAGCAGTAGCAGCAGCTACAACAGCAGGACCTCAAGAACTTTCAGTTTTCAGATTCAGTAGCAGTAGCAGGACCTCAACATCAGGACCTCAACAACAGTAGCAGTAGCAGCAGATTCAGTTTTCTCATGTTATCAAAGCTGTAGATTCTTAATCTTTCGAGTTTAGTTCCTCTTGTCAGTTATAGATTTAGATTAAGACCCTAAGAACTTTCTTTTTTCCTTTGATATAATATTCAGGCGTGATGAGAAGCAAAGCAAGTGATGCTTACAAGTACAATAGCTAAAGAATTTGTACTTGGTATTCATTTATTGGTAATTGGTATTCATTTCTTATGATTTTCTTTTTACTGGTGATTTTAGATGGATGAGGAAATGCTAGAGGAGGAAGTTGGGGAAACAGAAGAAGAGACAAGTACCAAGAATATGTGGGAAAGTGTGGAAACTCTCACTAAATATTATAAGGAGGCTGTTTAACTGGGGATTATCAGACCATTACAGAATAGAGATCGCTGTTTACCGACTAGAAACAGAAAAGAACGAGTTGGTTGAGAAATTATCAACTTGATAGATTTATCCGCCTGCAAGCTGACTTTGATAACTTTAGAAGGAGATCAGGTAAAGAGAGACTATCAGTTCGAAGCGATGCACAGGGAGAAGTAATTGAGAGTCTTCTTCCAATGGTGGACAACTTTGAGAGGGCGAAGCAACAGTTACAACCAGAAACGGATAAGGAAAAACAGATTGATACGATTTTTCTAAGATAGTACTATGAGTGAACAGACCAAAAACGAAACAGACTATAGAAGTCAATCAAACAGAAAACAAGCTTATACTATGAGCAATTTCTATGGCAACTAAAACTTTTTATAGTAGTTGATTTCAGACTTATCTCTCACTCATGGTCAGAGTTCGAATGAGGTTTTATCAGGAGAGTAAGTCGGAGTCGCTGCTGTCTTGGATTGACATTTAACACTGTGTTTTCTTTACGCGTTACAGAAGGAGCATCATAAATTAACTAACAGAAACCATAGTTTGTTAACAACCCAGACCTAACACCAAACTCGTGTTTCAGCTAATATCAACATAATACCTTATTATGATAATACTAAATCTAAACATCTACCTTCTAATCTCACCATCATCCATAAATAATCGACAACTATAAAGCTTGTTTCAGCTATAAGTTTATCTATAAAGCATGAAATGCAGTTAATTAATTCCATATGAAATTACCTTGCATTTGGCAATAGTGTCAAAGTCTCATTTCTCGGCCTGGTTGTCACCATTGCCACCAGAATCATCAGTAATCTACAAAAAGCATTTTAATATGTAAATTAGATATGCCACATTTCAGGTAATGATACATGATGCTCAATCAGAATAATTTCCAGAAATAACTAACCATATTTATTGCTGATTCCGCACCATCTAAAAGGTTCGATGAAACATTCCCTTTGCGTACTTCCTTCAAAACTTGTCCCAAAAAAGAAGCAATCATTTTAAATGATTGTGTTGTTTCTTCAAACTTGGTGTTTAGAACTTGATTTTGTTGCGCAAGGTCCTCATTTTGCTTCTTGACAACTGATATTTCACCTTTCATGTTCTCCACTTCCATAGCATTGTTGTTAACATAGCTTGACCCTTCTTTCCTCAGCAAACCTTCCACTCCAAAGATGTCGCTTTGCTTCACTCCAAATCCATAATTCAGAGGACGTTTAGGTACTTCACCTTTATACATGAGCTCATTAAAGACTGCATTCTCAATTTCAATTACGGGCTTTGAAGAAGAGGAACTCGCAAGATTTTCTTGGACCTTTTTGTTGGCATCCTCCTGTTATATAATATGAAAAGATCACTCAAAATCTATTAACCAAGAATACTATGTACAAGCAAAGAAAAAAATAAATAGACTTCAAGAGACAAGATTGATTTATAGAATTAGCTCAATGCAATGATACCACAAATTGATGAGGAAGTGTGCCATCTTTAAAGCTTCCATCTTCTTTGGCGTAAACTGATTTGAAAAATGCCAATTCGCTAAACACTCCTTTCTTCTCTTTCTGCAATTTCAGGAAAAAAATAAATTGAAAACTGAAATTTTGAAGTTCTGTATACCTGTATTCAGTTTGTTTTGTTTCTGTAACAAGTGGCAAATATTAGTTCTAGTTATTAAGATATTAGGTAAATAAGTTTTTGCAAACTTGTTTGCAGGTACATTTTCTTTGCATTGTTTTTAGTTTATCTTACATGATCCAATAATTAAAATCAATATGGACATTGATGAATCCCATGATCCCAGCTGGCCTCTATGCTTTTGACAGAGGACTAACAGATAATCTATCGATTCTTATAATCTGATAATGTAAACATTGACAGATAATTTGACTACTAAGTGAGTAAATAAAATGAAAACCCAGACCAATTGGACGACTTCGACGCTGTCCCACGGGCACCATAGGGTTCCGATTTCCCCTCATAAGAAGGAGAAGGAGAAGGAAAAGCCTAACTCTTTGAAGGTTGTGAGGGCAGCGCCGAAGGCAGAGTCGAATACCGATGCTAAGAGTGGAGTTCAGAAGTTTAGGGTCAAGCTGTTGCCTGAAAGTGGTGGCCAAGAGTGTCATGGATGTTCTCTGTATGGCATGTTGTTCTTGCAGCCGTTTACATACGTTTTATTCTGTTATTGTTGTGTTTATTGATTTTGGCTTCTGTATATCCTTTAGCGAGCTTGGATTTCCTGTTGGTTTTCAGTTCTAGAACAATGTATTGTCATCATGAAGGGGATTAGAATTTCCTGGAACATATATGGTTTCCTGAATGAATACTTTATTGGTTTCGAGTCAGATGTTTGGGAAAGAACCGGATTAGTTGGTTGTTAACTTTTTATGTCAGCTAGAATTTAGCTAAATTAGTGAGTTTTAGTGCTGAATGGCTTGATCAATTATCAAAAGTTCTAGAACAATGTATGTCATCATGAAGGGGATTAGAATTTCCTGGAACATATATGGTTTGCTGAATGAATACTTAATTGGTTTCGAGTGAGATGTTTAGGAAAGAACCATATTAGTTAGTTGGTTGTTAACTTTTGATGTCAGCTAGAATTTAGCTAAATTAGTGAGTTTTAGTGCTGAATGGCTTGACCAATTATCAAAAACTCATTTTAAAGGATCAAAGACATTATTTCGGGAATAAATTATATGGTGGACTGGTTGTGGTGAGGTGAAGCTTTGTTATTTTGGTTGAAATGTTAATAGAGAAAGGAATGTTGTTGGTTGTTTGTTGATTGGATAGGTTTGAATTTGTGTAATTGATTTACTCTTGAATTAGTCATGTTTAGGCTGTTGTGCTTGATTAATCTCAAATTAGAAATAATAATGGTGTTGATTTGCAACATTTGCAGCTCACAAGGCCGCACTTCACATCATCTCTAATTTTATTTACATTATGCTATGCTCTTATTAATGCTGGTTTTGATGTCTCAGCCTTACTTCAATAGCTGGGAATATCATCAACTGAAACAAGTGAGAAAGTTGGGACATTTTCACTTGCATATGCAGCTCACAAGGCCGCATCTCCGATAAAGTTTCTGCCTACACTTGCCCTAACTCCATTGTTGCTTCCTGGATTTCAAGAAAGTAGATAAAGATAACTAATCCCAGAATATATGACTACTCTGTATATGACTTTTCTTCCATTTGTGTAATACCAGAATATGTTATTGGATACGTAGCAGAATCAACTCTTTGTCATTTCATTGTGAATTTGCATTTTAGTGTGTTAAGAGCAAATGCAAGAACCATTAATTGCTGGCCTATCTCAAACATAGATCTCCATAACAAGTTATCTGTTAACAGCTACTTACTTGATCTGTTCTCACTAAGACCAACAATGTAATTTACAGGCTACACCTACAGACTAACAGCTAAACATGTTTCGTTCACAATTAATTGATTATCATTGCAGGGTTTTTGTTGTAAAAATGCAGATCGAATAATGATTAGTTATGCTTAATTATGCATAATTTTTATTCTTTGTTATTGACTTTTAGTTAGAACTTTGTGAACAATTTTCTATCGCCTGAAGTTTATGGGGATAATGTAATAGAATGAAATACTGCCTTTGTTGTTTAAATTGAATAGTTTTTGCAGCTTCATGCACTGCAGATGGACTTCATTGCCTCTGCTTTCTGATTTTTTGTACTTTAAACTTGGAGTAGCCACGCACACCCGCTCCCATCCCCAGACCACCCTCCAGAATCATACTTCTTAGTTCCTGTTAAAAGTTGACTCTATTTGACAGTAATAGTGTCAGGTAACCCCGTTTCCTGATCCTAAAAGCTCTAAGTTCATGAGAATCTAGGACAACTATCTCCAAAACGTTTGAAGAGTCACATAATGTATACTTCTGCAACATGGTTTATAACAGAAACGGAAAGTAGGAAGATTTTCCCAGCTGCTACTTTCAATTCCATTTGCCCGCATAGCCAACTTTTCTACATTTCTCTACTTTAACATTAGAAAACTAAAGAATGTCCTTATGTGTGAGATTAGATATGCATATACGAGTAAATATTACTCTTATTTGTTTATGAATTTTAGACTTTTATATCACTCTTATTTGTTTATGAATTTTAGACTTAGCACCTATAGCAATTGAAATGCTACAAACCAAATAGCTAGGTTGAAAAGCATACCATATCAACTCTTCGATTAGCAAAGCTTGTAGCACCACTGTTGTGCTTATTGCCTTGTAAAGCTCGAGCATTTTTTTCCCATTTCAGATTTTTCCTAGTTTCATGAAACCAATGTTAGCATATATAGGTGAAACAAATAAAACTTACTAAATTTAGGATATTTTGGGGTCACAAACCATGGCCTCTGGTAAAAGCCAACAATCTACCAATTCCGTCCAACTCCTAGTGGACACTCCATCAGGCACGTTGGCATAGTTCTCTTCTCGAGATTTATTCACTGGATCGAAAAAATCCCTCTTCAATTTGTATCGATGATTGTTCCATGGTTTGTCAATACGCATCACTAGTGCCTTGTTAACTAGAGGTCCATCAGGTAACACAAAATGTTTCTTCAAAAAAAAAAGGAAAAATTAAGTTACAATGTTAACAAAATAATTTGCCTAGCTAGTTCTGATCAGATCAGATCAGACTGATCTGTCTGATCTGATCAGCACTGATCTGATCAGAACTAGCTAGGTGAACTTAGTGATTCTGCAGAAACTTAACCCGGGGTCGGAACCCCCATGACCAAATAAAAACCTGAAAAACGGGCAACTGATTGATGAACACAGATGGAAACAGAATAAATTTAAAGCTAATTACACAGTTAACCAAGCTAAAATAAAACTACAATTAACATAAGTGTTAAGAACAATAAATCCACATACCCGAATCATTGTAACAACATTAGTTTTTAACTGATTGTTCACAGCACGCCAACTTGGGACTCCCACTGGACAAAGTGAATCATTTTTTGCAATATCTCCAAGGAAGCTCACAAGGATCTTCCCACCTTTTCGAATAGGTTGGTTGAATTCATTGAGCTTGACAATGTATCTGAACCCCTTTGCATCATGCCAAACGTCTCGAGGCAGAACTGGTCCCTTTACCAGATGTCGTATTCCATCAGCATCTGTCACAGGAGCTAAATCAGACTAAAAAATCACCAAGATCGATAATTTACAGTTTGCATATTTGATGTAGAGACATGTTTACCTATAGCTATAGCCTCCACCTTCTCATCAAACTCCCTCGATTCTGGCCAATTTGGAATAATGATTCGATGTCGAAGTGTTGCTTTCTTCACAGCAGTATCACTTCCTTCTCCTTGATCAAATTCATTTTCACTCTCAGAAGCCGATTCTTCAAATTCGTCCCAGTTGTAGTTTGGCATAACTTCACTCTCAACCTGATTGGATGGAGGAGATCGCAGAGGTTGAAATGCATTCTCACTCACATGCATGTATGTTGGAGGCAACTGACCTTCTTGCTTCCCGGTTCTCTTTTTCATTGCCATGGTGTCTGGTGGTGTAGGAGATTGTGACATCACATGTTTTGTTGCTCCCAAAGGTGCAACAAATGCTCTTTTCTCTAAATGTGGTTTGACACTTGTAAAAGAAGATACCGGCTGTTGTGTAGCTTTTTGAGGCTGTTGTGTAGCTTTGTGAAGCTGATGGGTAGCTTTTTGAGGCTGATTGGTAGCTGTTTGAGGCTGTTGGGAAGCTTTGAAAGGCTGCAAAGAAGGCTGCAAGGTAGCTTTGAAAGGCTGCAACACAGGCTGCATAGTAGGCTGGTGTGGATTCGGTGTTGACGCTTTTTGTGTTGCAATTTCAGTCAGATTGGGAAACGTAGGTCCTTTATACCATCTACTTTGTGTTGTTCCTGTAAGAGTGGGCGAAATTGGTTGTTGTAATGGGTTAGAGGATGGTTTTGTCTGGGTAAAGGATGGTTTTGATAATGCCTTCAGTTGTGGCTTTGAAACCATGGAAGTAGGCCGAGGCAAGGATGATTGTGGTGCAACCATGGTTTTTTTAGCAGCTACTGGTTGCTTAATGGGTTGTGATACCGTCCCAAATGTCTGTGACACTCCAAGTGTTGGAGGACTGAACGGTCCCCAGTTTTGGGTGGATGGATCAGAAGATTTTGGGGACTTGGATGCAGCAATGCTCGACCCTTCGTCAATAGCTACCAATGTTCTTTTAGTCCTGTAACTCATATTTTAGTTCCTGTTCAGAAAGTAAGAAACACAATCAGCCATGAATAAAAAGGTCATTAAACCAACTCAATTGCTACAAGAATGAATCACTAAATAGGATAATAGGTATTCACTCAAAGTGACAATCATACACGTTAAATCAGTTTAACATTTTCACATAAACAAGAATTACAATGAGCAGAAAACTCAGTAAATATAGAAGCAAAGTGCAAATCTGATTGAGAAAAAGAAATTCATCCTGGCTCTAATTGGTCGTTAGCTCACTGAGTGATCTAGAGTCTAGAATATACAAGTCATAGACTCAAAAGTCTGAAACCTTCAAGGAACTTGAAAACTTTATATTGGAAGGCCTTTTGCTCCGTTCATCCCTTTATTAAGTTTCATTATAACCTGTCACATTACAAGCATAAGCACGAAACAAGATAAAGAAGGCAAACCAGAAAGGAAACAACTAACGGAAATGCACTGAAGATATTATCAGAAAGTGAAGATATTAGCACTATGGAAACAACCAACCTCCAGGTGGCTACCAAATCTCCCTGGAGGTCGAATTAGCACTATGGCCCCTACGAATGTGGATGCGAATGAGTGTGTAGCAGCTTGGTGGAATGAGGAGGGTGATGGATGGCATTTGGAGGG
Source organism: Spinacia oleracea (assembly GCF_020520425.1). Lineage (NCBI taxonomy): Eukaryota > Viridiplantae > Streptophyta > Magnoliopsida > Caryophyllales > Amaranthaceae > Spinacia > Spinacia oleracea. The sequence goes on from NC_079490.1 coordinate 51,349,799, forward strand.
ATTGATCTCACATCTTTGGGTGCACGAACAGGAAGCTATCAAGATAATGAGGGTAGCAAGAATTTTGTTTATCTCCCTTGAACTCAAATTATCCCTTTATTGGTTTTAACATGTATTTTGTTTCTGCAGAGATACTTGAAATTTGAAGAATCTGCAGGTGACCCTGCGCGTGTTCAGATTCTATATGAACGTGCTATCACTGAGTTTCCTATATCTAGTGATTTGTGGACTGACTATGCATGCTATATAGAAAAGAAGCTCAAGGTACTTTCTCAATTTCTGATTTTAACTGTTTTGGTTGAGAAATCTGCTAGCTAGCTTATTGTCAGTTGCCAAAAAACAATTTTTTCAGTTCTGATGGATCAAAGAGATGATCTCATAGCTGGCACACTTCCTTTTTTTTGGGTGTAGTTTAGACTGAAGTTATAAGCAATATTTTAGTTGGCCTACACTCATTTACTACACTTTTGCTCTACAGTTATGAGGGAAAGGGCAAGATGAACCTGCTACACCCTCCTTTTCTGAGATTCAGACTACAGTGAAAACTCTCAATTTTTATATTATCATGGCACCAGGAAAAAGCTAAAGAACAATCTAAAACAAGTCATCAAACAAATCAGGAAGCTGTGAACCAGCAAAACAACATCAAGCAACAGTTGCATGTCTGACATGTATTAACAAAATGATTTGGCTACCTTATTAGTTATTCCCCATTCTGTTTTGAAAAGAAAGGAGGGGAACCATACCTAGAATAAAGATCTTTGCTGCTTGATTCAGAGAGCCTAAATCAGTAATATCCTGAGCCTGTAGTTTTAAGAAAATGATTATCAAGAGAGTTATACATTCCATAGGAGAGAAAACAGGCGATAAAAGGATCAATATTACAATACAAATGAGCTTAGAGAAGCTTGAAAAAAGCTAGCTATAATTATATAAAGTCGGTGGTCACATATGATTCTCAAAGTCAAAAGACATAGAAAGAGGATCCAATGGGTGATCCAGCAGCTTAGTATAGTAGTAAATGGCAGCTTTGAAGAGGTGGATGCACATTGTTAATTGTTAACATGAATGCAGAACACAAACATCTAAGGGAGAATCAAGCCTAAATTGCAGAACTCGAAACAGACAGAAACATAAATGAAGAAGTAAAGAGGTAACGTGTTGATACTTGTGTAATATTGGAAACTACTGGAGTGATGTTTACTGTTATAAACAATGAAATCTAGTGAATTGTTTTTAGCAATATTTTACATTGGAGTCATTTCATGATTAACTCACAGCATTTCACTAATCTTACAGATTCAAAACCGGTTTGTCTGTGTGGTTCTCCTTAGATAGCCAGGCATGATATTTTGGCAACTCTGACAGATACGCTTTGTCAAAGGGGGGTAAAATTTTCAGAACCAAGACAGATGCATACAAACAAGAATCAATCTTTTCCCAATAAACCTTATTGTTTAGTTATAATGGACCAACCCACCCCTGACACACATTTTCTTGTGTACCACAGGCGCAACAAAAAAGGGAAGAAAAGCAACAACAACACTGCAACAACAATGAACCAAATCAAATACAAAAGGGGGAAATCACAAAAAATAAAGATAAATTGCCCCCTTTTCACGGAATAACGGTATAAAAATATCTGTATCACCATCAAAGAAACTAGTAGTAGGGTACTTGGACATTAGTAGACAATAAAATAAGTGAGTATAGATTAAGTATATAACTCATTATTCAACCAGATTAAACAATATGACTCACAACGTCATGAACAAATACAAATCCAAAGCAAAACAATAAAAAATAAGCATGATCAATTGGTTCCACCCTCTTCCTCTACTGGTAAAGAATCCCCTAAATCAAACACATCTCTAGGCTTGTTCTTAACAACATGCAACCATCCCTTTTGTATCTCATCTTCTATGTAAAAAACTTGTTTTGCTTGAGATGAGAATACAAATGGATCATCTTGCAACAATCGTCCAGAATACATCAATTTAGAGAAATTGACACATACTCCGCCATTTGGATATGCTTTTACACCCCTATGAATGTCTACCCAATCACAACGAAACAATACAACTTTGTAATCTCCGTAATAATCTAATTCATAGATATCTTTCACTTTTCCATAGTAGGCATCTCCATCCGCTTCGACCATAATTCCAGAATTTTGTGTCAAAAGACGAGAATCGCGATCCGTGGAAAGGAATTTGTATCCATTGATTATGTATCCTTTTAATTTTCTACCATAAGAATGCAAACCACCCGCCAAAGCTTTTCTTAGTTTCCCATCTTCGGTGGTTGCATCTATGTAATGTACCTACGATGATACATCATTAAATCAAATACATTTTTTTTAAAAGAAGTATGTATTCACATTAAAAGAACTTAAGTAACCTTATTTTGCAGCCACCCTCCAAACTCATTGATGATCCAGTTACTTTCATCACTCTCCGTGACTGGATTTTGTAAGTTCATTTGACGTTTCTCGGTTAAAAATTCACTTCATGGAAGAAGAACAAAATTAAAAATCATCTATTATAACAATTGATAATTCAAAAGAAAACCAACATAATACTTACTCCAGATCCCCTTTTATCTCATCAGAGTGAAGCAAAATGTAGCGATGAGCTTGTTTTAAGCTTTTGTCATCAAGGCGAATGCTGACCTCCTTCCCAATAACTCGACCACCAGAATTAAACAAGTAATCATTGGGATTTGGAATGTCATCATCCATCCTTTTAGGTATGTTGAAAATGGTCTTAACACCTTGAAGATATCTCGAACAAAACCTAATTGTCTCCTCTAAAAGGAAGCCTTCTGCAATAGATCCTTCAGGTTGGGCTTTATTGGTTACATGTGATTTCAAATGGGACAAGTACCTTTCAAATAAAACATTTGTAATTAATATATGATAAATGTGAAATATTAAATAAAAAGAATATAATTTAGACATGTAAGATATTAACCTTTCAATGGGATACATCCATCTGTATTGCACTGGTCCACCAAGTTTAACCTCCTCCACTAAGTGAATCAACAAATGGACCATGATTGTGAAAAATGAAGGCAAAAACTCCTTTTCCAACTCACAAAGAGTTAAAATAATTTCATTTTGAAGACCATCTAAATCATCTGGATCAATAGTTGTAGAGCACAACTTCTTGAAAAAGGAAGACAATCTAGCCAACAAGTCAATTACTTTTGTAGCTTTAGAGGCCCTTAAGGCAACGGGAAGGATATCCTGCACTAGAACATGGTTGTCATGACTTTTGAGGTTAATCAACTTCCTTTGCTTCATATTCACACAACTAGAAAGGTTGGATCCATATCCATCAGGAACTTTAATTTTCTGCAAAACATTTAGGAACCTCTCCTTCTCCTCCGTAGACATAGAATAGGAAGCCGGAGGCATGCATTCACCTCCGTTAGGATTAGTACTCAGCCAAAGGTGAGACTTTATTCTCCATGCTTCAAGGGCTTCTCGATCATTCCTACTATCTCTATTCTTATCCATGCTAAGAAGAGTTCCCAAAATATTCTCAGACACGTTTTTCTCAATGTGCATCACATCTAAATTATGCCTTAGAAGATTATGCTCCCAATACACCAAATCAAAGAATATGCTTCTCTTGGTACCAAAGTCACTTTCATCTTGGACATCATCGTCATCATCGTGTCCTCTTTGCCTCTTTTTCGGTGGTGCCTTCGACTTTCCGTAAACATGCTTCACCTTTTCTTGCTGCCTCAATATATCAGTGCCGCTAGGACGAGATGGGGCTTTACCCCACTCATTAGTTCCAAACTTCTCACAAAACTTGTCACCTTGACATCGATATGGGTGATCTGCAGGTAACCATTTTCTATAGCTACAATAGCAAATCTTGCTCCCAAATCTATCAGAAGGCGTGGAATCTTAGCATATAGGACATGCATTGTAACCTTTTGTGCTCAAACCAGAGAGCATTGCATAGCCGGGAAAGTCATTAATAGTCCAAAGCAAAGCCGCACGCAAATTAAATTTCTCTCCGGCAAAAGCATCAAAAGCTTCAACCCCTGTCCACAGCAATTTCAATTCATGCACTAATGGCTGCAGATACACGTCAATATCATTTCCGGGACCTGATTTTCCAGGAATAAGCGTGGACAGAATGAAAGAAGACGGTTTCATACATAACCATGGTGGAAGATTATAAGGAATCAACATCACTGGCCACGTACTATAAGTGGTGTTCATTAAACGGTAAGGATTAAAACCATCACTCGCAAGACCTAATCGAACACTACGAGGGTCTAATGCAAAATCACTGCGACGCTCATCAAATGCCTTCCATGCTAAGCCATCTGAAGGATGCCTTAAAATCTTCTTATCATCTTCACCCAATCGCTCTGTATCATGCCATCTCATATCTTCTGCTGTTGATGATGACATGTAGATTCTTTTTAGTCTCGGTATAAGAGGGAAATATCGCATTACCTTAGCTGGCACACCTTTCTTACAAGTATCCGTACCTTGATCACTTACAACGTTGCCCCTATCCTTAGTTTTCTTCCACCTCGATGTACCACAAACATGACATTTGTCTTTCTTTAAAAATTCACCCCAATACAACATGCAATTATTCGGACAAGCATCAATCTTTTCATACCCAAGGCCCAAGTCTTTTATCATTTTCTTACTGTAATAATAAGAAGAGGGAAAATCAAGTATTTGAGGAAATGCATCTAGAATTAGCTTCAACAACATATTGAAAGATTCTATGGACCAGTGATTCATACACTTCAAGTGAAACAAGTGTAACAGAAAAGATAACTTTGAAAAATTGATACACCCCTCGTACAATTTCTCCTCAGAAGCTTCAAGCAACTTCTTATATGTCACATCTTCTTCTATTGTAGAATAATCATATTCTACATCTGTGTCATAGGCCAAGGGCTCCTCAATCCATTCATCATCCTCTCGTGCTTCTAAATTTGGGCAATTGGGAGGCATATTAACACTAAATGCTGATCTTAATAGCCCTCCCATATTATCTCGACCTACAAACCCACTTTGGTTATCAAGGGATCCTTCACTAGTAATCCCTCCATCACTCTCAAACATACGCTGAAACGTATCCCCTTTACCATGAAAAATCCAATCCTTATATGGCTTATAAAATCCCTTAAACAAAATATGCCTCTCCACTTCATTTACGGAGAACCATTTCTCTACCTTACAGTTCTTACATGGACATCTAATTTTTCCTTCGACTAGATCTTGCTTGGCAAACTCAATAAATTCCATACAACCGTCGATATATTCATGATGACCAGTGGGTAGATCGATCCAACTTTTATCCATATCTATACGAAATTAGTTGAGTAATTAGTAATATACGTCGGTCGCAGAATAGGAAATTTTTATATGTACTTATTAAAATATTATAATCATTCTTAGAACCTTGATATATCACACGAGATTAATTTAAGTCACATAACACCTCCGTACACAACTCTTCTTAATTCATACCATAACTTATGGTTTTTTGTTTAATCATTCTTCCTTAGTGACTAATATTTGTGATCTATCTTCATCTTCTAAAAGTTATTACCCTATATCACTTCCATATTATATTTTCTTTTTGCGTACAAGATCATACTTTCAACTTCACATGAATTTGCAAGGAAAATAAAGCATGTGATTTTAGCGCACAAGGTGATATTTTCAACTTCACACGAAGACAACAATATAAATCCATTTTTTAAAAAGAGTAAGAGTACCTTAAGTAACGTGGCATCACATAATCAGAATTTATGGTAAAATTTCTTGGATTAAATGTAATTAAGCTAAGCAAAATTATGTAGTGGGGATAATGTAATTAGACAAACAATACCAACACAAAATGCCAAAGCTAACAAAAATACGTACTTACAAATTTGAAGCTATTATATCAAAACATTTGAAATTAAATCAACAGGAATACAATAGAAAGATCCAACTTTTGCATGATTGACGTAAGTTATGATAGCACAATAAACGTCGGTATATGCTCATTGTATATATATTGGACATCGAGGAAATGTAAAGCCACGGAAATTATATTCTAACACTTAACAAACCTAACTTGCAGAGTTGTAGCCCACCCTTGTCCATACAAAATTAGGGAAATAACAATTGTCCAATAAAAAACCTAAAAGGGACTTTATAGTATACATACCTCTAGTATCAAAGAGCATATGCAACGTACGAACCGATGCACGAACCTACGAACAACGCTAAAGACTTGCAGGAAACCTTGAACCGGTGTAGCAACGCACGAACTGATGCACGAACCTACGAACAACGCTAAAGAATCACAGGAAACCTTGAACCGGTGTGGTCGGCGAAACCTGATAATGTTGATAAATTATGGTCAACATATAAGGACACCAACATTATCAGGAATTTAAAATCTAAAAAATATAGTAGATGAAGTTATCAACTTAAACAGAAAACACTACAAACATATCAATTCATGACCATGAATGCTCCATGAAAATGAACAAATGTAGGGAAGCAATGTGCTAAGCGCAGGTCAAAGAAGGGTGTTTTTTCTACATGGAAAGTAAAAGCAAATATTATCTGCAATCTACTCCGCGATAAGGGGATCAAGCAATTGAGTTTACGAAAGTCGTTATTGTGGGGCGACAAAAATACCAGAGGAGAGAGAAAGGAGATAGTGGTGAACGTAGAGGGACAGGAGAAGAAGTGAACTGATCAGAAGTGAACTGATCAGAAGTGAACTGATCAGAAGTGAACTGATCAGAAGTGAACTGATCAGAAGTGAACTGATCAGAAGTGAACTGATCAGAAATGAACTGATCAGAAGTGAACTGATCAGAAGTGAACTGATCAAAAGTGAACTGATCAGAAGTGAACTGATCAGGACTGATCAGGATTGATCAGTAAGGACTGTTCAGAACTGATCTGATCAGGACTGATCTGATCAGGACTGATCTGATCAGGACTGATCTATTTTCTATGTCGTCTGAGAGTGCAAGTGTCACAGTCCATAGAAAGCTAGCTATTCCATTTATTACTCAAAAGTGATCACCATACTCCGTATTAAGCAGCCATATTATCTCATATTCAAGGAAGTTGACAGAACACAACACATAATTAAAAAGACTCCCAAAAGTTTTATAATAATATTAATCCTACCTTGTTATGTCTAATCTAAATATTAGTCATTATAGATTACTCTTCTATTATGACTCATCAATTCCACGATCAATTATTTATAACTTGTACACCGTAGCAATCAGTATGTATTACTCCACTTCTTAAGCTCTTAGCTAGTGTTTGTTTGAATAATGAAATAAGAATAGTAATCACAATTTTGGATTAGATTCTATTAATTTGTTAAGAATAGAGTTATTCAAATAGAACGATAATCTCATGATTGAGCTTGAACTGATTTAGTGAAACACTCCTATCCGGTGCAATTGCATAGCCTCTAAAACGTTTTCTGTTAATGTTTCCCATTTTTTCCCGGTTATGCGCAACACATGATGTATATAGTTAAGGTTCGATAGTTATATTAGCAACACCAACATAAATTGGGATGTTTTCCAATTCCAATTACATTATTTATGTGTGGGATAAAGTAATTAAACCTAAACAACACCAACACAAATCAGGAGAAGAAGTGAACTGATCAGAAGTGAACTGATCAGAACTGATCAGGATGGATCAGTAAGGATTGATCAGGACTGATTTGATAAGGAATGATCCGATCAGGACTGATCTGATCAGGATTGATCAGAGCAGGACTGATCTATTTTCTATGTCGTAAATAGCCTAGGACTGATCTATTGTCATGTAATGCATGATCTATTGTCATGTAATGCATGATCTATTTTCTAAAATCAATAGAGATAAAAAGTTCAGGTATGTAATAAAAAATACTCTAAACAGCTCTATAGAGAAGCACTAAAAAAAGCTAGGTAACGACTCTTTACCATAATTCCATAAACCCTTACTCGCAAGTTCAAAATAATTCAACAGAAGAATACAATGTCGTTCTTTCTAACAATAGAACCTAAAGTTTAGCCAAACCATCCATCTCAAAAATTTGCTACTGTTACTTTTAACTCGATACATGTTGAAACTAACTGATATGTTATTATCAAAGCTCGTAGTCATAAAAACCGTTTATGCATGCTGCAGTTTATTGGGGCAAAGATGGGGGCCTCAAGACTACAAATACAAACAGAAAGTGGCCTAATTAGCATCCCTAGTAATATCTGATGTGTTGTTGTGAAATATCTTCCTAGAGGTGCCCTAAAGAAATACCTCATTGATAATCGAAGGAAGAAGCTAGCTTTTAAGGTTGTCCACCAGTTGGCGCTTGATCTTTCTAGAGTGACAAATAATTTTGCAAACTCAGATAAATAATACCGGATGATAAGCTATAGTTCAAAGCTACTCTCAACTTGGCATGATAAACCCAGATAAACAATAAGCTAGTGCTGATAAGATAATATTTGGTTAGCTATGACAGTTCAAAACCGGATGATAGAAACTCAGAAATGGTTATCTGAGTTTATCATCCCAGCTATGACAGTTCAAAAATCAAAACCGGATGTTCTATCCCTTAACTCAGTTAAGCTATAGTTCAAAGCTACTCTCACTTCTCTGTGTTTGAACTGCATATATTCAGATTAGGGTGCTTACTGCATAGGTTTATTCCTTACTCCATACAACTGGTAGTCAAACCTATATTTGGTGCCAACTAAAGCAGGGAAAGGCAAAGAAATTTATAATAAAGACAAGCAAAGTGCTGATAAGATAAGATATTTAACACTGCGATACACTGCCACTACCTAATACTACAGTTATGACATATAGAAAGCATGCAGTAGCTTAACATAACGATGACAGACAATGAGCTTATCAGTCGCCTAATACTAAGTTCTGCTTTGTAAAGCTCAGTTCTGTTTTGTGCAAAGTTTGTTCAGTTCTTTTCTACTTACAGTCAGTCCATCGGTCACACATTTCACATAATCAGTCACAGAAAACAGTGTAGCCTCAAAAGAAGTTATAGATAACAGTAGAAAATGCTAAGTGAAAGGGTTCAAATAATTAGTATAAGTTCTATAGCGACAAATAATTTTGCAAACTCATCCAACATGCACATTTGATGCACCAAGTTTCTCACTAAAGACAACCTAAACTAACCAAGTACAGCTAGGTGTCTTAAAGATTGACAACAGATTTTTCATACTAAGTACCAGATATCTTGGTCAGAGATTATCACCTAAATCTCACTAAATGTCTGTGTGTCTTTATACAAAGCATTGCCATGTATCCAAATTTCAAAGATTCTAGGCCAACTAAAAGTTGCAAATTTAAAACTATGGAATCACAAAAGTACAAAGTAATTCAAGAAAGATACCGCAGAAAATTAGAAATAGATAGACAATACCTACAGTAGTAACAACACGGAAGAAGAAGTCAGACGTTCACCACTTTCCAACTATCGTCCAAATTACCAACTATCTGCAATTGAAAACTAAAATAAATGAAATAGCAAACACTCTGTAAGCGGTATATAGAAAATCACAAAAACTAAGAAGACCCATTCTAGTTTTTTTCTTGAATTAAGGATGCAATATAACATGGAAAACTTAAAGGCATATGATTGACATTAGAAATTGACATGAAAAAACGTGAATTAACAATATATGACGGAAATTAAAATAGTGAATCAAAACTAAACATTGTTATATGATAAAAATCAAATAGTGAAGGCGTGAAGCAGACCAAAAATACCTGGCGAATATATCCGGCAACACCGAGGATGAAGCAGCAATTAAGAAACCAGAGTATGCTTGAATTTCTCCAATTAAAAACCAGAGAGAGCAACGAATTTATCTTGAATTTGTTGGGCGAATTGTGAATTCAATAATTGGAATTTTTCATGAATTTATAGGATGAGGAGTGAGATAGCTTATACTGGGAGATTTGACTTTGCTAACGTAAAGGTTGAAGACGGAATTCATGGAATTCGTTAATGGCCGGTGCTGAAGGTGAGGAGGAGAGATACGAATTCATCGGAAATCTGACGAGGGTGGTTAGTTTCGTAAAGCAGCAAGGTATGTCGGTGGGAGGAGGTTGAGAGAAACGTGGGAGGTGGGTTGAGAGTTAGGCGGGATTCTGCGAAAAAAACAGAGAGTTAGGCGGGATTTTTTGCCCAAAAATTCAGTTGCATTGCTGCCTCACAAACACGTGCAACACACGTGTCTTTTTTTTGTAAATAGCGACGCTTTAGAACGTCGAAATATTTTGCGGCTCTCTAAAGCGTCGCAATTTACAAATTAATATTCACTTATTGAAAGGCCGCTCCCTCGGATTATTGAATACCTTAAAAAGATAACCATCAAAAAAAAAATACACACTTTAGTTATATTATAAATATTGAATCGTACAATAAATTAAGACTAAATTTGTTCATAACAAAGAAATAATGAACCGTATAATAATAAATTTGGTTAATTTCGGTCTCAACTTTCAACTAATGAACTGGAATGAGTATTTTAAAGTCATTCCATGTTTAATACACTTAGTTTTATGTTTCAAAGACTCATTCTCACCATTTTGGTGGAAGTTATGCACATTTAATCTTCGTTAGTTCATTATCGATCACGTTTTGACTAAAATGGCTAATTTTGATCCTAACTTTCAACTAATTACTACTACAAAATAGGGCTATAGCAACGCCTTTTTAGATAACAGTTTTCCTGGCGTTGCTATATCATAGCTATTGCAACAGTTAAATAATTATTAATTTTAGTAGACTTTGACTTTGAAAAAACGTTGCTATAGAAAAGCTATTGCAACACTTATATATTATGACTATTTTATTGCAACAGTTTTTAGTTTTTTAATATTTTAATAAGATATTGAAACAGTTTTTTTGTCAAACATCTAAAACATGTTAAAAATTAAAAATAAAATCAAATAAGAAATAGGTTTATTAAAAATATTTCATATGGGCGCGTTTTTTCCCCAACAGATTGTGTTTATTTTGGGTTTCCCTCTCACTGCTTTCACGGTTTAGGGCTTTGCGTTCCTTGTTCTCTTTCGCCTTCCTCCTCTGCGTTCCTTAAAGCAACAGATTTTATCTTCCATCATCGTTCCTTTGAAGCAACATATAGAAAGTGACGAAATTCAGTTCTGAATTTGCGCGAAAAACCACGTTAGTTTTCATAATTTTGCTCTTAAATTTGATCGAATTTGCTCTTAAATTTGATCGAATTCCCTCATAAATTTTGCTGTTTAAGTTTTCAACCGATTATAATGGATTTTTGTTGTGTTTTTTTGAGTTCTAAATTAGGGTTCTTAATTAGGGAAATCGGTTAATTGGGGAATTTGGATGATTGGGGAATTTGGATGATTTTATTCATGGTGTTTTTGTTGATTACAATGGTTATTTTGGCTTATTTATTAAGTTTGGATCAGTTGTTTGCTCGGTGATGATGCTATGTTGGTTTTTTTTCTCGTTATGCTCTGCGCTACCCTGTTCTATACTGCTACTGTTATACTACTGCTACTCGTTTTCAACTTGGAAATATATGGAGGGAATATTTCCATATATGTATAAAGTAGCAGAGCATGTTAGGGAGGGAATGTGATGTTGGATATATGTATAAAGTTGTATTGAGTTTTAAAGTGTTCACTTGTGAGAGAATCAAGAACAACGAAAGCTTGAATACTGGTTATATTTTCTGTATATTCCAGATTATTAATCAAAATCACCCATCTTGTTCCTTGCAATCTTCTTATTTGATGTCTACGCTATGTAATTCATAGCAGTAACCTCCATTTACTCTGCTATTATCAGTTGCACCTTTTCTTTTCTTTCCCTTTTTTGAGGAGCGGGGGGTGACAAGGGGTAACCGGGTTTCTCTGTTTCTTGCTGCTTGCCTGCTTCTATAAACATGAAAATTCCACAAAAGAACACCGCTGGCTACCAAGCTACGTGAGTATAAATATGAATAACATTTGATTCTTGGTGGTGAATATATTAAAATTGCATGTGAGTGGTTGTTTTCTAAATCCTGAAGGCATGTTTCTCTCCCAGAAGCCACATGCCTGAAGGCATGTTTCTAAATTCTTGGTGGAAGTTATTGTGCGTACTTATGTTGAGATGTGGAGGGGGATAATCTATTAATAAGGAAGGTGTTATTTGATGTTATGCAGGTTGTTGATATTCACCAAGCAGATTTCTGCAAAATAACTCCGGCGAAGTTCTGTGGTTAAAAGGAAATTGTCGCACTTGAGTTCCGCAAACTAGTAAGTTCTAATCTTTTCTTGGTTTTGGATTGGAATGTTATTATAAATTTGTATTGATGAGACTTTTTCATAATGCTCTTCTTGAGATTCTTATATTGCCCCCGATTATGAATATTTTGTTTACGTTAAATTGAAGATGTTGGCTGGTAATTTTCATTTGGAGTCTTTCTAGGCGTTTGTAGCGAAAATGACTATAGCTTCTGTCATGTCCTTTTGGAGGAGTTGGATTCTGTCACATCCACAGGGACATTATGTGTTGTTTGGATGGGATTTGAGTGTGAATACTGATTAGATTTGCCACTAAAAGATGCTTTCCTTCTACTGCTTGTGAGTTCTCTAAACAAACGGCTGTCTGATCTAGGAAGAATAATAGTGTTCCTGTAATTGGTTTGCGATTTAGTGGTCACAGAGTCACGGACTCAATAGGTTATTTAGTATGTATTCAGTTGTTATGCTGCAGTTTTGTTTCGTTCTTTTGTTTTCTTGATCAGTTGCTTATTTGGTGATAATGTTGAGTTGCAATTTGCTGCTGTGATCTATACTGTTGCTGAGCAGATACTTGAATGTCATATCTCTTTCTGCAACACATAATTGAGACATTGACATGACAAACTTAAAAAGAAAAACAACTACTGTATATTTTCTTCTGGTGTAATAATCTGTTAGTTTGCTAAAGGAAAGTAAAGTTGACCAATTGCTGTGTTTACTTTGGTTTCTAACTTCTTAAGCCCACTTCTGGTTCCATTAGTAGTATTTTAACTTAAAGTAAAATCTATAGCTATTAGTTGTATTTCATGTCCAATCTTATAGCTAAATGTTGTTTTGCGCATGGGCATATTAAGATTACAAGTACTGTCAGAATGCCCGAAGGTCTAAATTTTTGCATTTCATTTTCCGGAACTTAATTAGTTGTAACTGAAATTACTAGTTATTTAGCCCATAATTAGTGTCTTAGCTATGTTAAAGTTGATGTAGGTTAGTTGAGTTGGTCCCCTATTCTACTTCTTTATGCTTCTGTTCCTTGTATTGTAGTCTCTAGATCAGACAATTTATATATTTAACTTTTTCCAATTGCTTTTACATTGTACGTACATTACCAATTAGGGGCTGCGAATTTCAAGTTGATGTCTATATTTTGATTGATTACTTACCGAAGAGTCTGCTTAAGTCTCTTATTTGTTAATTATGTCTATATCCAACAAATCTATTATTCGTTGCAAAATATGTGTGATCTATAGACTCTCTTTTTTCTGTAATTTAGGCATTGTCGTTGTGGAATATATTTAACAATGGATCAAAATTGGATGAACTTCCCTAGAGGGTCAGAAGGTTTTAAAGCTGCTTTGAATATTTTTCTTGATGGTTATTTTGCAAAGGATGCTATTGGAGGACAAACTTTTTGCCCTTGTAAAAAGTGTTCTAGGCGTTTTTGCCATTCTAGAGACGTCGTTTATGATAATTTGATTGTTGACGGATTTTTAAAGGGATTCAGGGAGTGGGTCGTTCAAAGGGAAGCATCTTCATCTACAAGTAACGATATGTCTGGAATTAATGATCAAAATACATATGATGATATCGATGGTTTATTACATGATACTTTTATTGAGGTGGAAGAAGGTTTAGATGGAGATCAAGGTGTTCCAAGTGAGCCAAATGAGGAGGCTAGAAAGTTTTATAAGCTAGTAGAAGAAGGGAAGCAAGAGCTTTATCCGGGTTGTAAAACTTTCTCAATGTTATCCTTCATAATCCGTTTATTTCTCTTCCAGGTCCTTAATGGCTTAAGCAATGCGGCCTTTGGGGATCTCTTAGAGTTATTAAGAGAGGCGTTTCCTATGGCTCGACTTCCAAAATCCTATAACGAATCTAAGAATATAATCAAGGATTTGGGTCTTGATTATAAAAAGATACATGCTTGTCCCAACGATTGCATTCTTTACAGGAAGGAGTATGAAGGAGCTGATGTTTGTCCCAAGTGTAAAACATCAAGGTGGAAGTCTAAGAACGTCCCTACAAAGGTTTTGAGGCATTTTCCTTTGAAGCCTAGACTCCAAAGACTTTTCATGTGTTCTAAAACAGCTGAGTCAATGGTTTGGCATGATAAAGAGCGAACAAAAGATGACAAAATTAGACATCCAGCAGATGCACAGTCTTGGAAGGACTTTGATGAGACGTATCCTGACTTTAAAAAGGAACCAAGAAATGTTCGACTAGCTCTTGCCAGCGATGGATTTAATCCATTTTGAACTATGAGTGTTGCTCATAGCACATGGCCTGTTGTCTTGATTAATTATAACCTCCCACCCTGGTTTTCTATGAAACCTGAATATTTTATGCTGTCTTTGTTAATTTCGGGCCCTAAGTCTCCTGGAAATGACATAGATGTTTATTTGCGACCGTTGATTGATGAACTGAAGGAATAATGGGAGTATGGGGTTGAGACATATGATGCATTTAAAAAGCAATCATTTCAATTGCATGCTGCTTTAATGGGGACGATAAATGATTTCCCGGCTTACGCTATGTTATCTGGATGGTCTACTAAAGGAAATTATGCATGTCCTAATTGTAACCATGATGTGACACCGAAATATTTGCCTCACAGCAAAAAAAATTGTTATATGGACACCCGTAGGCTTCTTGATGCAAGTCATCCATGGCGAAAGGATAAGAAATCATTTACTGGAGAAACAGAGGATAGGTGTGGACCTTCTCCGTTATCAGGTACTGACCTAGTAAATGAGTTAGAGAACTTTGTAAATGATTTCGGGAAACCAAAGAAAGGTGGAGGAAGTAAAGGTCCATGGAAAAAGAAACCAGCTTTTCTTCAATTGTCATATTGGCCTAATATCAAATGTCGTCATAATCTTGACGTCATGCATATTGAGAAAAATGTTTTTGACAATATTGTTGGCACGTTGTTAGACATTCCAGGAAAGTCTAAGGACCACAACAATGCGCGTCTTGATTTAGTGGCCCTTGGCCTAAAGCCACATCTCCACCCTTATCTTTCTGATGATGGCAACCACATGTTATTTCCACCGGCACCTTATACAATGGGTAATGAAGAGAAGGATTTGTTCCTTAAAGTTATTAAAGAAACAAAGTTACCTTCTGGGTATGCATCGAATATAGGGAGATGTGTACAAGTTAAAGAAAGAAAGTTTGCTGGTTACAAAACTCATGATGCACACGGTGTGCTTCATCACTTGCTTCAAGTTGCTGTTAGAAAAACATTGCCAAAAACTGTAGCAGTACCTTTGATTAGATTGGGTAATTTTTTTCGGGGTATATGTAGTAAAATTGTCGATCTTAAAGAATTAGATAGATTAGCATCTGAAGTGGTTGATGTAATTTGTCAATTCGAAATGATATTTCCTCCTTCTTTCTTTGATATTATGATGCATTTACCCGTTCATTTAGTAGAGGAAATCAAATTTGGTGGACCTGTGCAATATCGATGGATGTACTTTATTGAGAGGTATCTTGGTAGGTTGAAGTCATATGTCCGAAACAGGAGTAACCTCGAAGGAAGCATAGCAGAAGGGTATATGATGGAAGAATGCTTGACTTTTATTTCTCGATATTTACATGAAGGTGTAAACACTAGACTTGACAGAAGATGTGCTAGGAATTTCGGGGTGGCTGATAGGGATGTGGAATCATCTATTTTTCCTAAGATAGGATATCCTCCTGGAGGAAAAGGGAAAAGAAAAGGGAAGGGATTTACTTTGGATTTTCAAAGTTTGAAGCAAGCTCATAGATATATCATCTTCAATTGCGGCGATGTTACAGTGGAAACTTATATCAAGTAAGATATTATAAATATTTTTTATTTACTTCATTTTTATTTTAATAATGACTTATACATTTTTTTTCCTTCAAATTTAGAGAACACCAAACTTGGGTGAATAGCCAGGGTCGAAAGCGTAGATGGGATACCGCACAAAGTCATAGTAGAGATTTTATTGTTTGGTTTCAGGAAAAGGTTCAAATGGAACAAGTTAATGGTGACATTTTTTGGTTGTCTAAGGGTCCTAATCCTAAGGCCAGGAGGTACACTGGATATTGTATTAATGGTTATAAGTTTTACACAAGAGAGCGCGACTCAAGAATAAAGACGCAAAACAACGGAGTCACTTTAACAGCCTTGACTTCAAGTTTTGCTAGCTCAAGGGACCGAAATCCTGTAGATGGAGATGTTACCTACTATGGTGTTATAGAAGAAATTATTGAATTAGACTTTTGGTCTCAATTCAGTGTTGTGTTATTTAAGTGTGATTGGTTCCTTGGTGATGTCGATGAGTGTGGGCTTACATATGTCAATTTCAAGAAGAAATGTTCCAAAGATGATCCTTTTGTATTGGCTTCTCAAGTTCAACAAGTTTACTTCTCCCAAGATCTAGTTGAAAATGATATTCAGGATGTTATGCAGGATGTTCCAAGAGATCTTTTTGATTTTGAGGAAGAGCTTAATAAGGAAACATATTGGGAGGATCCTGTTGATTTCAATTGTAATGGCATGCCTCATGTTGATGCAAATGATATTCATGCAAGAGCCGGTGGTGAAGTACGATATATAAACATAAGTGATTTGTTAGATGTTCCGGCCGAGCCTGAAGTTGACTCTGACCATGATGATACAGATTGGGATTGGATGCTTGCTATTGAGGATATCCCGATTCCTGAGTCATAGGGGTTACCTAAGGATAACCAATCCAATCAGTTTTAGTTTCTTTAATATACTTTTTATATACTTTTTTGGTAATATTTGGATAAGGGAATGCGTTTGAACCTTTTAATTTTTGTTGTTGAAGATACCCCAAAGATGAGTTTGAACCTTTTGATGTTCCTGGTCTGCTTAGTTCTATTTTTTGTGCTTAGGTTATTTTTAGTGCTTAGTTTTATTTTTTCATCTTCTTTGTTGACTAATGTTCTGCCTACTTATAACCTTAAATGTTGACTTTGTGTGTTTTGTTCCAAAGTCGACCATGCTGGCTGCTGTTTTCTGATTTGTTGTTTATTCCGAGTTCTTCGGTTCTGGTAGTCAGGTCCGCCTGCTTACTTAGTTCCGCTTTTTTGTGGTGGTTAGTTATAATGTACTACTAATGTACTGATGTGTTTTGATATTGTTTGTATAGCTTTTAGGCTAGCTTGCAACTTGGTTTTGTTATTGTTTGTATAGGTTTTAGGCTAGCTTGCAACTTGGTTTTGTTATTGCTTCCAAATTTATCAATCGAGTACAATAGCAGCACATTCATAAACTTAATGCAGCAGCAATTCTAATGATCATTTACATTTTCTTCTCAAATGCCCCTGTTCTAATTTAACCCTGCTGCTTCCCCCCTTTCCATTATATCATGAAAACAAAAAAAATTATCATTTTGTTTGGAATTTTTTGTTAAAAAGGTCACAGTATTTTGTGGATTTCCTGAAAATTAGTAGGCAATCTACCTCAAATATTAGTTGGAACTTAGAAGGCTGACAATCAAGGCATTCCAACAGCATGACAGACTTAGACCTAGAAACTTTGGAAACTTGTAGAATAGATATGCTGCAGACACCAACTACTCAATTGCCCTGCTGAAAATCTATCATGGACTTTTTTAGTTCGTTTTTGCATCTTCTCCTGGAGTACACTAGTATAGCACTGAAAATTAAATTCTAATACTTCCTGTGTTGTGGTTTCTAATATTCAAAAATTCTAATAACACTAGTATAGCACTGAAAATTAAATTCTAATGTCTAGTTTCTTTTCTTCTTTCTTTATGCACTGTAATTGGTGCGTTGTATTTCTGTGGTAATATTACAGTCTCTGTGGTTGTCTTGAATTTTGAGATTTCTGATTTGTCTCTCTTTTGTGAAATATTCAGAGATTTTATTATATTCTGCTTGTGTCATGTCGTCAAACCATTGTTCTAAAAGGTTTACTTATTTTTCCAATATGGATGCCTACAATTCGTTTATTTTCTTTTCATCCCTCGAACTAATCTTTTGAATATTTGTTTGTTTTTGTTTGCATTATTGCAGTAGAAAATGGCAAAGAATGGAAACCAAAAAGCTGACAGAAGCTCAACTACAACTGCATTAGCACCGTATGAGAAAATAAGGTCCATGACCATAGAAAAGAATGCCCAAAAATTTAGAGACCTCGGGTTATTTTATATTGCTCAACAAATGCGGGATAAAAATAAACGTTTTGCAAAAGGAAAGGAGAATGTCAATTGTAACCAAGATGATCAAGACTATGTACCTGAAAATAATCATGACTCTAATGATGATGAGGTGGAGATTTCTCGAGTGAAAAAGGTGGCAACTGAAGCCAAACCAATTCCGCAGCAAAATCTATACCAAAAAAGGTTTTACTTTCCAATTATCATTCTTCTTTTTTGTGTCTAGTGTTCTGAATTTCTGATGTCTAATTGGTTAATATCATGTATTTTGTTCTACTTGGTTCTGTTTTTGCTTGGTTCTGTTTTGTGCTTGGTTCTTTTACTGAATCACTTATTGGAGATTGCCTTAGTTGCTATCTCCATGTACCTCTCAAAGCTGAATATGGCTCCAAGTCAAGACATTAGACACTGCAGTTAGACCGCCAAAATCTGACAACAATTACAGATGAAATTCTATGTCAATTTTATAATAAAACAGACATAGTGTCTGCTAAAAATTAACCTGATCAAACACTTTAACAACTGAACAAGTTACAGACGTGCCCAGACATTTAGCCAATGTTGTACTCCGTATTATTTAACATCACCTAACACCTTGTATAAGCATGTCATTGCAAGGAACCCAAATAGGCCTCCCATCAGGTTCACCTACGCACGCAGGAAAGGAAGAAAGAAACAGAATAATTAATTTAGTAATTACAGAAGGAAGGATACTTTAGTATTTTTATCATTTTGTTGAGTTTGTTAAGGGTTATGACCCCAACACAATTCTGTTATAGTTTTTAGGGTAGAATGTCTTTATAAGGGGGGATGTATTGCATATTCAGGCATTCAGAAAATTGTAGTGAGAAGTTTATTCTCTTGGAGAGCTTCCTTCCTCTCGAAAGAAGGTGAGTTGTATTGCTGATTATTCTGATCAATAATACTCCATATCTGGTTACCCCTATTACTGATTTACTGTATTTTCTTCCTTTCTGATCTGATTTCCAGCAGTCATTCACATGAAAATGGATGTTGATAACTTTCTAGTTTGTGCATTAAGTGATGGTGCATGCCTGCCTTCAATTCCATGTTTCTAGAATTTTACAAATACAAAAGGTGATGCAAATGATGGCATATACATTTATGATTACGTGAAATTTCAGAAGAAAATTAAATGCAAATGTATTTTAAGTAAGTGCCTTTATTCAATGACTGGCAACTAAAACAAACAAGACTTAGGATTAGTAATCACCACTTGGAAGAATCACAGGGATTTGGCGTTGTACAGAAGGAAACTAGGAAATGTCTGTTTAATGTCTGTTAAAAATCAAATTAAAAATCAGTATATTGTCTGTTTTGAATCAGTATACATAATGTTTGTTTTATGTGTCGTATAGTATTTACTATTGAAAACAAGTAACAACCAGTATTCTAGACTTCTAGCCTTGACAGGAAACTAGGAAATAAGGTTGCACCACTCAGTATAATGTCCTTATGTTTGTCACGCTCCACTCATGTTGCGTGTGTGCCAGACCGACAAAAAAATTATGTTGGTGTTATTTTTGTTACTGACAATTTATTTTCTTGGTGTTAGAAGGCAAGGACGAGAGAACAACCACCTAGGAAGAATAAGAAGCAACCATTGTGCCCATCGATGGCAATGGATGATTTCCTTTTGACTGAACAACAAATGGATCCCGCTCAAGCACTACAGTTACAGCAAGAAGTGCAACGATTGGAACAAGACCGACAAACAGCTAGGCGCCCACTTTCTGCCATTGTTCCAATGGAAAACCAAGGAGAAAGTGATCTCTCACAAGAAGGTTATTGTTTTCAAACACCACCTTTTTGGTTCATATCATATATTTTGTTCTGCTAAGTCTTATGATAAAAATGAATAAAAAAGGCTTTATACTGATGACATGTTAAGATAATGGGTGTTTCAGTGTTCTGTAACTATGTGTCATGCAACAGCAAGCTGGAAACTATGGAACATTTGTTTTTTTAGTGTTCAGCTGAGGTGTGGAGCAGAATTCTGTGATTGATTGGCAGAGACAGAATGATAAGGGGGAGCATAATTCTGTGTCTTATTATTTTTTTAAATTACCTGAAGGTCTTATACTGGTAGATGGATCTTATTATTCTTCAATTTCAAACCAGATTTTTTTTCTTTGACATGATTAGAGTCAGAAGGCAAAGCATGCAAAAGTTGTATAATCCATTATCCCCATGACTTTTTCATACAAACATTTATCTTAATTAAAAAAGTGGAAACATACCAAGGCCGAAATCACCAATTTTAATGTTATTGCGAGCATGAAAGAATATGTTATTTGGCGTCAAGTCACGATGAATGATTCTATGCCGTGTATGTGTACTAATGGCAGGTCCTAAAAAGAAAGGCCGAGGCCCGACAAATTTGTTTGATGTCCATGCTCGCAAATGGGAAGACCGTATTGCTATTTATTGTAATGAGAAAGGAAAACCAGTTGGACCTGAAAAGGCGAGGAAAGAGCTAACCAGATTCTTAGGAACCATTGCTCATGATTACAATTGGGCTCCCTTGACTTATACAAATTGGAAATCAGTTCCAAATAAGGATAAAATATGGGAATTCGTGAATGTAAGCTTCATTGTCTTACTTTACTAGCTCGATCCTTACACTTTAATTCTTTCCTTTTTATGTTATTTGTTATATTTTGATGTATAACAAAAAAATCATTATTTTAGAGCAAGTACATCCTTCCACCTGAATCTCAAGATTGGGTAATGGACACCCTTGATCAATCTTGGAGAGGATTCAAATGTGCGCTGAAAAAAAAACATTATTATAAGTATGACAATCTTGAAGATAGATTGAATGATGTTCCAGAAAGAGTGCCCGAAGAACACTACAAGACGCTCCTAGCTTATTGGGAGACGACCGCAGCAAAGGTACTAGATGATTATGATTTTGCTCTCCTTTCATGCTCATTATTTGTTTTTTCTTTTGTTAAGTTTGGAGTCATATTAGGATGCTGCCTAGATATTTTTTTTGATTTTCTTTCATGTTTGGTATGTCTGGTACCCTGCTGGATATAACAGAAATAATGCTACTTAGTATTACTGTTTATACAATTTGGAGGGAGAGGAATCTCAGGCGTTTTCAGAATGTACAAACTGATTAATCTCTATTACTGAAGCAAATTCACCTCAATACTTATATCAGATGCCTCCACTATCCTAAACTCTCTGGCTTAGTGCCTTAATTTTGGTCTCTGCTTGTTGAGTTTTGCTTACGTTCGTTTAGTTGCGGACACAGTTCTGTTGCTTCTGCAGGGGCTTTTGGGTAGTGCTGGTCTGGTTTCAGGCTGCTAGCTTTGGCAGGCTGCAAATGCTGTTATGTTGTGTCTGCATTCAGTTTTGTTTGTGTTTTCTTATTCCTGGTTTTCTCCCTGGATCTGGTGTTTAGGTGCAGTCAGTCTGTTTTCTTAGTTCAGCTAGTGTTTCTGCTGAGTGCGGTTTGTTTGCTGCTGGCTAGTGCTCTAGTTCCTGGTTCAGCGTGTGTTGATGGGCTTCTGGTTAAATTTTGTGTCCTGTTGCTGTTGCTTTATTGTTGTTTACTGCTAGGGATGCGGGTTGTGCTCCCGTAGCTTTTGTCTCTTTTGCGTTGTTTGGTTGTTGTGTTGGTTTTTTTTCTTCCCTTTGGTAATAAAATATCTCTATTTTACCCAAAAAAAAAACAAAAAAGAGCAGAATAGTGAATAGTTGGCTTCTTAAAAAATCATCAGATGTTTTTGTATCTTTTAATTTAAAGAAAAGAAAGGTTTGACTATATGATGAAGTGTCTTCATGGTGCATGATTACAATACACCTGCTCATATCCTCATACAACACTCAAAATATAGCCTAATTCTCTAAAATTACCTGTTTCAAGATATGCTCATTATTTGTTTTTTCTTTTGTTAGAAAACAAGTTTGCAGAATTCTGAAAATCGTCGAGAACTAGACAACATGCAAACAGTTGGTCCTGTTTCTTTCGCCATGAAGCATGAAGAGATGGTGCGATATGCAATTCATATTGAGCTTAATTATAATGGTTTTGTAATGAAAAACTGATATATTTTGTTTTTCTTATAATTCATTTCTTAGTTACGGAAAGATGGTGTTGCACCATCAAAAAGAAAGATGTTTGAAGAGACTCGACGACGAAAGGAAGGAAAAACATATGATCGGCCTTATGATGATACTGAACAGAAGATAGTAATTATTATACAATTCTTGTATTTTAATATACATACAAACTAGCTATTGTATCATACACATTGATTTAACCAACTTATTTTCTTTAATATAGCAAGCAATGAGGAAGTTGGAAGCTTTGCAAGATGGACAAAGCAGTGATTCTCGTAAGGATTCATTTGTTGAAGTAATGGGGAATACACGTCGGGGATCAGAACTGTTAGTTGGACGTGGTGTCACTCGTATGAAGCTGAAGGAGAAGAAAACTAGTACTTCTTTAATTTTACCAGAGGAAGTCATGGAGAACATTAAAACTGCTGTTATTGCTGATGTGCAGAAGGATATAAGTGCTGAAAAAGAAGAGTTAGCAAAAGAAAAGGAAGTCCATGCTGCACAAGTTGCTACAGAAGCTGCTGAAATGTAAAGAAAGTCAAAGGAACTTGAATTAGAGGCCTTAAAACTACAACAAATGCGTAGGGAATTTGAAAGTCAACAAGAGAATATTACTCTTGATGTGATAGCTCTGTCAATTGCACAACTACGCCAAAAGATCCTAGTTTGACACCTCAAATGATTGCAAAAGATATAGTGTCATCCACTGCAGATGGTCCATAGCATATAGGTTTCTTACCTACTGGTACGTTTTCTAATTCATAATATTCCTTCTCCTTATTTTTGTGCACCTGTTCCACAATGCAGTATTTTGCCTTCAAAACGAAGGAATGCTAAATTGTGAAATAATACAAAGAACATCAATAATGATCAAACCTTAGTAGGTTTAGAAAGCTATCATATCAATTCATCAAGGCATGATATATGTTCATGAAATGATTGAAGGTGTACAACAATATGTTCACGCAATAAATTGACAAGTACATATATCTGATCCGGTGGACCAAAGATCAATGGGGTCCATAATATATGTTTGATCGATCCATTTTTGGAGTTGGGTATTCAATACTGGCCCTGTTATTAATATGAATTATCTTTTTTTCCCTAAAATGAGAGTTTAGTATAGACGTATAGTTATGGTGGAAAAATGAGAGTTCAGTATAGAAATATAGTTATGGGAAAGTTTATTAACGTATAACCTGTGATTAGTGTGATAAGTCTGTAACCACTTTCTGAAATTCGTGTCTATACATTGAGCCAAGTATATAAAGGAGTACGTACTCCGTAATATGATACGGATTAATGTGATATGACCACAAAACTAGCTAGTTGTTGATATGAATGATGTATCAGGTCATTGCAACTAAGCAAATGCAAGAGAATGTTGTTAACTTAACTTAATCGTTGGTAAATGAAACTGAGAATAGAAAGTATAT
Source organism: Spinacia oleracea (assembly GCF_020520425.1). NCBI lineage: Eukaryota > Viridiplantae > Streptophyta > Magnoliopsida > Caryophyllales > Amaranthaceae > Spinacia > Spinacia oleracea. The sequence continues at coordinate 51,373,822 of NC_079490.1, forward strand.
GTTTTGATTCATTTATGTTTTGGCTTTATCTGTTGAAAGACGAGTCCATGAGAATTGTTTGGATGTCATAAACTGATAACTTTCAACTGCTAACAAATTTGGCCCTTTTTTTATGGGGCAGCAATCACTTGGGTTTTTTTCCAACTAAACAATTGCCCCACTCAGAAAAAGGAATGAGCTTTGAATGGTCCTAATTGGTAATTTCACCATGTACTTGGACGATTTCACCATAATTACTCCATAAATGTCCCTTCTGTTTTGTGCTTTAGCATAAATGCCATAAGGTGCTTATCGCCATATGGGCTGTTGATTGGTGCCTACTGTGTTTGTGAAATGGCATATAGAACCAGTTTTAAGGACTGCATGAAGTTGACCTCTTTTTTCTTTTGTTTTGCAAAAATCTTAGCTTGTTGTATATCATAGGTTGCTATTGTAAACTTATTTGGTTAACAAGTTCATTCCTGTTTTTTAAGGTTTATCTTTTGTCATTCATGTTGAGCTTCTTTTTTCTTAAATATTTGGATTTTATTCATTGATATTGAATTCTTATTAAAATGTTATACTTGATTTGTTTGTTGTGTAGGATGGTGCATATAGTCAAGAAGTATGAGCTACTTTAAATATGTGGAGATTTATAGGGCACATAAATATTAGACAGGTTTTAAGAAATAAAGCTAACGTATAGGGATTATTGCAGGATTATTTAATTTTAATGGAGGTAGTTTTAGAACGTTTTTTGAATCATTCAGACAATTGTAATAGATATTATTATTCTTATGAATTTACAAATTTTTAACTTATTTGTTATGAAAATCTTATTATATGTAGTTGACATTTATTACAGGTATATGGATAACTAAATCCATTGAGAATATAGCTATAGATCAATTGAAAACTTTGTATTACAGGTATATGGATAACTAAATCCATTTGAGAATGTAGCTATAGATCAATTGAAAGCTTTGTATTACAGGTATATGGATAACTAAATCCATTTGAGAATGTAGCTATAGATAAATTGAAAGCATATAAACTCAATTTAAAGCGTTGCCATAAGCTAAATTGAAACCGTTGCTGTAAGCTCAATTGAAAGTGTTGCCATAAGCTCAATTGAAAGTGTTGCCATAAGCTTAAGGAAAATTTAGTAATATTAATCCAACCTTTGGCCAATTTTCTTTAATTAAGCCCACCTACGACATATTTTTTAATAATCCTACCTTTACTACCCAACGACTTTTATTGGGCCAAACACGTCATAAACCTATTGTAGGAGGTAATATGTCCCTACGTGGCAGTACTCTCTCTCGATATATTCAGTCATCATCATCAATTCATCACCATCTCGATGACTTTTTCACCGATTATCGGTCACTTAAGCCTAATAAAAGTCGTTGGGTAGTAAAGGTGGGATTATTAAAAAATATGTCGTAGGTGGGATTAATCAAAGAAAACCGGCCAAAGGTTGGATTAATATTACCAAATTTTCCTAAGCTTAATTGAAAGCGTTACCATAAGCTCGATTGAAAGTGTTGCTATAACTAAAACTAAAAGTGTTGCCATAACTCGATAGAAAATGTTGCTATAGGTACAATTAGATGTGTTACCATAAGTGTATGAAAGTGTTGCTTTAGTTTTAAACTCCAACCGACAACCAACTAATAAGTGTTGCCTTAAGTTAGCAAAAACTGTTGCCTTAAACGTGTAAATGTTGGCTTAAGTTGTTGAATAACTGTTGCCTTAGGTTAAAAGTGTTGCCTATAAAAAGCGTTGCCATAGTTAATTATGGCAACAGTTTATCATAACTGTTGCCTAAAACCGGGAAACTGTTGCCATAAACTTATAGCAACGCCCCCTATTGGTAACGGTTTTTTAACCGTTGCTATAGGCCTATTGCAACGGTTAATTGATCTATGGTAACTGTTTATTGCCGTTGCTATAAGCCTATTTTGTAGTAGTAACTTAAATGCGTATTTTAAAGTCTTTCTATGTTTAACACACTTAGTTTTATGTTTCAAATACTCATTCTCACCCATTTGGTGAAGTTATGCACATTTAAGCCTCGTTAGTTCATTATCGGTCACATTTTGACTAAAATGGCTAATTTCGGTCCCAACTTTCATCTAAAGAACTTAAATGAGTATTTAAAAAAAATTCCATGTTTGATACACTTAGTTTTATGATTCAAATACTCATTCTCACCCATTTTGGTGAAGTTATGCACATTTACGCCTCGTAAGTTCATTATCGGTCACATTTTGACTAAAATGGCTAATTTCGGTCCCAACTTTCATCTAATGAACTTCAATGAGTATTTTAAAGTATTTCCATGTTTAATACACTTAGTTTTGTGTTTCAAATACTCATTCTCACCCATTTGGTGAAGTTATGCACATTTAAGCCTCGTTAGTTCATTATCGGTCACGTTTTGACTAAAATGGCTATTTTCCGTCCCAACTTTCAACTAATGAACTTAAATGAGTATTTTAAAGCCTTTCTAGGTTTAATACACTTATTTTTATGTTTCAAATACTCATTCTCGCCCATTTGGTAAAGTTATGTACATTTAAGCCTCGTTAGTTCATTATCGGTCACATTTTGACTAAAATGGCTAATTTCGGTCCCAACTTTGATCTAAATAACTTAAATGAGTATTTAAAAAAATTTCCATGTTTGATACACATAGTTTTATGTTTCAAATACTCATTCTCACCCATTTTCGTGAAGTTATGCACATTTAAGCCTCGTAAGTTCATTATCGGTCACATTTTGACTAAAATGGCTAATTTCGGTCCCAACTTTAATCTAATGAACTTAAATGAGTATGTTAAAGTCTTTCCATGTTTAATACACTTAGTTTTGTGTTTCAAATACACATTCTCACCCATTTGGTGAAGTTATGCACATTTAAGCCTCGTTAGTTCATTATCTGTCACGTTTTGACTAAAATGACTAATTTCCGTCCCAACTTTAAACTAATGAACTTAAATGAGTATTTTAAAGTCTTTCTATGTTTAATACACTTAGTTTTATGTTTCAAATACCCATTCTTGCCCATTTGGTAAAGTTATGCACATTTAAGCCTCGTTAGTTCATTATCGGTCACATTTTGACTAAAATGGCTAATTTCGGTCCCAACTTTCAACTATTGAACTTAAATGAGTATTTTAAAGTCTTTACATGTTTAATACACTTAGTGTTATGTTTCAAAGACTCATTCTCACAATTTTGGTGAAGTTATGCACATTTAAGCTTCGTTAGTTCATTATCGGTCATGTTTTGACTAAAATGGCTAGTTTCGGTCCTAACTTTCAACTAATGAACTTAAATGAGTATTTTAAAGTCTTTCCATGTTTAATACACTTATTTTTATGTTTCAAAGACTCATTCTCACCCATTTTGGTGAAGTTATGCACATTTAAGCCTCGTTAGTTCATTATCGGCCTAGTTCGGGCCTCGATAACTTAACTACACTTTAAACATAAAAGTTAAGTTAAATATTACAATAAACTAGCTAGATAGAGATCGAGTTCCAATTAAGTACAAAGATAAATATCGACTTTGCTCATAAAGTAATCAGCCCAAAAATCTTTAACCTTAGTAATTTCCTCCGGTGAATAAGGCGGTGTACTTGAAAATACCTACAAGTGTTCAAAAGCATTGGTTCATATACTTTCTTCTCACTAACTAAATATTGGCTTTCAAATTATGCAGCTTAAGACTTGCCTGTTTATTGTTGGGCAATGATCCTTAACCAGCTTTCCAAAACTTGAAATCCTAGACAAAATTTTGTAGTAGGTAATTATTTTCACCCAAGTAGGTTGTTAAACCACCAATTTTGGCCAGTCCAGGAAAAAGACACAACACATATGCGATGAAAAGTAGCGACCATGACAATAGTACAATTCTGGTAATACATAGCATTCTATTTACCATTTCATGTTCTAGGAACCCAACCACAGAAATCAGAAATAAAAACATGATGACAATTATGCTATTATCCAAGATATGATCAAGCAAGAATAAACACCTGAAAACCCTTGTATTTGATGAGGTCTTTCAGCCTGTCAACCACATAAAGTTGCCCTTCATCATCGAAGTACCCAAGATCTCCTGTATGTACCCAGCCTTGATTATCAATAGTCGACTTGGTGGCTTGTGGATTATTAAAGTAACCTGCCCATGACACAATAATGAATACTAAGTTTCATTTTTATAACCAAAACAGAACAACATTGTGCTTCACCTTATCTCATCGCAACAAAAATCTAAGGCTATTTATATTCATTCATTTGCAAATAAATGCGATTAAACATGTAAAACTATTATTTGTCCACCACTTCACTTTTTCTTCTGTGTAAAAGTTGGTTCTATCCATCTTAAAGCTTCATTTTTTTTACCTTAAGTGTATACACTACTGTATAACCAAATATTTGATGCATGTACAGCTTTCCAAGAACAAGAGCTAGACAGTAAACATATTATTTTTAGGAAACTGCCCAGCTTCATAAACATAGTTTTATTTACAGCTTCGTACCATTTACGGTTTCAGATCATAAACATGATAGTAACTTTCCTAGGATCAAAGCAGCTCAGAGTAAAAAGCTTACTGATTATCTTCAGTCTACACAAAGGAATATGATAAAGTAAAATGTATATAAAGTCCTTTTTCAATTGGAAAAAAGTAAAAGTAATCATCACCTTTCGTCATATTAGGTCCACGGACCCATATTTCACCCAGTTGCTTAGGAGAGAGAGGCTTTGATGTATCTACTTTAATTATCTAAACTTCAATACCAGCAACCAACATTCCAGTTGAGCCAGAATGTCGACCACCCAGTCTTGGGTGTTCTATAGAGATGACTCCGCATGTTTCTGTCATACCGTACCCCTAAAAGGCACAATGTAAGTCGTATTAAAGAACAGTTTACCAAATAAACCAGCAAACGCTAACCAAGACGCGAAAGTACATCCGTAAAATAATAATAGTCAATTCCCATTAACAAGTAACAAGCTGAGATAGATACTCCAGTTCCAATTATCAAATCTTAAGAGTATTATCATCCACTAATTCATGATCATTCACCGTCATAAAATAGCCTGGACGTCTACCATTTTAATATTTCATCAACAGGACAACATTAGGTGATAACTACGGAAAATTATTCGGGGATTTAGTTAAATCTCTATTTTAGAAGGGAATACTTGACTACTTGAGATCTTTGACTTTTAGGTGTCCCCAGTGAAATGGAAAAAGATAATGTCAAAACAAAAATATTGAACCTTTCTATTTACCAAAGCAATCACATACTTCGTTGACCTTTGTTTTATAAATTTATCAAAGTTGTATTAGTAAGGCCGAAGCAACATAAACAAAACATCAGTCTATAACTCTATGTAGCACAATTAATCGATTATGCATGAAATTGTGCAAGCTATCAATGATAAAAATACTTCTAACACAGAATTAGTTGAAGTGAGCAGCCAAACATTAAAGAACACTAACACTTTTTAATTTTGATCGTCTTCTATTAGAAAAGACAAGTATACTATTTCAAGAAAAGATTTTGACAACTAAAACCAAATCACACTCTGATTCATTTAAAATGGCTCCCAGAATAGGTTGTCCTTTATAATGTATGACAACATTTACGCAACTTCTATTAAATAGTAATAACCGTGAACCTAACTAGGCTAAGGTTCATGTCTCCATGGATTCCAAGGCCATCAGGGTAGAGATATTGAGATAATGACACTCTTTTTGCTGAGCACAAAGCATTGAATAGGACATGATACAGAAATAAACATAATCCTTCTAACAAAGTTTATCATGTGCAAAGTAATACTGTTTTCGATGATAATACCTGAAAAGAGGAGGAAGGCCACTAAATACGTTAAATCTAGCACATAAAAACAAAAGAAATTATGTCACATTATTCAAAGATTACTTGATGATATAAGTAATCTTTGAGCGTAATGCTCAAGGTTATAGAAAGAAAAGCCATTATTAACCTTACTATCTTAAACCAAGTCCTTTGAAGAGTTATGAGCTATGTTACTCGAACTCTCCATTTCGCACTATGTGCTCGTGGGATCCTGACAATTCAACATAGATATGCCCCCTCAATGCTTCATTTTGGGCCAAAACCATGCAAACCTTTCACCATGTAATTTAAATATCTTTTGCACTATAAGAAAACGTGCTAGAAAGGATAAGAAAGGGGAACAAAAGAAATGAATTTAGATATTCTATTTCTACCTTGAGGTTTATGTTAAATAGAAACGACTTAGCAAATAAACTCCCATGGTATTAGATTACCGCTTGAGGTTCTAACTCTTGTTATGAACTCAAATTCCGGGAGCTAAGTCTGGTTGTTGACCTACAAGTTGGAAATGAAGCAAAGTTATGCTACATTAATTGTAGGGTCATCATGTTTGTTTTAAAGTCCTTCTAAAGGCTGGAACTTAATGGTATTACGTTCCATTAATCATCATAATCAATTTCTGTTTGGACATCGGAAAAACTCACATTCAAAGTAAACAAAAAACATTCGTTGAGTGTTTATTTGAATGAAATGGTCATTTAAGGGTTGAGTCATATGATTGAATAATAAACAAACAAATCACTTCACGCTCAAACTTCAGAAGGTTCAAATCAAACATTTTGATTTGTGTTCCACATATCTTTGGCAATGTCATACGACCATATCAACAAGACAACATTCTAAGATTCCATGGCATGGATTACTGAAAGTTGGTTAATTTAAGACACGTGGGTCTTGCTTGTTGAACATGACATAGAAATGGACTATTGTTAGAAGTTTCTAGACAATAAAGTTCATGGACCAAAGATGGATTTTATGACTTATCTATTTCACCCGGACTTGAGAAAATAGGGTTATATTTACTCAAAGTGAAATATGTGAAATGCTTCAATGCGATTCACAAAAGGGTATAAAATCAACTTGGCAAGAATTTTGGAACATCTAGGCTGGGTCAAGGTGATGTTTGCATCAGCCAAGAAAGATTATCTAGATTGTTTATATGGAATTATAACAATCGAAGCTCCATAAGAATATGGTATTTCCAAATGGAGAAATCGGAATCAATTCGATTAATGATAATCACGACAATTTTCCTATGTAGTTTCTAATTACACTCTCAAGTGACTTTCACACTAAACAAGGTTGTCAAAGAAAGGGATAAGATGTCATAAGGATTGAACTTCGGTTATGTACATCTTTTTAGTATGTATATCTAGGGTTGTCAAACCCAGTGGGAGTTAGTGTTTACATCAAACAAACTCAAGAATAGATATATGTTTCTTTATGAAAAACTCATAGAAACAAAGGTATTGATTCTACCACAAATCTGAGAACATATGGTTGTTGCTCTAGATAATGTCTTTTAGGAAACCATCATATTTCCAAAAGGGCAAGTGGGAGAAAAATGACCTCGAAGTGACCTCAAAAGAACTTCGACTCAAGCAACAAACAAATGTAGGATACTTAGGAGCCTTTAGAAGAGCTCCACGCATGAAGCCTTTGGAAAAGAGCTTCAGGAAGACTTTAGAAGTGCTTCAAGAGAATCCTAATACTAAAAGGAATTGAGTAATGTCTTTATAGACACTAATGTTTTATGTTCAATACCTAGGTAAATCGTATAAGGAATAGAATTCAACCAAGATAGATACATAGATATCTTGAGGAATGAAAACCATGATGACTTTGGAAAGTGCTTCAAGAACATACGACTTACAGGTTAGCTACGTCGAATTAAAAATTCCCAAGTATGGTTTGAGGCCATCAAAAACATAAGTATGGTTCGAGGCCATATAAAATGGTTTGAGGCCATATTATCCAAAGTATATTCATCTTAAAGAATAAAATCTATGATTTGGTTGATTTGCATAAAGGGTTTACTCCCATTAGTTGCAAACATGTTTTCCAAACAAACGACGTTGATTTTCATAAAGGGTTCACTCCCGTTGGTTGCAAACATGTTTTCAAAACATACAAAAGATGATATTGTATACACATAAAAAAGCAAAGATAGATTGGTGGTTAAAGATTATAAACAACTTCACGTCGTTGATAATGTTGAAATCTTTTTCACCAAGTCGGAATGCTTGAACTTAAATCTAGCAATCATTGCATATGGAAATATGCCAATTGGAAAACGAAACACCTTCCTCAATTGGACTTGTACAAAGGAATTGTGTACATCACACAATGTAAAAGTTTTGGATGCTAGATAAAAGAGCAAGCTTAAGAAATCTATTCGTAGATTAAAGCACACAAGTGGGAATTGGACCATATTTTTCAACAAGGGTATTGAGCAATCATAGATTTATGAAAATATGGATCATCTTGTAGATGAGGAGTTTAGTGGGAGCTAAGTCATATTTATGTGTTCTATATGTGAGATACATATCTCTCTATTGAAAATGACATTCAAATTCTAAATGGTTAGATTTGAAAGTACTTGTCAATATTAGAACCATGGCGAAACTTGGAACATATTGGGTTAAAGATCTATTAGATAGGATCTAAAGCGTTATTTGGATTCTGTAAAAGTAATTACTAAATCAAACACAATTGGGTGACTCAAAAGAGACTCTCAACCCATATGAGTAAATCTAAGTAATGAATGCTTTAACTAAGTATAAAGCTAGGATGTTATTACTAAGGTTAAACATGAAGAACCTTGAAAAGGTGCCTTCACCTTATATCACATGGCAATGCCAAGATTTTAGCAGGATTCAGTATCTCTCGAAACAGAATAAAGCTAAAAGTTACATGGATAGATTTTAAAATGCGAATGGTTTTTGCATTACAATCAATCATGTATGATGTGATATATTGATCGCCAAGATAACTCGTGAACAATAGATCGTGACGAGTTTATACCAATCTCTATTGATCTAGATCAAAGATAATTAGAACAATATCAAGAACATCCAACACATTTGGATATGTAGGATGAGAACTTGATAAGAGGAAGTGAAGATGAACTAAAGTTTTGATGCTACATGCATTTGCCTAAGGAAAAGTTGAATCTTGTTGTTAGGTAAACCACAAACATACACGGGCAATTTGACGTCGTGATTAAAAGGTGGTAACATAGGTTCTAAACCATATGTGATGCATGGGAACTGAATCAATGATTAGTTTCCAAGTTCTGAGTTGAAAGATGGAACTGGTTGGAGTATTTCAAAACGATAGCATCATTTGCAATTCTACGTAATTGAAATGAATTGATTATTGCCTAAGAAGCAATGAAAGGGAATTGTTTCTAGTGGGAGTTCTTCAATGAACTCAGGTTAATCACAAGTCTGTTATCTGGATGATTTTCTATTTTGAATATGAGAATCATTCTAATAGCAACGAAATACTAGATCATTCTATAAACATATTCAAATATCTTTTCATCTTACATCGAAAGGCTTTGGATAGAAAGGATGCTAAGAATAGCAAAGTATGATAAACTAAATCTCTGCATTTAATGAGAACACTCATATGCAGAAATGGAATCAAGTTTGAGTTCCATGAATGTTTTAAGTATTGGGTGAAAGGCCTATATCTTCAAAACATTAAATGCTTGATTTTGGGTTTGAGACCCATAAATTGGTAAGCATTTGGTTTAAACATTTAACATTTATGAAATTATATTTCATATATCATTTAATCTTGGTTTAGTATTAAATGATGAAGTCCAAGTGATTCAAAACATTCAAATGGGATGTCAAGACGGATTCTTTGACAAAGAAACACCCATAAGTGAACTTGAATATTGAAATCACAAAAGGATCCCTATTCCAGGTCATTGAAAGGTTGGACGACCAATGACTAATGAAGATTAGATTGCAAGTTGATTTATAGTTATGTTTCTTGAACTAGATGGACTGGATGTCAGAAATCATTTGCATAGATACTTATTGGATCTTGTATCGGATTGACCATGAGAACACTTTAAGAGATTAAATTCATGTCATAAGTAGTTCTCATTAATTGTGATTGGAACATATTCCTCAGAACCTGAGTAGTTATGGCTGCTTGTTTGAGAATTAGTTCGCTTTAATGCTTGCTAAACGTCGCACCGTAAAAGGAGGATATAAAAGAGTTATTGGGCGTACTATGAATCAAAGTAAGTTGTTCATAAGTTACAAGAAGGGGTTGTCCTCCTATCTTTGATAGGATATGGTGTTGTTGTTGTACAAGGCCTCTCGAAGAGTTAGATACTGTGAAAATGCATGGCCATGCTCAGAATGGTTAAGTCTTAACCTTATGTAGAAGTTTAACAGTTGAACTCAGTAATTCGAGAAACACTTCTGGACCTAATAAGGATGGCTTGGATCTTACCTTATGTTCAGTAAGTAACACCAAGAAACTAAAGAATCAGAATGCACACTTGTCTGAATGACAAGTGGGAGACTGAAGGAAATATGTCCTTCATCCAAAGGTGCATTAGTCCAATACCAAGGTTCAGATTAATTACGAACAATTAATTCAGTGAGATCAAGTGATCGGAACAGCTAGCTGGAGCAATTCTTCCGATCAGTTAATTCTAATCTATATTAGGCTCACAACTTACTCTTCACTGAACCTATACGGTCACACCATTGGCATGTAACAGATCACCGGATTAAATGAATCAGAAATTCATTTAATAGCTTTTCGGGAAATTAGTTCGGAAACATAATTATACGATTTAACATTGGATCGTGAAATCGTATATCGTATTGCGTATATTCGTAAGCTAGGCAAGATGAATAATCGTATTGTACGACATTGGATCGTCAAGTACAAAACGATAAATAAATTGTTGAAGGATAACTTAATCGCAACTGGAGCGCACAAGCGCAAGGCCTATGAGCGCAGTGCGCATGACAATGTAGCGCTGACCCAAAGGCCTTGGTTGTGTAGCGCGCACGGATCAAAGGAGTAAGGAGCAGCAGAGGCACGTGGCCCACGGCCCAGCTGTGCGCGCCTGCTGCTTCCTTTGCGTGTAGGCTTAGCCAGCCAACTTGGTTGGCTTGCCTATTATGACTACTAGGTTATTCTTATAACCTTAGTACATTTTTCCAACACACACAATTCAGTTTACAAATCAAACCCTAAGAAAAAGAGAGAAACCCTAATTCTCTCTTAGCCTCCATGGATGTGTTCTTCCCAAAAAGCACTGTGAGGGGGTCGAAAAAGCACGAGGCTAATGCGTGACCTCGTCCCTCGTGGGCGTGACGTTGTCAGATCAAGTGTAGTTGGATTTCTAATGAGTTTACACCCAATCGATTAGTAATATAGGAGTCGTCATTCAGTTTTTAACGACAATGAGAAAAACTGACAAAACCCGGTTATCGTGACATAAAGGGAGTGCAATTATGTTCGACCACGATGGCCATAGGTTCCCTTGTGATCCCTGGTGTGGGGATTGCTCAACGTACACCCGCAGGGCAGAGATTGAGAGTTCGGGGGACTGTAGCTACCGAGAGGAGTGTTCATCGATAATACTCCAGAGGCAGGTTATCCTTACTAGCTCAGCATAAATAATTGAAGTGACATGCGTTAAACTATTAAACTATTCTGAATTGATTTTAGCAATATGCAACACATAATACTAAATTGATCGTGATTATCTTATTTAGATTGATTTAAGGTACCTAGCCTGATAATTCAATTGTCCAAGGTATTATCTTATTAGGCGTGATAGATCAATCAAGTTAATAGTTTGACAATTTTATAAAAGGGTGATGAAAGCGATTAAATCATATGAGGGACACATTACAACGCACCCTTGAGAGGTGCGTTGTGGTTCTCAAAAAACTAACCACTTGGCTTTGCTATTTCTCCTTTTATTTAACGAATCTCGGGTTTCTAAGCAATGTTCCAGTATTTAGGCTTAATTCATAAAGCTACAAGGGGCAGGAGGCGTTCTGTTCGACTTTTGGGTCGATTGCGACTGAACGCTGGATTAATTTTGCAGCGTGAGGCTTAGGCTCAAGGCTAGAGTCAATACTCAGGTTATGCAATTGTGTCATTTTTACGTCGATTTTAGGCTGTATTTATAGGAAAAGGGTGTGTGGAAAGATAGATTTTAAGATACGAAACCAAAAAGAATCCAGAGGTAAAACGGCCCCAGGCATTTTCAGCGCCCAGGGCTGGGCACCAAAGATTTCGGCGCCCAGGCGCAGGCGTTGAAAATGGGATCTGGGCCGAGTTCTTTATCAGATTTGGACTCTTAGAATACGGAGCTTTTGAGATTTATCCGAGTCTTTTAGTGCGTATTAATTTTATGACGGAATGCGTCTGGGCCCGTCACGAACTCTAGGTTCGTTAGGAATTTAATTAATACGTAACTCTTATTTTCGAATTATACCAGGAATGCAAATTCTATCTCTTTTAGGATTTATGTTGGAGTGCAACACCTAATTTTGACAAGTTTCTATCTTTTATGACTTTGCCACTTTTAACAACTACCTTTTACGGCGGTTACTATTCTTAGCAGGTTTCAATAAATAGCAGTTTTGATTGAAATGAAAGGGTGATTGAGATTCGTTATTTTATAGGAGATGCGTTGCCAAGTGGAGATTTATGTTCTCATCGTCAAACCTTCCCTTTCGGGAATGGGGACAAAAGTAGGTGTCTACAGTTAGCCCCCACTTTGACCGAGTCTCGAGATGAGACGATGGTCAAAGTACTAGACGGAGTGCGTCATACAAGCCATGGTGTGGGTGACCTGTTTTGCGAGGGTCTCACGAGCCCCCGAGTGATAACATTTGACTTAAGGGTCATCACTTGAAGTGTTAACACATTCCTCACGCGTCATTGGAATTTGTTAAATGATAGTATAGAAACTCCCTCACTTTGTCATTGGAAGTGTCTAAAGATGTTTTTGAAATCAAAGCTATAAAGTGTAACTAGGCCTGGCCGAGCCCAATCACGAGGTAAAACGTTTTTAAAAGATCCTCATTTTCAGGGTTAGCTAAACGAAAAAACCCCCTTGTTTTTATAGGACGTAAAACGAAGGAAAATCCAGCACATCGCTCTTTTTTGGAAAAGCGGAAAACCAATCCTTTGATTTTTGGAAAAACGGAAAACCAATCCTTTGATTTTTGGAAAAGGGAAACCATCCTTTGATTTTTGGAAAAGGGAAACCATCCTTTGATTTTTGGAAAAGGATAAACCGGGAAAAGTTATCGCTGCAGCGACTAAGGACCTGCGCGGTTAGTGGCGCAGACCCCCCCTGAAGGTGGGCGAGCCTGTCCGCTGAGGGTGGACGCCCCGTCCAATAGAAGTGGACGAATCTGTTTTGATGTTTTGAAAATAAGGACCTATGCGGTTTGTGACGTAGACCCCGCCGGCTGAAGATAGCGAGCCTGTTTTTGTTTTTGAAGAATTTTATTTTCTTTTCATTTTCGAAAACTGAGGACCTGCGCGGTTAGTGACGCAGACCCCGCCCGCTGAAGGTGGGCGATCCCTGTCCGCTAAGGGTGGACGCCCCGCCCGCTGGAGGTGAGAGAACCTGAATTCGTCTTTTTGATTTGGGACTCGCGTGGTACGTGCCGCGATCTTGACCGATTGAGGTGGGCAAGTCCCTATTTGTTCTTGTGATTTCTTTTGAGAATTTCTTTTTATTCATTCTTGTAAGAGCGAATTCTTTCGAGGGATGCTCGGATTTAGTTGCAACCTGAATGTGGGTTGACAACCATTGTCTCGTGGTCATCATCTTTCATGGTTTTGAGCTAGTCTCTACGGATCAATTTTGCCACTACCTGGGTCCTTGATTAGGGGACTATGTATAAGTATCAACAACGACCTTTGTCTTGAGGTCGTAATCCGGTTTTATCTTTTGAGATTATCCAAACACGGGACTTCGTACAACGTAGTCTGGGAATATTGTTTTAACTTTGCATACTCTCTTTTGAAATATATATTTTCTTTCGAGCCCCCAAGCACTCGTGCTTGACGGTCATTTCTTGTCAAAGAGGTTCCTTGGGGATACGCATTTTGTAATTTCCTTGATCGTGTTTGGGATCGTGCTCGTAAGTGCGAGCGATCTTTGTAGTGGTGTGCTACTCTTAACAAAGCTGTGATGTGCGACTTTCAGTAAAGAAATCGGCAATTTTCGAGTCGAATGGATACGGCAGGACCCTATAGAAGTCAGGGCCTCTTTTGGGCCTAGGCTCATTTTCGGCGCCCAGGCCTGGGCGTTAGAAATAATTCACGCCCAAGTGGGGCGTTGAAAATATTGTTTGGGCTGGTCTTTTGATGACACAGTTGGCCTCTTGTTCGTTCGTTTATTTCACTTGGAAATTCTACGTATTCTCTTCTCTTTTATTTTTCTTTATTTTTGGAACGTAGAATTTTATTAGAGATCACAATGAGTCGAGTGATCGTGATGATTTCTCGAGAAGCCGTAGCCGATTGGTGGACTACGGTGTTTGTCGCTTTGGGGCGATTATTTAAAGGAACCGTCACTCTTAAGGCGTACAGTTATTGCAATAGTTGGGCGAGTCTATATGGCCCGAGGAACATACCATGAGGCGTAAGACTTTAATCGCTCTTGTTGTTATTATGAACGTATATTTTTTTTAACGCGTTCGTGAATGTTCGATACTTAGGATGATGATACGTATGTGCGAACAAGTGTTCATAGAATGGTCGTTGCTTGCGGTCCATTAATCAGTTCGCTTGAATCATTTTTTTTAGCAATGACTGATGTTGAATAGTTTTCTTAGAAGCTTGATAGGGTTCAGGCCCATTCATGAAGTGCGCTCAGGCATCGTGCCCTTTTGATCGTTCAAACATTTGCTTTGAGACTTTTTTTTTAATTTTGCTATGGTCGTATTGTAGCTTGGAGCCCCCAAGCATGCATGTTGAGATGCTTCCTTTTGGCGTACGATTTTTGTAGGTTCTTTCGAGAAAGATGCCTTGGGGTTCCGCTCGTGTAGGTGCGAGCAATCCCTTCCGTGGTAGGTAATGTTTTGCTACCTTTAATCCTTAATGTAGAAGTCGTGTAGCTTGCATTTTGAATTTGGGCGATAAGTAGTCTTTGCCTCATACTCTTGGTCGTGCCCGCATTAGTGCAATATGCCTTACTCTTTTTTTTTAGACTTGTACCGTGGGATGGTTGAACTTATGGTGCGACGTAGGCTTGTGTGGCCTAACAGCGTGTCTTAGAACATTCCTCCAGGTGTTGGGATATCATTATTTTTTTTTCATTTGGAGTACTTCATCACGCCTCGTTCAGGTGCTCGAAGCACCTTTTGCGTGGGTGTGCACGGCTTATTACTTTTTATCCCTGCTTTTTCTTTCGCTTTTGCTTTGGAACGACGTAGACTGTGTAACAGGCGCTTGTAGGGCGAGCGTTATGTGCAGTAATTTGATCGGAGTTTTGGTGATTCGCGATTTTCAGTTACCCTTGTTAGTGGGGTGACTTTATATATTCTAAGTAGTACTTAGAATTTGGGAGGGGTTGTAGCCATTCTAAGGTTTGTTTTACACGATCAAACCTTAGGATTGTGCCCCTATGACGTGTGTATAGCATTAGCGTCGAGAATTTGCGATAAAATCGTCATTTCGAGCATTTTTAGAGTGTTTTTCTCAAGTCCCCAATTGTAGCTACGGGATTGGCTTGGTGCTATAATGCTTGGCATACGTTTTTATGCATTCATGGTGACATGGATCATGAATAGTTTGAACCAGACTCGTTTAGTGCGAGGTACGTTCGAGTAGTGATTTGCTACTTCTCTTGTAAATGTCGTATTGTGCGACATTGCCATGGTCAAGGTAGTCACATGTTGAAGTGTGCCTCGACCAAAAGCTAGGTGCCTTTCTTTACCCATAATCATATTTATAAATCTTTTTGACTCACTTGCAACATCGAGATAAACGCATACTTAGCTTAAACCAACGACACTTTATTATGTTCGAAGAAGTCTTTGAAAATTATTTGAAATCCGAGTCCTACTGTGTACAATCTGAGGTGTCCTAAGTAAGTTGACTTATAGAAGGGTTCGTACAGATTTACATGAGTGAATCAAAATACTGTTACGATTGCTGTCTAAGGATTTGCTGGAAGCCAGGGTGCAGGCGTCAAGATATTACTTGTGCCCGTGTGGCACATGCTTTGGGCTTTTAGGGCCATCTTTTCCAGAATTGCGGGAATATAAACCGCTTTCAAATTGACTTAGATTTACTTGGTGTATGTCTGCACAATAGGTCAAGGTATACTTAGTTCTTTCCCTAGCTCTTTCATTTCAATTTTTAGCCCCCAGTTGCTATTATGTTTTCTCTTTAATGATGCTTTCAGATTTCGATTTTAGATGCCCGTGTCATATGTCTGAGTAGGGTGAGCCTTGGTTAAGTGCCAAGTCCTATTGACAATGTCTGATTTTTCAAAGGGGATTCGCAAGCATTTGAATTACCATGAACGGGTGCCCTGGGTTCGAAAGAACGATGGGGCGATGCCGTAGAACAATCCTCTTTATTGCAAGCTTACTGCCTTTACTACTTGTTGGCTATTATGACTGTGTCTAGTGGTGAAAGAAGGTCTTTAAGTGAGTTACTTTGCTTTAGGGAGGGTCAAGTCGAGTACTTTAGAGGTCATGGACGCTCGCGCTAGCCCCCATTCAATTGAGGCAAAGCGATCTTTTGAGTATTAGCTAAGTGCCTAGGAGTGTGAGTCCTCCTTCTTGCAAGGGTACGTGCCCTTATTATTTTTTGATGTGTGCTCATTTTGGCATCTTGATGACTTGGATTCTTCCTTTGACTTAAAATTTTTTCTTTCGATTTGGATTGCAAGTAATTAAATTTCAATAAGGGACTCTATTTTTTATTCTTGTTATTCTGTAGGCTTTAACATTTTTGCAAATTGGTTGGACCGAATCATGGATTGCCTACGTATCCGCCTTAAATAGATTTAATTTGGAATCAGGTCTTGCGTAGTTCTTAGCCAGAAAATGGTTTCTTAGAATGCCGATTTTAAACAAGTACGTTCGAGTGGAATCGTAATGTTTGAAATAGGGTGAAATAAGTGTACGAAAATTTTGGAGCGTGCGTATTTTGCGTATTTTATATGATCTTCTACTCCAAGTGTTCGTTATTCTTCCGCATGTATATAGGAAAATATACGAACACTTTTAGGAATTTGGAGGTGAAAAGTGATAAGCAAGAACGGCGCCCAGGGCTGGGCATTATTATTTTTGGCGCCCAGGCCTAGGCGTTGAAAACATGTTTTGGGCTGCCTTTTTACGCTGCTCCTTTTCGTTTTGTGCCAAATATTTGCGAATCTTTTTTGTGCGCTAAATACTTCTTTTTCTTTTTTAGACGAACTTTAAAGGCGCTTTGCAAAGTTTCTTTTTTATTTTTTATTTTTTGTTACGTTAAGCGTAGAATGTACTTTTCATTTGTCTCATTTTTTTTTATTCGTGACTCAAGACGGCTTGAAAGATAGGTTGAATGAGACAGGATAATTTGTATAGGTATTAGTCAAGCATGAGGATTGGAAAGGGTAGAAGATCGTAGAACTTTATGTAGTTTTTGTGGTATGATTTGGATTGGTTGACTCAATTCTTTTCCTTCGTTTACTTGGGTAAATTTCTCACTTTGGGAGGTACGGGCTAAGTATTTCATGCCTCGCTCTTTTCTCTCTCCCTTTTCTCTTTCTCCTTTTTTTTGCTTGGGATTTCTCCCCCTTCTTATTTGGGGCTAAAATGTAGATGGTTGTGGTCTTTGAGTCACGAGGCGAGACTGAGTGAGCCTCGTTTGGTAGGCCTATAGTGGACCTTTAATTTTAGTAGGCCTGGGGTGGACCTTTAAATTGTCTTACTTTGCAAGCGTACTTAGTCGTTTCTTAAAATGTGCAAAAATTATTACATCGAAAATAATTTTTTTTGCTTCTTTTCAGATTCCAGTTTCCGGGATTTAATTGGAAGTTGTGATTTAGACTCAAACTTTCATTAATTTTTCTGATTATAACCCGTGTATGAATACAAGGAGGTGGCCTAGACTCAAAATAATGACGTGGCGTAAGCCTATAATACTTGACCAAGCGACTCTCAGACTTAGGCTAATTGGACCATAACTTTCGTTGGTTGACACTTTAGATTTTAACCCTTGGGTGTTCATTTTTCATGCGCCATTTTGCTTAATGTTGGCAAGGTAGTCAGTTTGGGAGATCGAATTTTCATTTTAGCAAGACTAGAATCATTAGTGCGGCTTCCCTCTTAGTGTATATTGCTTTACCCCAATGGTAGCCTTATGGCATGCCGATTTGGGTATTTTCATGGTTCGTCATGTTGCATTCATGGAAAATCTTTTAGTCCGTACTTAGGAGTACTTCAAGGAGCGAGTGGCTCGAGAGGACTATGATAGTCGTAACCCAATGTGATCATAAGGCCATTTTTTATTTTTTATTTTTTTGCCAATGGTATTGACACCTTAGGCTCACTTTGGGGGTTGTGCGACTATGGAGGAATGATTTTCAGAATGTGACTGTTTCCATTTTGCAAATACTTGAATTACGTAATATATTCTTTTTATTGGTGAGAGAGAGTATTGAGGCCGTAGATTCTTAGCAAGGGATGACAATTACATATGGGTGCTTATTGATTTCTTTTAAATGTTAGGAAGGGAGACTTAATATGGTTTAACCTTTTAACTTGCAGAACGACACCAAGCATTAGGACCGATTCTATGTATAAGAGAACTAAGACTTAGGATTTAGATTGTACTTTGGCATAGCCTAGTCTAGACTCGGATTTATTTATTTTTTATTCGAACATTATTTTTCCTTGAAAACTTTATTTGAACATCATTTTTTGAATACTTTGCCCATGTGACATTCAAGGTCATTTAATCAGCGTGCTCGGTTTTGGTGCCGAACATTGTCGTCATAGGAGGCTTAATGACGACACAAGGAGTTGTTTATTTTATAAGTCGTTCTTAAAACCGAGTGCCTTTTTTCATATGCCCTCGTAGCAAATTTGTTACGAATTTTTTATTGCTACGTATACTTTATGCGCGGGTACCGAGGCTGTTGTGCCTGACCAAAAGGTCAGGCAGCCACTTCAGCGGCCAGCTCTGGGCGTTGAAAATGATTGGCGCCCAGCCAGGGGCGCTGAAAATGCGTCCCTGACTGGTACTCGTATTCTGTTCGCATATCCTTTTTTTCGCATATCCGACTTGATTTTGCATGTTTGCCTAATAACGTCCTTTACGCGTTGTGCGGCGTTGTGAGATCCGTTACAGGTGTCCTGGGCGTCGCTTATTTTTGTGGCGATCGCCCGGGGCTGCGGAACACGTATTTTGGTACAACTCTTTGGCCAATTGGTGTTTATGAATGTTTGGGCAATTTTTAGGGTCGTTGGTTTTCTTGTATTGTTCGTCACACACAATCACATAATTCGCTACACATAACTAACATTACAACATGAAGCAAAATACTATGTCACGTAGTATATGGTAGGCTTCTATGGGTAATATTTGAGCCGGCTTGGTACCGCTTCTATCGTCGATCCAACACATGCCCAGGTCGAGGTAGTGCATTCACAAGCGAATTTCGTCCCAAGAGGCCAATCACGATGTAAGCCAAGGGGGCATGCACCAATGAGAGGGACCTAATGGGCGAGCGATTGGGTTTGGGACAGGTGTACTACTAGCGAAAGTGCCGAGTGGACAACATTCGAAGCGTATGCACCCCCCGGGTGGTGATGGGTATCCTTATTCCCAACTCCCGAGATGAAACATGCCAAGGGAGCCAAGATTCGTTATGCGGTTCTGTCCGTTCACATTAATATGCTGATTTTCAGGTCGTCCCAACTTGATAGGGAAATAAACGCGGGGTAGGATCGTTTCACCCTTCGGCTATTTTGATTACCTAAGAGCACGAGTATTTCATTAACGTCCCCAGTGGAGTCGCCACTGTGAGGGGGTCGAAAACGCACGAGGCTAATGCGTGACCTCGTCCCTCGTTGACGTGACGTTGTCAGATCAAGTGTAGTTGGATTTCCTGTGAGTTTGCACCCAATCGACTAGTAATATAGGAGTCGCCATTCAGTTTTTAACGACAATGAGAAAAACTGACAAAACCCGGTTATTGTCACATAAAGGGAGTGCAATTATGTTCGACCACGACGGCCATAGGTTCCCTTGTGATCCCTGGTGTAAGGATCGCTCAACGTACACCCGCAAGGCAGAGATTGAGAGTTCGGGGGACTGTAGCTACCGAGAGGAGTGCTCATCGATAATACTCCAGAGGCAGGTTATCCTTACTAGCTCAGCATAAATAATTGAAGGGACATGCGTTAAACTATAAAACTTTTCTGAATTGATTTTAGCAATATGCAACACATAATACTATATTGATCGTGATTATCTTATTTAGATTGATTTAAGGTACCTAGCATGATAATTCAATTTTTCAAGGTATTATCTTATTAGGCGTGATAGATCAATCAAGTTAATAGTTTGACAATTTTATAAAAGGGTGATGAAAGCGATTAAATCATATGAGGGACACATTACAACGCACCCTTGAGAGGTGCGTTGTGGTTCTCAGAAAACTAACCACTTGGCTTTGCTATTTCTCCTTTTATTTAACGAATCTCGGGTTTCTAAGCAATGTTCCAGTATTTAGGCTTAATTCATCAAGCTACAAGGGGCAGGATGCGTTCTGTTCGACTTTTGGGTCGATTGCGACAGAATGCTGGATTAATTTCACAGCGTGAGGCTTAGGTTCAAGGCTAGAGTCAAAACTCAGGTTATGCAATTGTGTCGTTTTCACGTCGGTTTTAGGATGTATTTATAGGAAAAGGGTGTGTGGAAAGATAGATTTTAAGATACGCAACCAAAAAGAATCCGAAGGTAAAACGGCCCCAGGCATTTTCAGCGCCCAGGCGCAGGCGTTGAAAGTGGGATCTGGGCCGAGTTCTTTGTCAAATTTGGACTCTTAGAATACGGAGCTTTTGAGATTTATCCGAGTCTTTTAGTGCGTATTAATTTTATGACGGAATCCGTCTGGGCTCGTCAGCAACTCTAGGTTTGTTAGGAATTTAATTAATACGTAACTCTTATTTTCGAATTATACGAGGAATGCAAATTCTATCTCTTTTAGGATTTATGTTGGAGTGCAACACCTAATTCTGACAGGTTTCTATCTTTTATGACTTTGCCACTTTTAACAACTACCTTTTACGGCAGTTACTATTCTTAGCAGGTTTCTATAAATAGCAGTTTTGACTGAAATGAAAGGGTGAATGAGATTCGTTATTTTATAGGAGATGCGTTGCCAAGTGGAGATTTATGTTCTCATCATCGAACCTTCCCTTTCGGGAATGGGGACAAAAGTAGGTGTCTACAAGCACATACTCTTGAATATTGTCTAAGCTATGATTATCAAGACGGATCTGAACGTGTCGGTGAACCAAATAGAGGAACAACAATTGGAGTTCTTTTTTCGTGTTCGTTGATAATAAACTCGGGAAATCACGCTTCGAATGTAAGTACGCTTAATTTATGCTTTATACATGTTTCCTGGCTTTAGGGAACTTCAGCACATGTTATATGTATTTAATTGTATTCCCCTACATCTTCGTCATTGTCATCATGTTCTATTAATATTAGAGCCTTGTCAGGTATTTTGGTTCTTGGATGGGATGCATTCAGAGTAATGATATTTCTCTGGGCCTCCATTCGAACTTTCTAATGGAGTGAGGATGGTACAACTTTAAGGTCGTGGATCCAACGTCTTCCCAAAAGAAGGTTGAAACTTGCTTTGATACTGAGCACTTGAAAGCTCACTTTGCGCTCAATTGGTCCTATACGGAGTAGAAGTGTGAGAGTCCCCATTGCTTCTCGACGAGTGTTGTCATAGGCGCGAACACCCTAGGAGGAGCTAGAAAAGTCACTAGGAGTGAAGCCCAAATTTTCAGCAGTGCAAAGAGGACACACATTGATGGCCGATCCGTTATCCACTAGAGTCATGCGGATGATTTTGTCTTTGTACTCAACGGTTAGATATGCGCCTTGTGATGGCTCGCCCCCTCGGGTAGGAGGTCCTCATTTGTAAAGGTAATCCCTTTTTCCAGATTTGTTAGTAATCCGACCAGTTCATCAGGAGTAACTTCCGGGGTGACACTCAGCTTGACCAGAGCATTGATTAGAGCAGTGAGATGCTCAACAAAGGAAGCCATGAGTTGCCTGATGTTAACCTATGCTATTGTACGTTTCAATTGTTTGATCAAGGGATTTTCCTCAGTGAGTTGAGGGATATTAGTTGCCAGTATTGCCCTGTTGACTGGCTCTTGAATTCGGCTGGATAGGGTCATGACATGAACATTGTTCTCTGCCTTAGTGCCCAAGTACCAATCGACGTTCACAATTTCTTGACATTCATCATCAGAGATGTTCTCAATAGGAAGACAATGGCTAACATCTTCATCGTCACTGGCCCATATTCCACAGATGTCTTCTTGAAGTAATCCAGTAACAAACCCGAACTCCGAATTTTCATTAGATTGCACAAGGTCGAGCGCAGGGCTCTGGTTATGAAAGATTTCCTCTACTTCGAAAGGACTCACAATATTGAAAAGAGTTTCTTGATTATCTTAGAGATCCCTTATGCATGCCTAAGCTTCCTCAACACGGTCATAGAGCTCAGCTACAACCGCTGCCAATGAAGTCATCTTGAATTGTATTTTGAGAGAATGAGTCCGATCACCTATTTAACACATGACTTGGATTTATAACTTGGGCTTCCCGACACATGGTATGGTATGCAGACTTGACTCTAAGTGCCACCCCGGAAATTCTGGATTTTGGATTTTGTACTTGTATTGGGGTTTACAACCCATTGGAAATATTTCAGAGGGATTTCAACCTGTTAGGATTTGTATAAGAATTTGTACTTGTATCGGGACTTACAACCCGTTGGAAGTATTTTTGAAAGGAGCTTCATTCTTTTGTGGAGGCTTCCTCCTTGTACCATTTCTAGATATTTGCAACCTAGCATTAGAACTCGGAATATCGAAAGGGAATTTTGACCCATTGGATTTTGTATGTTTGTTATGGGATTTCCAATCCGTTGGAACTATTTCAAAGGAATTTCAACCCAAAATAGAATTTGGAATATTTCAAGTGAATTTCAACCCGTTTGGACTTTGAGTATTTCAAGGGAATTTCAACCCAAAATATTTCAAGGGAATTTCAACCCGTTGGAATTTGGACTATTTCAAAGGAATTTCAACCCACGAGAAAGGAAATTAGATTTTGTACTATTTCAAGGGAATTTCAACCAGATCGAAAATATTGAATTTTGTATTATTTCTAGGGACTTTCAACCCGATGGAATTTGGAAATATTTTAGGGGAATTTCAACCCATGATTGGACTTCGAATATTTTAGGGGCATTTCAACCCATTGAATTTTGTACTATTTCTAGGGATTTTCAACCCATTGGAAATGTCTTTAAAGTTCGAATTTGTATTATTTCTAGGGATTTTCTACCCGTTGGAAATGTTTTCGGAAATCGAATATGTATTATTTCTAGGGTTTTCAACCAGATGGAAGGGAAATTAAACTTGTATTATTTCAAGGGACTTTCAACCCGGGATAGAATGTGGAAATTTTATTTGTATTATTTTAGGGGACTTTCAACCCATTGGAATTTGTATGGGGTTTAGATTATTTCAAGAGATTTTCATCCCGTGAGGAACGAAATTGGATCTTGTATTATTTCAAGGGAATTTCTGAAGGAAAAAATGCCCTTGGTCCAAGTATGCATTCAATACTAAGTCTAATAAAACCGGTTCAGTATTAATTAATTATGAAAGTTAATAATTCAGTGAGATCAAGTGAGCTGAATGCCTAGCTGAGGCCGCTTCAGTTCAAGTGGAATTAATAATATTAATCCATAGCTTACTCTTGACTGAACCCGTAGGGTGACACAAATAGTACGTGAACGGATCAAGTATTTAAGTGAATTAAATACTCCATTTATGAACACTCGGAATAGACGGATCTCGGTTCCAGTGGGAGCTGAAATCGGCAAAAGGCAAAATATGAATACTCCGGAAACGATGATATTGCCGGAAACGGAAATATGGATCGTAACGGAAATATAAAAACTATCTAAGTCGTAGATATTGCCGGAAATGGAAACATGGTACGTATCGGAAAATATTATTGGAAATGGAAATATTGTTGGAATCGGAAATATTGCCGGAAACGGAAATATTACCGGAATCGGAAATATTGTCGGAATCGGAAATAAATTCCGGAATCGGAAATATTAAATATTTGTTCGAATCGAAAATGAATTCCGGAGTCGGAAATATTATATATTGTTCGAATCAAAAATGAATTCCGGAATCAGAAAACGAATCGGAATCGTGACGTACGAAACGATCGTCGGACGAGCTTGCTAGACGCAAGGCCCAACACGAAGCCAGGCCCGCGCCTAGCGAAGCCCGCGCACACGGCAGAAGCGAGCAAGGCAGGCCCACCCGAGCAACAAGCAAGGCAGGCTTAGCCGAGCACGCAAGCAAGGCCAGCAGCAGCGCCCCTCGTGGGCCGCGTGCTGCCAGCGCTGCTTGGGCCGAGTCGCGCATAGTGCCCCTCGTGGGCTGCGTGTGTGTATGCTTGTGCAATGCTACGAATACTTGGTCGTTTAGGATTTCTCGATTAATTTTTTTCCTAATTCCACAAGAATTAAATGTTTGATTAAACACTACATTCTAATGGATTAATTTAACTAGAATTCTAATCGAATTAGTAAATTGAATCCTAGTGGAAATCTAAGTCCGATATTTCCTCCCTATAAATAGGTGATTCATAATCACAATTTATACATCACAATTAATAAGTATTCATATAGTTTAAGTTTAAACTAACTTAATAATTTGCCAAAAATAATTAAGCTTTCTAATAACATAAAACCTTAGATAATATTCTAGTTAATTGAATCTAAGGCGGATCCGAACGTGCTGTGGACTATCTATGGAGGGACGACATTTGGAGTCCTAAACTTGTTCTTGTTCGGTTCGGGAGCAGCTAGGGAAGGCACACGCCACATGTATGTATCCTAAATTATGTTAATTGATTATGTAGCAATTAATTTGGATTCCTGGATTTATGGTTTTTCCGCATAAAATATATGTTTTATATTTTTCATAACCCAACAGTGGTATCACGAGCCTCTAATTAATTCCGTAATCAATTATGGTTAACATGGTTAAATTTTAAAAATTTGCAATGAATTAAAGGGGCAATTTATTTCGTTGTATGTAATTAATTGCAAATTCGTGCGATTATTTATGTTCGCAGGATTTTCGGCAGTTTAGTCAATAATGGTCAAAATCGTATAATTTTATAGTGAATTTCGCATGTAAACGACGTTTTAAAATTTTGACTAAAATCAAAGATTTCATGCTGAACCCAGAATTCCCAAATTCGACTATGACTTTTCGGAGGTTTTAGTTTTTCGAACGCAAAATTTATAATTTTTATGATGTTAAATTAAATATTTGCGAATCTTGTAAGTAAATCTTGAATCTATGATTGACCTACAGTATATGTTTAACAATTTTAAAGCCTAATCTTGTTAATTATACAACCTAATTTGTAATTGTAATTAATTTGTTGAATTTCGAATAATTTAGAATTTGATTTGATTTTCATAATTAATTAGCAATTTAATTTGGATCCTATGATTAAAAACCACCATAAAATTTGTTAAATTTGAAATTTTTTTAAATTTTATGACCTAGATTTGAATCCATGAAAATAAATATAATCGGAAATTAATTTGAATAATAAATTTTCGATTTTTTCGCCTAAATTTATGAAATTAATATGAGCTATTAATTTGTCAATAAGTTTAAATTATAAAGGTTTTAATTTTTATGAAAAGAGTTCACGAATCTTGCACGCACGAAGCAATGGAAGCTATGTGTTACCCTTAAGGGGTGTTGCATAGTGCGGGCATGCGACGATGAGAAAGGGATCTCGTCGCCCATGCGGTACGATGCAGCGAGCAAGGCATGGCACACGCGCGCGGGGGGCTGCCCTGTTGTGCGGTGTGTGCTGTGTGCACGTGGGAGAGAGGCGAGACGAAGGCAGCAAGCACCCGAGGCCGCGCATGCGGGCAGTGAGCGCTGGCTCGCCCAGCGAGCGTTGCTCCGCCCCAGCGAGGGAGCCTGCTGCGCGTAGGCGTGGCTTGCTCGGCTTGCTGCGTGCTACGCATGGCTGATCGTGCTTGCGCTACGACCAACGTAGTGGCAGGCAATGGGCATTGCATTCGTGCACGCGGCCTATGGGCGCTGCCTACAAGGCCTCGACGAGGCATGGCGCAAGTCTATGGCTTTGTCTTAGCCCGTTGGTTCGTTCTAATTTTTTCGGTTGTAAACGATTTTAATTAAATTTAATTTCGTAATTTATTTTTTTCTCGGAATTTAATTTTGAATAATTTAATTATTATAAATTTATTTATGCTAAATATTTTACTAAAATTAAAACCTTGATAAAATTTAAATTAATTAATTTTAATCAACTGAAAATAAAAAAATAATGGATTTAAATAATATTTTATATGAGCTTTAAATTTTAATTAAATTTGTAAGTTTCCAGTTGGACTAGGAAATACAATTTTATGTTTAAAATTTGTAAAGCATGTAAATTTCTTGGTTTTAGTGGGAGCATTTTAGTCATACACTCTTGATTAGTTCTACATTCCTTTAAGGTTAAAACAACTCGATTAGAATTAATAAGGATTGAATAATTTGTAGAATTGGAACCCTTGATTAATTGTTGCAAATATTTATGTGATGCATAATATGTTCTACTAACTTGCTATGTGGCCATTCATTGATAAATGAATGGGTGAATGGTATATTGTAAATGTACTGTTTTGCAGGTTATGGAAAGTGACTAGTATGGCCCAATTAGGATAGAAAATATGGTCTGCGTACCATTAATTTGAATGTAAAATTGGTCTAATGCACCAAAGTTTTTAATTTTAAATATGGTCTGCGTACCATCAAATAGTTGTAATTAATTTCAATTATAGCATATCCTATTTGAAGAAAATGGCGCCTCCCATGGTGGAGTTTCCAATCCATCTTCAAGATGAAGTCGGGCCATACTAGATCACATTTATATCTTATGAATGCTTTAAGTTATTTATTGCTTTAAATATGTCTTAATTATGCATGAGATTGTGGCTTGATTATGTTGCATGATTAAGGATTTTAGTTCACTTAAAAATTTAACCAACATAGTAAGAGCCTTAAGTTCCAAACTTTAAAAATTGAGTTAAAAGGTGCCATGCCAAAATAACACTTACATGGATAACCTTTACATCAATCTTAGTAATAGTTTTCCCCCATTGCGAGGTGTTACTTATTGATCCTAAAGGGGTAAGGTACACAAATAATTGTGAGTACATGTTAGTTTCGGTGAAACTCAACGATATAAGTAAGGAGTCCTTTTATGTCGTGGCAAAACAGATAGGTTTACCTAATAAGTTCTTAGACGTACCTATCAACCAAGAGTAGTTTCTAGACTATTAGAAAGGGATTTGCTTACCTAAAATTTTAGAATTGAGTCTAAATACATAATGTGCTTAATTCTTCGATGATTTTAGGATCTTGGATTCATTTTATTCCCACCTGCCGGAACAATAAATTCAAATAAAATTCTAATGACTTGTTTAAATTGCATGATTGCTTTAATTTTCAAGTTATTACTCATGATAAATGTTTTAGACTTTGCATGCTTCAATGTATGTTTTAATTATTGTTTATAATTAAATATCTTGCACTGCAGTAAATCCTTTTAGAAAGGTAACAGTAACTTTCCTCGATTAGTAGTGAATCTAAGAACGATTCACGGAAATGAGAGAAAGTGAGCAATTTAAAATGTGCGTTTCTTTTTGCGACTTTTATGGTTGTTTTCGAGTATCAAAGTCGAATGGAAAACCGATTGGTGCTTGTGAATTCAAAATACAATGTAGTTTTGAGATCATAAAGCATTGAGTTTAAACTCTCAGCTTTACCAATGGTTAACAACCTAATATCTTTTATCCATTTAATTCTCGAATCAGTCTAGTCCCTAGACATTCGAACAGATCGATGCTTAGAGAACTTTAGAAGCTTCTGGTAAGATCATCTAGTTGAAACGGAATATTCAACATAAATAAAATGGTAAGAACCTTGTTGGAGTGACATTGGACATGTCTAACAAAGTATAAAAGTCAACACTAGAGAAGTCAATTCTTAAGACTATAAGAAAGGGTACAAGAAATAGGAAAACAAGGAACAAGTGAAAGGAACTTACAATTCTGTTTCTACCTATAAGTTTATGTTTAAAGAAAAAGTAACCTAGCATTCAAACTTCCTTGGTATCATATACCGCTTGAGGTTCTTACTTCGGTAATAACTCAAATGATGGAAGCTAGGCTGCACTATTGACCTACAAGTGGGAAATGAAGCATGGAAATGCTACATTAGTTGTAGGGTCATCTAGTTTGTTTTAAGTCCTTTCAAAAACTGGAACTTAATGGCTATTTTGTTCCATAATCAGCATACCTAAATTTCTGTTTTCAAACACAGAAAGACTCACATTCAAGAAAAACAAAAACAATGTTTGTTTGTTTATTTGGATGAAATGGTCATTTACGGGTTCAGTCAATATGCTTGATTAAAACAAACAACTCTTTAAAAATAAGAACTTTACTAGGTTCAAATCAAACCCTTGATTTGAGTTCCACTAATCTTAGGCATTGTTTCTTAGACCATATCAACAAGTTAACATTCAAAAGCTCTATTTTGATGGACTTTTGAAAGTTGATTGATTTCTAGATCATTCAAGACAAGTTAGTCTTACTTGTTGAAAGTAACAAAAGATATGAACTATTGTTAGAACGCCTAGACAATAGAGTTCAAAGCTAAAGAAAGATTGTATGACTTTATTATTTCACCTAGATTTGAGTGAATATTGGTTTATTTACTAAATGTGATATCAATTTGAATCTGGTAACTTTGACCAGTTTACTTATGCTGGCAAATTCAAGATCAACCAAATGTATAAATACTTGCATGATATTGGAGGGCATGTGGCCTGGAAGATAGGTTGAGAGGGTGGGGGATTAACATTGCTGGGACCTGTGAGTTATGTCAGGCTGCTGATGAGAGCCTTGACCACTTATTTTTCGATTGTTCTTTCTCCAAGGAGGTTTGGAGTGGTGTTTTGTAGCATATGGAGGTCAGTAGATCAGTAATGCAGTGGGAGTTGGAGGTGCAGTGGTGTTCAGTCAAGAGCAGAAGCACTAAAGCAGCTGATATCAAGAGAAGCATTGCCTTTGCTGAAACTGTTTATGCTTTGTGGCTGCAGAGGAATGCCAAGATTTTCAAGAACAAAATTGATCCTATTGATTGTATTATTAGGAGAATTTTATTCATAGTGGCTTGTAGATGTGAGTAGGTAGTGTACTCTTTTTGTTTTGTTGGTGTGGTTCCCCTTCCTGTTGGTTGGAACTACTTGGTGTATTGGTGTTGGTGTTGGTGTTTTCACCACTTTGTTAATAATATCCCTTATTATTTGCCAAAAAAAATTTGAATCTGTTTGGCTAGTTCAAAGATTCAGAAGTATAAAATCCACTTGGCAAGAAATCATAAAGATCTAGGTTAGATCATGTTGATTATTACTTAAGTCAATAATGATCATCAATGATTGTGTGTTGTAATTTCACGATCGAGCTCCATAAGATATGGTATATCTAAATTGGAATGATCGAAGTCAATTGGTACTTGATTCGATCAATTATGAATCATAAGAATTTTCCTATAATTTCTAAACAAAATGCTCAACTACCACCAAACTAAACCAAATTCGTCAAAGCTATTGAAAAGTAATTTCAGAATACCTTTTCATAATATATATCTAAAGAGTTCTTAAACTCGGTGGGAGCTTAGTATTTGTTATTCAACAAACTAAGGCCTAAGTGTAGATATATGTTTCATTGTGATTTATTCAAATGAGACACAAGGGTATTATTTCTACCACGAATTTTTGAGAACATAATGTTTGTTTGCTCGAAATAATGTCCTTTTGGAAATTCATTTCCAAATTGACAAGTGTTAGAAAATAGACCTCGAACAACAAACATAAACGGACATTCCAGAAGATTTTTGAAGTTCTTCAGAAAATCCGAACACTTATTCTTTAAGGACTTTAGAAGTGGCTTTAAAGAATAGACATCTCTTAGAAGACTTTACAAGTGTTTCAAGGAGAACAGAATATTCAAAGGACTTTTAAGTGGCTGTTGATATTCTATTGTTTGATGTTCTATACCCAAGTAGGCATAGAGTTCAAGTCACTGAAACTATGAGATTCTTCTATTAGATAGTGAAGAAACATAGAGTTCAGGTCAATGAAACTATGGGATTCTTCTATTAGATAGTGAAGAAACCTACAACTTGCAGTCAAACTATCATCATGTAGATTAATGAGTTTGTGACTTATAAGAAAGCTATGATGAAACCCAGATTCCCTAAAATGGTTAGAGGCCATATATAGACTCAAATGTTTTAGATGGTTAAAGGCCATAAAACATACTTAGTGTTTTGATGACAAAATTGAAAATTTGTTGATTTGCAAGAATGATTTACATCTATTGGTTGCAAATTGGTTTGAAGGATAAAAACCATCAAACATGGAATTGTGTTCACACACAAATCTAGATTAGTTACTAAAGTTTACAAGCAAATTCACGGCGTGGATTGTGTTGAAGCCTTATGCAAAATCGTAATGCTCAAGTCTATAAATATAATCAAGCAATAATTGCATATTGGTACATATGGCAATTGGATGATAAAACATCTTCCTCAATCAAATGTTGGAAGAAATTATGTACATGGCATGTCATAGGATTTGTGGATCCAAATAAATACTTGAAAAGGAAAGCTTGCTTATGAAATCTAAGTACAGATTTAAGCAAGTAATTGGGAATTGGAACTGTATTTTAGTGAAGCTAGCAAGTATTTTAGTTTCATAAAATGTACATGATTCTTATAGATATATAAGAAGTTTAGTGGGAGTACGTAAAACTTATTTGGTCCTATGTGTATCACACACATATCTCTCCATTGTGAAATAACATTCAAATGCTAATGACTTAGATTTGAAATTAGTCATCAGTGATGGACCAAGGCGAAACTTAGTACATACTGGGTACTAAGATCTACTTACAAAGATCTTAGAATATTATTTTAGATTAAGTAATGTTATTTACTAAATCAAACACGAAAGACTCCATTGGATACATTCGACTCATGTGAACAAATCTAAGTAATGAATGTTTGAACTATGTATAAGCATTGACTAAGTTAAACATCAAAGAGTCTAAATGAGATTCTTAACCTATATTATATGTCAAAGAATTTAGCTGGATTCAGTATCTACTGAATGAGCTAAAGTTACATGAGAATTTAATTGGGAATTATTCTGCAAAAGAATTTATCATGTATAATATAATATGAGGATCGCCAAAAACGTATCGTATGGCTTTAGGCATGACGAACACATACCAATCTCTATTGTTCTAAGTAAAGATCAACTAGATTGAAATCAATAAAAACTTATGGTACTTGAAAAGGTACATAGGAATATAGACCAAAAGTAAAAAAGATTGTTTCATGGCAAAAAAAATACAAGATTAAGCAGAGTAGGTTTTTAGGCTTGGGATGGGGAACCGGAAGCAGCTGTTTCTTCGATCAAAGTTTCCTCAAAGGTTTCCAAGTTGTTAATCTTGGAGAAGATGGTGGCTCGAGTTTCATTGGCTTGGACAGAGTAATGTTGGAGATTGGTCTGTAGGGACTTGACAGCTTCAACCAAGGCACCCATGTGATCTTGCAGCTGACTGATCATGTGGTATGTTCCTTCCTGCAGTTCCACCAGACGAGAAACTGTAGCATTAAGCTCCATGATCTGGTCATCCTTGGCACTGCAAGCACCACCATAGTCTGAGACAAGTTCCTTTGCTGAAGGAACATGTCGAGCTTTTCATCTTTTGGAGGATTTAGGTGCCCTGTTCCTTGGCATAGCTTCTTCGTCAGTTCCTCCTGTTTGATGGGAACTGCATCCTCTTCTATAGGCATTTCCTTTAACTCACCTTCCTCCATAATTTCCATGAACACTAGACCTCTCTTCTTGTTCTCCTCATAGCCACCCTCATGCTTTTCCTTTTCCCTTTGGAACCCACACTCTTTCTTGTCCCTTTAGGAACTCAAGAGAGACTCACTTTCAAGGGTGTGAGTTCCGCATCCTCTTCCTCGTCTACTTCAATATCGTTTCTCCCTTCCTCTTCCCCGTGTTTCAAGGCAGAAAAATTACTTACACAAGGAGGAATCATTATTTTACTCTAAAAATCAAACAAAATAAAAGAAAAACAAACAAATTTAAAAGATTGCGACTTTACACCAACAAAAGCCGATGGATGCGCCTTCAAAATTCGCTAATGATGGCTATGGCTTGAGGGAGGAAGGAGCGACACGTGCTGTTTTATTTTACGAGTTCTTTTACCTATTTTGCGCCTAATGAAACATTATAAATGACGAAAATAAAAAGAAACCTCGCATGTGAGGAGGGTTGAAAACATATTTGTTTTTGTTCAAAAAATCTATAGTTTTGGGTGAGAGAGGCTCGAACTCTCAACCTCAAGATCACTCAACTTAACTATAAGACCTATGCGCTAGCCAACTGCGCCATCACCTATTTTTTGTTAATTTTCCGAATTAATTGTATTTCAATGTTTCTTATTTTTGTTTCTTTAGAATTCAAACAAACATGATTTGTCTGAAGACATTGATTGGAAAAGAAGGTTGAAAACCTGAAGTATAGTAGTTATGGAAGTATAAAGGTTGGGTGGATAAATGGAGTTCATACATATTGAGAAATTAAAGCACTTTGAGGGGGAAAATACAAAAGAATAAGAATATTGGTGAATAATTCTTGGAGTTATTATTTATGTGCGCTGTTAAAATTAATAAATGATTGATAGGGCGATTTTCGCGTCGTTGACGAACACCGTTCAATCAAACAAAATTTATAAAACACCTAAACTAACTGACTATATCAACTATAGTGGCAAGCGTATGGATCGTCCCAAGAGAATTGATATATTTCACTTTTCACATTCACAAGCTAGTTCAAACGGAAATGTAAGTATGTATGTATGTATCTATTGAAATCAAAATGTAAATGGAATAAACTAGGGAATTGGCTATAGTCTTGGTTCACTAGGGAAGGACGAAGGTTCAATCACTTTGATATTGCAAAGACATGAAAATTAGTGGAAAAACCGAAAAATGTTGCATTCGCCACCTCTCGGATAGAATGCATTAAGTTGCCTAATCCGAGGGAGACCTTTCTCATGACCCCTAGACTAGATAACTAACGATTAGAACTAGTTCATTCACATGCTCATACTAATTATCAATCTCTTGACAAACTAACATGAAGCATTCCAATTAAACTACTAGAATTAGCATTTGCAACTACTAATCTAACTACACATGGAAATCCTAATCATCAAATCAAAGTTTAATCACAACATCATAATGATTCCCTTCAAAAACCCCTAATTAATTCCCAAGCTTCACCCATATTCTCTATATTATGACTTTTCAAATAGCATGATTAAAACTAAGATTAAACTAAAATTAATCCTAATCATGAAACTAGTTAAGCAAATTCAACTAATTCAATCAACTAAAATCAAACATGAAAATTCAAAGCAAAAATCCAACAAAATTAAATCTATGAAATAAATCCAAAATCAAACAATGAAATCAATGTATAAACGAATTCTATGAAGCATTTAAAGAATCTAAGAACATAAATACAATTTGAGGTTAGATGAATGAAATTTGAACATAAAATAAATAAAAATTGAATTTAAATGTATATCTTGAAAGTCAGTTTATTTACGATTTTGTGTTGTGATATGTACTATTCATCAATAACAATTATTGATTTGGAATCACTGTTCATACTCACCCCAATTTTACAATGTTCTTCTTGTTTAAATTAGAATCTTGCAACTATTTAGAATTTGAGGTAATCTACTAATTTATTCTCAATATATAAGAAAAACAACATAATCGGTCCTATTGGATCTTGTTTTATTTGTCTCAAAGAGTGCTTTAAGAATATAAATCTTTTTAATTTTTACTAATAAATAAATCGAACGTATTAATGGTCAAGCATTGGCAAATGTGCGCAGTCAAAGCGGAGAGAAAAGACAAAGAAAGGGAGGGAGTACTAATTGACTCCCTAGATTTTTAAAGGTTCTTCGCGTTTAGAAGATTTTTATTAATTTAATTTATTTACATTTACCACCTAAACAAAAGCTTTATTATTTTACAATCTACTACAATAAAAATTATATTTTACCACCTAAAAACTTGAAAATTTGATTTGACTCTTAAATATAATCTCCATAAAGCTACACTGAAGGACTCTGGTTTAGGGCACTTAGGACAAAGGTAATGTTACTCTAAAACAATCGAATCAAGAACCAAGATTTATTAGTCATGATTAACGGTCTTAAAAGGTTAAAAGAAGATTTAGCAAACACAAGCGGTAAGATCCTGAGAAGACAATATAATTTTAATACGATATTTGCGATGCGAAATGTACGTTATTTATCGTTTTTATAACGCTTTATAAATTTATCACATAATAACCTTGTCCATCACACCTAATGCGGTACTTCTGGAAAATTCGACATATCCTTTTAAGCACCTTTAAGTAATCTAAATCACCCTTTTGACATGTTGTGTAGTCTATATTCATGTTTGTGCAATAAAATCAACTCAATAGTGTGAGGGGGTCGAAAAAGCACGAGGCTAATGCATGACCTCGTCCCTCGTGGGCGTGACGTCGTCAGATCAAGTGTAGTTAGATTTCCTGTGAGTTTACACCCAATCAGCTAGTAATATAGGAGTCGCCATTCAGTTTTTAACGACAATGAGAAAAACTGACAAAACCCGGTTATCGTTACATAAAGGGAGTGCAATTATGTTCGACCACGACGGCCATAGGTTCTTTTGTGATCCCTGGTGTGGGGATCGCTCAACGTACACCCGCAGGGCGGAGATTGAGAGTTCGGGGAACTGTAACTACCGAGAGGAGTGCTCATCGATAACTCCAGAGGCAGGTTATCCTTACTAGCTCAGCATAAATAATTGAAGGGACATGCGTTTAAACTATTAAACTACTCTGAATTGATTTTAGCAATATGAAACACATAATACTAAATCGATCGTGATTAGCTTATTTAGATTGATTTAAGGTACCTAGCATGATAATTCAATTGTCCAAGGTATTATCTTATTAGGCGTGATAGATCAATCAAGTTAATAGTTTCAAAGTTTTATAAAAGGGTGATGAAAGCGATTAAATCATATGAGGGACACATTACAACGCACCCTTGAGAGGTGCGTCACGGTTCTCAGAAAACTAACCACTTGGCTTTGCTATTTCTCCTTTTATTTAACGAATCTCGGGTTTCTAAGCAGTGTTCCAGTATTTAGGCTTAATTCATCAGCTACAAGGGACAGGATGCGTTCTGTTCGACTTTTGGGTCGATTGCGACAGAACGCCGGATCAATTTCGCAGCGTGAGGCTAGGCTTAAGGCTAGAGTCAATACTCAGGTTACAGAATTGTGTGTTCCGTTCACGTCGGTTTTTAGGATGTATTCAAAGGGAAAGAGTTTGTGGAAAGATAGATCTTTAGAATACGAATCCAAAAAGAATTCGGAGAAGACACGGCCCCAGGTATTTTCAGTGCCCAGGGATGGGCGCCGAAGATTTCGGCGCCTAGACCCAGGCGTTGAAAATAGGCTCTGGCCGAGCCTTTTGTCAGATTTGGACTCTTAAACACGGAGCTTTTGAGACTTATCCAAGTTTCTTAGTGCGTATTAACTTATGACGGATTGCGTCTGGGCCTGTTACGAACTCTAAGTTCGTTAGGAATTTAATTAATACGTAACTCTTATTTTCGAATTATAACACGAATAGAATTCCTTTTGCCAATTCTATTTTTTTAGGACTTATATTGGAGTGCAACACCTAATTCTGACAGATTTTCTATCTTTTATGACTTTGCCACTTTTAACAACTACTCCCTCCGTCCCGGAATACTCAACCCGGTTTGACCGGCACAGAGTTTAAGGGACTTGAATTGACTTATTTAATTTAATAGGTAGTAGTTGATAGTGGGGTATTATTTTAATGTAGTTAGTGAGAAATGTGTAAAGGGGTGGGATTGGGGAGAGTAGGGGTTGAATTTTTAATTATTTTTTGTATGGAGTAGGGGCTAGGTGGGTTAATAGGGGTGGGGTGAGAAATAATATAATCTTGTTAGAATATTTCCATTTTTAGAAACAGGTCAAGTATTAAGGGACGACCCGATAAGGAAAACAGGTCAAGTATTCCGGGACGGAGGGAGTACTTCTTACGGTAGTTACTATTTTTAGCAGGTTTCTATAAATAGCAGTTTTGGCTTAAATGAAAGGGTGATTGAGATTCGTTATTTTACAGGAGATGCGTTGCCAAGTGGAGATTTATGTTCTCATCATCGAACCTTCCCTTTCGGGAATGGGGGACAAAAGCAGGTGTCTACA
This sequence comes from Spinacia oleracea, assembly GCF_020520425.1. NCBI lineage: Eukaryota > Viridiplantae > Streptophyta > Magnoliopsida > Caryophyllales > Amaranthaceae > Spinacia > Spinacia oleracea. The sequence goes on from NC_079490.1 coordinate 51,410,501, forward strand.
GTTAGCCCCCACTTTGACTGAGTCTTGGAGTAAGACGATGGTCAAGTATCAGACGGAGTGCGTCATACAAGCCATGGTGTATGTGACCTGTTTTGCGAGGGTCTCACGAGCCCCCGAGTGATAACATTTGACTTAAGGGTCATCACTTGAAGTGTTAACACATTCCTCACGTGTCATTGGAATTTGTTAAGTATAGAAACTCCCTCACTTTGTCATTGGAAGTACCTACAGATGTATAGAAATTCCCTCACTTTGTCATTGGAAGTATCTACAGACGTTTTCGAAATCAAAGCTATAAAGTGGAACCAGGCCTGGCCAAGCCCGATCGCGAGGTAAAAATGTTTTTAAAGATTCTCATTTTCAGGGTTAGCTAAACGAGAAAACCCCCTTGTTTTTATAGGACGTAAAACGAAGGAAAATCCAGTACATCGCTCTTTTTTGGAAAAGCGGAAAACCAATCCTTTGAATTTTGGAAAAGGGAAACCATCTTTTAATTTTTGGAAAAAGATAAACCATCCTTTGATTTTTGGAAAAAGATAAACCATCTTTTGATTTTTGGAAAAAGATAAACCATCCTTTGATTTTTGGAAAAGGGAAACCAGGAAAAGTTATCGCTGCAGCGACTAAGGACCTGCGTGGTTAGTGACGCAGACCCCGCCCGCTGAAGGTGGGCGAGCCTGTCCTGCTGAGGGTGGACGCCCCGTCCGATAGAAGTGGACGAATCTGTTTTGATGTTTTGAAAATAAGGACCTACGCGGTTTGTGACGTAGACCCCGCCGGCTAAAGATGGCGAGCCTGTTTTTTGAAGATTTCATTGTATTATTATTTTTTGTTTTCGAAAACTGAGGACCTGCGCGTTTTAGTGACACAGACCCCGCCCGCTGAAGGTGGGCGAACCTGAATTCGTTTTTCTTGATTTGGGACTCGCATGGTTCTGACGCGATCCTGCCTGATCGAGGTGGGCCAGAACCTATTTCATTTATCCTTGGGATTTCTTTTGAGAATTTTTTATTCATTCTTGTAAGAGCGAGTTCTCTCGAGAAATGCTCGAGTTTAGTTGTAACCTGAATGTGGGTTGGCAACATGTCTAAACGGACCATCGTTTCGTGGCCGTCTGCCTTTCATGGTTTTGAACAAGTCTTTGCGGCCCATAGGATGTATGTCACCATTTAGAACCGGCCTAGTTACGCCATTACTCGGGTCCTTGCGGAATGACTGGTGGGACCATATGCGAATGTTAACGGAGACCTTTGCTTTGAGGTCGAGAACGTTTTTTTTTTTTTTTTTTTTTTTGAATTTGTCCAAGCACGGGACGCAGCCTGAAAGTGTTGTTTCAACTTGCATCGTATATTTTCTTTCTTTCAAGCCCCCAAGCATTCTTACTTGGTGGTCGCTCTTTGCCAAGAAAAGTGCGTATTTTATAACGTCCTCGATCGTGTTTGAGATCGTGCTCGTAAGTGCGAGCGACCTTCGTAGTGGTATGCTACTTTGATGAAATCGTGGAGTGCGACTTAATTTTCCGGGCTACAAAGTTTGCTTCATTTTTTCAATGATTAATACAGCGAGCTTACTTTGGCCCGGATTGATCTTTTTTGACAAATAAACGCTTTTAATTAGAGAAACCGACGTAATGATTTTTTTTTTTCGAAGAATGACCTTGATTGTTATACGTTTTTTTTTTCTTTATATTTCTTTAAAAAATGGACATATATTTTTTGAGACGAGTCTAAGTTTCGACATTTTCTTTCACTATTTGGGCTCTAAAAGTGCTTTGGGCTTGACCTTGATTACAACAGGGCCCCGTGTCTACTAACACGGTTTTAGGCATTTTCCTGGTTCGCGTTTTGAAAGATTTGGGCCTTGGGCTGCATTTTCATCGCCCCAGGACAGGCGTTAGATATTTCGGCGCCCAGTCTCTGGCGCTGAAAATGCTACCTTAGCAGCCTTTTTTATTTTTCCAGATTTCTCAACGCGTTTCCGTATGGGATCAAGATCATTTCGTGTATATATAGGGGGTTAAGTACGTCTTTCTTTTTCACCACTGCCAACTTCTTCTCTCCTACAATTATCTAGCTTTATTTTTTTCTACTCTTGCCATGTCGATTCCTCCTTTCTCCCTCCAACGAGTTGTTAGGCGCTGGCTTAGAGCCCTTAATTCCACAGAAAAGGTTTTGTTGAAAGGATACCACTTAGAGGCACTTTTAGGCTTACAACAAATTAACATTGATTATAACTTTCTGTATGCCGCCCTAAACTTTTGGGATTCTGATCACCACGTTTTTGTTTTTCGGGGCAATGAGGTATGCCCATTGCTAGATGAATTTGCCGCAATCCTGGGTTATCCTACCAATGCTACTCCTGCTACCCCTGGCACTGTTGAAGAGGGTAAAACAACTATAGGGGCTTTCCTAGGACTAGATGATGACACGCTTGCTGAGATCATCGTGGGTGATAAGGTTAATTTGGCGAAGCTTGCAAAACATCACTTTAGGCCTAGTAAAAATATGACTGAACAGAAATTGAATATCCGGGCACTTGTATTCTTCTTGTTGAACCACTATTTACTGTCGAATAACAATGGTGAGTTTGGTGACATAAGGTTGATTCCCCTGATCAGTCAGATGGAGAGTTGCTATTCCATTATGCCGTCGCCGAGAGCTTGTTGGGTGCGGATGAGTTAAAGAAGGATGCCAAGTCTGAAAGTTTTAAGGGGAGCCCCCTATTGCTGCAGGTAATTGATCGTTTATTTGCGCGCATATAATTATTTTTTCTTTTCATTTGCCTCTGCCTGGAGCTGATTTTCAGCGCCCAGGGCTGGGCGTCAGAATTTCTGGCGCCTGGTCCTGGGCGTTGAAAATGCATCCCAGGCCATATTATTTTTCTTATCGTACCCGTTTTTTTCGCAGACTTGGCTCATGCAACGACTTAGGCTTCTAGAAGCTCCTACCGATCCTAAACATTATCGCCCTATATCCTTAGGCAACCGAAAGTATTTGCACCAAGGCCAGGACGAGGCCTAATGGGCCTCCTATTTTACTCATGGCATATGCTCTATTAAGTGGGTGGTACGGTGGTGGGGTTTGACTAATATGACGGGGGGTTCCAAAACGTTAGTTCATATTTCTTTGTTGGGATTATCTCGGCCTGTTTACATCTTTCCTTACCGAGTCATGCGACAATACGGCTTAAGGCAGACTATGCCATTTGCTGATACGGTACCACCTAAAGTAGCAGCCTTTTCACGATCACGGGTTCAAGCGTGGGCTAAGTATTATGGTGGCCTCCCGCGTTGGACCGTGACTACAGATGGCTTTGTGGGTCTTTCCGAGAATTATAAGTTGTGGATGAGTTCCGATGATAAGGCTGTGAGAACTAAGGCTCGAAATAAAGAGTCGGCTGAACTTTTGATACCTTGAGGTAGGGCTAAGTATGAAAACCGTAATCCTGCTAACCCTCGCGAAAATGGCATTAAGACTGTGAAAGCTCGTCCTGATCGAAAGTGAAAGGAAATTCCTCCTCGTTCCAGTTCTAGGCCTAAAAAGGTACCTAATGTGAAGGGGCCTGCTATTCCCAAAAGAAATGCAAGCTCTCGCGGAGATCGTCGCCGGAATAATGTATGGGTTAGGAAAGTTCAGCCCCCAGTAGAACCAGTGGCTGATCGAATTGATGTCGATAATTCTTCCCCTACTATTGTTTGTGCCCTTGAGGCAGAGCGGGCTATAGCTGTTCAGACTGAAGATGTTTCTGAGGCCTTGGCATCCTTGGAAGTTAGTGTCAAGGAGCCTATTCTTATGGAGATCAACATAGGGGCAGCGCAGAAGCTCGTGGGGGTGGACCCTGCGAACATTGCCCTCTACAAAACTTTATTTGATGATCCGGAAGAACTCGAGTAGTGTAGTTCTTGCTAGGGTGTAGGTGCCCTTTATTTATTTTAGTTGTGTTTGTTTTTCATTCCTTAGCACTTTGGTTTTCCTTCTTATTATTTTTAAATATTAATAAAGGCGTAATTTTATTTTTCTGGTTTCTTTGCTTTCTTGTTCTCGCTTTGCTTCTCTTTTTTATTCGCTCATTTCCAACACTTATGCACATTATATATTTATTTTTTTGATTGGACCGAATCCATTAATAGGATTGCCTACGTATCCTTGTTAAATAACTTTAACTTAGAATCAGGTCGCGCGTAGTTCTAGCTAGAATGAATTCTAGGATGCCGAATTTGATAAGTATGTTCTGAGATGGAAACATATTATTTGAAATGGTCGAATAGGCGAAGTTTATTTTAATCTGCTGCTTTGCCGTAAGTCGAAATTTGCTTTATAATTTTTTTTGAGTACATGTATTTTGCGCATTGTTTTTTCATGTTTAGTTTTTCTTTTTGGTATGTATATCTGAATACGTGAATACGTGTTGTACCCCCCAAGTGTTTGTTATTTTTCCGTGTATGTGCGGATAAAATGACGAGCACTTCTGGGTAAACTTCGGCAAGCAGAGAGTTTCAACGCCCAGACTGGGGCGTTAATGATTTCGGCGCCCAGCTCTAGGCGCTGAAAATGATTTATGGGGTGATTTTTGGGCGTGTTGCTTCTTTTCTTTCACATGTTTCTTGCTTTTATTTCTTTTTCTTTGTTTTTTTTTACTTTTTATTCGTCAGAAATCATTTTTGACACTATTTCGGAAGCTTTTTGGACTGTTAGCGTGAGATGCATTTTCGCCCGGATTAATTTTATCTATTCGTGACTCAAAACGGCTTTGAAAATGGAGTTAGGGTGCGAAAGATGTGAAGATCTTTGTGTAGGGCTTTTGGGTGGGTTGAGGTGCGTGTTGTTAATGAAGGGTATGGTGGGGTTACGTTTTATTAATTTTCTTTTTAAGCAACATTTGCACTTGTTTTGGATTTGATTTCCTTTGGTTTCTTTGGGTTGCACGGGTTGACTTTTATGATTGCACTGGTTGACCTTTATGTCTTGGAGGTACGGTTTATTTTGTGGATTTCGAGAATTGGTTTTGATGTCACGATTCAAGACCGAGTGGGTCTTGCTATTGGGCCTAAAGTGGGCCGCTTCCTTATATTTTTTTATTTTATTTTTGCAAATATGATTAGTGCTTGTTTAGTGTTAGAGCAATTTTTTTAGGAGAAATCTTACGCCTTTATTAATTTGGAATGTAAGGAAAACACACTGAAATAAATTAGCCTATATTCTAAGGGGTCTTAGGACTATCTCTAGAGCTTTATTTTTTCTATCATCTAAAGAACTACTAGGTGTTTTGCTAAAGTGCTCTCTATGGCTCAAGCCTTGGGTTTAGTCTCGTAGAACTTTGGTCCTTCGCCTGTACTCATCTTGAATTCTATTCCCTTTGCATTGACCCACTGATATGTCTTCACCCATCCGTTCTCGGTCTCTTCTGGTGTTGATGTAGGAGTGATTAACTGGGTTGAATTGAAACCTTCATCTTGCAGGGCTAGAGTGGTTATTACAGTCTCGTCCTCCATAGGCCTCGATTCGTTAAACAATGTCCATAGAGCTTGGTTGTCTAATATTTCAGCTGTTTCAGTCTTGGTGAGGTGGGGTGCCTCAACCATAGTATGACAGTCATGGAAAATCTGAAATCCGGGTTTTAGCAAGCCATTCTGAACAAAGGGTTCAGGGAAGTCGCAGCATGGGTGTTCTTCTCCTTCTCGGACAAACATACCGTTAAGGGTTCTTTGGTATGGGGGAAGAAGGGTGGTTTGTTTTGTCTTGGCTGGCTTAAGGCGTAGCCTAGACAAGTGGTCAGCAATATCTGCCTCCGTTGGTGTATAGCCTATACCAAAGGGATTAGTTTTGTTGGGTGGGGGATGGAACATGTTGTTCTTCTTCCTTATGCCCAATGGAGTTCCCGGGAAATAGCCTTGAGCTAGCAACATTTTAGGGATGACCCGGACGCTCGCGGATCTAGAAATTCTAAATTGTAGTCCTCAATGACTTGGATGACTTCATCCATTTGAAAACCGTAAAGGTCTTCTGCAGCATCGGTCGTTCCGACCATAGTACAACTAACGTCGAGAGGAGGGGGCGTATTTCCAGAATTACCCCGTTATGGTTAAGTTTAACCATCTGGTGCAAGGTAGAAGCCACACCTCCTAAGTCATGGAGCCAAGGGTGCCCTAAGAGGAGGTTGAAAGTGGGCTTGATGTCAATTATCTGAAACTCCGTGGTGCGTGCCACAGGCCCGGTTTGTATTGTGAGGTTGATTTTTCCCAACACAGGCCTTTCGAGAGTTATCATAGGCTCGCACCCCTTGCGTGGAGGTTTGGAAGTCATCATTTCCTAGCCCCAAGCAATGGGCGGTTCGCAACGGGCAAACATTTACCGCTGAACCGTTATCTACGAGTGCTAGGGGGATGTTTTGTCCTTTGCATCCAACCACTAGATAGAGAGCCTTATTGTGGGCGCCTCCTTCTTTAGGTAAGTCTTTGTCAGTAAAAACTATTGCTTTTTCCTCAACATCTGACGTGGTTAACCAATGAGTCAGGTGTGATTTCCGTAGGGACTGAGATGAGGTCAAGTGAGAGAATACGTTTTTCACGATGTTCCTTTGAAGTGCACATGAGATCCCAGATGGTAATCTCGGCTTTGGTTCTTTTTAGTTGCTTCAAGAGAGGATTTTCGATGACTTCTGCGACGGTGGTGTGCCGCATGTTTTCGGGAGTTTGTCTGACTGGGATGTCGTCCACGGGAGGTGGGCGAATATCATGTTGGTATACCCTTCCGGACCGAGTGAGATTGTCAACTTCGGGCTCTTGAGGGGTGGTGTCAATGGGAGCATGTCCGGGCCAAGTTTCAGTAAAGAGGTCCTGGCCCGATACTTGGGACAGGTAGATATCTTCAGCATCATCATCCCACACACCGCACACTTCTCTCTCGATTTGATCCATAGGGACCATGGCGAGTGGTGCACCTTGGGGCGTAATATACACCGTAGGGTCAAAGTTCATATTTTCCGGTTGATCGAGAGAGATGTGACAAGAGCCGAGTGGGCTCTTGTTGTTGTTAGGTTTTCCAACGTTAGGGAGGGGTATTATTTCATCCTCTATCATATCCTGGATCGTGTTTTTTAGATTCCAGCAGTTTTCAGTATCATGCCCATTTCCTTGATGGAACTCGCAGCGGGCTTCCTCGACCAAGTATTTATTTTTGAATGGAGGGTCGGGTGTGGGGCCTATGGGCCTTAGTTTTCCTTGTTTGGTTAGTCTTTGGAAGGCTTGTACTAGAGTCGACCCGAGTGGGGCAAACTTTCGGTCTCGGGTCCACCTTCCGGGGCTCCTTCGGGTTGGGGTTTCTTCTACGGCGTGGACCTCTTGGGCTTGAGGCGTGTGGCCCCTGTTGTAGGTATTACTTTTGTAAGAAGGCTTGCTTTGTACTGTTTTTGTGAGGTCATCCTCGATCTTTATTCCTACATCGTAAACCCTCTTGAAGGTGTCAAGGCCCATGTATCTAAGATGTTGTTTATAAGCTGGGTCTAGGTTGTCAATGAAGTTTTGGACCAATTCAGTTTCAGGAGGCCTATTGATTAGTTGGGCCGCTTGGTCCCTCCATCTAGCGAAGTAGGTCGTGAAGCCTTCATTTTTCTTTCGGAAGAGGACTTCCAGCTCGCGCATGGTGACTTGAAAATCCATGTTCGACGAGAATTGCTTGATGAAGACATTGACAAAGTCCTCCCAAGTGGGGAAGAGCTTAGGGTCCTGGTGGTAGTACCATTTGAGTGGCACAGGTTCCAAGGACAAAGGAAAGGCAGGCAGATACATGGACTTGTCCACACCTTTCAAGTTCATGGCATTCACAAAGCTCAAGAGATGATCACGGGGATTGTCCGTGGCTTTGAACTTTGGTAAGTCGGATGAACTAAACTTTTCCGGTAGTTTGCCGGGAAAAGGTTCAGGATCGAGGGAGAAATACTTGCTCCCCATAGTTTGCTGCAGAACCATTTTTTCGATCTTCTTCTCGTTATCGAGGTCATGTTTGGCTTGCGCAGCCGCTAAGGATTCGTTTTCCATTTTCAGTTGATTCATAAGTAGGGTCATTTGGGCCATTTGGTCCCGCAGCTCTTCCATGGACATGTTTGAGGGTGCGAATCGAGGTTGGGGAATCGGAGATCCTTGAAAGGGGGAGTGACGGATGGAGCTTGGAGTTGCTAAACCTTGTGTTGGTAATGTATCTTCGAGACGTACTAACCTTTGATTTTCAGATCGACGCCAAGTGGCAGAACCAGCCCTATGCATAAGATAAGCTAAAGTTTAGGCCCAAAGTTAAGCATTACTTAGTATAGACTTTTGACTCTTCCTATCGGTTTTCTATTCTCACTCTCGTTGGTACATTTTGGCTTTTCTTTTGGTCATTCTTTAGGTTTTCGAAACACTTGCCCGCGTGACATTCAAAGTTATATTAACTGGCATGCTTGGTTTCGGTGCCGAACATTGTCGTCATAGGAGGCCTAATGACGACGCAAGGAGTTATTTATTTTATAAGTCATTTTTAGAATTGAGTGCTTTTTTCATACGTCCTCGTAGCAAATTTGTTACGAAATTTTTATTGCTACGTATATTTTGTGCGCGGGCACCGAGGCTGCGGTGCCTGGCCAAAAGGCCAAGCAGCAACTTCAGCGCCCAGCAGGGGCGTTGAAATAATTGGCGCCCAGCCAGGGGCGCTGAAAATGCGTCCCTGACCGCTACACGTATTTTATCCGTCTATTTTTTCGTACATGCGACTTAATTTTGCGTGCTTGCCCAATAACGTCCTTTGCGCGTTATGCAGCGTCGTGGGATCCGTTACAGGCCGTCCTGGGCGTCGCTTATTTTTGTGCCGATCGCCCGGAACTGCGGGACACGTATTTAGGTATAACTCTTTGGCCAATTGGTGTTTATGAATGTTTGGGCAATTTTTAGGGTCGTTGGTTTTCCGGTATTATTTGTCGCACACAATCACAACACAATCACATAATTCGCTACACATAACTCGCACTACAACATGAAGCAAAAAATAATATGTCACGTAGTTTATGATAGGCTTCTATGGGTAATTTTTTTTGCGCCTGGCTTGGTACCGCTTCTATCGTAGATCCAACACATGCCCCGGTCGAGGTAGTGCATTCAACAGAAGAATTTCGTCCCAAGAGGCCAATCACGATGTAAGCCAAGGGGGCATGCACCAATGAGAGGGACCTTAGTGGGCGAGCGATTGGGTTTGGGACGGGTGTACTACTAGCAAAAAGTGCCGAGTGGACAACATTCGAAGCTTATGCACCCCCCGGTTGGCGATGGGTATCCTTAGTCCCAACTCCCGAGATGAAACATGCCAAGGGAGCCGAGATTCGTTATGCGGTTCTATACGTTCACATTAATATGCTGATTTTCAGGTCGTCCCAACTTGATAAGGAAATAAACACGGAGTAGGATCGTTTCACCCTTCGGCTATTTTGATTACCTACGAACACGAGTATTTCATTAACGTTCCCCAGCGGAGTCGCCACTGTGAGGGGGTCGAAAAAGCACGAGGCTAATGCATGACCTCGTCCCTCGTGGCCGTGACGTCGTCAGATCAAGTGTAGTTAGATTTCCTGTGAGTTTACACCCAATCGACTAGTAATATAGGAGTCGCCATTCAGTTTTTAACGACAATGAGAAAAACTGACAAAACCCGGTTATCGTTACATAAAGGGAGTGCAATTATGTTCGACCACGACGGCCATAGGTTTCCTTGTGATCCCTGGTGTGGGGATCGCTCAACGTACACCCGCAGGGCAGAGATTGAGAGTTCGGGGGACTGTAACTACCTAGAGGAGTGCTCATCGATAACTCCAGAGGCAGGTTATCCTTACTAGCTCAGCATAAATAATTGAAGGGACATGCTTTGAAACTATTAAACTACTCTGAATTGATTTTAGAAATATGCAACACATTATACTAAATCGATCGTGATTAGCTTATTTAGATTGATTTAAGGTACCTGGCATGATAATTCAATTGTCCAAGGTATTATCTTATTAGGCGTGATAGATCAATCAAGTTAATAGTTTGACAGTTTTATAAAAGGGTGATGAAAGCGATTAAATCATATGAGGGATACATTACAACGCACCCTTGAGAGGTGCATCACGGTTCTCAGAAAACTAACCACTTGGCTTTGCTATTTCTCCTTTTATTTAACGAATCTCAGGTTTCTAAGCAGTGCTCCAGTATTTAGGCTTAATTCATCAGCTACAAGGGACAGGATGCGTTCTGTTCGACTTTTGGGTCGATTGCGACAGAACGCCGGATCAATTTCGCAGCGTGAGGCTAGGCTTAAGGCTAGAGTCAATACTCAGGTTATGGAATTGTGTGTTCCGTTCACGTCGGTTTTTAGGCTGTATTTATAGGGAAAGAGTTTGTGGAAAGATAGATCTTTAGAATACGAATCCAAAAAGAATTCGGAGACGACACGGCCCCAAGTATTTTCAGCGCCCAGGGTTGGGCGCCGAAGATTTCGGCGCCCAGACCCAGGCGTTGAAAATAGGATCTGGCCGAGCCTTTTGTCAGATTTGGACTCTTAAACACGGAGCTTTTGAGACTTATCCGAGTTTCTTAGTGCGTATTAACTTATGACGGAATGCGTCTGGGCCCGTTACGAACTCTAAGTTCGTTGGGAATTTAATTAATACGTAACTCTTATTTTCGAATTATAACACGAATAGAATTCCTTTTGCCAATTCTATCTCTTTTAGGACTTATGTTGGAGTGCAACACCTAATTCTGACAGATTTCTATCTTTTATGACTTTGCCACTTTTAACAACTACTTCTTACGGCAATTACTATTTTTAGCAGGTTTCTATAAATAGCAGTTTTGGCTTAAATGAAAGGGTGATTGAGATTCGTTATTTTACAAGAGATGCGTTGCCAAGTGGAGATTTATGTTCTCATCATCGAACCTTCCCTTGCGGGAATGGGGACAAAAGCAGGTGTCTACAAATAGTAATATAGATAATTCATGACATGCATTGAATCGTTACACAAAGTTCCAGCCTAGTAAAGTCCTTCAAGGGTTGATACTGGGTTCTCCCGGTATTAGTAACTTTCTCCTCAACCCAATTTCTATTCCGTGGATGCATGTTGGGGAGATAGTCATTCAAGATCAGAAGAGGACCAACTTCTATTGTGATCAAATATTTGAGACGTACTCTTCAAAACTTACACTTGTGGCATTCTTATATCGCAAGTACTAAAGTTTGTTAGTTTTCTCTGACAAGGCTAAAACTATTTGGCGGCTCGATACACTAGTTAAGGAAGGATAATTCTTTCTTTAATTGCAAATTCCACTCCAACATAATGAGGGAAAAGACTCGCCTTGCCCCTTTAAAAGGTTGTGGTACAGACTTTTCGACCCCCTCACAGTAGCGACTCCCCTAGGAAGTAATTTGATAATAACTTCAAATGAATTTCTATAAATGCTTTTTTAGATCATGGTAATTTTAAATCATTTTTTAGATCATGGTAATTTTTAGATGACTATGATCAATAGATTCTACTTTGAACGAAGTTTAAACAGAATTTTAAATCATAATATCATTTTTATGTTTAGATACAATAACTTGATAATCTACGTATACAATATTTAGTGCATTATATAAGAGGATTAACTATAATAAGGATTATATGCTGCTAACGATAATAAACGAACAAGTAAGTATTTAGGGTAACTATAATGAGGAAAGTTAACGATCTTTGCAAGAAGTAATATTTAAATAAATATAAAGGGCTCTCGATTAAGGTGATCCACGTTATATGTACATATCTCATTGCAATAGTGTATAATTAAGGCTATGTTCTGTTCCACTTATTTTGACTTATTTCAGACAAAATAAGTTCAGATAAGTTTAAATAAGTCCAGTTAAGTTCAAATAAGTTCAGTTAAGTTCAGTTAAGTTCATAAAAGTTCAGATAATATAGGTTCAGCAAAAATAAGTTTTTTTCATACATTTTCACACATAAATAATTTTATTTCAGACAAGATAAAAAAAATTCAGATAAAATACGTTCAGATAAGTTCAGTTAAGTTCATATAAGTTCAGTTAAGTTCAGATAAGTTTAAATAATATAAGTTCAATCAAAATAAGTCCAATGGAACGGATCCTAAGTCGTGGAGTATAACAACTCTTGAAGAGTCTATTGTTGATATTTATAGACGTATAACATAAATCTTTTATATATCTATATATATACTTTACTTGGTACTAAAATACATGAGGTACCTTCAACTATAACTAACATATGTCGGTTTAAAATTTAAAATCTCCCCAGCCACCCGTTTGCCTACATACTCCTAAATAAAAAAAATTCACATCTCATTTTCTTATACGCATATATAATTATAATTATAATTAGGTATGCAATATTTGTTACAGTTTATACAATTTATTACTCCTCCATCTCATATTAGTTTTATATGTTTTCCATATCATTTGTCCCAAATTAGTTTTTATACTTTTATTTTGGCAAAGATTCTAGCTATAACTATTTTAGTACCTATCTTTTCCCACTAACAAAAATTTAGGGACCATTACTCTCTTACATTAAAATAAAAAAAATATATATATATGCTTCACTATCTTTTATCACATCTACTTTTCCATAAAATAATATTGTGTTATCTTGTTAATTTCCAATAAAAAATAACATTTGATGAATAAACAACAACTTTTCTACTTAACTTTGTATCCTGATAAGTGTCAAAACTGTAATTTAAGAATAGTACACATTGATGATAAAGAATTCTAATTAATTCTAAAATGTTCACAACATATCTAAAGTCTAATTGTATCAAATAGCTATACATGCTAAAAGTCAATGACGTGCATGCAGCCTTGTGGCCTACATGCCACGCACATCCCATATATGGCTTTGAGGCCCATGGTTGTGCGATAGAGTGTACCACCTTAGGCCGATTTAAATTTTTTCAATTAGTTATTAATCATTGATTATAGTACCCTATTTTCTACAACCTTAACCGATCCAAAGTAGGATACCGATCCAAAGTAGGATACCGATCCTGACAACCTTGATGTTGATTATTGAAAATGATTTTAGATAATGCTATGGTAAATTATAAAAAGAAAAAAGAGAAAGAAAGAGAAGATAACTTATGTATATTACATGAAATTTGTAACTTTTTAAATGAAAGAGTTAGATATATTTGCATCCCCGCATTTGCCACGCCATTCTGAACATGTGACGCAAATGACAAATTTTAGCATAAAATTTAGTCATTTGCGTCGCAGCTTTGTTAAACTGCGAGGCAAATGACTCTAGGATGCCCCCTAGAGTCATTTGCGTCGCAGATTAGTAAATCTGCGACGCACTGTGTTTTTTTTTTTTTTTTTCCCCTCAATTTCCCGCTCACGCTTAATTGCTTTCAAGCTTCAGACTTAGGTTTTTCTCGACAAATTAACAACAACACTGCTTCACTCCCAAACGAAACAAACAACAATACTGCTTCACCGGCGGCTTCACCGGCGGCTTCACCCTGTTCACTGCCGTCTTCGGTGCTTCACTGCCGTCGTCGTTGCTTCACTTCCGCTCACGGCCAAGGAAGTCCTCCTGCTCCCTCTTCTCTGTCGCTGTCACAAACTGCCGCCGCGGCTGCTGTTTCCACCGCCCCCTGCACGTCCCGTTGCTCTCACATCTCTCCTCTCTTCAATAATTAATTAGGTATTATTTACATTTAAGATTGAATTTTAATTGAATTTTAACTGTGCCTTTTAATTATAATTCTGGATATTTTGATTGGAATTTTAATTGTACATTTTAGTTGAATTTTAAGATTAAAATATTATGATTGTGGATATTATTTAATTGAATTTTAATTGTGCACATTTAAGATTTAGGTTTTGTTGAATTTTAATTGTAGTTTTTGATGAATTGTAATAGGTTATTATAATAGTTGGTTTTGTTGAATTTATTTGTTTATTACATTTAGGTTTTATTGAATTAAGGTTATGAAATGAATTTTTGGGTTTGTGTAGGTTTATGAGATGGTTTGTGTAGGTTATGAAATGATGTTTTGGGTTTGCTACAAAATTCGGGTTTGTCAATTTGTGATGTGAAATGAATTGTACTATGGGAACTTGTTATTAGTTATGGTAGGTTTTGTTGGAAGCCATGGATTTATAATGATATGAATAGCCTAGTTTATATTCTAACCTTTGACAAAATTTGGTCATATTGTTTTATCTTTAGTGGTTGAAAATGGATCGGAGTTGGATGTATGGTAGTAAACGATTTTCTACAAGGTTCTTACAAGGGATTCAAGAGTTCATTAAGGTTGCCTTGAAACATCAATCAGAACATGAATCAAGTTTAATTATGTGTCCTTGTTGTGATTGCAATAATTCAAGGGGGTATCGGGATATTGATGATATTGTTGATCACATAGTTCGTCGCGGTTTTAAGGGTAACTACACGACGTGGACATGGCATGGTGAGAGCATAGATCATGGGGCAAGTTCTAGTATGCCGAGCTCGAGTCAGCATAATCATTGTGATAATGGTGATGATAATGAAATTGAGGATGATATTGGTGTTGAAAGTGAGGAAGAAGAGGAGAAAGATAGGATAGATGATATGATGCATGATGTGGAAGACCATCATTTCGTTGAGCGTCCCGATATGAATGATAGTATAATCAAATCTTCCGCAACACCGTTATATCCTGGTTCTACACAAACTGTAATTGGTGCCGTCATCGAATATTTCAACTTAAAGGTGGAAAACGGTTGGACCAACAAGAGTTTTTCACGGTTTTTGGAGGCCACGTCTGGTAATCTTCCTGAAGGAAACAAACTTCCAAGGTCTAACTATGAGGCCCAGAAGCTTATGTGTCCTTTGGGTATGGATTATGAGAAGATACACGCGTGTTCAAATGATTGCATGTTGTATCGAAAGCAGTATGCAAATCTGCATGAGTGTCCAAGATGCGGATTGTCCCGTTACAAGATCGTGGAGAATGATGCAACATCAACTAAGAAGAAACCTTCTCCGGCTAAGGTGCTTTGGTATCTTCCAATTATACCAAGATTTAAGCGCCTTTTCTCAGAAGAGAAAACTGCAAAACTCTTGAGGTGGCATGCCGAAGGGAGGAAGAAAGATGGGTTAATGAGGCATCCTGCTGATTCTCCACAATGGAGGAACATTGATCGAAAGTACAAGGTCTTTAGGGAAGAAGTTCGGAATCTCAGGCTTGGTCTTTGCACGGATGGAATGAACCCATTTGGGACACTTAGTACCCAATATAGCACTTGGCCGGTTCTTCTCACC
This sequence comes from Spinacia oleracea, assembly GCF_020520425.1. NCBI lineage: Eukaryota > Viridiplantae > Streptophyta > Magnoliopsida > Caryophyllales > Amaranthaceae > Spinacia > Spinacia oleracea. The sequence continues at coordinate 51,425,825 of NC_079490.1, forward strand.
ATATACAATTTGCCTCCTTGGTTATGCATGAAGCATAGATACATCATGTTGTCGCTCTTAATCTCTGGGCCTAAACAACCCGGAAATGACATAGATGTGTATCTAGAGCCACTCATTGAAGATTTGAAATTGTTGTGGGATGAAGGGGTGTTGATGTTTGATGCATACACCAAAACCAATTTCACTTTACGTGCCATGATTTTTTGTACGATAAATGATTTCCCGGCTTATGGAAATTTGTCAGGGTATTCTGTAAAGGGAAAGAAGGCATGTCCAGTTTGTCATGATGATTTGGTCTCGAGGCGCCTAAAATTTTGTGGGAAAGATGTGTACATGGATTACCGGATGTATCTTCCTGAAGATCACCCATTTCGAAAAGAGAAGGAAGCTTTTAATGGAGAATTGGAGATGAGAGAAGCTCCTGCCCCCTTATGTGCGTGTGAGGTTTATGAACGGGTTAAAGACATTGAGACAGAGTTTGGTAAGCCTTATAAAGGTCAGCCAAGTGGTGGTTACAAGAAGAGGTCTATCTTTTGGGATCTCCCATATTGGAGAGATTTGGAAGTTAGGCATTGTTTGGATGTAATGCATATTGAGAAAAATGTTTGTGATGCCATTGTTGGGACATTGTTGAATATGCAAGGGAAAACGAAGGATGGGCCTAAAGTTAGACAAGATATGGCTGCTATGGGTCGCTCCGAGTTGGCACCTCAAGAAAGGGGAAAACGCTGGTACCTTCCCCCAGCTTGTTTCACCTTGTCTAAAAAGGAGAAAGTTAGCTTTTGTGAGTCTTTGCATGGCTTAAAGGTCCCTGCCGGTTACTCTTCAAATTTTCGTAGACTTGTGTCCATGTCTGACTTGAAATTAGTTGGAATGAAATCTCATGATTGTCACGTGTTGATGCAACAATTGCTGCCGGTTGCAATTCGAGGGATATTGCCGCCACAAGTGAGGTATACCATTACAAGATTTTGTTTCTTTTTCAACACAATTTGTAGCAAGGTGATCAATCCAACAATACTGGATGATTTGCAGGCCGATGTACTTGAGACCATGTGTCGGTTTGAAAAGTATTTTCCGCCATCATTCTTTGACATGATGCCTCATTTGATTATTCATCTTGTTCGTGAAATTAAGCTTTGTGGGCCAGTTTGTATGAGGTACATGTATCCCTTTGAACGGGAAATGGGTACCTTGAAAGATAGAGTGATGAATCCGGCCAAACCTGAAGCTAGTATTGTCCAACGAACCGTCGCGGAGGAAGTTGCTGCATGGGTTTCTCAATATATGGCACGTTTGAAAGAAGTCGGAGTACCAAAGTCTAGACATGATGGGAGACTTGGGGGTCAAGGTACAATTGGCAGGAAAAGGATATCAATCGGTTCTGAAATGATGTGTAAGGTTGAGCTGTTTGTGGTGCAAAGTCTTAGTGAAGTCCATCCATACGTGGCTGAGCACATGAACTTTCTTAGAGAGCAATATCCTTCAAAAAATGGTCCTCAACTGATAAAAGAGCATAATCGTTCATTCCTCACATGGTTCAAGCGTCGAGTGATGGATCAATTTTCCGACACGCCTAATGAGGTATCTGACATGGTGAGATGGTTGGCATATGGTCCTAAATGTCAAGTCATATCTTATGAGGGGTACGACATCAATGGCTATTCTTTTTACACGAAGCGACAAGATGACAAAACGACGATGCAAAATAGTGGTGTTACGGCAATATGTTTGTCTTCAGAGTATGCTAGTGTAAAAGATAGAACACTTGTAGATAAGACGAACTCTTACTATGGAGTCATTGAAGAAATATTAGAGTTGGAATATAAGTATTTTAAGATTCCTCTATTCCGGTGCAAGTGGGTTGATATTAGTCGCGGTGTCAAAAAGGATGAACATGGGTACCTGACACTTGTAAACTTTAGTCGAGTTGGGCATCTTGCAGATCCTTTCATATTAGCATCACAGGCAAAACAAATCTTTTACATGGTTGACCCTGCCGATCGTAGTTGGTCAGTTGTTCTGGAAGGCAAAAGAAGAATACTTGTCGTTGAGAATGTAGATGATGAAGAAGAGTATGATGAGCAGTTTAATGAGATTCCACCTTCCTCCTGGCATATCCCTCAAATGATTGACGATGTTGACATGAGTTATACGCGCCGAGATCATGATGAAGGATTTTATGTTGAAAAAGAGAAATAGTGAGATAGGTACTATTTTGGCAACTATTTTTTTCACCAAGTTAATTTGTAGATTAGTTAAAAGTTGGGTTCGAAAATGTCATTTTTGCCTAAATATGTACTATAACGACCCAATTAGCCTTAAATGTGGAATAATATATTAGTACGAGTCTTAGAAAGTTATAACTATGCATATGAGACATGTAATTAGATTGAAAACATTCCTTAGGTTCTTTAGTTAAAAGTTGGGTTCGAAAACGTCATTTTTGCCTAAATATGTACTATAACGACCCAATTACCCTTAAATGTGGAATAATAGATTAGTACGAGGCTTAGAAAGTTATAACTATGCATATGAGACATGTAATAAGATTGAAAACATTCCTTAGGTTCTTTAGTTAAAAGTTGGGTTCGAAAACGTCATTTTTGCCTAAATATGTACTATAACGACCCAATTACCCTTAAATGTGGAATAATAGATTAGTACGAGGCTTAGAAAGTTATAACTATGCATATGAGACATGTAATAAGATTGAAAACATTCCTTAAGTTGTTTAGTTAAAGGTTGGGTTCGAAAACGTCATTTTTGTCTAAATATGTACTATAACGACCCAATTACCCTTAAATGTGGAATAATAGATTAGTACGAGGCTTAGAAAGTTATAACTATGCATATGAGACATGTAATAAGTTTGAAAATATTCCTTAGGTTGTTTAGTTAAAAGTTGGGTTCGAAAACGTCATTTTTGCCTAAATATGTACTATAACGATCCAATTACCCTTAAATGTGGAATAATAGATTAGTACGAGGCTTAGAAAGTTATAACTATGCATATGAGATATGTAATAAGTTTGAAAACATTCCTTAAGTTGTTTAGTTAAAAGTTGGGTTCGAAAACGTCATTTTTGCCTAAATATGTACTATAACGACCCAATTACCCTTAAATGTGGAATAATAGATTAGTACGAGGCTTAGAAAGTTATAACTATGCATATGAGACGTGTAATAAGTTTGAAAACATTCCTTAGGTTGTTTAATTAAAAGTTGGGTTCGAAAACGTCATTTTTGCCTAAATATGTACTATAACGACCCAATTAGCCTTAAATGTGGAATAATAGATTAGTATGAGGCTTAGAACGTTATAACTATGCATATGAGACATGTAATAAGTTTGAAAACATTCCTTTAGTTGTTTAGTTAAAAGTTGGGTTCGAAAACGTCATTTTTGCCTAAATATGTACTATAACGACCCAATTACCCTTAAATGTGGAATAATAGATTAGTACGAGGCTTAGAAAGTTATAACTATGCATATGGTTTGGGTTAGAATCGAAATAATGACAGCATGCATGATTAAGAGAAGAGTTTTGTGAGATTGGGTGACTGTTTCTAAGTTACGGTCCCTACATTGCAATATTTTGATGGTGTCTTTTATGGGTTTCTGTTCCAAAATGTTGCAAAACCCTTGGGCGTTTTAGTGCAATTGAGCATGTAAATACGCGAATGAAGAGTTGTGCAGATCAATGAGTTCTAATCAGTTCTGTGCAGATCAGTGCACAGAACTGATCAGAACTGACCAGTTCTGTGCACTGATCTGCACAGCTCAGATCAGAACTGTGCAGATGGAGGCTTTGAAGCTACCTATAGAGGAGAGTGACACAAATTGGAGGCTTTGAAGCTGCCTACATCCCCTTCCCTCTCCCTCTTGCCTTGTCTATCCTTAGTGAAGTCCTTATGAGTGGCAATGATGATGACTGCGTATGATGTACACTATTGGCTTGTTTATAATGTATGTGATAATGTGATCAGGAACTTTCAAAAGCTGACACCGATTCCTCCTTGATATTTGCATCAAAAGGGTTCCTAATTTTTCTCTTATACAAAACATATTCAGATATGCATTTCTATATGTAGGCAATGTTGACAAAAAACTCTTATACAAAACATATTCAGCTCAGATCAGAACTGTGCAGATCAGTGCATAGAACTGATCAGTTCTAACCAGTTCTGTGCACTGATCTGCACAGTTTCTGATCAGAACTGTGCAGATCAGTGCATAGAACTGATCAGTTCTAACCAGTTCTGTGCACTGATCTGCACAGTTTCTGATCAGAACTATGCAGATCAGTGCACAGAACTGATCAGTTCTGACCAGTTCTGTGCACTGATCTGCACAGTTCTGATCTGAGCTGTGCAGATCAGTGCACAAAACTGGTCAGTTCTGATCAGTTCTGTGCACTGATCTGCACAGTTCTGATCTGAGCTGTGCAAATCAGTGCACAAAACTGGTCAGAACTGATCAGTTTTGTGCACTGATCTGCACAGTTCTGATCTGAGCTGTGCAGATCAGTGCACAGAACTGGTCAGTTCTGATCAGTTCTGTGCACTCATCTACACAGCTCAGATCAGAACTGTGCAGATCAGTGCACAGAACTGATCAGTTCTTTATTTTTCTTTTAAAATCCTGCTTTTGAAGGTATGTAATTTTGATGATTTTCCAATGCAGTAGCGTCAGGCATGGATGAAGATCAACACGCAAATTCAGGTCCATCTAACAAATCACCAAATCAAGTGCCCCAAAAGCAAAAAAAGAAGCCAAGAGGCCCTACAAAAGGAATAAAATCCATGCCCGGGGTTCCAAGAATAATTGAATGGGATCACTTGGACCGACCCACAGGGAAATGGGCAACGGATTACAAGAATCACATTGGCGAGATAAGTCGCGCAAAGGTTTCAATATTGATCAGAACCTGGGAAGATGTTTCACAAGGAATAAAAGATACTTTGTGGGAAGATGTCAAGGTAACCGGTTTTATTTTGGAAATTCAGTTGTACATATCTACGTGTCTTTTTCATGTGCTAAAAGACTTTCTTGTTCCTTTTCTTTTTCTTTCATTTAGAGAGAATTTCATATCACAGATGAAACTAAGAAAGAAGTTGTCTTAAAGAGTTGTGATAAGCGTTGGAGGGAATTCAAATCAAGATTGACGACTGGTTGGATCCGGGGTACAAGAAAAAGGCCAAAAGATGAAAAGATGCCATATGATTTGTATAGTTATATAACTAAGGATATATGGAAGGAATTTGTGAAGATACGTACCTCCGAAGAAGCTGAGGTATAAAAATTATTCTTATTTAAAGTCTTGGTATAATCTAAGTTTTATTTTGTTGTAATAATTTCTTTTACCCCCCTAAAATTAGGAAATAAGTGAGAAAGCAAGACAGAGTCAATCTTTCAACATATATCCTCATCATATGGGACAGAAATTATATGCTGAAATGACAAGTGAATGGCAGAGAAAAGGGTACATTCCCTCAGTTTCTTCGTCATCTGAAGGTTCCTCTGCGTCTACAATTTCTTCAAGTTTGCCGAGTAGGACATGTTTATGGCTTCTTGCAAGATCGGTACCAGATGAGAAAGGAAATCCTTACTTGCCGGATGAGGGCACACAAAAGGTCAAAGAAAATATTGTAAGTTCATTTAACAATTTTGCGTAATGTTGTGATTCCTCTAATTTCATATATGTTCTTAAATATGAAACCAAGTGTTGAACTTTTCTCAAAACCATTTGATTTCATGTAGGATGAATGGAAAAGGAAACAAGATGAAGGGGAATTTGTACCCAAAAGTGCACGAGATGATCTCGTGCACTTGGTAAGACTAAAGAAGGGAGACCACTAACATTTGGTGGTGGAGTAGGCATCAAAGCTGTGTGGGGGACCGGAGAGCGGCGTAGCTTTCGACGGTTTGGAGATGCGGAGATGGAGGAAATGGAAGCAAGAGTGACCAAAAGGGTCAAAGATGAGACAATACAAGAGATGAACTCCAAGATGGATGCCATGGTTATGGAGAAATTTATCACATTTGCTAAAGAACTTGGTGTCCAAATACCAAGCCAGATGAGGATAGACGCAAATGTTCATAGTAGTTGTCGTTCCGGGGGTTTAGATCCATTTGCCGACATTACGGTATGATAATTTGTGTTTTTCAAGTAATTTATTTCTAGTTAATTCTATTGAACTTTTCTAACATGTTACATTGTATTTGCGTTATTGTTCAAAATAAATAATAAGGAACCTGTCTCGTGCCATCTATACCTGAACATAGGCTCCGAGAAAGTCTTTGTTGCCTATGGTACCATATGTCCAGAGTTGCTCCTTGATCACCACAACGACGTCACGTCCGATAACGTGAAAGTGAGCATTGATGATTTTGAGCCCGCGTACAAAGAAGCTCCTGTCCCCGTGCCTTCTCAATATATTAAGAAACTTGCTCAAGCTCATGGTACCTTCACTCAGTGGCCAAAGCATTTGGTGTCGCTTACGAATGAGGAGGTAACTAACATATGCATGATAATTTGAAGTAGAACTATTATACCATGTATGCTCACTAATATGTATATCGTTATTTGAAAATCATACCTCATGTAAACAAGCCTACAAGTAAAGAGCCTAAAGGGAAAGGGAACAAAGGGAAAGAGAACAAAGGGAAAGAGATAGTGCTTGGGGGAAGTGGAACAAAAGCGTCCAACACTAAATCAAAAACCTATTTCCTTGAAAATTATAAAGTGCAAAATTTGAGTGGTAAGTGCAATGTTATGAAAACTATGATGTTGGGATTAAAAGAAGGGGAGCACGTTAAGGTACATTGCACTAAAAGGACATTCAATATGGAAAAGGACTTTGAAATTAGTGTCACCGTTGAAGACACCGATCAACTTCTCTCGGGAGCATGGCTCAATATATCAATAATACAAGTTTTTGTTACGTGGGTTACCTAAATTCATATTTTGCCCCTAAATTTGATTTTTATGATTGTCTTAACGTTCTTACACTATATATTATAGGGCTTTGAGTGAGTTGTGTTTTCACGATGATTGTCACCCCAATAGTATTGGATTCATGTGCCCGGAGATGATCTCGGCCACCATGTTAAAGTCCGATGCAGATCGAATTCGATTGTACATGACGAGGTCCATGAGTGCAATTAGTTTGAAGACATTCATCTTATGTCCATACTACGAAAAGTATGAAAATTACTTTGAACTTCGTTTTTAATTGATTGTTATAAATTTAACTTTTTTTTTCTAACTACATACGTTTATTGTTTGTATGTAGGAGTCACTGGATACTTTTAGTTCTTTGTTTGTCTAAACGTGAGGTCTACATATTTGATTCTCAACAGAAGAAGAGAAATTTGATGATTAAGGAGCCACTAAACAAGTAAGTAAAGTATGCATATGAAAAAGCAATTTTTGCCTAAATTTTTGCCTAAAAATGACCTAGAACGACCCAATTAGCCTTAAATGTGAAATAATAGATTGTAAAGAGCCTTAGAAAGTTGTAAATATGCATATTAAACGTGTAATAAGTTTGAAAACATTCCTTAGGTTCTTTAGTTCAAAGTTGGGTTCGAAAACTTCATTTTTGCCTAAAAATGACCTAGAACGACCCAATTAGCCTTAAATGTGAAATAATAGATTGTAAAGAGCCTTAGAAAGTTATAACTATGCATATGAGACGTGTAATAAGTTTGAAAACATTCCTTAGGTTCTTTAGTTCAAAGTTGGGTTCGAAAACATCCTTTTTGCCTAAAAATGACCTAGAACGACTCAATTAGCCTTAAATGTGAAATAATAGATTGTAAAGAGCTTTAGAAAGTTATAACTATGCATATGAGACGTGTAATAAGTTTGAAAACATTCCTTAGGTTCTTTAGTTCAAAGTTGGGTTCGAAAACATCATTTTTGCCTAAAAATGACCTAGAACGACCCAATTAGCCTTAAATGTGAAATAATAGATTGTAAAGAGCCTTAGAAAGTTGTAAATAAGCATATTAAACGTAGAATAAGTTTGAAAACATTCCTTAGGTTCTTTGATTCAAAGTTGGGTTCGAAAACATCATTTTTGCCTAAAAATGACCTAGAACGACCCAATTAGCCTTAAATGTGAAATACTAGATGGTAAAGAGCCTTAGAAAGTTATAACTATGCATATGAGACGTGTAATAAGTTTGAAAACATTCCTTAGGTTCTTTAGTTCAAAGTTGGGTTCGAAAACATCATTTTTGCCTAAAAATGACCTAGAACGACTCAATTAGCCTTAAATGTGAAATAATAGATTGTAAAGGGCCTTAGAAAGTTGTAAATAAGCATATTAAACGTAGAATAAGTTTGAAAACATTCCTTAGGTTCTTTGGTTCAAAGTTGGGTTCGAAAACATCATTTTTGCCTAAAAATGACCTAGAACGACCCAATTAGCCTTAAATGTGAAATAATAGATTGTAAAGAGCCTTAGAAAGTTATAACTATGCATATGAGACGTGTAATAAGTTTGAAAACATTCCTTAGGTTCTTTAGTTCAAAGTTGGGTTCGAAAACATCATTTTTGCCTAAAAATGACCTAGAACGACCCAATTAGCCTTAAATGTGAAATAATAGATTGTAAAGAGCCTTAGAAAGTTGTAAATAAGCATATTAAACGTAGAATAAGTTTGAAAACATTCCTTAGGTTCTTTGGTTCAAAGTTGGGTTCGAAAACATCATTTTTGCCTAAAAATGACCTAGAACGACCCAATTAGCCTTAAATGTGAAATAATAGATTGTAAAGAGCCTTAGAAAGTTATAACTATGCATATGAGACGTGTAATAAGTTTGAAAACATTCCTTAGGTTATTTGGTTCAAAGTTGGGTTCGAAAACATCATTTTTGCCTAAAATGACTCTTATTTGCGTCGCACATTTAGCTAATGTGCGTGGCAAATGACTTTTCAACATGGTGCCTGAAAAGTTATTTGCCACGCACATTTGCTAATTGTGCGACGCAAATAAGGGTCATTTGCGTCGCACAAATGTGCGACGCAAATGACTTTTAGTCATTTGCGTCGAGAGCTTTTGCCACGCACGATGTGCGACGCAAATATGCTTAAAAGTGCGATGCAAATGACCCTTTTTCCACTAGTGATATCATCACTCATTCAAATTATTTGGTTTATAATCTTAGTATAAATAAATTTATAAAACCGTGCTATTGCACGGGTTCTATACTAGTCTATTACTCCCTCAATTCTTAAATGATCTTCCTATTTGGAGTTTGGGGTGGAAAATAAGAAAATGGAATCTTGTAATGATTGGGTGTAAGAATAATGATTAGGTGTAAGACAAAATAATAAATAAATGAAGGAAATTAACAAAGAAATGAAAGAGAGATAATATATTTTGTTTAAAGTAATAAAAAATCATAAAAGTGGGGTTGGGTGGGTGAATGGGGAAATGTGAATATATTAAATAAGGAATGATGGGGAAATTTATGGTAAAAAGTCATGTCCAAAAATAGAAACAGGAAGATCATTTAGGAACGACATTTATAGAAACAGGAAGATCAAAAAGGAATAGAGGGAGTACTATATACCAAAAGAGACACCAGGAATGACACGTGTCATTTCCTGGTGTGATTTTTTCCCGCAAAATGTTTATTTTTTATTTTTTTACTTTAAAATAAATAAATTACATTACGTTTTTTTTTAGGAAACTAAGATAAAAATATATTTTAATTACCATAGATGTGTATTGCATAATATATTATTGGAGGAAAGCTAAATCAATATTATTTTTTCCTTTATGATATAATTTTTTTTATGTATTATTATAACTTTTTAATCTGATAAGAATTATAAAAATATTGATAAATGAACTTCTGATGTTAGTCTACTATTAATAATATAATACATGGTAACTGGTAATTAAGAATGTTAATTAAAATAATAATATATGGTAAGTAGACTAACATATAAGTTTATTTATCAAGATTTTACTCAATTCAAAATATGTTGTATTTGGCTAACTCGGTTATGCTCGGGTCTTTTCTAAAATTAGTCTTTAGTCATTCGGGTTTGGTTAACGTTGATAAATCATTCTACATACAAGTAAACGACTATAATTTTTAACTTTGTATAGTAATATGCAAATTTAGTTCATTTGAATTTTTTTTTACACAACTTTGAATTTATACTTTTTCATATATCCTTTTCACTTTCACGTTTTCCTAATATCACAAGTCTTTTAGTTACTATTTAAATAATAAATTATTTTAGTAGTAGCCGTGCATTACACAGGCCCTAAACTAGTTTATACCTAAACGGACAACTTTTGTACGAAGTAACTACTTTTATGTATTCATTTTAAATACTTTTATTTTAATTTTTAAAGTTTTGTAAGATTGAGGTTTCAAGCTAAGTATACACTTGGAAGTAAAAGCATTATAATGATTCTATTTTATATTATAGTTAACAGTACTTTTGTTTTGTTGCGTTTTACACTAATGAAATTTATGTGGTCTCCGATTCTCCATTATACATTTTTACATTATAATAAAGTATTATATTATAAATTAGTAAAAATAATAAAAATTTGAAATTATAAAAATACATATTAAAATAATTCTAACAAGATGTGCAATGACAGTTTTTTTTTTTGTATAACTCACAAAGTGAGGAAGTACAAGCGTATATCAGATATGTATGGGCAAATACATATCAGAATAAAAGACAAAATAGGAAAAAGGATAAAAAAAAATTAAATGATATTTTTTTAAAATAAAATTGTACTTTTTTTTACAGAATGGTACTTCTTTTACATTAATGGTACTTCCTTTTTTGTCTTTTAGCTATTTGTCTTTTAGTTGATATGTGTGTTTCTACACATATCTACTCACAAAGTACGGTCAAACATTTTCACCCACATGAATAGTAAGCGAGTCGGACAAAAAAGAAACTGGGGTAATATTAATTTGCATCGGCTTTTCTGTTTAAATTAATTTACATCAGTACAAAATAAAAGTTCGTCTCGAGTCGGCCTCTAAAAAATGTGATCAAGATCCGCCACTGGGTGGAGGCAGTTGTTGAGATGCCTGGCCATTCATATGTGAGGTTGAACAGGGAGGTGGTGTAGGTTGATACATTGGTGGATACAATGAAGGCGGTGAAGGTAGAGGTGGTGGAAAGGGAAAGACACTGCCGTGTCTCGGTGGTGATGGAGGAAGTTTATACCAATGTCTTGCTCGATTGCGAATAGGGGGGAAAGGATTCGGATAATTTGGCGGCTGTCGTCTTCTTCCTATACGCGATCCACGCCTCATTAGTTCTTCCACGAGTCGATCAAACTTTTGTAGTGGACTCTCTTGTGATTCTTCTGCTATAGCAAAATGAAACACAACACAGTGTACTAACAAAACTAACATTATTATGTGTGTTTTTGGAGGTAACATCATTCTTGCCGCAAGAATTCAAGGTGAATGTTAGACGAATGACGAATCTAGCTAGTAGTATAAATGTATTCCTATATTTATGGGGAGTAGCAAACAACTGTTTTGTGCTTTTATGGTGCATTGAGAAGAGCAAATATGTGACTAGGGCACAATAGATTTCTTATGTGAGAAATTTTTTAAATTAGATTAAGTGTTATGTACGTATGGATATTTTCTATTTATTACTCCTTCCGTGTTTATTTAAGAGATACACTAGGCCGGACACGGCTATTAAAAACAATAGATGAATGAAATAAAATAATAAAGCAAGTAGGTTTGGGTAGATATTTTAATAAGTAAACAAGTGGGGACCATGTCATTTTGGGTGGAAAGTGGGGTGGATTTATGAAATTATTTGTTTAATAGGATGGTGGTTCATAGGATACATTAGATGTATTATTTAATTAGATGGTGGGGTAGATAAGTTACTAAAAATGGCAAGTGTATCTCTTAAATAAATACGGTCGGAAAGACAAGTGTATCCCTTAAATAAATACGGAGGGAGTATTTAATTTTTTTAACATAACCTCTAAAGGAGGATGCATGATTACTAAGTGTGGAACGTACTCATTTAATCATCTAATTTCTTTTTTAAAAAATAAATTAACATCTAATATACAATTTCCGTCATACAAATTAGCATTACATATTTTATATTCTTAATATGCTAATTTGACCAAACTATTGAGTAAATATATTTTCAATTGTTTGATATATTGCATACATATATGGCTAAAATATTACCAAAATTATTTTAGCAAATTATTATTACGTGGTATTTGTAGGGGCTTTAGTTTCGTTTTTGTATATTTGTATTTTTGAATGCAAGTTTAGAGGCTTGACAAAATCCGATTGAATTTTGCCAAACATACTTTGACCGATTTATCGAGAAACATGACTATGAGAGTTGACTTGATTTTTGGCAATCCAACCCACAAGGGGAGCAATTTAATTTAAAGAGTCATGCTAATGACGTTAACCGGTTTTAGAACATTGAAAAATCGAAATTCAAGATAAAGTAACGATCCCTATGCCTTTAAACATTGAATTTCGACGGAGTAGCCACCAAACTTTTTAAGGGTCGGTTTGGAAAGACCATGACCCGTATACGACATTGGAATCGAAAACCGAATAGAGATCCGGATTCGGGAACGAGCACTTATTTAGAAAGATTGCAAACTTTGGTGAATTCAAGACAAGGATCATTTTGTAAGGTTATGATACATATAAATCATATATATTTCATGCGGAAAAACCATTAAGCCAGGAATCGAAACTAATTTCCACATAACAATTAGCATAATTTAGGATGCATACTCTTTATAGCGTGCCCTCCCTAGCTTCTCCCGAACCGAACAAGAACAAGTTTAGGACTCCAAGTTTCGTCCCTCCGTAGATAGTCCGCAGCACGTTCGGATCCGCCTTAGATTTAATTAACTAGAATTCAACCTAAGGTTTTAAGTTATTCGAATAATTGTGGCAAATTATTATCTTAGCTTTAACCTTAAAACTATATGAATACTTGAATTGGGTTATTATAAATTGTGAATGCCAACACCTATTTATAGGGTTGGAATAATGGAATTAGAACTCTACTAGGTTTCCATTAATCTAATCCTATTAGAATTAGACATTAATTAAAACTAATAAGTTAATGCTTAAGGATTCGACGTATGCACGAACTCAACCCACACACGCACGCACAGCCCACGAGGGGAGCTGGACGCTCGCGCGCACAGAGCAGGCTCGGCCCACAGCGCTGCGGCCCATGGCTTGGGCGCGCCAGCCTTGCCTTGCTCGTTGGGCCTGGCCTTGTGTGCTGCGTGTCTTGGCAGGCTGTTGTGCTGCCTTGCGCACATGGGCTTGCTAGGCGCAGGCCTGGCTTCGTGCTGGGCCTTGCGTCTAGCAAGCTCGTCCAATGTTTATTTCGCACGACACGCTTCCGATTAATTTTCCGATTCGAAAAATATTTAATATTTCCGAATCTGGAATTAATTTCCGTTTCGAACAAATATTTAAAATTTCCGATTCCGGAAATATTTTCCGATTCCGATAATATTTCCGATTCCGAGAATATTTCCGTTTCCGGCAATTATTTCCGATTCCAGCAATATTTCCATTTCCAATAATATTTTCGGATACGTACCATGTTTCCGTTTCCGGCAACGTCTACGACTTGGATAATATTTATATTTCCGATACGATCCATATTTCCGTTTCCGGCAATATCATCGTTTCCGGAGTATTCATAATTTGCCTTTTGACGATTTCAGCTCCCACTGGAACCGAGATCCGTCGATTCCGAATATCCATAAATGGAGTATTTAATACTTGATCCGTTCACGTGCTATTTGTGTGACCCTACGGGTTCAGTCAAGAGTAAGCTGTGGATTAATATTATTAATTCCACTTGAACTGAAGCGGCCTCTAGCTAGGCATTCAGTTCACTTGATCTCACTGAATTATAATTAATTAATACTGAACCGCATTTATTAGACTTATCATTGAATTCATACTTGGATCAAGGGCATTATTTCCTTCAGTCTCCCACTTATCCTTAGGGACAAGTGTGTATTTCCTAATTCCTTTGTCGCTTGATGCTTGCTCATGAACATAAGGTAAGAGTTGTCATCCTTATTATGTCCAGAGGTATTTCTCGGTTTCAGAGTTCAACTGATCAAATAAACAGATAATCATAGCCTATTATTCATCTGAGCACGGCCATGCATTTTACAGTTTCTAGCTCTCCGAGTGACCTTGTACAACTTTCAGCATCTCATCCCGATTCATGGGAGGACAATCCCAATCTTGCCATCTTGAGATTATACTTCATTTGATAGGTGATAACCCGAGTGTTGCCTTTATAGCCTCCTTTTACGGTGCCACGGTTGACAACGTCAAAGTAAGCAGTTCTCAAACAAGTAATCTCAAATCACTCAGGTATTGACGATTATTGTCTAATAATTTTAATGAAATTTACTTATGACAGATTTTCATCTCTTACAGTAAAGTTTCATAGGTCTGTCCGACACTAGTCTTCCCAAAGTAAGTATCTATGCAAATGATTGCGACATTACCATGTCCACGTAGTTCAAGAAACAGAACTACTAGTCATCTTGCATTCTAGTCGTCTAGCGTTTTCTATGCGTCCATCTTTATAGAAAACTCCGACAAGGGACCATTTTCAACTTTTGACATTCAAATTCACTTGATAGACATTTCTTAGTCACAGGACTGGTCTTGACAGTCTATCTTGAATATATAGTCAAATTGAAGGGACTCATCATTTAATAAACCACAAATTAAATGGAAAAATGAATTCTATTCATTTATATGAATGGTTAACCAATAACGTTTTACAAAGTATTAAACTCTAAAACTTTAAAACATTAAATAAGGACATCAAAGCCATTCTCCAACATGCTTGATTCCCATAGCTGCAGTGTGCGAGTTGTGCTTCGCCTGCGGCAGAGGTTTAGTTAATGGATCTGAGATGTTGTCGCCAGTTCCAATCTTTCTTAACTCGAATTCTTTTCTTTCAACGAACTCTCGTAGAAGGTGGAATCTACGAAGTACATGCTTGACTCTCTGGTGGTATCTAGGCTCCTTTGCCTGTGCAATATCTCCGTTATTATCACAATATTGAGCTATTGGTCCTTTAATGGAGGGGACTACACCAAGTTCACCTATGAACTTCCTTAGCCAAATAGCTTCTTTTGCTGCTTCATGTGCAGCAATGTACTCCGCTTCATTTGTAGAATCCGCAATGGTGCTTTGCTTAGCACTTTTCCAGCTTACTGCACCTCTGTTGAGGCAGAAGACAAACCCAGACTGTGATCTGAAATCATCTTTGTCAGTTTGGAAACTTGCATCCGTATAGCCTTTACCAATTAATTCATCATCTCCACCATAGACCAGGAAATCATCCTTGTGCCTTTTTAGGTACTTCAGAATATTCTTGGCAGCAGTCCAATGTGCCTCTCCTGGGTCTGACTGGTATCTGCTCGTAGCACTGAGTGCGTACGCAACATCCGGGTGTGTACATATAATAGCATACATTATTGAACCAATCAATGATGCATATGGAATCCCACTCATTCGTCTACGCTCATCTAGTGTTTTTGGGCACTGAGTTTTGCTTAGAGTCATTCCATGAGACATGGGTAGGTAGCCTCGCTTGGAGTCTGCCATATTGAACCTTTCAAGCACCTTATTGATATAAGTGCTTTGACTGAGTCCAATCATCTTTTTAGATCTATCTCTGTAAATCTTGATGCCCAGTATGTACTGTGCTTCTCCTAGATCCTTCATCGAAAAACATTTCCCAAGCCAAATCTTGACAGAGTTCAACATAGGAATGTCATTTCCGATAAGTAATATATCGTCGACATATAATACCAGAAAAGCAATTTTGCTCCCACTGACCTTCTTGTATACACAAGATTCGTCTGCGTTCTTGATGAAACCAAAGTCACTTACTGCTTCATGAAAACGTATATTCTAGCTCATTGATGCTTGCTTCAATCCTTAGATTGATTTCTTAAGCTTGCATTCCTTTTTAGCATTATTTGGATCCTCAAAACCCTCAGGTTGTGTCATAAACAAAGTTTCTGTTAAAACGCCGTTTAAGAAAGCGGTTTTGACATCCATCTGCCATATTTCGTAATCGTAATATGCAGCGATTGCTAACATTATCCAAATAGACTTTAGCATTGCAACTGGTGAAAAGGTTTCATCGTAATCCACCTCGTGGACTTGCCTGTAACCTTTTGCAACCAATCTAGCTTTGAAAACTTCCAGTTTTCCATCCTTGTCCTTTTTCAGTTTGAAAACCCATTTGCTTCCTATGGCTTGGTAGCCATCTGGCAAATCGACCAGATCCCAAACTTGGTTTTCATACATGGAGTCTAATTCAGATTACATGGCTTCTTGCCATTGCTTGGAGCTAGGGCTCGTCATAGCTTGTTTGTAAATCGCAGGTTCATCACTTTCAAGTAATAGAACTTCATAGCTCTCGTTCGTCAAAATACCTAAGTACCTTTCCGGTTGAGATCTATATCTCTGTGATCTACGCGGGGTTACATTTCTAGATGGTCCTTGATTCTCACCAGATACTTCTAAAGATCTCTGAGTTTCAACCTGAATGTCATCTTGAGCATTCTCTAGAGTTTGTTGTTCGACTCGAATTTCTTCGAGGTCTACTTTTCTCCCACTTGTCATTTTGGAAATGTGATCTCTTTCCAAAAAGATACCATCTCGAGTAACAAACACCTTGTTCTCAGATGTATTGTAGAAGTAATATCCCTTTGTTTTCTTATGATAACCCACAAGGATACATTTGTCAGATTTTGGTTGAAGTTTGTCTGAAATTAATCGTTTGACGTATACTTCACAACCCCAAATCTTAAGAAAAGACACATTTGGAGGCTTTCCAAACCATAACTCATATGGAGTCTTTTCGACAGCTTTAGACGGAGCTCTATTTATAGTGAGTGCAGCTGTATTTAGTGCATGTCCCCAAAATTCTATTGGAAGTTCGGCCTGACCAATCATTGATCTAACCATGTCTAACAAGGTTCTATTCCTCCATTCAGACACACCGTTCCATTGAGGTGTTCCAAGAGGAGTCAATTCTGATAGAATTCCACATTCTTTCAGATGGTCATCAAATTCATAGCTCAGATATTCACCGCCTCTATCAGACCGCAGTGCCTTAATCTTCTTGCCTAATTGATTCTCTACTTCACTCTGAAATTCCTTGAATTTTTCAAAGGATTCAGACTTATGATTCATTAGATAGACATAACCATATCTACTGAAGTCATCAGTGAAAGTGATAAAGTAGCTGAAACCACCTCCAGCATTTGTACTCATTGGTCCACATACATCTGTATGGATTAAACCCAATAGTTCAGTTTCTCTTTCTCCAACTTTAGAGAAAGGTTGCTTTGTCATTTTTCCAAGTAAACATGATTCGCACTTACCGACCATAATCCTCTAAGTCAAATGGTTCTAGAATTCCTTCCTTTTGAAGTCTTTCTATGCGTTTTATGTTTATATGGCCTAATCGACAATGCCACAGATAGGTGAGATCTGAATCATTCTTTTTGGCCTTTTTGGTATTTATGTTATAAACTTGTTTGTCGTGATCTAATAAATAAAGTCCATTGACTAATCTAGCAAATTCATAAAACATCTCTTTAAAATAAAACGAGCAACTATTGTCTTTTATTATAAAGGAAAATCCCTTAGCATCTAAGCAAGAAACAGAAATGATGTTTTTAGTAAGACTTGGAACATGGAAACATTCTTCCAGTTCCAAAATAAGCCCAGAGGGCAACGACAAATAATATGTTCCTACAGCTAATGCAGCAATCCGTTCTCCATTTCCCACTCGTAGGTCGACTTCACCCTTGCTTAACCTTCTACTTCTTCTTAGTCCCTGCGAATTGGAACATAAGTGTGAGCCACAACCTGTATCTAATACCCAAGAAGTTGAATTAGCAAGTATACAGTCTATAACGAAAATACCTGAAGATGGAACGATTGTTCCATTCTTCTGATCTTCCTTAAGCTTCAAGCAATCTCTCTTCTGATGCCCCTTCTTTTTGCAATAGAAGCATTCAGATTCAGAAGTGGGTTGGCTCACCTTCTTCTTTTCAGACTTAGTGCCGCCAGATTAAATTTAATTTTAATTAAGTTGGTCCGTTTTACGAACCAAAAACACGAACATGGGCATGATGGAAATATGGCTCGTCGAGCCATACGAGGCCATTGTGCTCGCCGCGCCATGCAACACGGGCAGCAGCACCAGGCTGCGTGCCTCGTGCGCGCTAGGCGAGGAGAGGGCAGGCATGTTGCTTGCGGGGCTGCGACGAAGCAAGCACAAGGCTTGCAACGTCCAGCACACTCGACGCACAACACACACGCAGCGCAGGGGCAGCTAGGTTGCGGGTACGCGATGCGTGCGCGCGAGCGATGGCGCGCGAGCGATGGGGCGCGAGCGATGGGGCGGGGTGCGCGAGCAGTGCTCGTGTGCTCCTGGGCCTCTCGCACGATGGGCTGGGGCGCGCTGGCAGTGCTCGTGTGCTCTTGGGCCTCTCGCACGACGGGCTGGGCGCAAGCCTAGGCCGTTTAATTGAACTTTTTTTTTTGAATCGTTTAATTAGTTGGGCTTCGTATATTTGCATTAATTTGGGCTAACGGGATATTTAATTTAATATTTTATTTGCTTGGGCCGGGCCGCGAGTTTTAGTTTAATATTTCATAATTAATTATCCAGAATAATTATTGGTTTGAGTGGGAGCCACTAAATGAAATTAAAATGAAATAATTATTTTAATTATTTCGTAGGTCGCATTATTTTAATTAAATTCAATTTTAATTAGAATAAAGTCTAAGGATTAATAATTTGGAAATTGATTAATCTTTTAGGACGTGTTTATGTGAACGTGAATTTTAATTAATTCACGTAAATACTTGCATATTTACATGGGCCATTCGTTTTAGCATACGAATGGGTGAATGCATAGAATATATATTTTATGTAATGAAGATACTCTAAGTGACTAGTATGGCCAATTTAGGATAGTTAAATACGGTCTGCGCACCGTTCTATCTTTGAATGTAAAGTTTTAAATATGGTCTACGTACCATGGAAATTTTGATGTAATTTATTATTTTCAAGTATTTCTAAGTTTAGAACTTTAAGTTAGCATTTGAACGAAGATTCAAGACGATGTCAAGCTAACAAGGAGGTGATGAAGATTGGATGCTTCAAGACAAAATGTTTTGGGCCATACTAGATCACCATTTATTTATGCACTTCTATATATATATTATGCGTGAATGTATGAATGTATGTATGCTTTGCATGAACAGCTTGTTTCTTATGACTCAATTAGATTGAGTTCACTAAATAATCGAACCAACATAGAAACAACTAGGTCCAAAGTAATATTGAGTTTAAAAATTGCCTTCCAAATCAAGCACTTACAAAAATCTAGGGATCTAAGATAGTAGGTTTACGCTAAAGCGAGGTGCTATTTTAGTTGACTTAGGTGGTAAGGCGTCCTAAAGGAGCACGTTGATTGTGGTTACAACTCAAACAACAATGGCATTATGTTGTGGCAATGGGATAAATTATGGCATTAATTTATTAACCAACACTAGTGGAAAAACAATCATTTGCATCACCACATTTGCCTCGCACATTTAAACATGTGACGCAATTGACAGTTCTAAGCTTTAAAATTAGTCATTTGCGTCGCAGAATTATTAATCTGCGACGCAAATGACTCTAAAATGTTCTCAGAGTCATTTGCGTCGCAGATTAGTAATAATGCGACGCAAAATATTACCTCCTTTGCGTCGCAGAATTACTAATCTGCGACGCAAATGACTCTTTAAGTCACCTGCGTCGCAGATTAGTAATTCTGCGACGCAGAGGAGGTAAAAAAAATTCGGAAGGAGATGTCAATACCCTCTTTTTCTCTCTTTTTCTTCTTTCCAGAACTCCATTCAGGAGATGTCAATACCCTCTTTTTCTCTCTCTTCTTCTTTCCAGAACTCCATTCATGAGATGTCAATACCTCTCAATCTTTCATTCATTTGAAATCTCCTCTAACCACTATACGTATTTTGCCTTTAATTTACCCGGAAAAATCAAGATTTGCGAAAACACGGCTCGAAGAGAAAAATCCTAGATTCCTCCGCGAAGAAGGAGACATTTCAAAGCAGTGCAGCTCGATTGCTAGCGAGTCTCCGATCCAATTCTGCGAATTAGTTTGTCGGCGATTTAGGTACAGTGCAATTTATGTTAATTAGGGTTCTTGTTTATCAGCCTACGGTGTATAGAAGATTTCAAGGGTTCTTGTTTATCAGCCTATTTCTAGGGTTTTTAAGGTTGGGTGAAACGCCAAACCGTTGGAGCTGGATCTTCGGTTAACGTCGCCGCCGTCATTGATTACCTTATTTCTTAGGTATTTCCCCCCTCTTTACCATGAATCCAACTTCAATTAATTTTTACTTTTTATATTGTTTTGATGAATTGTGTTAGTTAGTTTGTAAATTCGAACATTTTTAGCAATTGTTTGAACTTTTGATTGAGGATTTTGATTTCAGATGGTGCCTGATATTGTAGAGGGTGATGGGTTTGTTGGGAGGCAGCCTCATATCAAGTATGAGCTCAGAGATAGTCCTGGTCTTGGTGAGTATTCAATTTTTAAAATCAATAGTTCTTTGGAAGTTAAACTATTTTCTTTCATATTTTTAGTTGTTTTGATATTTTTGTTGCTTACATTGTGCTCACACAAATTTAAACATCAGTTTGATGCTTGTTGTGTTGTTCTAATATGATTTAGTGAATGTAGGAGGATACAACCAATGTGTATTCTTCAACTGCAGTTATAGTAGTTCGGATACTCCACTGAGTGAGGGTCAGTGCCATTGGTTTTCTCCCAAGGTGAGGCCTCTATTCAATTAGTAAAATAAGGAAATGTTTTTTCTATTCAACGCATTACTATCGGTCTGTCGAATGACAGTTTCAGCTTAGCCAATTACTGTAACCGGTTTCTCACAGCAGGATTGAAGTTGTTTTATTATAAATATAGGGTTTGATCGTGTTGGTTAGTTTGTCAATTCGAGTATTTTGAACTTTTTAATTGAGGATTTTGATTTTTTTTTTAAGTTGTTAGTTTTTTGTTGATCTGGGTAGGTTTGGAATTCCTTATCGTGTATTTAATTGGTTTTCCTTTATGCAGGGTTCTACTTTGCTTAAAGCGGGCTCTAAAAATCGCAAATGCCGCTCAACAGATGGCTAATGCTACTCGGGGTAGTGGTGGTTTAGTTATGCTGTTCATTGAAATCATCAATAAGTAAGCTCTCTACTTGCTAGAAAAGTTTGTTTTCTGACTGTGTTGGATGTTTGAATTTCCATGATAATTCACAGCATATTTAAGTTTGGAGTTTGCCATCATATTTAGGTATCTCTATTTTTTTGAGAAGGGAAACAACCAAATCACCGTCAATACAATCCAGGATCTAATGGAATTAATTACTACAGAGATGCAAAGTGATAATGCGGCAACAGATTCTGCTGCTGAAGCTTTCTTTGCAAGCACATTGCGGTACATCCAATTCCAGAAACAAAAAGGTGGCGCAGTTAGTGAGAAATATGAACCTAATGTTAGTTTTTTTGTTGATCTGGGTAGGTTTGAATCATTTCTTGAGACTGAAAACAAGCTGTTCAGATAATTAATGAATTTCTAAATTTTTATTGTAGGAGAACTGAAAAGTTAAAACTTGAGAAAGGGAAACAAACTCGGTAACAATTGCTCTTCAATCCGCTAAACTTGTGAGAATTGTCGCCTTTGATCTTGCTCTTGGGACTCTTGAATGGTTCCCTCATTTGTCTTTGAATACGCTGACGCTGACGCTGCGTGCTACGTGTGTCATGGGAAGTTGCTTATCCAAGCATGATCTCAACTCTCAAATTGATTTGGTAATTGAAATTTTGAAGCGTCCAGGAGAAGTCCTCCCTGTTTGTCTTAGTGTCGCACGAACGCTGTAAATTCATAATTTAGTGTGCTTCAATTTTAATTTCTCGGCTTTTTTTTTCTCGGTTCAAATTTTTATTTTTATTTCATATTGTAATTTGTTTGATTTTGGTCTGACAATGGAGTTTTTTTCATCTGCTTGAATGATATCTTGGGCCTCATTCGTTTATGGTTCACTTAAACTTTTATGTTAAAAGTGTAGTTAGGTTATCAACATGTTGGGTGATCTATGGTGAATTTGCCTTTTATTGGGTTGTAACTAAAATATTAAAAAACGAATTTTTTTTTAAAAAAAAAAGTCATTTGCAACGCACATTTAGCTAATGTGCGTGGCAAATGACTTTTTTTTTTCGCCTAAAAGTCATTTGCGTCGCACATTTAGCTAATGTGCGTTGCAAATGACTTTTTAGGCATGGTGCTGAAAAGTCATTTGCGTCGCACATTTAGCTAATGTGCGTTGCAAATGACTTTTCAGGCATGGTGCTGAAAAGTCATTTGCAACGCACATTTGCAATGTGCGACGCAAATAAGGTTCATTTGCGTCGCACAAATGTGCGACGCAAATGACTTTTAGTCATTTGCGTCGAGAGCTTTTGCCACGCACTATGTGCGACGCAAATGTGCTTAAAAGTGCGATGCAAATGACCCTTTTTCCACTAGTGCAAGAGTAATTTGGAGATTAATAGCAATAGTTTTTGCTTACCTAAAATCTTAAACTACTTAAGACATGCTAAAGCTGCTTAAGGATTTAGGACTTTTGGGGTCTTGGAATCGTTTCATTCATTTTGGACCATGTTTTATTTTTGCAAGAATGAAATGTTTAATAGCTTTGATGATTGCGTGAATGCTTTTATTTCAAGTTATTAAAGTATGATAAATGTTTTCTTTTCTAGTTCATTTTGTAGAATAGTCAATCTTCAACCTTATTGCGTTCGGACAATAGAACTGCGATATTTCCTCGATCGATTGGTAACTATTTTTGAGAGCAATTCTCAAACAAAAGGAGAGTGAGAGCGTATCTTGAATGCTATTTTCTTATAGTGATCTTCATGGTTGTTTTCAAACTAAAATTTGAATGATAGACCAATTGGACCTCATATATTCGGAATACTGGGTACTTTTGAAATAATGAAGTATTGAGTTAAAGACTCATGTATAACCAATGGTTAACAACCAATTTTCTTCTGATTCGATAATGAATTAGACTCATTGGATGTTGTCATTCAAAGTGAACAAAAGAAAGGGACTTTGTAAGCATAACAAAGTAAGAAGATCAAGCAAAGAGTAAAATCTTTAGGACTATAAGAAAACATGCTAGAAAGGATAGGAAAGGGGAACAAAAGAAATGAATTCAAGATTCAATTTCTACCTTGAAGTTTATGTTAAAGAGAAACGACTTAGCAAATAGACTCCTATGGTATTAGATTACCGCTTGAGAT
The DNA here is from genome assembly GCF_020520425.1 of Spinacia oleracea. Taxonomy (NCBI): domain Eukaryota; kingdom Viridiplantae; phylum Streptophyta; class Magnoliopsida; order Caryophyllales; family Amaranthaceae; genus Spinacia; species Spinacia oleracea. Next base: position 51,449,303 of record NC_079490.1, read on the forward strand.
TCTAACTCTTGTTAAGAACTCAAATTCCGGGAGCTAAGTCTGGTTATTGACCTACAAGTGGGAAATAAAGCAAAGTTGTGCTATATTAACCGTACGGTCATCATGTTTGTTTTAAAGTCCTTCTAAAGGCTGAAACTTAATGGTATTATGTTCCATTAATCATCATAATCAATTTTTGTTTGGACAACGGAAAGACTCACATTCAAAGTAAACAAAAACATTCATTGAGTGTTTATTTGAATGAAATGGTCATTTAAGGGTTGAGTCATATGATTGATTAATAAACAAACGAATCTCTACACACTCAAACTTCAGAAGGTTCAAATCAAACATTTTGATTTGTGTTCCACATATCTTTGGCAATTTAATACGACCATATCAACAAGTCAACATTCTAACATTCCATGGCATGGATTTCTGAAAGTTGGACATGTAGGTCTTGCTTGTTGAGCATGACATAGAAATGGACTATTGTTAGAGGTTTCTAGACAATGAAGTTCATGGGCCAAAGATGGATTTTATTACTTACCTATTTCACAAGAATTAGAGAAAAATATGGCTATATTTACTCAAGGTGAAATGTGTGAAATGCTTCAATGCAATTCACAAAAGGGTATAAAATCAACTTGGCAAGAATTTTGGAAACATCTAGGCTGGGTCAAGGTGATGTTTGCATGAGCCAAGAAAGATTATCTAGATTGTTTATATGGCATTATAACAATCGAAGCTCCATAAGAATATGGTATGTCCAAATGGAGAAATCGAAATCTATTTCGATTAACGATAATCACGAATATTTTCCTATATAGTTTCTAAATGATACTCTCAAGTGACTTTCACACTAAAAAAGGTTGTCAAAGCTAAGATAAGATGTCCTAAGGATTGAACTTCGGTTCAGTACATCTTTTCAGCATATATATCTAGGGTTGTCAAATCCAGTGGGAGTTAGTGTTTACATCAAACAAACTCAAGGATAGATATATGTTTCTTTATGAGCGACTCATAGAAACAAAAGGTATTGATTCTACCACAAATCTGAGAACATATGGTTTTTGCTTAAGATAATGTCTTTTAGGAAACCATCATATTTCCAAAAACGCAAGTGGGAGAAAAATGACCTCGAATGGACTTCGAGTCAAGCAACAAACAAATGTAGGATACTTAGGAGTCTTTGGAAAAGCTCCATACTTGGAAGCCTTTGGAAGAGCTTCATGAAGCCTTTAGAAGTGCTTCAAGAGAATCCTAATACTCAAAGGACTTGAGTAATGTCTTTATAGACACTAACGTTTGATGTTCAATACCTAGGTAAATCGTATAAGGAATAGAATTCAACCAAGAAAGATACATAGATATCTTGAGGAATGAAAACTATGAAGACTTTGGAAAGTGCTTCAAAAACATACGACTTACAGGTTAGCTACGACGAATTAAAAATTCCCAAGTATGGTTTGAGTCCATCAGAAACATAAAGTATGGTTCGAGGCCATACAAAATGGTTTGAGGCCATTTCATCCAAAGTACCTTCATCTTGAAGAATCAAATCTATGATTTGGTTGATTTGCATAAAGGGTTCACTCCCATTAGTTGCAGACATGTTTTCTAAACATAGAACGTTAATTTGCATAACGGGTTCACTCCCATTGGTTGCAAACATGTTTTCTAAACATACAACGTTGATTTGCATAAAGGGTTTACTCCCATTGGTTGCAAACGTGTTTTCAAAACATACAGAGATGATATTGTATACTCATACAAAAGAGAAGCTAGATTGGTGGTTAAAGATTGTAAACAACTTCACGGCGTTGATAATGTTGAAATCTTTTTCACCAAGTCGGAATGCTTGAACTATTTTGGATAAATCTAGCAATCATTGTATATGGCAATATGGCAATTGGAAAACGAAACACCTTACTCAATTGGACTTGTAGAAAGGAATTGTGTATATCACACAATGTAAAAGTTTTGGATGCTAGATAAAAGAGCAAGCTTAAGAAATCTATTCGTAGAATAAAGCATGCAAGTGGGAATTGGACCATATTTGTCTAAAAGGCTATTGAGAAATCATAGCTTTATGAAAATATGGATCATCTTATAGATGAGGAGTTTAGTGGGAGCTAAGTCATGTTTATTGGTTCTATATATGAGATACATATCTCTCTATTGAAAATGACATTCAAATGGTTAGATTTGAAAGTATTTGTCAATATTAGAACCATGGCGAAACTTAGAACATACTGGGTTAAAGATCTATTGGATAGGATCTAAAGCGTTGTTTGGATTCTGTAAAAGTAATTACTAAATCAAACACAATGGAGAGACTCAAAAGAGACTCTCAACCCATATGAGTAAGTCTAAGTTATGAATGCTTTAACTAAGTATAAAGCTAGGCTGTTATCACTAGAGTTAAGCATGAAGGACCTTGAAGAGGTGCCTTCACCTTATGTCACATGGCGGTGCCAAGATTTTAGCAAGATTCAGTGTCTATTGAAACAGAATGAAGCTAAAAGTTACATGGATGGATTTTAAAATGCGAATGGTTTTTGCATTACAATCAATCATGTATAATGTGATATATAGATCGCCAAGATAACTCGTGAACATTGGATCGTGACGAGTTTATACTGATCTCTATTGATCTGGATCATAGATCATTGGAACAGTATCAAGAACATCCAATACATTTGGAGATGTAGGATGAGCACTTGATAAGAGGAAGGAAAAATAACTAAAGTTTTGATGCTACATGCATTTGCCTAAGCAAAAGTTGAATCTTGTTGTTAGGCAAACCACAAACATACACGGGCAATCAGGCGTCGTGATTAAAAGGTGGTAACATAGGTTCTAAACCATATGTGATGCATGGGAAACTGAATCAATGATTAGTTTCCAAGTTCTCAGTTGAAAGATGTATCTCCCACATCTATGTGAACTGGTTGGAGCATTCCAAAAGGAAGCATCATTTGAAATTCTACATAATTGAAATAAATTCATTGTTGCCTAAGAAGCAATGAAAGGGAATTGTTTTTAGTGGGAGTTCTTCAATGAACTTAGGTTGATCACAAGTCTGCTACCTGGATGATTTTCTATTTTAGCTATGATTATCATTCTAAACAGCAACGAAAGACTAGATCATTCTAGAAACATATTCAAAGATCTTTTCATCTTACATCGAAAGGCTTTCGATAGAAAAGATGCTAAGGATAGCAAAGTACGATGATAAACTAAACCTCTACATTGAATGATACACAACATTCATATGCAGATATGGAATTAAGTTTGAGTTCCATTAATGTTTTAAGTATTGGGTGAAAGGCCTATATCTGTAAAACATTAAATGCTTGATTTTGGGTTAGAGGCCCACAAATTGGTAAGCATTTGGTTTAAACATTTATCATTTATGAAATTATATTTCATAGTTCATTTAATCTTGGTTTAGTATTAAATGATAAGTCCATGTGATTCAAATCATTCAAATGGGATGTCAAGATGGATTCTTCGACAAAGAAACACCCATAAGTGAACTTGAATATTGAAGTCACAAAGGATCCCTAATCCAGGTCATTGAAAGGTGGACGACAAATGACTAATGAAGATTAGATTGCAAGTAGATTACTTAGTTCTGTTTCTTGAACTAGAGTGACTGGATGTCAGAATCTTTTGCATAGATACTTATTGGATCTTGTATCGGATTGACCATGAGAACGCTTTAAGAGATTAAAGTCATGTCACAGGTAGTTCTCATTAATGGAGATTAGAAACCGTTCCTCGGAACATGAGCGATTATGTCTGCTCGTTTGAGAATTAGTTCGCTTTGATACTAGCTAAACGTCGCACCGTAAAAGGAGGCTATAAAAGCAGTTATTGGGCGTACTATGAATCAAAGTGAGTGTTCATAGATTGCAAGAATGGATTGTCCTCCTATCTTTGATAGGATATGGTGTTGTTGTGTAACAAGGCCTCTCGGAGAGTTAGATACTGTAAAATGCATGGCCGTGCTCAGAATGGTTACGCTTAACCTTCTGCAAAAGTTTGACAGTTGAACTCTGTAATCCGAGAAACACTTCTGGACCTAATAAGGATGGCTTGGATCTTACCTTATGTTCAGTAAGTAACACTAAGTGACAAAGGAATGTGAATGCACACTTGTCTGAATGGCAAGTGGGAGATTGAAGGAAATATGTCCTTCACCCAAGGTGTATTAAGTCTAATACCAAGGTTCAGATTAATTGCGAACAAATAATTCAGTGAGATCAAGTGATCGGAACAGCTAGCTGGAGCAATGCTTCCGATCAGTGAGTTCTAATGCGTATTTGAACTCACAACTTACTCTTGACTGAACCTACAAGGTCACACCAATGACACGTAACAGATCACCGGATTAAATGAATCGGAAATTCATTTAATATCTTTTCGGGAATTAGTTGGAAAACGTATTATACGATACGACCTTGCATCGGAATCGTATATCGTATCGCGAATATTCGTAAGCTAGGTGAAACGAATAAATCGTATCGTACGACGGTGATTCGTCGTATACGAAACGATAAATAATATATCGGAAATATATTAATCGCGGATACGGAAAGGGGCAACGCTGCCAGCCCAACGAGCCAAGGCGCGCAAGCGTGCAAGGCCCACTGGGCGTAGCAGCGAGCCAGCGCGCAAGGCCCAAGCCTTGGTTGGGCGCGCGCGCGCATGCGAGGAACAGCAGCAGCAGCGCACACAGCGCGGCCCAAGGCCCAGCGCCTGTGTGGCTGTGCGCGTGTGGGCTTGCACGGACGGGGCTGGCTGGCGCATGGCCTATGTGCCTTGGCCGGTTGATATTACAACCTAAGGGTTATAATATTAATCCCTCTCACGTTTTCCAATAACCTAATGCAAAAATCAGATTACACATCAAACCCTAAGGAGGAGAGAGAAACCCTAATTCTCTCTAGCCTCCATGGATGTGTTCTTCCCAAAAGCACAAACTCTTGAATGATTGTCTAAGCTACGATTATCAAGACGGATCTAATCGTGTCGGTGAACCAAGTAGAGGAACGACAAGTGGAGTTCTTTGTTCGTGTTCGTTGACAGATTATTGTGGAAAACACGCTTCGAATGTAAGTTTTCTTAATCTGTGCTTTATACATGATTCCTGGCTTTGGGGATTGTTCCGCACATGTTATTATGTTTAACTGTATTCCCCTACATTGGAGAGATTGTGTGATGCCTAATTGGTATCTATAAACTATAAAGTTCACTCCAACAGTGGTTATGCCTTCACCCTAGGGGGTGGAGCTGTATCTTGGAAAACTTGCAAGCAATCTTGTACTAACTGATGATTAATATAGAATATGAATTTATTGCTATTGAATTGGCAGGTTATGAGGCAAAATGGTTGAGGAATGTGCCTGTAGATATTCCACTATGGGGGAAGCCAACTCCTTCAATTGTAATTGTTGTTGCAAACAACCATGCCTATAATGGAAGAAAGACGCATTCGTTTGAGGCATAAGGCCGTCAAAGATATGTTTTCTATTGCGTAAACCTTTAGACTGTGTAAAGTATGAAATGAATAAAGCGGATCCGTAAATGAAAGACCTATAATAAAAAAACTAGTTTTGGAAACATTGGAAGGGATGGGCTTGAGGCCCATTGGATGAATTGTAAAGTAATGAACTCCTACTCTTAGAGTTCAAAGGAAGACATTATTATACAATTCGGAAGCACAAAATTTTATTTTGTCCATCCCCTAGATGTTATTTTGTGCTTGCTACAATAGGAAAGAGGTTGAGCATACGACTTTTAATGAACCCATATCCATATTTTTGGTGGTGCGAAGGTAGCTCACACTTGATGGAATTCACCTACGTAGGTGTGGAAGTGTGGCCGCTTACTATGAGAATTGTGATATGTGTTATTCTCTAGAGCACCTATGAGCATATCCAGGTCGGACATATGGCCAGTATAAGACGTCACTTTATTCGTGGAGTCAGAATATCATACATATTCAGTTGCGTGCTTTGAGTGACGGGTTTCTAACCCCCTATCAAGTTCAAAGTCACTTGGTAGGAAAGAGATCATAGCTCAAATGTCACTAAGTGTTAATTCAAGTCGAAAGACATTGACACCTTTTCAATTGGTATGTTTTGTCCAAAACCAATTCCTTCTTTTCTTTCTTTTTCTCATCTTCGAACATGTGGGGGATTGTTGGAAGTTCTTGTTAGGAAATACAAAATAAAAGAATGTAAAAATGTAAATGGTAAACATTGAAAGAATTACTCATTTCCTCTTTGTTTATATATTGGGTTGAATGTGTAACTCTTGTTTGAGAAAGTGTGAGAGTGGTATGGGTGGACACATAACACACACACGTGTGCGCGTGCCGGCTGGTCGGGTTGGGTCGACCATGGGCCTTGGGCTCTTGGGAATGTGATGCGCGGGCGTGGGGTGTGTTTTGTGGGCCTTACCTATTCTTTTTAGTACCAGAATATTTCGGTTAAAACATTGTTACGAGAATCCGTATTGATTACGTAACCGTTGGTTTAATTAGCCTTAATGGCAGCCGCTACAATCTTTATTATTCTGGCCGTTTTTGGTCTCTTGATTTTCCTAAAGTTTGATTATTTAATCACACTTTGTACCTTCCCAAAATATATACACAATACATAGTTCCAGAAAAATCAAACATATGCTTTCTCTCTCAAATTGCTCTCGGTTTTGGGCATATATTCTAACTCCATTCGGGTTTGTACGTGCACACAAATTCGGAGCTGTGTTAATCCTGGAGGGCGACCGCTTTTGTTCTACTGCACCAAGAGGTAGTGCGTAATCGTCTTTTAGGACAGTAGCATCCCACGGCGCAGCAATTGTTCGTTACATGTTCATCCGATTGTTCGCATCTTCCAAATAAGTCTATTCTATCTACATTCTTATAGCAACATTATTTTTATATTGTTCAAATATGCAACAATTATAACTATAGTGACTCATTCACAATCAGAAAACGTAATATAAGAACATTATTTTAAAGTATATTTGAGCTTATTTTAATTATTAACCTCGCTTGATATTGGTACTCCGTATATGTTTTTAAAATCTGCTATTTGGGATTTTGATCTAGCTTCCAAAGCATAACAAATTAACAAGACCACAAGGGCACTTGGGATTTTTCAGTAAATAAGATAAGAGTTACTACGTACCTGTCAAATATTGTGTAATCTCGTATCCTTCTCATTAATAACACACGTATATATATAGTACAACTCATTACCTAAACCCTAGATTACATATTAGGTAACATACCATATGTAGGACTCATATTAGGTAACATATCATATTTAGGACTCTACAGAATATTCACAATATAATATCTCCTATATTTTATCTTAACATCCCCCCTCAAGGTGGAGCATGAAGATCTCGAATGCCCTTCTTGTTCAAAAAAAAAACTCAAATTGCTTCTTCCCCAACGCTTTAGTGACGATGTCTGCTAACTGAACCTTCGTCGACACATACGACGGGCTGATGACTGCCTTGTCTCACTCTCATCACTACACGTCGTCTCATCGACACCTGTCGTTGCTGAGACGACGTCTGATTCCACTCGACTGGGTGTATAATGTTGTTGGTCCTCCCTCACAGGCGACGACACCCCTTCGTCGACGCCACTAGTCAACGACACGTCCTCATTGTCACCTGTATGCGACAACACTCCCTCAGTATCACCCGTAGGTGACGACACTCCCTCATTTTCACTCATATCATATAACATAACTCTATCTCATATGATATTCTATCCTCTAGGATAACTACGTTATCCTTAACTCCCTCCCTCAATCGTAACGGCAGTTTCACGAACATTGCGATTGGAAACACCATTCTTCAATAAAAAAAATCGAGCAAGAACGCCATTCTTTTCGAACCTGCACTTTTTTTTTTTTTCTCTCTTGATGAGAACGCCCTTCTTTTCGAACTCACCAATTATCTCAATATGAATACTCGAATTGGACGCGATTCCAAGTACGAGTCTTTTCTCCAACACCAACCTCATCTTCTACCAATTTGCAGCGGAATTATTATATTAATTACGAATCCCGCCGGTGGATTTATTTTTCTAACCCACCGGCAGGGGATAATTTTTTTTTTGTAGACGGGTCGTAGGATCTCCCTAAGCTTTAGGTAACATACCATATGTAGGACTCATATTAGGTAACATACCATATTTAGGACTCTACACAATATTCACAATATAATATCTCCTATATTCTATCTTAACAGTACCATATAATATGAACTTAAGAATTGATTGCCTAAAGTCGAAATACAAGGGCTTCCACACCATATCGAACGTTTCAAGTAAGTAAAATACAATATAAATCGATCAGTAACGATATGGTGGCCTAGCTGGAGGTGGTGCAGGTGACGGCGCCAGTGAAAGAGGCGGGGGTGGAGAAGCAATGACCCAGTTATGTATTCGATCACGAAATGGCGATGGTGGCACTCTTGACCGCTTCCTCCTCACAGGTCTTAGTACCTTCATGCTTAGAAGTTGATCAATTCTAATATTGTTGGGTGGTTGAAGTTCTTGCAACAACCGTCGTCCCATGAGGCCATGACTACTTCACACACTAGACTATTTAGTAATAATAACGTTAGAATAAGCAAGTGTGAAGGGAAACATTTCATTGCTCTAGTGGAATAAAATTTTGCAAGCTAGATGAATATAATAAGTTTATGAATGATGAAGTTTAACAATGAAACTATATGTTTTGGAGTTATTGCGGCATTCATAAATATTTAATGAAAAATTTGTCAAATAAAATCCAATAAAGTTGTTTTTTTTTTTTTTTTTTGTCAATTTACAACATTAAACTTTCAGATTTGTAAATTATAACCTTAAACTTCATACATCACTTTAAATACAATTCCAAGTTATTTTCCGGCAAAAATCATTGGAATATGATGAGAAAAAATTCCACAAAGCTCTAAATATAAATTACATAATTAAAAAAAAATATTAGAAAATCAAATAATCAGAAACTATCCGTCTTTTAAATTTTTAGACTGATTTTGCCGAAAAATAACATGCGATTGTAACTTAAAGTGGAGATGTAAGTTTAAGTTTGTAATTTATAAATTTGAAAGTTTAAAATTGTAGGTGACAAAACAACATAATTGAGTTATATTTCACAAGTTTTCCATATACTATAATGTACTAAAATAGTTACCAATTGAGGTTGACATGAGTGGTTAAGGACCTCTTGCTCCTTAACCAAGGTCTCGGATTCGAATTTTGGGTATGTAAAAAGATCTCAGGTGGAAAAGATTTTCCCCATCAAGATACCCTTACAAGCTCGCGGGAAATTAGTTCACTCACCGAATGCGGTGCAAAATCCTCAAATTAGAATAATAAAAAAAAAATACTAAAATAGTTCACTTCACGCGAACATAGACTTTTCAAATGCCAGCAAATATGCAGCAATGATTTTGGGCTCCAGCAAGTGTCCAACTTGTTATTAATTAATGATAATGTAGTCGGGCACGGGCAGTTAATGGTTATGGGTCTCCCACTTTAAAGTTGTATTCATAATTAACCCACCTACCATCTAACCATCTTCCTCCCCGAATCCGTACGTCTTACTCCGGGAAATGATAAATCCAAGGAAGAATTTCACTTCTTCCAAGGAAATCACCTTTAAAAAAATGTGGATTTCCTTGGAAGAAGTAAAATTTTCCTTGGATTTATCACTTCCCTCTTACTCCTATAAGACATGTAATTGAAGGGTAAAAACATACGGAGTATTTGTCCCCCTTAGGCCTTAATGCCTTATCCGTCTAACTAACCGTCATCCAATAGGCCTTACTGGCCTACTATTATTGCTACGTACTCCGTAATTTAATATACATATATAAAGGAGGCATATTTGGTGAAATATTAGAGTGCCACGTAGGAAATCTAATTATTTCGGCCAATGAAAAATAAGATTTCTAATTTATTTTTGAATAAAAAAAATTGAGTGCCACGTAGATAATTAATTAGGCGCCACATAGATATTTTAATTAATTAATCAATTACTAATATATACAACTCCATCCAAAATCAAATACTCTAATAATTAAAAAAAATCTAAAATAAAATTCATCCAAAATCAAACACTAATCTTAAATAAAATTCAATCCAAAATCGAACACTAATCAAATAATAGAGCGCCGTGTAGGAAATCTAATGGTTTCAGCCAATGAAAAATAAGATTTTAAAATTATTTTTGAATTAAAAAAGTCGACTGTCACGTAAATAAATAATTAGGTGTCACGTAGATATTTTAATTAACTAATTACTAATATATACAACTCCATCCATAATCAAACACTCCAATAATTAAAAAATAAACCAAAGTAAAATTCAATTCAAAATCAAACACTAATCTAATCTAATATATAAAATATAGCACTTGTATATGAATTTTATTTTAACTTAACAATTAATAAAATCCGTGCATCGCACGAGCTAAAATCTAGTTGTTAATCAAAGGGGAGAGAGGCTACATCGCTGGTAACCAGCGACATAATTATCCCATACCCGGGTAAAATTGTAATTTCCGCTCAAAAGTTGAAAAGTCAAACAAAGTATTACGTATGGGCAACAATGACAGTAATTAGTACAACAATGACAGTATTTTAATACAACAATGACAGTATTTATGCAAACGATGACAATACTTATATAACACTTGTATACATACTTTTGCTCATTCATTTAATATGCAACGTACACTTTTATCCATTCATTTAAGTGGTCTATTTACTTTTTATATTTCATTACAGTTATATACATAATTTCCTTTTTTTGGGTGATAGTGACAGTATTTTAATACAACAATGACAGTATATATACAACAATGACAATACTTATATTACCAATGACAGTATGTACCAAGTTAGCAACACTTTTACACATTTATTTAAGGAAAAATTACTTTAAATAATCCAACTTTTCGACGATTTTCCGTAATTAATCCAACCTTGGGATTATTATTTAATAATCCAACCTTTGTATCCCATTAACTTTTATTGCACCTAACCGGTCATCAACCTGATACAACAGCTAATTAATACACGTGTCATGCTACCATTCGTTGTAATTTAGTAGTTTTTTCTATGTCTCCCTAACCAACACTGCATTCCCAAGTCCCCCTATTTTTCCCCATTAACACATTTGGATCGCTATTTCTAACGGGAGTCATCGTCATGGTGTTGTGTTTGTTTGAGATGGAGCGCCTGCGTAGGGAAGAGATAGGGTGATGGTTGGGTGAAGAAATGGTCAGATGGTGGTGATGGTGGTTGTGGTTGTGGTTGTGAACTTGTGAGGGCTGCTAAATTGCGAAGAGAGGGGAGGAGGAAGAGAGAATGTGAGCCATTGGTTGAAATGGATGATTGAGATTTTAACTCTACACTATAGAGTGAATAAAAAACTCTAAAGGATCTTTATCCCTCAAGGGTCTGATTATATGAAGTTGAAGAAGTTTTCAAATGAGGAGTAGCTTCAGGCGGGAAGAGGAAGGAGGAAGAAGAAGGGTAAAAACAAAAAGTTAGAAAGTTAACCTTATTAGCCGGTTTCCGGTCATTTAGGTGCAATAAAAGTGAATGGGGTATAAAAGATTATTAAATAATAATCCAAAAGTTGGATTATTAACGGAAAATCGTTGAAAGGTTGGATTATTTAATGCAATTTTTCCTTTATTTAAAGGTGGGCCATGTTTCTAATTTTTTTTTATTTTTTTTAAGGTGGATATGGGATAATTGTGTCGCTGGTTACCAGCGATGTAACCTTCCTCAATTAAGGGTTCCCTGAAAGGTTCCACCACAACTCCACAAGGTTTATGAGTTGTAAATGGTTCTGACTTCTGAAAGATCAATGTAATAAGTTATTTTTTACTTCCTCCATTTCTAAATACTTATAACAATTTAATTTTTGCACTATTTATATATTAAATTTTAATAAATATTTTTTTGTAATATATAAAAATCAGACCGTATTGTGTAATATGTTGTTGGATTAGTATTAATGTATAATTTTTAAATATCAACTTTTTAAGATTTTACTAATATGTAAACTAGTTTGTTGATACGTGTTTCAGTCAAACTGTTATAAATCTTCAAGAATAGAGGAAATATGTTTTATTTAAATAAAAATTAGATCCAATTCAATATTCACCAAAAATATTATTCTTGACAGTAACTTGATTTAATTATCATACATGCATCTTTTCTAGCCTAAAACATTAGATCGATCCTGTGAGGGAGACGATACAAAAAAGAAACAATCAGTGATGTGGTGGTGGTACGGATGATGGCGACTGTGAAAATATTGCAATTAAGGTCGGTCAACAAGGCGGTGGAGGAGAAGGTTTGGCGATATAGTTGTGAGTCGGGCTCCGATGCGGTGATGGAGGCCTTCGTGGTGGCTGCCTCCTTCTTGAAACAATACCCACTAACCGTTGGCGTATAAATTCAGCCGGGACTTGATCGACAACCTTAGTGTAAGGTCGTGGATGTTCTTGCAACAATCGTCGTCCAACAACAACTTCACAAATTACACCTTGTAATACTACTAATGTCGCAAAAAGCACCAAGTATGTTGTTGACGAAATTCTCATTGTGAAAATAAAGTTAGTTAATACGAAGTATTTGTTTCAAGTTTGTTGCATTCTCAAATATACACCGTACGTATAATATAGATACAGAGTTTGACTCGTTTATAACGTGCAAATTCAAACAAATAATGCGCGTTAATATGTCAATGCCACACAGCTTCCCCCTGCAGCCAGCAGCAACAAATGTCCACTTTTCCTTTTCGAGTAAGCGACAAATATCAAAATAATTAATTTTTCACAAATTCTTATTTACGGGGATTCGACTTCACCAGGTACTACAAAAGGAAGTTGATCCTAGATTATCAATAAGCCTTAAAATGCTTAAAAGTTAAGCATATATATATATATAAAAGTTATGTAATTTTTAGTGATAAATTTTTTCATTTTAGTAAAGCTTATTTCTTCAAAATAACTAATAATGTATAAAATTAATCTTTTAACTCTTTAAAATATTTATCTATCAATTTTTTTTATTAATATAAAAGTTAATCATAACTTAAAAATTCTAAGATAGTCATCTTAAAAATGACCATGGTAAGGGAATTAATTTGGACCACATAAATTGATTTTATTTTACCTTTTTTATTTTCTTTTTTCTTTATTTTTTTATCCAAAAATCAATTAAATGATTTTTTATGTAATATGAAAAATCAATTCTTTATTTTTGTGAAAATCAAAAAATAATTTCCAAAAATACGTTAATACTTAATTAGACTAATTAATACGCGAGTTTTGTTAATTTTCCCTCTCCTCTAGCCCAACCACTCACCGGACCACCGGACCTCCCTCGCAACCACCAACCCCCCTTCCCAGTCGCGACATCCTCCGGTGGCGTCCAGTCGTCCACCCCTCCGTTCACACGAACCCACACCGCACCTCCTCCCGCACAGCTTCTTCTTCACTCGTTCTTCGTCGTCGACTTCGCAGATCTGTGCGACTAAGGTGGGTATAAGGTGGTTTCGTGGCTGGGAAAGGTGGTTTCGCGGCTGGATAAGGTGAACTCGCGGCTGGGAAGGATTCGGAGATGGTTTGCTGGCCGCGGCTGCCTGGTTGCGGTGGCTCATGGAGATGTGCTGGCCGCCGCTGCGTTTCTTCAGGCCCAACACCCAACTGTGTTTTTTTTAAGTTTTACAGAAATTAAAATAACTTAGTTATAAATAACCTGCAATAAATAACACAAAAGCTATATTGTCTTGGTGGTTTATTGTCAAATCATTCTCTACTTAGAGGTCTTGAGTTCGATTCCTCATAACCTCATGTTTTTTTTAATGCGACTATATTGTCTAAAATAAATATTATTTTAATTACTTTTATGTTAGTTTCATAAAATATTAATCTAATTTTATTCAAATAAGTGTTATTTATAGTTGAATTATTTTATTTTTGTTAATTTAGTTTTCTTTTAATAACTCGTGTTTTTATTATTTTATTTTCATTTTTTTATGCAAAGCAAGAAAATTATATTTTCGTTTTATTTATAATTTTCTCAACTCTCCCCTCAGATTGTCTTATGTAAGGTACGTGCTCGAGATCAAAGTCACATATTCGAATATCAACTCAATTTCATAGTTCGTAGAACAATTTATAAGATAAGAACGTTAGCTTTTGAACATATATACTTTATTTTTCTTATTTTAGTTTCCTTTTAGTAACTCGTGTTTTTATTATTTTATTTTCGTTTTATTTTCAATTTTATCGATTCGCCCCTCGCCTTTATCTTATGCAAGTTACGTGCTCGGGATCCAAGTGGATTATTCGAATATCAACTCAAGTCTATAGTTCGTAGAATAATTTATAAGATACAAATAACACTAATTTTGAACACTTCGATCTAATTATTTATTGAGGAAACTACCTACAATATAGATGGACATTGCCAAACCACAATATAGATGGACATTGTTGTTGGATTTTGTGATGGTAATGTCCTTCTATATTGTTGGTAATTACCTTAAGCCTTTTTTATATCATCTAAAATAAAAAGGATTCATCTTATGGCAGTAATTTTTATATTATTTTAATAAAATACTAACCTCCATTTCTAAATTTATTTCAAAGTAAATTTATTTAATTAAATTATGGTCAAAATAAATTTATTTAATTAAATTAAACCTCCATCTTAGCCATGGTCTTTTGCTTTATCTATTTATAGTTAAATTATTTTCTTTTCTTTTAATAACTCATGTTTTATATTTTATTTTGTTTTATATTCAATTTTCTCGATTACTTAGTTAGAACAATTACTTGGTTTCATCGAGTTTATTAAAATATTCATTTGATTTGATGCAAGGTTCTTCAATATTTCAACATAAAAACCATGGCTAAATTTTAATAGTAATGAAGACTTTTTTTCATTTTAAACACGGGACACTTATAAATGAATTCAAACAAATTATTCAATAACGTTAATGAGTCGAGAGTGAATTGTTCGAGCTTGGTTCATTTACTTCACAAGCTTACATTTTTGTTCAAGCTTGCTTATTAACTTAACAAATGAGTTTGGATGAGTTTTAACCGAGCTTGTTTGCGAGTACTACGCGAAAGTATCGACTCATTTGCTCCCCTATTTTAAATGATTTGAAATGTAAATCATATATTGGTTTTGTATATTAATTGAAAACAAATGGGGAAAAACACCTATTTTGAAATAATTAGATCTAAAAAGTATTCATGCATCACTACAACATAAACGAGCATATGCAACGGGGTATTGCAACGGTTAATCCTATTGCAACAGTTGTTTACAACGGTCTATGCTTTTGGTACGGCTATTGCAACGGCTAAATCTATTGCAACACCATTTTCCAACGGTTTCCTTAAACCGTTGCATTACCCCATCTAGTGCAACGGTTATACAGGTTATGGCAACGGTCTATGTGCATCTGTTGCATTTGATTGAATTTTCCTTAACGCGAATTTTTCCTCCTAACACTTTCGGGAAGTTTCTAAAACCCTAAACTCCTTAAAGAAAAAGAAAAAAAAAACCAAAGAAACAAAACCCCTAAATCCATCTTCTTTCTCAGACAAAAAACCTAAACCCTTGTTCGTTTCTTCGCTCAATTCTCTGCCTGACTTCTAATTATTCTTCCCAGACTAAAGCAACAAAATTCAGAAAAAAAAACCCATAAAAATTTCAAAGCTTCCATCGCCGACGACCTTTGCTGATACACGACCATTGCTGTAAATCACTCTCAAACGCCGGCGATCTTTTCAACGAGGACTGCTCTTTGTCTCAAGTATGCTCTCAACCTTTAAATTCTTATGTTTTTTTCATCCTTTAAACCCTAAAACATCATCAATTTTCACGAATTATACTAGCATAAAGTGCCTCAATTCAAGCTATTCCTAACCTAGAAAATTGAAATTATCATAGTCTTTTTGTTCTCCACAATGTTTAACAACAATACTACACGAATTGTACTCTTTAGATTAATGTTTTAGGTGAAGGAAATAATGCCCTTGGTCCAAGTATGCATTCTATGTTAAGTCTAATAAATGCGGTTCAGTATTAATTAACAAGTTAATAATTCAGTGAGATCAAGTGAGCTGAATGCCTAGCTAGAGGCCGCTTCAGTTCAAGTGGAATTAATGATATTAATCCACAGCTTACTCTTGACTGAACCCGTAGGGTCACACAAATAGTACGTAAACGGATCAAGTATTTAATGGCATTAAATACTCCATCTATGGATATTCGGAATCGACGGATCTTGGTTTCAGTGGGAGCTGAGATCGTCACAGGCAAGAAATGAATACTCCGGAAACGATGATATTGCCGGAAACGGAAATATGGATCGTATCGGAAATATAAATATTATCCAAGTCGTAGATGTTGCCGGAAACGGAAACATGGTACGTATCGGGAAATATTATCGGAAATAGAAATATTGCCGGAATCGGAAATATTGCCGGAAACGGAAATATTGTCAGAATCGGAAATATTATCGGAATCGGAAAATAATTCCGGAAACGGAAATATTAAATATTTGTTCGAAACGGAAATTAATTCCGGAATCGAAAATATTAAATATTGTTCGTATCGGAAATATATTCCGGAATCGGGAATTTAATCGGAAGCGTATCGTACGAATAAGCATCGGACGAGACCTGCCGGACGAGGGCCCAGCACGAAGCCAGGCCATCGCCCAGCAAGCCAAGCGCGCCACACGAACAGCCAAGGCCACGCCAGGCCCAGCGCAAGGCCAGGCCCAGCAGGCCGTGGCAGCGCGCGCAGCTGCGAGCAGTGGGCTGCGAGCATTGCTGCAGCTCGCGTGGGCTTGTAGCTCGCGTGGGCCGTGCGGCCGTGTGGGCTGTGCGCGGGCATGGCCTGCACGCTTGCGGGTCATGCTCGCGTAAGTGTTTGTGTTCGCATACGAAACCTAAAACGTGCAGAATTCGTTTAATGATTAAATTCCTAATTCTATTTGATAAATTAATTAAATAAGAGTTTTATTATAATTCTAATTTAATTAATTCGTATCCTAATAGGATTCCAATTCTCTTTCCATACCCCTATAAATATGTGGCCTGGGTTCACAATTTAGAACGAGTTATTCAAGTATTCAAAGTGAGTTTTTGAGAGAAAAATTCAGTCACACATCTTGCTCAAAAGTGCCGAAAATTTATAGTACCTTAGGGGCGATTCTAGTTGGTCAATCTTAAGGCGGATCCGGACGTGCTGTGGACTATCTACGGAGGGACGACACTTGGAGTCCTAAAGACTTGTTCTTGTTCGGTTCGGGCGCAGCTAGGGAAGGCACGCAACAAAGAGTATGCATCTAAACTATGCTAAATGATTATGTGTAAATAATATGTATTCCTGGCTTAATGGTTGTTTCCGCATGATTTATGAATTATCATATGTATCATAACCTAACAGTGGTATCACGAGCCTCTTATTATTTTCATAATCTAAATTGCATGAACATGGTTAAATATTACAAATTTGCAAGGATTAAAAGGGGTGATTAATTTTCGTAATTGTTAATTAATTGCAAATTGCGTTTATTTAATTATACGTACGCAGTTTTTCGGCAGTTTCTTCGTTACTCATCCAAATCGAGTGATTTTTGTGTCAATTCCGCATGTAAAAGGCATTCTAAAATTTTGACAAAAATAGTCTTTTTCTGCCGAACCCAGAATTCTCAAATTCGAAGCCTAACTATGACTTTTCGAAGGTTTTAGTTTTTCGAATGCAAAATTTCGTAAATTTAAGATGTTAAATTAAATATTTGCGATTCTTGTTGATAAATCTTGAATTTTTGATTGACCTACTGTATATGTTTAACAAGTTTGAATGCCTAGCCTTGTTAATTATGCAATCTAATTTGTAATTATGATTAATTAGTTGAAAATTAGAATAATTTAGAATTAATTTGATTTTCATAATTAATTATAATTTAATTAGATACCTATGATTAAAAACCACCATAAAAATTGTAAATTTATGATAAATTTTAAATTTTTATGACCTAGGCTTGAATCCATGATAATCGGAAATCAATTGAATAATAAAATTTCGATTTTTCGCCCTAAAATTATGAAATTAATATTAATTTATTAATTTGTCATTAATTTTAAATATAAATTTTAAATTTTTATGCGATTCGTTCATATAACTTGCACGCACAAAGCAATGGACGCTTCGTGTTACCCTTAAGGGGTGTTGTATAGTGCGGGCATGCGACGACGAGCAAGGGAGCTCGTCGCCCGTGCGGCACGAATGCAATGAGCAAAGGGCATGGTGCACGAGCACAAGGCAGCAGCCCTGCCTTGTGTCGTGGGCCACGAGCTATGGACGAATGGGCATGGGCGAAGGCAAGGCACGGCAGTCGCGTGTGGGCAGCAAGCGAGCTGCGCCACAACGCGCACTGCCTCGCGCAAACGCGCGCAGCCTCGCGCAAGCGCGCGCAGTCTCGCGCGCAGCGAGCGCAAGCTCGCGTGCCACGAGCGCTGCGCCCAGCGTCGATCGCGCGCAGCGAGCAATTGCTCGCGCACAGCGAGCGATGGCTCGCGTGCATCGAGCGCTGGAGCGCGCGCAGCAAGCGCTGGCGAGCGCGCACAGCGAGCGATGGCTCGCGTGCATCGAGCGCTGGCGCGCGCGCAGCGAGCACCAACTTGTGCGATGGCTTGCGATGGGTAGATGCAGCAGCTATGCGACGAGCGCATGGGCTGCGCGCACATGGCCAGCGATGGCTGTGTGCGTGTGGCCCATGGGCGTGCGATGCGTAGGGTGTTTGCATTACGATTAGATCGTTTTGAATGTTTAATTTGAAATTTTCAGTTTACGTAATTTTAATTAATTTTAAAATTAATAATTTAAATTATTTTCTTGGATTTTAATTTTGAATATTGTAATTATAATAAATTTTATTTATTCTAATTATTTTACTAAAATTAAAATCATGAATTAATTTAAATACGACTGAAATCAAATTAAAATTTTTGGATTCAATTATAAATTTATATGGGCTTTAAATTTTAATTAAATTTGTATGTTTCCGGTTAGACTTGAAATACATTTTTATGTTTAAAATTAGTAAAGCATATGAATTTATTGGTTTAAGTGGGAGCGCTTTTTAGTCATAAACTCTTGATTAGGTCTACGAATCCTTAAGGTTAAAACAACTTGATTAGAATTAATAAGGACTGAATAATTGGTAGATTATTGGTGCCCTTGATTAATTGCTGCAAATGTTTACGTGATGCATAATGTGTTTTACTAACCAGCTATGTGGGCCATTCATGATAATGAATGGGTGAATGGTATATATTGTATATGTACTGTTTTGCAGGTTATGAAGTGACTAGTATGGCCCAAATAGGATAGAAAATATGGTATGCGTACCATTAATTTGAATGTAATTGGTCTAAAGTACCAAAGTTGTTTTTCAATTCAAATATGGTCTGCGTACCATCAAATAGTTGTAATTAGTTTTAATTATAGCTTATCCTATTTGAAGAAAATGGTGCCTCCCACGGAGATTTTCAAGACGGACTTTGAAGTTAAAGCTTCAAGATGAAGTCGGGCCATACTAGATCACATTTATCTTATGCATGCTTTAAGTTATTTATTGCTTTAAATATGTCTTAATTATGCATAAGATTGTGGCTTGATTATGTTGCATGATTAAGGATTTTAGTTCACTTAAAATCTAACCAACATAGTAAGAGCCTTAAGTTCCAAACTTAAAAATTGAGTTAAAAGGTGCCATGCCAAAATATACACTTGCTTGGATATCCTTTACATCAATCTAGTAATAGTTTTCGCTCAGCGAGGTGTTACTTATTGGTCCTAAAGGGGCAAGGTACACAAATAATTGTGAGTACATGTTAGTTTTGGTGAAACTCAACGATATAAGTAAGGAGTCCTTTTATGTCGTGGCAAAATCGATAGGTTTACCTAATAAGTTCTTAGACGTACCTATCAACCAAGAATAGTTTCTAGACTATTAGCAAAAGGCTTTTGCTTACCTAAGATGTTTTAGGATTAAGTCGACAAACTGTGCTTAGTTCTTCAATGATTTTAGGATCTTGGAATCATTTTATTCACACCTGCCGGAACACATAACTTGAATAAAATGCTTAATAAACATTGAATTATGCATGTATGCTAGAATTTAAGTTTATTAAGAGAAACTGTGAATGGTTATTTATTTGTTTATTCTTTTCAATTGTAGTTTTAATATGGCAAACAACAATCAAAACATCATCATGGGTTCTGAGCTTATGGTCAAGCTGAACCTGGCAAATTTTCTTGAATGGGAAGCTAAGCTAGTTGAAATAGTCAAACTCAATGGACTTGAGTATGTACTATCACATCCCATGCCAAGCTACTATGCCAGAGACATGACCCCTGAGAGATTTTACGCCTGGGATGCGGATCTCAAAAAGGTTATGAGTCTCATGCTGAACAATATCCCTGATGATTGGGCTAGAAGGTTTGTAGCCTATGAACCTTTTATGCTCATCAAGAATCTGAGGGATATCTGTCGTGGAAGCACGGAGGACAGGGACCTGAACGTCCATGAGTTGATTGAATCAATGTCTGGTCTAAAGGTTAGTTCTCCCAACAGGTGTTATAGGATGGAGGTCCAAGAAACACATGTTCAGCTCCTTCGCACTAAACAGAGGGTAGGCGTCCCACTGAGGTTCCATGTGGATCTTATGCGTTCATACTTTGATCGCCTAAGTCTACTAGGAACACCAATAAGCGAAAGGATGGCAGTCTCTATCTTGCTCAATTCACTACACAGTGGGTTTGGTCGCTTCAAGCAACTATACCTAAGTGAACCAAGAGAAGAAACAGTTGCAGAATTTGTTCACCTTGTCAGAAAGGCTGAAATAATACTGGACTGTGAAGCCAAAGATTTACTCAAGGCTAGAAGGAGACCGTTCAAGAAAGGTGGAAAGTCCAAGGGCAATGCTAAATCAAAGCAGGACAAGTCCACATCAAGCTGTCTTTATTGTGATGGAATAGGCCATTACAAAAGAGAATGTCCAAAGCTAAAGGAAGATCAGAAGAACGGAACAGTCGTTCCATCTTCAGGTATTTTCGTTATAGACTGTATACTTGCTAATTCAACTTCTTGGGTATTAGATACAGGTAGTGGCTCACACTTATGTTCCAATCCATAGGGACTAAGAAGAAGTAGAAAGTTAAGCAAGGGTGAAGTCGACCTACGAGTGGGAAATGGAGCACGGATTGCTGCATTAGCTGTAGGAACTCACTTTTTGTCGTTGCCCTCCGGGCTAGTTTTGGAACTGGAAGAATGTTTCCATGTTCCAAGTCTTACTAAAAACATCATTTCAGTTTCTTGCTTAGATGCTAAGGGATTTTCCTTTTTAATAAAAGACAATAGTTGTTCGTTTTATTTTAAAGAGATGTTTTATGGATCTGCTAGATTAGTCAATGGACTTTATTTATTAGATCACGACAAACAAGTATATAACATAAATACCAAAAAGGCCAAAAAGGATGATTCAGATCTCACCTATCTGTGGCATTGTCGATTAGGCCATATAAACTTGAAACGCTTAGAAAGACTTCAAAAGGAAGGAATTCTAGAACCATTTGACTTAGAGGATTATGGTAAATGCGAATCATGTTTACTTGGCAAAATGACAAAGCAACCTTTCTCTAAAGTTGGAGAAAGAGCAAATGAACTATTGGGTTTAATCCATACAGATGTATGTGGACCAATGAGTACAAATGCTAGAGGTGGTTTCAGCTACTTTATCACTTTCACTGATGACTTCAGTAGATATGGTTATGTCTACCTAATGAAGCATAAGTCTGAATCCTTTGACAAATTCAAGGAATTTCAGAGTGAAGTAGAGAATCAATTAGGCAAGAAGATTAAGGCACTGCGGTCTGATAGAGGCGGTGAATATATGAGCTATGAATTTGATGACCATCTGAAAGAATGTGGAATTCTATCAGAATTGACTCCTCCTGGAACACCACAATGAAACGGTGTGTCGGAACGGAGGAACAGAACCTTGCTAGACATGGTCAGGTCAATGATGGGTCAGGCCGAACTTCCATTAGAATTTTGGGGACATGCACTAAATACAGCTGCACTCACTATAAATAGAGCTCCGTCTAAAGCTGTCGAAAAGACTCCATACGAATTATGGTTTGGAAAGCCTCCAAATGTGTCTTTTCTTAAGATTTGGGGATGTGAAGTATACGTCAAACGATTAATTTCAGACAAACTTCATCCAAAATCTGACAAATGTATCCTTGTGGGCTATCCAAAGGAAACAAAGGGGTATTACTTCTACAATACATCTGAGAACAAGATGTTTGTTGCTCGAGATGGTGTCTTTTTGGAGAAAGATCACATTTCCAAAATGACAAGTGGGAGAAAAGTAGACCTCGAAGAAATTCGAGTCGAACAACAAACTCTAGAGAATGCTCAAGATGACATTCAGGATGAAACTCAGAGATCTTTAGAAGAATCTGGTGAGAATCATGGTCAATCTAGAAATGTTACCCCGCGTAGATCGCAAAGATATAGATCTCAACCGGAAAGGTACTTAGGTATTTTGACGAACGAGAGCTATGACGTTCTATTACTTGAAAGTGATGAACCTGCGACTTACAAACAAGCTATGACGAGCCCTAGCTCCAAGCAGTGGCAAGAAGCCATGCAATCTGAATTAGACTCCATGTCTGAAAACCAAGTATGGGATTTGGTCGATTTTCCAGATGGCTACCAAGCCATTGGAAGCAAATGGGTTTTCAAACTGAAAAAGGACAAGGATGGGAAACTTGAAGTTTTCAAAGCTAGATTGGTTGCAAAAGGTTACAGGCAAGTCCACGGTGTGGATTACGATGAAACCTTTTCACCAGTTGCAATGCTAAAGTCTATTCGGATAATGTTAGCAATCGCTGCATATTACGATTACGAAATATGGCAGATGGATGTCAAAACTGCTTTCTTAAACGGCGTTTTAACAGAAACTGTGTTTATGACACAGCCTGAAGGTTTTGAGGATCCAAAGAATGCTAAAAAGGTATGCAAGCTAAAGAAGTCAATCTACGGATTGAAGCAGGCATCCAGGAGCTGGAATATACGTTTTGATGAAGCAGTCAGTGACTTTGGTTTCATCAAGAACGCGGACGAATCTTGTGTATACAAGAAGGTCAGTGGGAGCAAAATTGCTTTCCTAGTATTATATGTCGACGACATATTACTTATCGGAAATGACATTCATATGTTGAACTCTGTCAAGATTTGGCTTGGGAAATGTTTTTCGATGAAAGATCTAGGAGAAGCACAGTACATATTGGGCATCAAGATTTACAGAGATAGATCTAAAAAGATGATTGGACTTAGTCAAAGCACTTATATCAATAAGGTGCTTGATAGGTTCAAGATGGCGGACTCCAAGCGAGGCTACCTACCCATGTCTCATGGAATGACTCTAAGCAAGAATCAGTGCCCAAAAACACTTGATGAGCGTAGACGAATGAATGGGATTCCATATGCATCATTGATTGGTTCAATAATGTATGCTATGATATGTACACGCCCGGATGTTGCGTACGCACTCAGTGCTACGAGCAGATACCAGTCAGACCCAGGAGAGGCGCATTGGACTGCTGCCAAGAACATTCTGAAGTACCTGAAAAGGCACAAAGATGACTTCCTGGTCTATGGTGGAGATGATGAATTAATTGTTAAAGGCTATACGGACGCAAGTTTCCAAACCGACAAAGATGATTTCAGATCACAGTCTGGGTTTGTCTTCTGCCTCAACGGAGGAGCAGTAAGCTGGAAAAGTGCTAAGCAAAGCACCATTGCGGATTCTACAACTGAAGCGGAGTACATTGCTGCACATGAAGCAGCAAAGGAAGCTATATGGCTAAGGAAGTTCATAGGTGAACTTGGTGTAGTCCCCTCCATTAAAGGACCAATAGCCCTGTATTGTGATAATAACGGAGCTATTGCACAGGCAAAGGAGCCTAGACACCACCAGAGAGTCAAGCATGTACTTCGTAGATTTCACCTTCTACGAGAGTTCGTTGAAAGAAAAGAAGTCGAGATAAGCAAAATTGGTACTGATGACAACATATCAGATCCATTAACTAAACCTCTGCCGCAGGCGAAGCACAACTCGCACACTGCAGCTATGGGAATCAAGCATATTGGAGAATGGCTTTGATGTCTCTGTTTAATGTTTTAAAGTTTTAGAGTTTAAATCTTTGTAAAACATTATTGGTTAATCATTCACAATAAATGAAAAGAATTCATTTTTCCATTTAATTTGTGGTTTATTAAATGATGAGTCCCTTCAATTTGACGATATATTCAAGATAGACTATCAGGACCAGTCCTGTGACTAAGAAATGTCTATCAAGTGAACTTGAATGTCAAAGGTTGAAAATGGTCCCTAGTCGGAGTTTTCTATAAAATTGGACGCATAGAAAACGTTAGACGATTAGAATGCAAGATGACTAGTAGTTCTGTTTCTTGAACTATGTGGACATGGCAATGTCATAATCATTTGCATAGATACTTACTTTGGGAAGACTAGTATCGGACAAGACCTATGAAACTTTACTGTAAGAGATGAAAATCTGTCATAAGTAAATTTCATTAAAATTATTAGACACTAAATCCTCAATACTTGAGTGATTTGAGATTACTTGTTTGAGAACTGGTTGCTTTGACGTTGACCAACCGTCGCACCGTAAAAGGAGGCTATAAAGGCAACGCTCAGGTAATCACCTATCAAACGAAGTCTAATCTCAAGATCACAAGATTGGGATTGTCCTCCCATAAATAGGGATGAGATGCTTAAAAGTTGTACAAGGCCACTCGGAGAGCTAGAAACTGTGAAATGCATGGCCGTGCTCGGATGAATCATAGGCTATGATTATCTATTTATTTGATCAGTTGAACTCTGAAACCGAGGAACACCTCTGGACATAATAAGGATGACAACTCTTACCTTATGTTCAAGAGCAAGCATCGAGCGACAAAGGAATTAGGAAATGCACACTTGTCCCTAAGGACAAGTGGGAGACTGAAGGAAATAGTGCCCTTGGTCCAAGTATGCATATAATATTAAGTCTAATAAATGCGGTTCAGTATTAATTAACAAGTTAATAATTCAGTGAGATCAAGTGAGCTGATTGCCTGACTAGAGGCCGCTTCAGTTCAAGTGGAATTAATTATATTAATCCACAGCTTACTCTTGACTGAACCCGTAGGGTCACACAAATAGTACGTAAACGGATCAAGTATTTAATGGCATTAAATACTCCATCTATGGATATTCGGAATCGACGGATCTTGGTTTCAGTGGGAGCTGAGATCGTCACAGGCAAGAAATGAATACTCCGGAAACGATGATATTGCCGGAAACGGAAATATGGATCGTATCGGAAATATAAATATTATCCAAGTCGTAGATGTTGCCGGAAACGGAAACATGGTACGTATCGGGAAATATTATCCGAAATAGAAATATTGCCGGAATCGGAAATATTGCCGGAAACGGAAATATTGTCAGAATCGGAAATATTATCGGAATCGGAAAATAATTCCGGAAACGGAAATTTTAAATATTTGTTCGAAACGGAAATTAATTCCGGAATCGAAAATATTAAATATTGTTCGTATCGGAAATATATTCCGGAATCGGGAATTTAATCGGAAGCGTATCGTACGAATAAGCATCGGACGAGGCCTGCCGGACGAGGGCCCAGCACGAAGCCAGGCCATCGCCCAGCAAGCCAAGCGCGCCACACGAACAGCCAAGGCCACGCCAGGCCCAGCGCAAGGCCAGGCCCAGCAGGCCGTGGCAGCGCGCACAGCGCGCGCAGTGGGCTGCGAGCATTGCTGCAGCTCGCGTGGGCTTGTAGCTCGCGTGGGCCGTGCGGCCGTGTGGGATGTGCGCGGGCATGGCCTGCACGCTTGCGGGTCATGCTCGCGTAAGTGTTTGTGTTCGCATACGAAACCTAAAACGTGCAGAATTCGTTTAATGATTAAATTCCTAATTCTATTTGATAAATTAATTAAATAAGAGTTTTATTATAATTCTAATTTAATTAATTTGTATCCTAATAGGATTCCAATTCTCTTTCCATACCCCTATTAATATGTGGCCTGGGTTCACAATTTAGAATGAGTTATTCAAGTATTCAAAGTGAGTTTTTGAGAGAAAAATTCAGTCACACATCTTGCTCAAAAGTGCCGAAAATTTATAGTACCTTAGGGGCGATTCTAGTTGGTCAATCTTAAGGCGGATCCGGACGTGCTGTGGACTATCTACGGAGGGACGACACTTGGAGTCCTAAAGACTTGTTCTTTTTCGGTTCGGGCGCAGCTAGGGAAGGCACGCAACAAAGAGTATGCATCTAAACTATGCTAAATGATTATGTGTAATAATATGTATTCCTGGCTTAATGGTTGTTTCCGCATGATTTATGAATTGTCATATGTATCATAACCTAACATTAGGGTTTAAGCTGTAATTTTGATAGTGCCCACCAATTGTTCGATGAAATGCCTAGTAGAAATTCTAATATTTTTTTTTCTATTTGCCCTGTTGTTGCCTTCTGGATTGGTTCTTGGCTTGCTGTTGGGCTTCTTCGTTTCTCTTTGTTGTTGTGTTTCTGCTTGGAAGTGGGAAACATAAACTTTTATTCCTTCTTCTGAACAACCAGGGGAATTGGATAATCTATTAATCTTATCTGTTGTTTTTAACAGTTTTTTTTGTGATGCAATAATGACAAATGTCTAATCCCAGCTCTTTTGAGATCTTTTGTAGATCCGAGAAAATACTATGTTAATTTGTCTGAGATTTAGAACGAATCAATTTGCAGAAACCTACATCCCTCCTCAGAAAAGATGAACAGGAGTGTGGAAACAATTGGACACACTAATGCTTCACTGCTGTTTCGTTCAAAGTTTTGGGAGTTAAATATGTATCCAGGTAGTTTATGTTCCTTCTATACCTAGTTGCCTTTTTATTTTAACTTTGTATAAATAGATTGCTACTAGTTAATTATCCACCCTTAACTTGTCAAGGCCTGTTCTGGTTTGTCTGCTAGGTCATTATCCAAATTTTCTATATATGTTGGGTCTCACTGCATATTATTCTTCCAACTTTATTTCTTCGTGGCTACAACAACTCTTTAACAGATAGCTGATCTGCAGGTTACGTGTAGCTGCCCTTCCAATATTACTGCATCTTCATCAGAGCCAGCTTGATTTTCTTAATTCCTTCTCTGGTGACAAGAATTCACCAGATGATTCCTCAGATAGTGAGGCACAAGGTTCAGGTTTGCCAAAAGTAACCTTAGCTGAAGATAGTAAGCTGAAAGGTTTTGGCCTCGTTGAGGAAGCATTGCTTCCCTATTTTCAAGCAAGTATTTAGCTATTGTGTCTTCATTGCTATTTCAAGCTTTACTCGCTTGCGACGGCAACCATATTAATTAGGCAGGGATATTGAAATTGGCTGAAAATAGAAAATTGTACGAAGCACGAGCGACTACAGTGTTCTAATTCCCAGAGCGAAATCATAAATTTTCAAAACACTATTTTCTAAAATCTTACTCCCTCTTCCTGCTTGCCCCAAAACCCTCCCCTTTAAGCCTTTCCCTCTATTCCTCTTCTGGTCACCATTCCCGTTTTTCGATTACGCTCCACCACCTTATCGCTCGTTGTTCTCATTCATAAGGCCGTTTATTTTCTTTTCTCTTCCTTTTTTTAGTTTCAATTTTTAGTTATAATTTTTAAATTCTCTAATGTCATTTATGTTCTCTAATCTGATGCATCAATCGATTTTTTAAGGTTAACTTGATGAATGTTGATTGCAGCTATCTTGAAATCTCCGTTAAATCAAATCTCAAATTTCGATAATTACGAGGTTATAATTTTTAAATTCTCTAATGTCATATGGTAACTACAAACAACATATATGGACATTACCAACATACTAGCCAACAAAAATGTCAATTATATCTTGTTTTGGATAGTATCCATCTATGTTGTTGGTAGTTACCTTAACTTACAAGGACAAAAAGTACACGCACTTACAATTGGCGGTTCAACAAATTTAACTTCCTCAAATTCAAGTATTTTGGCGGTTCTCCAAAATTTTTATCTACAATTTTTGTTAAAAACCCAAAATTTTCTCTCTCCTAACAAAAATTTTCTCTCTCCTAAAATCCCCAAATTTCTCTCTTTCTCTTTTAAACTTCCCAAAATTTTCTCTATCCTAAAATTCACCAAACAATTTCCCTCTCCTAAAATTTCCCAAAGTATTTTTAACTCAAATTAATTTTCTGAAACGAATTTAAGTTTTTAATTTACAATTTCAATATGCGTGGTGAAGCTCACTACTAATTTTCTTTGCATTTGCGTGGTTGGAGGTTCATTCTGGTTGTCCAAAAATTTAGATCTAATTATTGCAAACTTAGTGTACGTGTATTTGTTTTAGATTTGTAAATAAAGGTTGTAGTATAGGTCAGCTTCTAAGGATTGTTTTTGGAGTTTACAACTATTTCTCTGAACTTTAAAGCCATTGAAGCTACTGCATACTGAGAGTATGAGGGAGAAGATGATGAATAGTGCGTTGAAAAGGAAAATACGATAAGAACTGTTGATTTTACAATTAATAATAGAACTATGGTCACTACAATATTAGATTGGACATGACCAACCAAGCCATTAGTGTAGTGAAGATTGGCAATGCCCATGTATATTATTGGTAGTTACCTAAATTAATTTGGGCAAAGCTACACGTATGTTTTCGATGGACTTCTTTACATAGGCCCAAGCCCAAATTCACATCACACCACCTTTTAACCTCAGGTATAAATATTCTATAACCCTAACTAATCAATCCTCACCACTTCTCCAGCCACCATCACACATTTTTTTTTTCTCTCTCTCTCTCTCTAAAATTCTAAGCTCTCAAGGAGATTTCGGGCATCATATCCTCACTATCACCAACAAAAGCTATGAACATGGAGATTCAAATCGCAATTTAGATTTTTATATTTAATTTGATTGTACTTTATCATTTGGATCTGAAATTTTATTTGGTTTTATGTTTATGAGTATTAAATTCATAAATTTTCAAGTTAATCCTTGTATATTAACTCATGGATTTTTGAATGAATTTCTTTGAGCTTGTCTTTGCAATTTTAATATGGATTTATTCTAATTTGTTAAAATTCTTGGCATTTTTCAAGGTTTTTATTGATTTATGCTTCAGATATAGGTGTTACACAATTCTACTAACTACCCATCTCTTGATTCAAACGATTTTTTTTTTGAATTCAACTATTCCTCGAAAATTTGAAGCCAAGAAAGCTACTGTGAGTATGAGGAATAATTTGATTAATAGTGCATTAAAATGAAAGAAGACGACGACAATTGTTGGATTTGAAATTAATTATAGAAATGTGGTCATTACCAAATATGAGGTTGGACATTACAAACAGATCATGAGCGTAGTGAAGATTGACAATGACCATACATAGTACTGCACATGACCAAGCATAATTATTAATTTTCTTGGTTTTAATGCATAAATAAATTATATAATTACGAGTTAAAATGAATAAAAGGCATAGTAAAATATCCTAGAAAAATTAAGAAGTATTTATATTTCGAATTTGTTTAAGGTAAATACCAACAATGCAGATGGACATTACCAACACACAAAGTTAAGAACAAAGTCATTATTCGTGTTTTAGTAATTTCAAAATTTTAGAGAACCGCCAAGATAATTGAATTTGAGGCACTTAAATTTTGAGCATCTGCCAATCGTACGTGCGTGTACTTTTTGTCACAGTAAGTTAAGATAACTACCAACAACTTAGATAGAACTATCCAAAGCAAGATATAATTGACATTTTGATGGCTAAAAATATTGGTAATTTCCATATATGTTGTTAGTAGTTACCATGAATACTTTTCAGATCTAAGCATTTCAAAATAAGTGTTTTTCCCCATTTGTTTTCAATTAATATACTTCAATTAATATGCAAAACCAATATATGATTTACATTTCGAATCATTTACAATAAGAGAGCAAATGAGTCGATACTTTCACGTACTACTCGCAAACAAGCTCGGTTAAAACTCATCCAAACTCGTTTGTTAAGTTAAATGAACCAAGCTCGAATAATTCATTATCGACTCATTAACGTTCTTGAACAATTCGTTTGAATTCGTTTATAAGCGTTCCGTGTTTAATTAAATTGAAATTAAAGTCCTTGTTACTATTAAAATTTAGCCATGGTTTTTATGTTGAAATATTGAAGAACCTTGCATTAAATACAATGAAATGTTTTAATAAACTCGATGAAACTAAGCAGTTGTTCTAACTCTTGTTCTTAGAAAGTATAGACTCATTTGCCCCCCTATTTTAAATGATTTGAAATGTAAATCATATATTGGTTCTGTATATTAATTGAAAACAAATGGGAGAAAAACACCTATCTTGAAATAATTAGATCTGAAAAGTATTCATGGTAACTACTAACAACATATATGGACATTACCAACATACTAGCCAACAACAATGTCAATTATATCTTGTTTTGGATAGTTTCTATATATGTGATTGGTAGTTACCTTAACTTACTAAGACAAAAAGTACACGAACTTACAATTGGCGGTTCAACAAATTTAAGGTCCTCAAATTCAAGTATTTTGGCGGTTCTCCAAAATTTTCATCTACAATTTTGGTTAAAACCCCAAATCTTTCTCTCTCCTCACAAAATTTAACAAAAATTTTCTCTCTCCTAAATTCCTCAATTTTCTCTCTCCTAAATTCCCCAAATTTCTCTCTCCTAAATTCCCCAAATTTCTCTCCCATTTAAAATTCCCAAAATGTTCTCTCTCCTAAATTCATCAAACAATTTCCCTCTCCTAAAATTTTCCAAAGTATTATTAACTCAAATTAATTTTCTGAAATGAATTTATGTTTTTAATTTACAATTTCAATATGCGTGGTGAAGCTCACTACTAATTTTCTTTGAATTTGCGTGGTTGGAGGTTCATTCTGGTTGTCCCAAAATTTAGATCTAACTATTGCAAACTTAGTTTACGTGTATTTGTTTTAGATTTGTAAATAAAGGTTGTAGTATATATCTAGCTTCTTAGGAATTTTTTTGGAGTTTACAACTATTTCTCTGAACTTTAAGGCCATTGAAGCTACTGCATACTGAGAGTATGAGGGAGAAGATGATGAACAGTGCGTTGAAAAGGAAAATACGATAAGAACTGTTGATTTTACAATTAATTATAGAACTATGGTCACTACCAAATATTAGGTTGGACATGACCAACCAAGCCATCAGTGTAGTGAAGATTGGCAATGACCATGTATATTATTGGTAGTTACCTAAATTAATTTGGGCAAAGCTACACGTATATTTTCGATGGACTTCTTTACATAGGCCCAAGCCCAAATTCACATCACTCCACCTTTTAACCTCAAGTATAAATATTCTATAACCCTAACTAATCAATCCTCACCACTTCTCCAGCCACTACCAACAACATAGATGGAAACTGCCCAAAACAAGATATAATTGAAATTGTTGTTGGCTAGTATGTTGGTAATGTCCATACATGTTGTTAGTAGTGACCATGAATACTTTTTAGATCTAATTATTTCAAAATAGGTGCCTTCCCCCATTATGGAAAACCAATATATGATTTCCATTTCAAATTGTTCACAATAGTGGAGCAAATGAGCCGATACTTTCGCGAATTACTAGCAAACAAGCTTGGTCAAAACTCATCCAAACTAATTTGTTAAGTTGATAAACGTACAATCTTGAACAAACTCGATTATTGTAATTGAATAAAGCTCGAACAACTTCATTATCGACTTGTTAACATCCGTGAACAATTCGTTTGAATTCGTTTTTAAGAGTTCTGTGTTTATATTGAAATTAAAGTTCTCGTTACTATTAAAATTTAGCAATAATTTTTATGTTGAAATATTGAAAAACCTTGCATTAAATTAAATGCATATATAATTTTTTTTATAAAGGTAGTTTCAGGTAGTTTATTTTAAGCAAAGTTGATTAAAACTAACTAATTATTCCGATTCTTGTTCTATAATATAGCCTTGAAAACCCATATTTACAAAAAAAGTTAGAATATGATATGCAATGTGCAGTGTTACACATGAAATAGAAATTGAAACATCATTATTGAACATAAGGTTGGATATGACCAAACAAACATCATTATTGAACATAAGGAAAAAAAGGGTTACATCAAGTATATGTAAAAAATAAAAACATAAAAAATAAAAAGAACAAAATGGTTCTTAGTTCTAAAATAGTTTAAGGTAACTACCAACAATATAGACGGATATTTACCATGCATAACATATTTTCAACAATATTGTCAATACTTAGTTCTAAAAATAGTTTAAAGTAACTACCAACAATATAGGCGGACATTTACCATAACATATTTTCAACATATTGTCAATACTTAATTCTAAATATAGTTTAAGGCAACTACAAACAATTGGGTGTCATCCAAAAAAGGGTAAAAAAAGGTCCCATCAAGAATCGAACCTCAAACCCTGTGGTGTCAAGATTAAGAATTTAACATGCTCATTGAAGGAAATAATGCCCTTGGTCCAAGTATGCATATAATATTAAGTCTAATAAATGCGGTTCAGTATTAATTGACAAGTTAATAATTCAGTGAGATCAAGTGAGCTGAATGCCTAGCTAGAGGTCGCTTCAGTTAAAGTGGAATTAATGATATTAATCCACAACTTACTCTTGACTGAACCCGTAGGGTCACACAAATAGTACGTAAACGGATCAAGTATTTAATGGCATTAAATACTCCATCTATGGATATTCGAAATCGACGGATCTTGGTTTCAGTGGGAGCTGAGATCGTCAAAGGCAAGCAAGTGAATACTCCGGAAACGATGATATTGCCGGAAACAGAAATATGGATCGTGTCGGAAATATAAATATTATCCAAGTCGTAGATGTTGCCGGAAACGGAAACATGGTACGTATCGGAAAATATTATTAGAAATGGAAATATTGCCGGAATCGGAAATATTGTCAGACACGGAAATATTGTCAGAATCGGAAATATTATCGAAATCGGAAAAAAATTCCGGAGACGGAAATATTAAATATTTGTTCGAAACGGAAATTAATTCCGGAATCGGAAATATTAAATATTGTTCGTATCGGAAATGAATTCCGGAATCGAGAATTTAATCGGAAGCGTATCGTACGAATTAGCATCGGACGAGGCCTGCTAGAAGAAGGCCCAGCACGAAGCCGGGCCATCGCCCAGCAAGCAAACACGCAACAAACACACGCCAAGCTCGACCAGGCCCAGCGCAAGGCCAGGCCCATCCAAGCCTTGGCGCGCGCGCATAATGGGCTGCGGGGCTGTGCGCCGTGCGTGGGCCGCGAGGCTTGCGCATGGGCGTGCAGCTCGTGCGTGCGTGAGTGTTTGTGAATCCTAAAGCTATCGGGATTCTACATATGATTAAATCCTAATCCTAAAAGATAAATTAATTGATTTAGAGTTCTACTAGGATTCTAAGTTAATTAATTCGTATCCTAGTAGGTTATAATTCTTTTCCATAAACTCTATAAATAGGTGCCTAGGGTCACATATTTATATCGAGGATTGAAGTATTCAAAGGTAAGATTTTGGAACAAAATCAGCCAAACACTTGTA
The DNA here is from genome assembly GCF_020520425.1 of Spinacia oleracea. NCBI lineage: Eukaryota > Viridiplantae > Streptophyta > Magnoliopsida > Caryophyllales > Amaranthaceae > Spinacia > Spinacia oleracea. The sequence continues at coordinate 51,483,159 of NC_079490.1, forward strand.
GCCTATTAGCCGAAATTTCCTAGTACCTTAAGGGCGATTCTAGTTGGTCAAGCTTAAGGCGGATCCGGACGTGCTGTGGACTATCTACGGAGGGATGACACTTCGAGTCCTAAAGACTTGTTCTTGTTCGGTTCGGGCGCAGCTAGGGAGGGCACGCTACAAAGTGTATGCATCTGAATTATGCTAAATGATTATGTGTAAATAATATGTTTCCTGGCTTTATGGTTTTTCCGCATGATTTATGTTTATTCATATGTATCATAACCTAACAGTGGTATCAGAGCCTCTTATTATTTTCATAATCTAAATTGCAAGAACATGGTTAAATTTTACAAATTTGCAAGGAATTAAAGGGGTGATTAGTTTTCGTAATTAATTGCAAATTGCGTTTATTTAATTATATGTACGCAGTTTTTCGGCAGAATATTCGTTACTCAACCAAATCGAGTGACTTTTGTGTCAATTTCGCATGTAAAAGGCATTCTAAAATTTTTACAAAAATTATTATTTTTCGGCCGCACCCAGAATTTCCAAATTCGAAGCCTAACTATGACTTTTCGAAGGTTTATGTTTTTCGAACGCAAAAGTTTGTAAATTGAAGATGTTAAATTGAATATTTGCGATTCTTGTTGATAAATCTTGAGTTTTTGATTGACCTACAGTATATGTTTAACAATTATGAATGCCTAGACTTGTTAATTATACAACCTAATATGTAATTATGATTAATTTGTTGAAATTCGAATAATTTAGAATTGATTTATTTTTCATAATTAATTAATAATTTAATTAGGTATTCATGATTAAAATCCACCATAAAAATTGTTAATTTATGATAAATTTTAAAGTTTTATGACCTAGATTTGAATCCATGTTAATCGGAAATTAATTGATTAATAAATTTTCGATTTTTCGCCCTAAAATTATGAAATTAATATGATTTATTAATTTGTCGTTAATTTTAAATTAAAAATTTTAAAATTGTATGAAAACGCTCATAAATGTTGCACGCACAAAGCAAAGGAAGCTACGTGTTACCCTTAAGGGGTGTTGTATAGTGCGGGCACGCGACGACGAGCAAGGGAGCTCGTCGCCCGTGCGGTACGAATGCAGCTAGCAGCATAGCATAGCGCGCGTGCGAAGCAGAGGTGCTGGCCGTGTGTGCTATGCGATGGGCGTGGGCGAGGGCAGGGCAAAGCGAGCGCTGGCTCGCGCAGCGAGCGATGGCTCGCATGCAGCGAACGATGCCCCGCGAGGGAAAGCAGCAGCAGACGCGACACAACACAGAGGCTGCGCGCAGCGTGGCCAGCGATGGCTGCGTGTGCGTGTGGCCTGTGGCTGCGTGTTACGTGGAGCTATGTGTGCCTTGTGCAGCGACCAGTCGTGCACTCGATGGGGCTTGGGCACAAGCCCAAGTGCCTCGTCGTGTTACGATTGAATCGTTTTGAATTTTAATTTGAGATTTTCAGTTCGGAAATAATTTTAATTAATTTTAAAATTAATAATTTAAATTGTTTTCTGGGATTTTAATTTTGAATATTATAATTGTAATCCCCCGTAATTTTATACATTTTGTTTATATATTTTAACGTATATTAATATATTTAAATATAATTTGCGGATTTTAGAAATGCGAATGTAATTAAAATATAATGATTTTATTAAATTTTGAATATTTTAATAATTTATGAAATCAAAATTTAATTTTGAATTTTACGTTAAAACGGAATTCGGATTTTGAAATCACATTCGATTGAAATTAGAAAACAATCCCAACCATTTTGGATTCATCAACCTAAATCCTACTCCTAGCCCAATTAGGGAAAGCCCAAACCAATAAACCCAACACAATACTCCCTCCCCCTTTTCCTAATTCACGTGAAACCAAAGATCTCAAATCCCTCCTCTTGTTTCAGCATTCACGTAAAGGAACTCCTGCTTCTCTCCTCTCCCTTTCAGCCGCCGCACCACGCCCACTGCCGGACCACCACTTGCACCGACGACCACCGTCGACCCTCGTGGTAACTCCTTCGTTCCTCCTTCGTTCCTCCATCATATTGTTCTTTGTTTTTTTCGGTTCTTGCAAACCCCTTACTCGTGTGTCTGTGCGAACCAGCCCACCGTGAGCTCGCCGCCGTCGATACTCCGCCGCCGCCAGCACAGCCCTGACCACCGTCCCGGTAGTCACTCTTTCTTCCTCCTGTTTCTTTTATTTTCGTTCTTTTTCATTACTTGTCCTCCTCCTTTTCGTGGCTGACTTCTGTTCATCCGCGCAGCCACCACCATCGCGTGCCGCCACCGCACGCAACCCCCTTGCTCAGCCTCGCCGCGAACCACCGCCTGTCCGCCGACCAGCTCTCCTCTCTCCTCCTTAATTCTTGGTTATTTCTTAAACCCTAAGTAACTAATTATTTTAATTAAATTTTGTTAATTTAAATGATGTTCTTGAATTAAATTTATAATTTTTATTGTTAAATATGGTTTTCAGATTTGGGTGTTGTTATTATAAACCAATTATTTTCAGTTTTGATTAATTAAAAATTAAGTTAGGGCTTAGTCATGCTTTGTTAATTCGAATTATGCTTTCTTGAATTAAAGTTATGGTTTTTGTGATTAAATTATGAATTTAAGATTATACGAATTATATAATTAAGTTATTAATTTTCAGATTATCAAATTACTTTGAAATATTAATTTTGATTGTTTAAAGTATGAAATTCAAGGTTTTTATGATTATTAATCATGGTAGGTCGAGTATGGAGTATTGAATTTGTTGTTTTGAGATACTAGGGACTTAGATTGGCCTTGGTGAAGCTTTTAAATGAATTTATATTGCTGAAAATTTAAAGTACGATGTTTGCAAAAGTTTTCAACGAATTTCAATCACTAGTTCAATAATTATGATGCTAGGAAATCAAATGTTTAAGTTTTGATATTGGGGAAGGTTCTAAATATGCTTAGGATGCATTTAGAATGCTTTATTATGGTTGTCAATGATTAGAAATTGATTGGGATTACTTGTTGGTTGTTTTAGGCGGAGAATTCTCTTTAGGCGACTTTTGAAAGTGTTAAAGTGGCCTATCAGTTTGTTTACACAAGGTACGTACATACCTGTGTGCTTGGAATGTGTGCTAATTGTTGAAACCATGTTGAATTTGTTGTTGAACTTGGTTATGTTGAAATTGCATGTTTAATACTGTTGGACGGACATATTTAACTTATATTGCATTATGAGAATTGTAACATGTTAGTATGGATGATTGATACAAACATGTTGGTTGGGAACACTAGATTATTCTATATGTTGGTTTGGATCGATTGATTATTGTTCCCTTTCTAGCTTTTCACTACTTTATGAGGGCGGTGGACCTTGTTTAGTAAGTTAAAACTTTATACCCATATACAGGGTTGATCATGGTTAAAGGGAAGGTTGGGTAAATTGGAATGAGTCTTGATTGATGCCTTTGTGATCACTTACTTAATTCCAAGATAAAAACGGTTGTGAATAAATGTGGATTGTATGCCTTATGTGATTGTTGAGTCATGACAGGGTTTCAATTTGTAAATCATGTAAAGTGAAACTGAGTAGCAATAGCTTTAGACTGTGCACGTCTAAAGTGACGGACAAACAGGAGTTGGGGTTCATGGTGGTAGCCCATGGCCTTTATCTCGGACAGGATTGATCACCGTGTCCTATTTTTATTCAAATGTTCCTCGATATCGCAGGTCTCTGAGGTTACGGAGTCGCGCCCGTACCTCGTCTTCCTTAGTGAAGACTGTCGGACGGTCAACTCGGTCCATTGTCTATTTCAACTAAAATAAAATTATTGTTATAAGTCTAGCCTAGTCTAGTCAAGTATGGTCGTCAAATTATCATGTTTTGTCTGCCCTTATTTATGTTCATTAGTATCATGTTAGGGTTATTCGTTTAATAGTATCATGTTAGGATTATTATTGTTTTAGTATGTAGTACTCAGCTTTGCTGATTACGTGCTTTGTTGTGTGTGTTGATCATGGCTATGCCTTATTGATCCTGTGATGACCCATCTTTGGTGAGCAGTCTCTAAGGATCAATAAGCGTTGCCCATCTACAGGTTTGAAGATGATGCATTATTGGGATCGGGCTTAGAGAGCTTGTAGTTATATTGGTTTTATTAAGTGATTTGGTTTGTTAACTTGGATTTGAAATTTGTCGTACTATTCGTATTTCCTTATTTCCGTTAATTGGTTTTGGACTTAATATGTAATCGATTATTTATGAACCTAAAAGTTGGTTTTATGTTTTCCGCTGCAAAATTCTGAATAAGCCGTTACGTTTTCACACGGGCGATAATGCCTTGATAATTCTCTATAGTTATATTTATAAAAGGGTTGTTTTAGAAAAAGGAAATTGTCGGGGTGTTACAATAATTATTATAAATTTTTATTTATACTAATTATTTTACTAAAACTAAACCTTGAATTAATTTAAATTCATTTAATTCAACTGAAAAATAAATTAAATAAATGGATTCAATTATAATTTTATATGAGCTTTAAATTTTAATTAAACTTGTATGTTTCCGGTTAGACTAGAAATACATTTTTATGTTTAAAATTAGTAAAGCATATAAAGTTATTGGTTTAAGTGGGAGCAATTTTAGTCATAAACTCTTGATTAGGTCTACAAATCCTTTAAGGTTAAACAACTTGATTAGAATTAATAAGGACTGAATAATTGGTAGATTATTGGTGCCCTTGATTAATTGCTGCAAATATTTATGTGATGCATACAATGTGTTTTTACTAACCAACTATGTGGGCCATTCATGATAATGAATGGGTGAATGGTATATATTGTATATGTAATGTTTTGCAGGTTATGAAGTGACTAGTATGGCCCAAATAGGATAGAAAATATGGTCTGCATACCATTAATTTGAATGTAATTGGTCTAATGCACCAAATTTGTTTTTCAATTCAAATATGGTCTGCGTACCATCAAATAGTTGTAATTAGTTTAATTATAGTTGATCCTGTTTGAAGAAAATGGAGACTCCCACGGTGAAATTCAAGACGAAGTTTCCAATCCATTTTCAAGACGGACTTTTAAGTTGAAGCTTCAAGATGAAGTCGGGCCAGACTAGATCACATTTATCTTATGCATGCTTTAAGTTATTTATTGCTTTTAAATATGTCTTAAATATGCATGAGATTGAAGCTTGATTATGTTGCATGATTAAGGATTTTAGTTCACTTAAAATCTAACCAACATAGTAAGAGCCTTAAGTTCCAAACTTAAAAATTGAGTTAAAAGGTGCCATGCAAAATAACACTTACTTGGATAACCTTTACATCAATCTAGTAATAGATTACGTTCAGCGAGGTGTTACTTATTGATCCTAAAGGGGTAAGGTACACAAATAATTGTGAGTACATGTTAGTTTTGGTGAAACTCAACGATATAAGTAAGGAGTCCTTTTATGTCGTGGCAAAATCGATAGGTTTACCTAATAAGCTCTTAGACGTACCTATCAACCAAGAGTAGTTTCTATACTATTAGCATAAGGCTTTTGCTTACCTAAAAGATTTTAGAATTGAGTCTAAATACATAATGTGCTTAATTCTTCAATGGATTTTAGGATCTTGGAATCATTTTATTCACACCTGCCGGAACAATAAATTCGAATAAAATGCTAATAACTTGTTTAAATTGCATGATTGCTTTAACTTTCAAGTTATTACTCATGATAAATGTTTAGACTTTGCATGCTTCAATGTATGTTTTAATTATTGTTTATAATTAAATATCTTGCACTGCAATAAATCCTTTTAGAAAGGTAACAGTAAATTTCCTCGATTGGTAGTGAATCCAAGAACGATTCACGGAAATGAGAGAAAATGAGCAATATAAAATGTACGTTTCTTTTAGCGACTTTTATGGTTGTTTTCGAACATCAAAGTCGAATGGCAAACCGATTGGTGCTTGTGAATTCAAAATACAATGTAGTTTTGAGATCATAAAGCATTGAGTTTAAACGCTCAGCTTTACCAATGGTTAACAACCTAACATCTTTTATCCATTTAATTCTCGAATGAGTCTAGTTCCTAGACATTCGAATAGATCGATGCTTAGAGAACTTTAGAAGCTTCTGGTAAGATCATCTAGTTGAAACAAAATATTCAACATAAATTAAAATGGTAAAGAACCTTGTTGGTGACATTGGACATGTCCAACAAATGATAAAAGTCAACACTAAAGAATGCAATTCTTAAGACTATAAGAAAGGGTACAAGAAATAGGAAAACAAGGAACAAATGAAAGGAATTTACGATTCCGTTTCTACCTATAAGTTTATGTTTAAAGAGAAGTGACCTAGCAATCAAACTTCCTTGGTATCATATACCGCTTGAGGTTTTTACTTCGGTAATAACTCAAACAATGGAAACTAGGCTACACTAATGGCCTACAAGTGGGAAATGAAGCATGGCAATGCTACATTAGTTGTAGGGTCATCAAGTCCTTTCAAAGGCTGGAACTTAATGGCTATTTCGTTCCATAATCAGCATACCTAAATTTCTGTTTTCAAACACAGAAAGACTCGCATTCAAGGAAAACAAAAACAATGTTTGTTTATTTGAATGAAATGGTCAATTACGGGTTGAGTCAATATGCTTGATTAAAACAAACAACCCTTTAACAATAAGAACTTTAAATAGGTTCAAATCAACCCTTGATTTGAGTTCCACTAATCTTTGGCATTGTTGCTTAGACCATATCAACAAGTTAACATTCATAAGCTCTATTTCGATGGACTTTTTGAAAGTTGATTGATTTCTAGATCAATACAAGACAAGCTAGTCTTACTTTTTGAAAGTAACAAAAGATATGAACTATTGTTAGAACGCCTAGACAATAGAGTTCAAAGCTAAAGAAAGATTTTATGACTTTATTATTTCACCTAGATTTGAGTTAGTATTGGTTTATTTAGTCAATGTGATATATGTTTGAATCTGTTTGGCTACTTCAAAGATTCAGAAGTATAAAATCCACTTGGCAAGAAATCATAAAGATCTAGGTTATATCATGTTGATGATTACTTAAGACCAAGAATGATCATCAATGATTGTGTGTTGTAATTTCACGATCTAGCTCCATAAGATATTGCATATCTAAGTTGGAATGGTCGAAGTCAATTTGTACTTGATTCGATCAATGATGATTCATAAAGACTTTTCCTATAATTTCTAAACAAAATGCTCAACTACCACCAAACTAAACCAAATTCGTCAAAGCTATTGAAAAGTAATTTCAGAATATATTTTCATAATTATATATCTAAAGAGTTGCTAAACTCAGTGGAGCTTCGTGTTTGTTATTCAACAAACTAAGGCCCAAGTATAGATATATGTTTCATTGTGATTTATTCAAATGAGACACAAGGGTATTGTTTCTACCACGAATTTTTGAGAACATAATGTTTGTTTGCTCGAAATGATGTCCTTTTGGAGATTCGTTTCCAAAATGACAAGTGGGAGAAAATAGACCTCGAAAGTCTTCGAGGCGAACAACAAACATAAACGGACATTCCGGAGGCTTTTCGAAGTTCTTTAGAAAATCCGAACACGTATTCTTTAAGGACTTTAGAAGTGGCTTTTAAAGAATAGACATCTCTTAGAAGACTTTACAAGTGCTTCAAGGAGAACAGAATATTCAAAGGGCTTTAAAGTGTCTATTGATATTCTATTGTTTGATAGATGTTCTATACCCAAGTAGGCATAGAGTTCAAGTCACTCAAACTATGAGATTCTTCTATTAGATAGTGAAGAATCATGGAGTTCAGGTCACTGAAGCTATGCGATTCTTCTATTAGATAGTGAAGAAACCTACAACTTGCAGTCAAACTATTATCATGTAGATTAATAAGTTTGTGACTTGTAAAAAAGCTATGACGAAACCTAGATTCCCTAAAATGGTTAAAGGCCATATATAGACTCAAATGTTTTAGATGGTTAAAGGCCATAAAACATAACCAATGTTTTGATGACAAAATTGAAATTTTGTTGATTTGCAAGAATGGGTTAACACCTACTGGTTGCAAATTGGTTTTAAGGATAAAAACCATCAAACATGGAATTGTGTTCACACACAAAGCTAGATTAGTTGTTAAAGGTCACAAGAAAATTCACGGCGTGGATTGTGTTGAAACCTCATGCATAATCGTAATGCTTAAGTCTATAATTCAAGCAATGATTGCATATTGGTACATATGGAAATTGGATGACAAAAACGAATTCCTCAATCAAATGTTGGAAGAAACTATGTACATGGCATGTCATAGGATTTGTGGATCCAAATAAATACTTGAAAAGGAAAGCTTGCTTATGAAATCTAAGTACAGATTTAAGCAAGTAATTGGGAATTGGAACTGTATTTTAGTGAAGCTAACAAGTATTTTAGTTTCATAAAATGTACATGATTCTTATAGATATATAAGAAGTTTAGTGGGAGTACATAAAAACTTAATTGGTCCTATGTGTATCACACACATATCTCTCTATTATGAAATACATTCAAATGTTAATAACTTAGGTTTGAAATTATTCATCACTGATGGACCAGGGCGAAACTTAGTACATATTGGGTATTAAGATCTATTTACAAAGATCTTATGATATTGTTTTGGATTAAGTAATGGCATTTACTAAATCAAACACGAAAGACTCCATTGGAGATATTCGATCCATATGAATAAATCTAAGTAATGAATGTTTTAACTATGTATAAGCATTTACTAAGTTAAACATCAAAGGATCTAAGTGAGATTCTTAACCTATATTATATGTTAAAGAATTTAGCTGGATTTGTATCTACTGAAACTAGAATGAGCTAAAGTTACATGAATAGAATTCAATTGGGAATTATTCTGCAAAAGAATTTATCATGTATGATATAATATGAGGATCGCCAAAAACGTATCGTATGACTTTAGCCATGACGAACATATACCAATATCTATTGATCTAAGTGAAGATCAACTAGATTGAGATCAAGAATACTTATGGTACTTGAAAAGGTACATAGGAATAGTTCTTGATTCAAGGAAATAAAGATATGCTAAATATTGATGCTACACGCATAAACACTGGTAAAGGATCAAGCAAGATCCCTTTGGAGTTAACCATTGGCAAGGACGAGCTATAGAGCATCGTGTTTTGAAATGGCAACATGGATCGGAGACCATGAGTTGTTGCGTGGGAAATTAAATATTAATTTCTATGTTCTAAGATACAGCTGGAAAGTCTTCCACATATCTGTGAACTGCTTGGATAAGTAAATCCAAACAAAGCATCACTAGCAACCTAAACAGTTGAAGTAAAAGTACTTATTGCCTTAGAAGAAATAAAACAGAGTTGTTTATATTAATGAGTTCTTCATTGAACTTGGGAAGATCACATGTCTGTTGACTTAATGGTTCTTCATTGCAAAATGCGTAGAACCACTAATGTAGTAAGAAAGACTAGATCACATAATAAACAAACTCAAAAGATCTTATCATCCTATCTCGAAAAACATTAGATGAAGAGGATATTAAAGATTGGCAAAGCATGATAACTAGATGAAGGAAATAATGCCCTTGGTCCAAGTATGCATTCTATGTTAAGTCTAATAAATGCGGTTCAGTATTAATTAACAAGTTAATAAATCAGTGAGATCAAGTGAGCTGAATGCCTAGCTAGAGGCCGCTTCAGTTCAAGTGGAATTAATGATATTAATCCACAGCTTACTCTTGACTGAACCCGTAGGGTCACACAAATAGTACGTAAACGGATCAAGTATTTAATGGCATTAAATACTCTATCTATGAATATTCGGAACCGACGGATCTTGGTTTCAGTGGGAGCTAAGATCGTCACAGGCAAGAAATGAATACTCCGGAAACGATGATATTGCCGGAAACGGAAATATGGATCGTATCGGAAATATGAATATTATCCAAGTCGTAGATGTTGCCGGAAACGGAAACATGGTACGTATCGGAAAATATTATTGGAAATGGAAATATTACCAGAATCGGAAATATTGCCGGAAACGGAAATATTGTCAGAATCGGAAATATTACCGGAATCGGAAAATAATTCCGGAAACGGAAATATTAAATATTTGTTCGAAACGGAAATTAATTCCGGAATCGGAAATATTGAATATTGTTCGTATCGGAAATAGATTCCGGAAATGGAAATTTAATCGGAAGCGTATCGTACGAATTAGCATCGGACGAGGCCTGCCGGACGAAGGCCCAGCACGAAGCCAGGCCATCGCCCAGCAAGCACGCACGCCACAGCCCAGCGCGCACAAGGCCGCACATGCGTGGGCCGTGCTGCGCGGGCTGCTGCTCGCACGCGCATGGGCAGCCCTTGTGGCTGCCGTGTGTGTGTGAGTTTCAGCTCATGCGAGATTCCTGAATCTGCAAGAGTCAGTGTATGATTAAATGTCTATTCCTATTGGATAAATTGATTAAGTAGAATTCGTGTAGAATTCTAATTCCAATTAATTCGCATCCTACTAGGATTACGATTCCTTTTCCATAACTCTATAAATAAAGGCCTAGGGCTCATAATTTACACAAAAAGTTTCAAAGTATTCAAAAGTGAGTTTTTGAGAGAAAATCAAACACACATCTTGCTCAAAAGTGCCGAAATTTTCTAGTACCTTAAGGGCGATTCTAGTTGGTCAATCTTAAGGCGGATCCGGACGTGCTGTGGACTATCTACGGAGGGACGACACTTGGAGTCCTAAAAGACTTGTTCTTGTTCGGTTCGGGCGCAGCTAGGGAGGGCACGCAACAAAGAGTATGCATCTAATTATGCTATATGATTATGTGTAAATAATATGTTTCCTGGGTTAATGGTTGTTTCCGCATGATCTATGTAATTGTCATATGTATCATAACCTAACAGTGGTATCACGAGCCCCTTATTATTTTCATAATCTAAATTGCATGAACATGGTTAAATATTACAAATTTGCAAGAATTAAAAGGGGTGATTAATTTTCGTGATTGTTAATTAATTGCAAATTGCGTTTATTTAATTATATGTACGCAGTTTTTCGGCAGTTTCTTCATTACTCATCCGAATTGAGTGATTTTTGTGTCAATTCCGCATGTAAAAGGCATTCTAAAATTTTGACAAAAATAGTATTTTTCTGCCGAACCCAGAATTCTCAAATTCGAAGCCTAACTATGACTTTTCGAAGGTTTTAGTTTTTCGGATGCAAAATTTCGTAAATTTAAGATGTTAAATTAAATATTTGCGATTCCTGTTGATAAATCTTGAATTTTTGATTGACCTACAGCATATGTTTAACAAGTTTGAATGCCTAGTCTTGTTAATTATGCAATCTAATTTGTAATTATGATTAATTTGTTGAAAATTAGAATAATTTAGAATTAATTTGATTTTCATAATTAATTGTAATTTAATTAGAAACCTATGATTAAAAACCACCATAAAAATTGTAAATTTATGATAAATTTTAAATTTTTATGACCTAGACTTGAATCCATAACAATCGGAAATCAATTGGATAATAAATTTTCGATTTTTCGCCCTAAAATTATGAAATTAATAATATTTATTAATTTGTCATTAATTTTAAATATAAATTTTAAATTTTTATGCGATTCGTTCAAATAACTTGCACGCACGAAGCAATGGACGCTTCGTGTTACCCTTAAGGGGTGTTGTATAATGCGGGCATGCGACGACGAGCAAGGGAGCTCGTCGCCCGTGCGGCACGAATGCAATGAGCAAGGGCGTAGTGCACGAGCGCAAGGCAGCAGCCCTGCCTTGTGTCGTGTGCCACGAGCAATGAACGTATGGGCATGGGCGAGGGGCGAGCCAAGGCAGTCGCGTGTGGGCAGCAAGCGAGCTGCGCCACAGCGCGCGCTGCCTCGCATAACAGCGCGCAGCCTCGTGCGCAGCGAGCGCAAGCTCGCGTGCCACGAGCGCTGCGCACAGCATCACTCGCGCGCACCAGCGAGCGATCTCGCGCGCCAGCGAGCGATGGCTCGCGCGCACCAGCGAGCGATGCAGCGCCCCAGCGAGCGATGGCTCGCGCGCACCAGCGAGCGATCTCGCGCACCAGCGAGCGCGGTAACGCGCGCGCGCTGCGAGCGATAGCTCGCGTGCGGTGGGCGCTGTGCGGAGGCTTGCGGATAGGACAGCAGCAGCTATGCGACGAGCGCATGGGCTGCGCGCACATGGCCAGCAATGGCTGTGTGCGTACGGCCCATGGGCGTGCAACGCGTAGGGTGTTTGCGTTTCGATTAGATCGTTTTGAATGTTTAATTTGAAAATTTCAGTTCACGTAATTTTAATTAATTTTAAAATTAATAATTTGAATTAATTTCTTGGATTTTAATTTTGAATATTATAATTATAATAAATGGAATTTATTCTAATTATTTTACTAAAATTAAAATCATGAATTAATTTAAATGCGACTGAAATTAAATTAAATTTTGGATTCAATTATAAATTTATATGAGCTTTAAATTTTAATTAAATTTGTATGTTTCCGGTTAGACTAGAAATACAATTTTATGTTTAAAATTAGTAAAGCATATGAATTTATTGGTTTGAGTGGGAGCACTTTTTAGTCATAAACTCTTGATTAGGTCTACAAATCCTTAAGGTTAAAACAACTCGATTAGAATTAATAAGGACTGAATAATTGGTAGATTATTGGTGCCCTTGATTAATTGCTGCAAATGTTTACGTGATGCATAATGTGTTTAACTAACCAGCTATGTGGGCCATTCATGATAATGAATGGGTGAATGGTATATATTGTATATGTACTGTTTTGCAGGTTATGAAGTGACTAGTATGGCCCAAATAGGATAGAAAATATGGTCTGCGTACCATTAATTTGAATGTAATTGGTCTAAAGTACCAAAGTTGTTTTTCAATTCAAATATGGTCTGCGTACCATCAAATAGTTGTAATTAGTTATAACTTATCCTATTTGAAGAAAATGGTGCCTCCCACGGAGATTTTCAAGACGGACTTTGAAGTCAAAGCTTCAAGATGAAGTCGGGCCATACTAGATCACAAATATCTTATGCATGTTTTAAGTTATTTATTGCTTTAAATATGTCTTAAAATGCATGAGATCAAAAGCTTGATTATGTTGCATGATTAAGGATTTTAGTTCACTTAAAATCTAACCAACATAGTAAGAGCCTTAAGTTCCAAACTTAAAAATTGAGTTAAAAGGTGCCATGCCAAAATATACACTTGCTTGGATATCCTTTACATCAATCTAGTAATAGTTTTCGCTCAGCGAGGTGTTACTTATTGGTCCTAAAGGGGCAAGGTACACAAATAATTGTGAGTACATGTTAGTTTTGGTGAAACTCAACGATATAAGTAAGGAGTCCTTTTATGTCGTGGCAAATTCGATAGGTTTACCTAATAAGTTCTTAGACGTACCTATCAACCAAGAATAGTTTCTAGACTATTAGCAAAAGGCTTTTGCTTACCTAAGATGTTCTAGGATTAAGTCGACAAACTGTGCTTAGTTCTTCAATGATTTTAGGATCTTGGAATCATTTTATTCACACCTGCCGGAACACATAACTTGAATAAAATGCTTAATAAACATTGAATTATGCATGTATGCTAGAATTTAAGTTTATTAAGAGAAACTGTGAATGGTTATTTATTTGTTTATTCTTTTCAATTGTAGTTTTAATATGGCAAACAACAATCAAAACATCATCATGGGTTCTGAGCTTATGGTCAAGCTGAACCTGACAAATTTTCTTGAATGGGAAGCTAAGCTAGTTGAAATAGTCAAACTCAATGGACTTGAGTATGTACTATCACATCCCATGCCAAGCTACTATGCCAGAGACATGACCCCTGAGAGATTTTACGCCTGGGATGCGGATCTCAAAAAGGTTATGAGTCTCATGCTGAACAATATCCCTGATGATTGGGCTAGAAGGTTTGTAGCCTATGAACCTTTTACGCTCATCAAGAATCTGAGGGATATCTGTCGTGGAAGTACGGAGGACAGGGACCTGAACGTCCATGAGTTGATTGAATCAATGTCTGGGCTAAAGGTCAGTTCTCCCAACAGGTGTTATAGGATGGAGGTCCAAGAAACACATGTTCAGCTCCTTCGCACTAAACAGAGGGTAGGCGTCCCACTGAGGTTCCATGTGGATCTTATGTGTTCATATTTTGATCGCCTAAGTCTACTAGGAACACCAATAAGCGAAAGGATGGCAGTCTCTGTCTTGCTCAATTCACTACACAGTGGGTTTGGTCGCTTCAAGCAACAATACCTAAGTGAACCAAGAGAAGAAACAGTTGCAGAATTTATTCACCTTGTCAGAAAGGCTGAAATAGTACTGGACTGTGAAGCCAAAGATTTACTCAAGGCTAGAAAGAGACCATTCAAGAAAGGTGGAAAGTCCAAGGGCAATGCTAAATCAAAGCAGGACAAGTCCACATCAAGCTGTCTTTATTGTGATGGAATAGGCCATTACAAAAGAGAATGTCCAAAGCTAAAGGAAGATCAGAAGAACGGAACAGTCGTTCCATCTTCAGGTATTTTCGTTATAGACTGTATACTTGCTAATTCAACTTCTTGGGTATTAGATACTGGTTGTGGCTCACACTTATGTTCCAATCCACAGGGACTAAGAAGAAGTAGAAAGTTAAGCAAGGGAGAAGTCGACCTACGAGTGGGAAATGGAGCACGGATTGCTGCATTAGCTGTAGGAACTTACTATTTGTCGTTGCCCTCCGGGCTAGTTTTGGAACTGGAAGAATGTTTCCATGTTCCAAGTCTTACTAAAAACATCATTTCAGTTTCTTGCTTAGATGCTAAGGGATTTTCCTTTATAATAAAAGACAATAGTTGTTCGTTTTATTTTAAAGAGATGTTTTATGGATCTGCTAGATTAGTCAATGGACTTTATTTATTAGATCACGACAAACAAGTATATAACATAAATACCAAAAAGGCCAAAAAGGATGATTCAGATCTCACCTATCTGTGGCATTGTCGATTAGGCCATATAAACTTGAAACGCTTAGAAAGACTTCAAAGGGAAGGAATTCTAGAACCATTTGACTTAGAGGATTATGGTAAATGCGAATCATGTTTACTTGGCAAAATGACAAAGCAACCTTTCTCTAAAGTTGGAGAAAGAGCAAATGAACTATTGGGTTTAATCCATACAGATGTATGTGGACCAATGAGTACAAATGCTAGAGGTGGTTTCAGCTACTTTATCACTTTCACTGATGACTTCAGTAGGTATGGTTATGTCTACCTAATGAAGCATAAGTCTGAATCCTTTGACAAATTCAAGGAATTTCAGAGTGAAGTAGAGAATCAATTAGGCAAGAAGATTAAGGCACTGCGGTCTGATAGAGGCGGTGAATATCTGAGCTATGAATTTGATGACCATCTGAAAGAATGTGGAATTCTATCAGAATTGACTCCTCCTGGAACACCACAATGGAACGGTGTGTCAGAACGGAGGAACAGAACCTTGCTAGACATGGTCAGGTCAATGATGGGTCAGGCCGAACTTCCATTAGAATTTTGGGGACATGCACTAAATACAGCTGCACTCACTATAAATAGAGCTCCGTCTAAAGCTGTCGAAAAGACTCCATACGAATTATGGTTTGGAAAGCCTCCAAATGTGTCTTTTCTTAAGATTTGGGGATGTGAAGTATACGTCAAACGATTAATTTCAGACAAACTTCATCCAAAATCTGACAAATGTATCCTTGTGGGCTATCCAAAGGAAACAAAGGGGTATTACTTCTACAATACATCTGAGAACAAAGTGTTTGTTGCTCGAGATGGTGTCTTTTTGGAGAAGGATCATATTTCCAAAATGACAAGTGGGAGAAAAGTAGACCTCGAAGAAATTCGAGTCGAACAACAAACTCTAGAGAATGCTCAAGATGACATTCAGGATGAAACTCAGAGATCTTTAGAAGAATCTGGTGAGAATCATGGTCAATCTAGAAATGTTACCCCGCGTAGATCGCAAAGATATAGATCTCAACCGGAAAGGTACTTAGGTATTTTGACAAACGAGAGCTATGACGTTCTATTACTTGAAAGTGATGAACCTGCGACTTACAAGCAAGCCATGACGAGCCCTAGCTCCAAGCAATGGCAAGAAGCCATGCAATCTGAATTAGACTCCATGTCTGAAAACCAAGTATGGGATTTGGTCGATTTGCCAGATGGCTACCAAGCCATTGGAAGCAAATGGGTTTTCAAACTGAAAAAGGACAAGGATGGGAAACTTGAAGTTTTCAAAGCTAGATTGGTTGCAAAAGGTTACAGGCAAGTCCACGGTGTGGATTACGATGAAACCTTTTCACCAGTTGCAATGCTAAAGTCTATTCGAATAATGTTAGCAATCGCTGCATATTACGATTACGAAATATGGCAGATGGATGTCAAAACTGCTTTCTTAAACGGCGTTTTAACAGAAACTGTGTTTATGACACAGCCTGAAGGTTTTGAGGATCCAAAGAATGCTAAAAAGGTATGCAAGCTAAAGAAGTCAATCTACGGATTGAAGCAGGCATCCAGGAGCTGGAATATACGTTTTGATGAAGCAGTCAGTGACTTTGGTTTCATCAAGAACGCGGACGAATCTTGTGTATACAAGAAGGTCAGTGGGAGCAAAATTGCTTTCCTAGTATTATATGTCGACGACATATTGCTTATCGGAAATGACATTCCTATGTTGAACTCTGTCAAGATTTGGCTTGGGAAATGTTTTTCGATGAAGGATCTAGGAGAAGCACAGTACATATTGGGCATCAAGATTTACAGAGATAGATCTAAAAAGATGATTGGACTTAGTCAAAGCACTTATATCAATAAGGTGCTTGATAGGTTCAAGATGGCGGACTCCAAGCGAGGCTACCTACCCATGTCTCATGGAATGACTCTAAGCAAGACTCAGTGCCCAAAAACACTTGATGAGCGTAGACGAATGAATGGGATTCCATATGCATCATTGATTGGTTCAATAATGTATGCTATGATATGTACACGCCCGGATGTTGCGTACGCACTCAGTGCTACGAGCAGATACCAGTCAGACCCAGGAGAGGCGCATTGGACTGCTGCCAAGAATATTCTGAAGTACCTGAAAAGGCACAAAGATGACTTCCTGGTCTATGGTGGAGATGATGAATTAATTGTTAAAGGCTATACGGACGCAAGTTTCCAAACCGACAAAGATGATTTCAGATCACAGTCTGGGTTTGTCTTCTGCCTCAACGGAGGAGCAGTAAGCTGGAAAAGTGCTAAGCAAAGCACCATTGCGGATTCTACAACTGAAGCGGAGTACATTGCTGCACATGAAGCAGCAAAGGAAGCTATATGGCTAAGGAAGTTCATAGGAGAACTTGGTGTAGTCCCCTCCATTAAAGGACCAATAGCCCTGTATTGTGATAATAACGGAGCTATTGCACAGGCAAAAGAGCCTAGACACCACCAGAGAGTCAAGCATGTACTTCGTAGATTTCACCTTCTACGAGAGTTCGTTGAAAGAAAAGAAGTCGAGATAAGCAAAATTGGAACTGATGACAACATATCAGATCCATTAACTAAACCTCTGCCGCAAGCGAAGCACAACTCGCACACTGCAGCTATGGGAATCAAGCATATTGGAGAATGGCTTTGATGTCTCTGTTTAATGTTTTAAAGTTTTAGAGTTTAAATCTTTGTAAAACATTATTGGTTAATCATTCACAATAAATGAAAGGAATTCATTTTTCCATTTAATTTGTGGTTTATTAAATGATGAGTCCCTTCAACTTGACGATATATTCAAGATAGACTGTCAGGACCAGTCCTGTGACTAAGAAATGTCTATCAAGTGAACTTGAATGTCAAAGGTTGAAAATGGTCCCTAGTCGGAGTTTTCTATAAAATTGGACGCATAGAAAACGTTAGACGATTAGAATGCAAGATGACTAGTAGTTCTGTTTCTTGAACTATGTGGACATGGCAATGTCATAATCATTTGCATAGATACTTACTTTGGGAAGACTAGTATCGGACAAGACCTATGAAACTTTACTGTAAGAGATGAAAGTCTGTCATAAGTAAATTTCATTAAATTATTAGACACTAAATCCTCAATACCTGAGTGATTTGAGATTACTTGTTTGAGAACTGGTTGCTTTGACGTTGACCAACCGTCGCACCGTAAAAGGAGGCTATAAAGGCAACGCTCAGGTAATCACCTATCAAACGAAGTCTAATCTCAAGATCGCAAGATTGGGATTGTCCTCCCATAAATCGGGATGAGATGCTTAAAAGTTGTACAAGGCCACTCGGAGAGCTAGAAACTGTGAAATGCATGGCCGTGCTCGGATGAATCATAGGCTATGATTATCTGTTTATTTGATCAGTTGAACTCTGAAACCGAGGAACACCTCTGGACATAATAAGGATGACAACTCTTACCTTATGTTCAAGAGCAAGCATCGAGCGACAAAGGAATTAGGAAATGCACACTTGTCCCTAAGGACAAGTGGGAGACTGAAGGAAATAATGCCCTTGGTCCAAGTATGCATTCTATGTTAAGTCTAATAAATGCGGTTCAGTATTAATTAACAAGTTAATAAATCAGTGAGATCAAGTGAGCTGAATGCCTAGCTAGAGGCCGCTTCAGTTCAAGTGGAATTAATGATATTAATCCACAGCTTACTCTTGACTGAACCCGTAGGGTCACACAAATAGTACGTAAACGGATCAAGTATTTAATGGCATTAAATACTCTATCTATGAATATTCGGAACCGACGGATCTTGGTTTCAGTGGGAGCTAAGATCGTCACAGGCAAGAAATGAATACTCCGGAAACGATGATATTGCCGGAAACGGAAATATGGATCGTATCGGAAATATGAATATTATCCAAGTCGTAGATGTTGCCGGAAACGGAAACATGGTACGTATCGGAAAATATTATTGGAAATGGAAATATTACCAGAATCGGAAATATTGCCGGAAACGGAAATATTGTCAGAATCGGAAATATTACCGGAATCGGAAAATAATTCCGGAAACGGAAATATTAAATATTTGTTCGAAACGGAAATTAATTCCGGAATCGGAAATATTGAATATTGTTCGTATCGGAAATAGATTCCGGAAATGGAAATTTAATCGGAAGCGTATCGTACGAATTAGCATCGGACGAGGCCTGCCGGACGAAGGCCCAGCACGAAGCCAGGCCATCGCCCAGCAAGCACGCACGCCACAGCCCAGCGCGCACAAGGCCGCACATGCGTGGGCCGTGCTGCGCGGGCTGCTGCTCGCACGCGCATGGGCAGCCCTTGTGGCTGCCGTGTGTGTGTGAGTTTCAGCTCATGCGAGATTCCTGAATCTGCAAGAGTCAGTGTATGATTAAATGTCTATTCCTATTGGATAAATTGATTAAGTAGAATTCGTGTAGAATTCTAATTCCAATTAATTCGCATCCTACTAGGATTACGATTCCTTTTCCATAACTCTATAAATAAAGGCCTAGGGCTCATAATTTACACAAAAAGTTTCAAAGTATTCAAAAGTGAGTTTTTGAGAGAAAATCAAACACACATCTTGCTCAAAAGTGCCGAAATTTTCTAGTACCTTAAGGGCGATTCTAGTTGGTCAATCTTAAGGCGGATCCGGACGTGCTGTGGACTATCTACGGAGGGACGACACTTGGAGTCCTAAAAGACTTGTTCTTGTTCGGTTCGGGCGCAGCTAGGGAGGGCACGCAACAAAGAGTATGCATCTAATTATGCTATATGATTATGTGTAAATAATATGTTTCCTGGGTTAATGGTTGTTTCCGCATGATCTATGTAATTGTCATATGTATCATAACCTAACACTAGACCTATGCAACAAGTGAGAAGCAACACTCACATTGTAGCGCGCACTGGAAATCAAGCATAGCTTTGAATTCCATGAACTGTTTTAAAGATGGGTTTGAGGCCCATGGTTGTAAAACATTAGGGTTGAACATTTATCATATATGAAATGTATTTTCATGTTCCATTTAATCTTGGTTTAGTATTAAATGATGATTCCCTTCAAATTTGACGAAATATTCAAGATAGACTGTCAGGACCAGTCCTGTGACTAAGAAATGTCTATCAAGTGAACTTGAATGTCAAAAGTTGAAAATGGTCCCTGGTCGGAGTTTTCTATAAAGATGGACGCATAGAAAACGTTGGACGACTAGAATGCAAGATGACTAGTAGTTCTGTTTATTGAACTATGTGGACATGGCAATGTCGTAATCATTTGCATAGATACTTACTTTGGGAAGACTAGTATCGGACAGACCTATGAAACTTAACTGTAAGAGATGAAAATCTATCATAAGTAAATTTCATTAAAATTATTAGACACTAAATCCTCAATACCTGAGTGATTTAAGATTACTTGTTTGAGAACTGCTTACTTTGACGTTGACCAACCATCGCACCGTAAAAGGAGGCTATGAAGGCAACGCTCAGGTAATCACCTATCAAACGAAGTCTAATCTCAAGATCGCAAGATTGGGATTGTCCTCCCATAAATCGGGATGAGATGCTTAAAAGTTGTACAAGCCACTCGGAGAGCTAGAAACTGTAAAATTCATGGTCGTGCTCAGATGAATCATAGGTTATGATTATCTGTTTTATTTGATCAGTTAAACTCTGAAACCGAGAAACACCTCTGGACGTAATAAGGATGACATCTCTTACCTTATGTTCAAGAATAAGCATCGAGCGACAAAGGAATTAGGAAATGCACACTTGTCCCTAAGGACAAGTGGGGGACTTAAGGAAATAATGCCCTTGATCCAAGTATGCATATAATGTTAAGTCTAATAAATGCGGTTCAGTATTAATTGAAAAGTTAATAATTCAGTGAGATCAAGTGAGCTGAATGCCTAGCTAGAGGCCGCTTCAGTTCAAGTGGAATTAATGATATTAATCCACAGCTTACTCTTGACTGAACCCGTAGGGTCACACAAATAATACGTAAACGGATCAAGTATTTAATGGCATTAAATACTCCATCTATGGATATTCGGAATCGACGGATCTTAGTTTCAGTGGGAGCTGAGATCGTCAAAGGCAAGCAAGTGAATACTCCGGAAACGATGATATTGCCGGAAACGGAAATATGGATCGTGTCGGAAATATAAATATTATCCAAGTGGTAGATGTTGCCGGAAACGGAAACATGGTTCGTATCGGAAAATATTATTGGAAATGGAAATATTGCTGGAATCGGAAATATTGCCGGAAACGGAAATATTGTCTGAATCGGAAATATTATCGAAATTTGAAAATAATTCCGGAGACGGAAATATTAAATATTTGTTCGAAACGGAAATTAATTCCGGAATCGGAAATATTAAATATTGTTCGTATCGGAAATGAATTCCGGAATCGAGAATTTAATCGGAAGCGTATCGTACGAATTAGCATCGGACGAGGCCTGCTAGACGAAGGCCCAGCACGAAGCCGGGCCATCTCCCAGCAAGCAAACACGCAACAAACACACGCCAAGCTCGACCAGGCCCAACCAAGCCTTGGCGCGCGCGCATAATGGGATGCGGGGTTGTGCGCCGTGCGTGGGCCGCGAGGCTTGCGCATGGGCGTGCGGCTCGTGCGTGCGTGAGTGTTTGTGAATCCTAAAGCTATTGGGATTCTACATATGATTAAATCCTAATCCTAAAAGATAAATTAATTGATTTAGAGTTCTACTAGGATTCTAAGTTAATTAATTCGTATCCGAGTAGGATTATAATTCCTTTCCATAAACTCTATAAATAGGTGCCTAGGGTCACATATTTATATCGAGGATTGAAGTATTCAAAGGTAAGATTTTGGAACAAAACCAGTCAAACACTTGTAGCCTATTAGCCGAAATTTCCTAGTACCTTAAGGGCGATTCTAGTTGGTCAAGCTTAAGGCGGATCCGGACGTGCTGTGGACTATCTACGGAGGGACGACACTTGGAGTCCTAAAGAATTGTTCTTGTTCGGTTCGGGCGCAACTAGGGAGGGCACGCTACAAAGTGTATGCATCTGAATTATGCTAAATGATTATGTGTAAATAATATGTTTCCTGGCTTTATGGTTTTTCCGCATGATTTATGTTTATTCATATGTATCATAACCTAACACTCATAACCACCAAGACAGAATTTCCTTCATGTCACTTGGTTGCATGATTTAAATTATAAACATAATATAAACTGGGAGATTTAAAAAAAACCTTTGGGCCCTAATTATCCCAACCCGGTTAGAGAAAACAACCACCACCACTGCAACTGTCGGCCGCCGCCGCCGAGTCACAGTCGCGAGGCCGCGACCCATACCCCTCCGTCGCACCGGAATTAAGCCCCCTTTCACCCGTCAAAGCCAGAAACTCGCCTCTCACCCAACGCCGCGCCCAAACGCCTTTAAACCCTCTAAAGTCGCCTCCCACCCCAACCGCGACCACTGCCTGCTTATGTCTCTACCCACAACCCCTCTCCCCTCGCCCACACACGCTGAGTAGCGGCGCCTAGTGCCCATGACCACACCGTGTCCCCAGCCACGCCGCTCCCCCCACCCGCGTCGTCGCACCACCCACCAGGAGAGAGAAATTTCAAACCCCCATTTTTTATTAAGTTTGCCTAATTTTATCTCTCCTAATTTTTAATAATATATATTATAACGCAAATTCAAGCTCACGCAAATTGAAATTATAAATTAAAAACTTAAATTCGTTTCAGAAAAATAATTTGAGTTAAAAATACCTTGGGAAATTTTAGGAGAGGAAATTGTTTTTTGAATTTTAGGAGAAAGAAAATTTGGGGGAATTTTAGGAGAGAGAAAGTTGTGGGAATTTTTTGTGAGGAGAGATAAAATTTTTGGGTTTTAACAAAATTGAGAGATGAAAATTTTGGAGAACCACGAAAATAATTGAATTTGAGGAACTTAAATTTGGAGGAACCGCCAATTGTGCGTTCGTGTACTTTTTGTCACAGTAAGTTAAGGTAACTACCAACAACTTAGATGGAACTATCCAAAGCTAGATATAATTGACATTTTTGATGGCTAGTATATTGGTAATGTCCATATACGTTGTTAGTAGTTACAATGAATACTTTTTAGATCCAAGTATTTCAAAATAAGTGTTTTTCCCTATTCGTTTTCAATTAATATACATCAATTAGTATGCAAAACCAATATATGATTTACATTTCAAATCATTTACAATAGGGGAGCAAATGAGTCGATACTTTCGTGTACTACTCGCAAACAAGCTCGGTTAAAACTCATCCAAACTCGTTTGTTAAGTTAATAAGCAAACTTGAACAAAAATGTAAGCTTGTTAAGTAAATGAACCAAGCTCGAACAATTCATTCTCGACTCATTAACGTTCTTGAACAATTCGTTTGAATTCGTTTATAAAGCGTTCCATGTGTAAATTGAAATGAAAGTCCTTGTTAATATTGAATTTTAGCCATGGTTTTTATGTTGAAATATTGAAGAACCTTGCATTAAGTCAAATGAAATATTTAATAAACTCGATGAAACTAAGCAATTGAACTAACTCTTGTTCTAATTTAGCCTTGAAAGCCCATATTTACAATATTTTAAGAATATGAGATGAAATGTCCATTGTTAAACATGAAGTAGAAATTTAAACATCAATATTGAACGGAGGAAGCAAATCACTAGTCAAAACTAGCTCAAAATCGGGTTTATTTTGTGAAGTTAAAAGTTTATTTTGTTTGACTTTTGTTCATGAACATGCTCGTTGATTTCGAGTTTGAGCTCGAGTTTGGACGAGCTTAGATGGAAATTTTATTTAAAGTTAGGGGTAACAACCAAGAAAATAATGAAGAAGTATTTGGATCTAAAAGTTGTTTAAGGTAACTACCAACAACATAGATGAAAATTACCACGGCATAACCCAACAATAACGTGCGTATAAGGCCATGTAAGCTACTGGGAGTATGAGAGGAGAAGATGATGAATACTGTGTCGATACCTTTATTTATTATTTTGTAGCTTAATTAGTTTTATTAAAGATTTTTATTCTTTTTTAACTCGTAATTATATACTTTTTATGCATTAAAACAAATAAAAATAATAATTAAGTTTATAAATTATATTTAAAACAAAAATAAGAAAAATAAAAAAGTAATTAAAAGCTTAACAAATTAAGTTATAAAAGAAAATTAAAATGTAAATTAAATTAAGAAAAATAAGGATGGATACTATGTACATTGTGTTTGGATACTATCCATGGATGATGAAGGTAATATCCATAAGAACATAAGGATGGTAACGCACATCATAAGAAAATGGTTAATACTTAGTTCTAAAAATAGTTACGTTTTGGTAATGTCCTTAAATTTTCTTGCAAGTTACCTCAAACAAATTATTATAATATAAATTTTTATAACATTAATCTCACGTGTGATTCACCTTTCAAGTTAATCTCTCTATGCCCAAGAGATTATATTTATTGAAATAAGATAATAGTTAAAAGTTTGATATTTAATTAAAAGAATATTAAAAGTAATTTCCATAAGATTTATCTTTTTATTTTAGAATATATAAGTAAATGTCAAAAATAAATATATAAAAAATAAAAATAAATAAAAATGGTTAATACTTAGTTCTAAAAATAGTTTAAGGTAATTACCAACAATATAGACGGACATTACCATAACATGTTTTCAGCATATTGTCAATACTTAATTCAAAAAATAGTTTAAGGTAACTACCCACAATATAGACGGACATTTACCATCGCTAAAATCAACAACAATGTCCATCTATATTTCGTTTTAGGTAATGTCCTTATATTTTCTTGCAAGTTACATCAAACAAATAGATTATAATATAAATTTTTATAATATTAATCTCACGAGTGATTCACTTTTCAAATTAATCGCTATATGTCCAAGAGTTTATATTTATTGAAATAAGATAATAGGTACAAGTTTGATATTTAATTAAAAGATATTAAAAATAATTTTGTAAGAATTATCTTTTATTTTAGAAAATATAAGTAAATGTTAAAAAATAAAACATAAAAATAAAAAGGAAAGAAGATGGTTATCAAGTAAATGTCAAAAATAAAAACACAAAAAATATGTTTGATATTTAATTAAAAGAATATTAAAAATAATTTAGGTAAGATTTATCTTTTCTTTTAGAAGATATAAGTAAAGGTCAAAAAATTAAAGGGAAAAAAAGATGGTTATCAAATAAATGTCAAAAATAAAAACACCAAAAAAGAACAGATTAAGCAAACTTACATTCGAAGCGTGTTTTCCACAATAATATGTCAACGAACACGAACAAAGAACTCCACTTGTCGTTCCTCTACTTGGTTCACCGACAAGTTCAGATCCGTCTTGATTATCGTAGGTTAGACAATCGATCAAGATACTTTGCTTTTGGGAAAAACTCACTTTGGAGGCACAGAGAGAATTAGGGTTCTCTGTGTCTCTAGGGTTTGAGTAATATGAATTGTGTGTTGTTGGAAAATACAATATGCCTATTGTATTAATGATGTAACCGGCCAAGAACCAAGGGCCCTTGACCGGCCACATCGCGCAAGCCACGGACCGCAC
This sequence comes from Spinacia oleracea, assembly GCF_020520425.1. NCBI lineage: Eukaryota > Viridiplantae > Streptophyta > Magnoliopsida > Caryophyllales > Amaranthaceae > Spinacia > Spinacia oleracea. Next base: position 51,508,842 of record NC_079490.1, read on the forward strand.
AGCCCCGCCTAGCGACACACACTGCAGGCCGAAGCCCACAGCGCGCGCGCGCCGAGCAGCTGGGTCGTGGGCCTTGCTCGCTCGTCGCTGCTGTGCTTGCGCTGTTGCGTGCTGTCCGTGCTCGCGCCCAATGGGCTGGCCTTGCTCGCCTTTGCTCGCGAGCTTGCTGGCTCGTTGGGCCTTGCACGCTTACGTGCTTGGCTCGACGGGCCGGCAACTCCGATGCCCTTCGTATTTGCGATTTAATATATTTCCGATATATTATTTATTGTTTCGTATACGACGAATCACCGTCGTACGATACGATTTATTCGTGTCGCCCAGCTTACGAATATTCGCGATACGATATACGATTCCGACAAAGGTCGTATCGTATAATACGTTTCCAACTAATTCCCGAAAAGATATTAAATGAATTTCCGATTCATTTAATCCGGTGATCTGTTACGTGTCATTGGTGTGACCTTGTAGGTTCAGTCAAGAGTAAGTTGTGAGTTCAATATCCATTAGAACTCACTGATCGGAAGCATTGCTCCAGCTAGCTGTTCCGATCACTTGATCTCACTGAATTAATTGTTCGCAATTAATCTGAACCTTGGTATTAGACTTAATGCACCTTGGGTGAAGGACATATTTCCTTCAATCTCCCACTTGTCATTCAGACAAGTGTGCATCCACATTCCTTTGTCGCTTAGTGTTACTTACTGAACATAAGGTAAGATCCAAGCCATCCTTATTAGGTCCAGAAGTGTTTCTCGGATTACAGAGTTCAACTGTTAAACTTTTGCAGAAGGTTAAGCCTAACCATTCTGAGCACGGCCATGCATTTTACAGTATCTAACTCTCCGAGAGGCCTTGTTACACAACAACACCATATCCTATCAAAGATAGGAGGACAATCCATTCTTGCAATCTATGAACACTCACTTTGATTCATAGTACGCCCAATAACTGCTTTAATAGCCTCCTTTTACGGTGCGACGTTTAGCTAGTATCAAAGCGAACTAATTCTCAAACGAGCAGACATAATCGCTCATGTTCTGAGGAACGGTTTCTAATCACCATTAATGAGAACTACCTATGACATGACTTTAATCTCTTAAAGTGTTCTCATGGTCAATCCGATACAAGATCCAATAAGTATCTATGCAAAAGTTTCTGACATCCAGTCACTCTAGTTCAAGAAACAGAACTAAGTAATCTACTTGCAATCTAATCTTCATTAGTCATTGGTCGTCCACCTTTCAATGACCTGGATTAGGGATCCTTTGTGACTTCAATATTCAAGTTCACTTATGGGTGTTTCTTTATCAAAGAATCCATCTTGACATCCCATTTGAATGATTTGAATCACATGGACTTATCATTTAATTCTAAACCACAATTAAATGAATATGAAATAAATAAATTTCATAAATACGAAATGGTTAAACCAATTTTTTTAAACATAGATCTAACAGATGTTCTAAAACAATACTTAGAAAATCAAAGACATTCTCCAACATGCTTGATTCCCATGGTTTCTACATGTGCGTTGTGTTTCACTTGTGGCAACGGTTTAGTCAATGGATCCGCGACGTTGTCATCAGTTCCAACTTTGCAAATCTCGATTTCCTTTCTTTCAACGATCTCTCGAAGTATATAAAATCGCCGCAGTACGTGCTTGGACTTCTGGTGGCTCCTAGGCTCCTTTGCCTGGGCAATGGCTCCGCTATTGTCGCAATACAATGCCACTGGTCCTTTAATGGAGGGGACAACACCAAGTTCTTCGATGAACTTCCGAATCCAAACAGCTTCCTTTGCTGCTTCTGAGGCAGCAATGTACTCGGCTTCAGTTGTAGAATCCGCAATAGTGCTTTGCTTAGCACTTTTCCAGCTTACTGCTCCGTCGTTGAGGTAGAACACAAACCCAGACTGTGATATGAAATCATCTCTGTTGGTTTGAAAGCTTGCGTCCGTATAGCCCTTAACAATCAACTCATCTGTACCACCATAAACCAGAAACTGATCCTTAGTCATTTTCAAGTACTTTAGGATGCTCTTGGCAGCAGTCCAATGCGCCTCACCTGGTTCTGACTGGTACCTGCTCGTTGCACTGAGTGCGAACGAAACATCCGGCCTTGTACAAATCATAGCATACATGATGGATCCAATAGCCGAAGCGTATGGAATTCCACTCATCTTTCTACGCTCATCAGATGTTTTGGGACACTGATTCTTGCTTAGATATATGCCATGTGACATGGTAGATGGCCTTTCTTGGCTTCCATCATATTGAACCTAGCTAGCACTTTGTCAATGTAAGTGCTTTGGCTTAGTCCAATCATCGTCTTATATCTATACCTATAGATCTTGATGCCCAATATGTACTGTGCCTCTCCTAAGTCCTTCATTGAGAAACACTTCCCGAGCCAAGTCTTTACAGACTCCAACATAGGAATGTCGTTTCCAATAAGCAGTATGTCGTCAACATACAAGACTAGGAATGCAATTTTACTCCCACTGACCTTCTTGTATACACAAGATTCGTCCTGATTCTTGATGCAGCCAAACTTATTGACTGCTTCATCAAATCGTTTATTCCAACTTCTTGATGCCTGCTTTAGTCCGTAGATGGACTTCTTAAGCTTGCATACCTTTCCTTGGTTCTTTTGATCGACAAAACCCTCCGGTTGTGTCATGAACACAGTCTCTTCAAGAACACCGTTCAAGAAGGCAGTTTTGACATCCATTTGCCATATTTCATAGTCATGAAAAGCGGCAATCGCAAGGATTATCCGAATAGACTTAAGCATCGCGACTGGAGAAAAGGTTTCATTCGTAGTCAACGCCGTGAACTTGCATGTAACCTTTTGCTACCAATCTAGCCTTGTATATGTATACAATTCCATCTTTGTCTTTCTTCAACTTGAAGACCCATTTGCATCCGATAGGTGTAAACCCATCCGGCAAATCAACCAAATCCCAGACTTGATTTTCAGACATGGAGTCTATTTCAGATTGCATGGCCTCTAACCATTTAATGGAGCTTGGGCTCGTCATAGCTTGCTTGTAATTCAAAGGTTCATCACTATCCAATATGAGAACGTCTAAGTTTTCATTCAAGAGGACGCCTGTCCATCTGTCCGGCTGAAAAATAGTTCTATTTGACCTACGAGGGGCAACAACGTTTTGAGGAACTACTCCCACTGGCTCTTCTAAAGACCTTGGAGGTTCATCAACCTGAACTGCTTCTAAAGAGTTCTGAGTTCGTTGTTCGTCTCGAATCTCTTCGAGGTCTATTATTCTCCCACTTGTCAATTTGGAAATATGATTTCTTTCCAAAAAGACACCGTCACGAGCAACGAATACCTTGTTGTCTGACTTGTTGTAGAAATAATACCCCATAGTTTCTTTTGGATACCCAACGAAGAAACATTTGTCAGATTTAGGTTGTAGCTTGTCCGAAATTAATCGCTTGACATATGCTTCGCAACCCCAAATCTTCAGAAAAGACAACTTTGGAAGTTTCCCAGTCCATAATTCGTATGGAGTCTTTTCAACAGCTTTTGACGGAGCAAGATTCAGTGTGAGTGTTGCAGTTTGCAACGCATGTCCCCAGAACTGTAAAGGAAGTTCGGCCTGACCCATCATTGACCTGACCATATCGAGTAAGGTCCTATTTCTCCGTTCCGACACTTCATTCCATTGAGGTGTCCCCGGAAAAGTCAATTCAGAAAGAATACCGCATTCTTTTAGATTGTCATCAAACTCGTGGCTAAGATATTCACCTCCTCGATCCGATCTTAGAGCTTTGATTTTCTTGCCACGTTGATTCTCTACTTCATTTTGAAATTCTCTGAATTTCTCAAACGATCCAGACTTGTGCTTCATTAAGTAAATATAACAATATCTACTGAAGTCGTCCGTAAACGTTATGAAATAGCTGAACTCACCTCTAGCTTTCGTACTCATAGGCCCACATACGTCCATATGTATTAGCCCTAGTAGTTCGCTTGCTCTTTCTCCCACCTTTGAGAAAGGTTGCTTTGTCATTTTGCCAAGTAAACAAGATTCGCATTGATCAATCTTCTCTAAGTCGAATGATTCTAGAATTCCTTTCCATGGAAGTAATTCCATGCGCTTTATGTTTATATGGCCTAATCGACAATGCCACAGAAATGTGAGATCCGAATCACCAGTTTTATCCTTTTTGGTATTTATGTTATAAATGTGTTAGCTCGTATCTAGCACATAAAGACCGTTTTCTTGTTGTGCTGAACCATAAAACATTCCATTCAAAGAAAAAGAACAACTATTGTCTTTAAATTGAAAACTAAAACCTTTAGAATCCAAACTTGAAACGGAAATGATGTTTCTGGTGATACTAGGAACATAGTAACAGTTTTCTAGTTCCAAAACAAACCCACTAGGCAAAGAAATAAAATAAGATCCTACGGCTAATGCAGCAATTCGTGCTCCATTTCCCACGCGTAGATCCATCTCGCCTTTATCAAGTCTTCTACTTCTCCTTAGTCCCTGTGAATTGGAACATAAGTGTGAGCCACAACCAGTATCTAATACCCAAGAAGTAGAATTAACAAGATTACAATGTATAACATACATACCTGAAGGAGAAGCAACGTTTCCGTCCTTCTTCTCTTCCTTTAGTTTGGGGAAATCTCGCTTGTAATGACCAATTTCATTACAATTGAAGCATTGCGATGTAGAAGGAGAAGCATTCCTCTTCATCTTGCTCTTGGAAGGCGCCAGATGCCCTCCGGGAGTGGATGAAGATGCAGCCTTGCTTTTCTTCCCCTTGCCTACTTTCTTGAATTTAGTGCACCTCACATTCAAAGGGTCTTGATTGAACTTAAGGATTTTCTCGCATTTCATGAGTAATTCCACAAGTTCACAGAATGTGCTCTCTTTTTGATGAAAGAGATAGTGCATCTTAAAACCCTCATAATTCTTATGAAGAGAATTCAACACTAGTGCAATAGCTACCGCCTCTTTGATGGAACCACCAAGTCTCTCAATTGTGAAAAATAATCCAGACATCATATCCACATGAGACCGAATTGATGTGTTTTTGTCCATCTTGACAGAGTAGATGCGCCTTTGTGCCTCCAAAAGTTCGATTTCTAGGCACGACTTGCGTGGGGTTATGAGCTTGAGATCGCTCATCGAATTAGCCAATTCGTCAACCCCATTGCCACCAGTTTGGCACAAGGGTCGAAAACCCGCACACTTATCCTCGAGGCTACTTAGTAGAGCTTGAGGTTCAAAAGTAATGAACCTCCCTCTCCAACTCTCAGGGATAGACTTAAGGATGAACTCCGTGACAAGGTACTTGTGAAGTGCCCAACTTCTGTACCTTTCAGGAGTCATGCCTCGCGCATCATAGCTAGGGAAAGGTTGTTCAATGACATAGTGTATGCCATTAACTTTCAAAACTTCGACAAGTTTCTCTTTCCATTCAAGAAAATTAGTCAAGTCTAACTCGACATCCAGAATTTCAGCTGATATGATTGTTGTTATGTTTGCGACCATTTTGATTACTACAATCGAAAAGAATTTGCAATAAATAACCATTCATATAATTCAATAACTTTGAAATAAAAGCAAAACATGCAATCATTAAAGCTATTAAAACATTTCATTCATGCAAAAAGCAAAAACATGGTCCAAAATGAATGAAACGATTCCAAGACCCCAAAAGTCCTAAATCCTTAAGCAGCTTTAGCATGTCTTAAGTAGTTTAAGATTTCAGGTAAGCAAAACCTATTGCTAGTAATCTCCAAATTACTCTAGGTTAATAAATTAATGCCATAATTTATTCCATTGCCACAACTTAATGCCATTGTTGTTTGAGTTGTAACCACAATCAACGTGCTCCTTTAGGACGCCTTACCACCTAAGTCAACTAAAATAGCACCTCGCTTTAGCGTAAACCTACTATCTTAGATCCCTAGATTTTTGTAAGTATTGATTTGGAAGGCAATTTTTAAACTCAATATTACTTGGACCTTGTTGTTTCTATGTTGGTTCGATTATTAAGTGAACTTAAAACTAATCGATTCATAGGAAACAACCTGTTCATGCAAAGCATACATACATTCATACATTCACGCATAATATATATATATAGAAGTGCATAAATAAATGGTGATCTACTATGGTCCAAAACATCTTGTCTTGAAGCATCCAATCTTCATCACCTCCTTGTTAGCTTGGCATCGTCTTGAATCTTCGTTCAAATGCTAACTTAAAGTCCTAAACTTAGAAATACTTGAAAATAATAAATTACATCAAAATTTCCATGGTACGTAGACCATATTTAAAACTTTAAATTCAAAGATAGAACGGTACGCAGACCGTATTTAACTATCCTAAATTGGCCATACTAGTCACTTGGAGTACCTACATTGCATAAAATATATATTCTATGGATTCACCCATTCGTATGCTAAAACGAATTGCCCATATTAATATACAAGTATTTACGTGAATTAATTAAAATTCACGTTCACATAAACGCGTCCTAAAAGATTAATCAATTTCCAAATTATTAATCATTAGACTTTATTCTAATTAAAATTGAATTTAATTAAAATAATGCGACCTACGAAAATAATTAAAAATAATGATTTCATTTTAATTTCATTTAGTGGCTCCCAATCAAACCAATGATTATTCCGGATAATTAATTATGAAATATTAAATTAACACTCGCGGCCCGGCCCAAGCAAATAAAATATTAAATTAAATATCCCGTTAGCCCAAATTAATGCAAATATACGAAGCCCAACGAATTAAACGATTTTTAACAAAAAAGGTTCAATTACTTAGTCGGGCTAGGCTTGCACCCAGCCCCATGCCTTGCGTGAGGCCCAAGAGCGCACGAGCAAGGCTCGCACACCTCCAGCCCCATCGCGCGCACGCACCGCGTCTCCGCAGCCATGCTGCCCCTGCGTGCGTGTTGTGCGTCGTGTGTGTGCTGGACGTCGCACGGCTCGCGCCTTGCTTCGTCGCAGCCCCGCAAGCATACCCGCCTTCCCCTTCCTCGCCCAGCGCGCATGAGGCACGCAGCGTACCTGCTGCTGCCCGTGTCGCATGCGGCTCGGTCAAGCACAATGGCCCCGCATGGCTCGACGAGCCATACGTCCACCAAGCTCATGTTCGTGCCTTTGGTTCGTGATACGGACCAACTTAATTAAAATTTAATTTAATTTCACGAACTTGCATTAATTTTTTTTTTCAAAAAGTTACGATTTTTATTTTCGAAAAACAACGATTTTTAACGATTCAATAAACTTTAACGACAATCCAATTTCGTAAAATTATTAAATCAAGGGCTAAAAATATTCAAACTTTTAAGAACGAACGAATCAACATTTAAAGTTTAAACTTTTAATTAATAAAATCCGAAGCTTGAAATCGTTCATAAACAAATAAATTTCAGATTTTTATTAATTTGGTTTAAGTGCGATTAAAATTAACGAAACCATTCAAAATTTTAATCCAATAATTTTTAAAATTAGCCACTGATCTATGAAATTATATCCCCTTTCCCAATTAACCGAATTATTAAACCAAAATTAATTAAAATTCAATTAAGGTTTCAAATTTTACGAATTGGGAAAAGGCAAAATTAGGGTTTATACTTATCGGAAAAATCTGAAATTTTTACCATAGATCAAGAATGTACCCAGAAACATTGTGTCAAAATTTCAAGCAATGCCGAGTAGTTTAGGTCGACCTTTTAATTGAATTACTGTCCGACACTTTTAATTTTTAATGAAAAATTAACAAAAACGCCCAAAAAACGATACTTCGAGGCCTATTTTTGCAATTCTATTCTCGTGATTTGATCTTAGAAAATCGTTTTCCATCAGATTAGGGTTTTAAAACTCGAAAAAACGAAATTTTTTGATTTCGGACCTGATTATTACGCAATTCATCCAATAATTCGTAAAAATTCCGAAAAATCAACAAAAATTCCAAATTTTTCGACAGATGCAAAAACAATAATAATCATGTTAATTCATGCTTTGAATACATAAGGCTCATGATACCACGTACTGTAGGGGAATACAGTTAAACATAATAACATGTGCAGAACAATCCCCAAAGCCAGGAAACATGTATAAAGCACAGATTAAGCAAACTTACATTCGAAGCGTGTTTTCCACAATAATATGTCAACGAACACGAACAAAGAACTCCACTTGTGGTTCCTCTACTTGGTTCACTGACACGTTCAGATCCGTCTTGATTATCGGTCAAGATACTTTGCTTTTGGGAAGAACTCACTTTGGAGGCACAGAGAGAATTAGGGTTCTCTGTGTCTCTAGGGTTTGAGTAATAGGAATTTTGTGTTGTTGGAAAATAGAATATGCCTATTGTATTAATGATGTAACCGGCCAAGAACCAAGGGCCCTTGACCGGCCACATCGCGCAAGCCACGGACCGCACAGCCCCGCCCAGCGACACACACTGCAGTCCGAAGCCCACAGCGGGCGCGCGCCGAGCAGCTGGGCCGTGGGCCTTGCTCGCTCGTCGCTGTTGTGCTTGCGTTGTTGCGTGCTGTCCGTGCTCGGGCCCAATGGGCTGGCCTTGCTCGCCTTTGCTCGCGAGCTTGTTGGCTCGTTGGGCCTTACACGCTTACGTGCTTGGCTCGACGGGCCGGCAACTCCGATGCCCTTCGTATTCGCGATTTAATATATTTCCGATATATTATTTATCGTTTCGTATACGATGAATCACCATCGTACGATACGATTTATTCGTGTCGCCCAGCTTACGAATATTCGCGATACGATATACGATTCCGACAAAGGTCGTATCGTATAATACGTTTCCAACTAATTCCTGAAAAGCTATTAAATGAATTTCCGATTCATTTAATCTGGTGATCTGTTACGTGTCATTGGTGTGACCTTGTAGGTTCAGTCAAGAGTAAGTTGTGAGTTCAATATCCATTAGAACTCACTGATCGGAAGTATTGCTCCAGCTAGCTGTTCCGATCACTTGATCTCACTGAATTAATTGTTCGCAATTAATCTGAATCTTGGTATTAGACTTAATGCACCTTGGGTGAAGGACAAATTTCCTTCACATCAAGGATTGAACCTCAGACCCTCTGGTTACAATTCCACATGTTCATAACCACCAAGACAGAATTTTTTTTATGTTATTAGTTGCAAAATTTTATTATATACTTATAATAAACTGGGAGACTTTAAAGAACTATGGGCCTAAATTTAGCCCAACCCGATTAGGGTTTCCAGCCACCCCGTCGCCGCCCCCCTCGCCGTTGCAGTCACGTCGAAGCTCTCTCTCCGTCGCCGCACCCCTCCCCCTTCGCATCCCCTTCCCGGCGCCCACCCCTTCCGTCGCGCCCCTCTCCTTCACAACCACCTCCATCCACCCTTGACTCCTCCCTCCTCCCCCTTCACAGCCACCTCCATCCACCTTTGACTCTTCCCTCCTCCCCCTTCACAGCCACCTCCTTCCCGTTGCAGTCCCCAACTCGCAGCACGACGCCGACCGTGCTTACCTGCCGGACCAATTCACGCGTGGTGGTCCGGCGACGGGTTGGCCAGAGGTGAGAGAAATTTATAAAACCCATTCTTAATTAGATTTGGCTAATTATCTTAAATATCCTAATTATTAATTTTTACATTTTTGCAAAATACAAAAAATTAATTTTGGGAAATTCAGAAATTATAAAAACTATTTTTATAAAAGAAATAGTGTATTTAAATTTAAAGATAAAAATAATTAAAATCATTAAAATATATTATTTATATTAAATTTAAAGGTAAAAGAAAAGCTTTTTTTGTGGCCCTTATTAATTCTAAGCAATGGTCATTTTTAAGATGACCATGATAGGATCATCCATCAAAACTAGGTTAAAGTTACAAAAAAAAGGGTTAAAGTTATCTTGGTGTACAATAAATTTATTATACACCTTGTGCGCACAAGACCTTTTGTCACTTTTTGTAGTACGTACAACATGAAATTAATCAAGTATATCCCGTTTCATTTGGTTCAATTTCATATGGACTACTTTCTTAGTTTATTTTTACGTATAACGCTTTCTTTTTTGCACTATACACATATTCTATTTTATTTGTGTAAGATAATCTATGCATAAGTAAAAACATATTCATATGCTCTGAATCTAATTATACTTGTCTTATATGCACGCGATGCGTACGAATATAAAAAAACAGATTTGTGTTTACATTTAAACCTGAAATAACATGTAACAAAATATAATATAAATATGATTCGTGCGAATATAAAAACACATATAAGTTAGATTGAGCCGAACGCATTTAAACAGATTGATTAAAATGGTAAGAATTTATTTAAAGGGGTAGATTGATTAAAAATGCTTATTTGGGCTTTTCCTATATTTTCTATTCTATAAGTGTGGAGGATATTTTAGTAATCCAAGGGGGACACCAAAAATGGATTTACTAAAATAACCTTAGCTTTTTACTTATATAATAGAGACCCGACTTTGTATATATATTTTTTGAATATCAACGTTATTTATTTTTGTATTTATTGATAACTAAAATATTAATTATTCAAATTATGCATTAGTAGGAGCAAAATTGAAAGTGTTGCAACTAAAAAGAGACGATGGAAGTATATATATGTTAATGTTTGACTTCTTGTAGATGCGGTATAACGGGTTAATAATGAATTAATAAATTAAATTTAGAATTTTTTTATAAAAAAATTAAAAAAAAACACGTACTAGCTTACCATGTTACAGTGAACATCTTTACAAACAAAATTGAGAAAGTGAAGGTAAAGGTAATGAGACAAGGGGTTCTATTTTGATCTGTATAATTAAACTCGGGTACTTGTTCCATTTTCAAATCGACTTGCTTGAATTAGTATCTTTCATTACTGGTTTGTTGAATATTGCTGATTGCCTCTTTCTTGTGGTTTGCGTAGGTCCAATACTTTGAGACTAACTTAACTTGCCAAACGTTGATCGTGGGGCACTGTGTTTGGAATTTCTATATTTTGTGTTATACTTTTTATTAATGTCAACAGGGGGAAGTCATTTGCAAACTTCCAAGGTGAATCAAACCTAGTTCCTGACTCACCATCTTGTGTACTCCTCTCTGTAAGTTTCTATTTTTGTTTTTGTTACATAATTGGAATCTGCATCTGTTCCTAATGTTGATTAATATCTGGTTGTAAAACATTTCACTAGTAGAAAAAACCTCAAGTGCTTGGGGTAAAATGCCATCAAGTGCTGGTGATTATGCCCCCATCACTTGAGGGTGAAGCACTTTGTAATATTTCATGAACTTGCATTAATTTTATTTTTCAAAAAGTTACGATTTTTATTTTCGAAAAACAACGATTTTTAACGATTCACTAAACTTTAACGACAATCCAATTTCGTAAAATTATTAAATCAAGGGCTAAAAATATTCAAACTTTTAAGAACGAACGAATCAACATTTAAAGTTTAAACTTTTAATTAATAAAATCCGAAGCTTGAAATCGTTCATAAACAAATAAATTTCAGATTTTTAATAATTTGGTTTAAGTGCGATTAAAATTAACGAAACCATTCAAAATTTTAATCCAATAATTTTTAAAATTAGCCACTGATCCATGAAATTATATCCCCTTTCCCAATTAACCGAATTATTAAACCAAAATTAATTAAAATTCAATTAGGGTTTCAAATTTTACGAATTGGGAAAAGGCAAAATTAGGGTTTATACTTATCGGAAAAATCTGATATTTTTGCCATAGATCTAGAATGTACCCAGAAACATTGTGTCAAAATTTCAAGCAATGCCGAGTAGTTTAGGTCGACCTTTTAATTGAATTACTGTCCGACACTTTTAATTTTTAATGAAAAATTAACAAAAACGCCCAAAAAACAATACTTCGAGGCCTATTTTTGCAATTCTATTCTCGTGAGTTGATCTTAGAAAATCGTTTTCCATCAGATTAGGGTTTTAAAACTCGAAAAAACGAACATTTTTTATTTCGGACCTGATTATTACGCAATTCATCCAATAATTCGTAAAACTTCCGAAAAATCAACAAAAATTCCAAATTTTTCGACAGATGCAAAAACAATAATAATCATGTTAATTCATGCTTTGAATACATAAGGCTCATGATACCACGTACTGTAGGGGAATACAGTTAAACATAATAACATGTGCGGAACAATCCCCAATGCCAGAAAACACGTATAAAGCACAGATTAAGCAAACTTACATTCGAAGCGTGTTTTCCACAATAATATGTCAACGAACACGAACAAAGAAATCCACTTGTGGTTCCTCTACTTGGTTCACCGACACGTTCAGACCCGTCTTGATTATCGTAGCTTAGACAATCGATCAAGATAATTTGCTTTTGGGAAGAACTCACTTTGGAGGCACAGAGAGAATTAGGGTTCTCTGTGTCTCTAGGGTTTGAGTAATATGAATTGTGTGTTGTTGGAAAATACAATATGCCTATTGTATTAATGATGTAACCGGCCAAGAACCAAGGGCCCTTGACCGGCCACATCGCGCAAGCCACGGACCGCACAACCCCGCCGAGCGGCACACACTGCAGTCCGAAGCCCACAGCGGGCGCGCGCCGAGCAGCTGGGCCGTGGGCCTTGCTCGCTCGTCGCTGTTGTGCTTGCGTTGTTGCGTGCTGTCCGTGCTCGGGCCCAATGGGCTGGCCTTGCTCGCCTTTGCTCGCGAGCTTGTTGGCTCGTTGGGCCTTACACGCTTACGTGCTTGGCTCGACGGGCCGGCAACTGCGATGCCCTTCGTATTCGCGATTTAATATATTTCCGATATATTATTTATCGTTTCGTATACGATGAATCACCGTCGTACGATACGATTTATTCGTGTCGCCCAGCTTACGAATATTCGCGATACGATATACGATTCCGACAAAGGTCGTATCGTATAATACGTTTCCAACTAATTCCTGAAAAGCTATTAAATAATTTCCGATTCATTTAATCTGGTGATCTGTTACGTGTCATTGGTGTGACCTTGTAGGTTCAGACAAGAGTAAGTTGTGAGTTCAATATCCATTAGAACTCACTGATCGGAAGCATTGCTTCAGCTAGCTGTTGCGATCACTTGATCTCACTGAATTAATTGTTCGCAATTAATCTGAACCTTGGTATTAGACTTAATGCACCTTGGGTGAAGGACATATTTCCTTCACATCAAGGATTGAACCTCAGACCCTCTGGTTACAATTCCACATGTTCATAACCACCAAGACAAAAAAAAAATTATGTTATTAGTTGCAAAATTTTATTATATACTTATAATAAACTGGGAGACTTTAAAGAACTATGGGCCAAAATTTAGCCCAACCCGATTAGGGTTTCCAGCCACCCCGTCGCCGCCCCCCTCGCCGTTGCAGTCACGTCGAAGCTCTCTCTCCGTCGCCGCACCCCTCCCCCTTCGCATCCCCTTCCCGGCGCCCACCCCTTCCGTCGCGCCCCTCCCCTTCACAACCACCTCCATCCACCCTTGACTCCTCCCTCCCCCCCCTTCACAGCCACCTCCATCCACCTTTGACTCCTCCCTCCTCCCCCTTCACAGCCACCTCCTTCCCGTTGCAGTCCCCAACTCGCAGCACGACACCGACCGTGCTTACCTGCCGGGCCCATTCACGCGTGGTGGTCCGCGACGGGTTGGCCAGAGGAGAGAGAAATTTATAAAACCCATTCTTAATTAGATTTGGCTAATTATCTTAATTATCCTAATTATTAATTTTTACATTTTTGCAAAATACAAAAAATTAATTTTGGGAAATTCAGAAATTATAAAAACTATTTTTATAAAATATATAGTGTATTTAAATTTAAAGATAAAAATAATTAAAATAATTAAAATATATTATTTATATTAAATTTAAAGGTAAAAGAAAAGCTTTTTTTGTGGCCCATATTAATTCTAAGCAATGGTCATTTTTAAGATGACCATGATAGAATCATCCATCAAAACTAGGTTAAAGTTACAAAAAAAAGGGTTAAAGTTATCTTGGTGTACAATAAATTTATTATACACCTTGTGCGCACAAGACCTTTTGTCACTTTTTGTAGTACGTACAACATGAAATTAATCAAGTATATCCCGTTTCATTTGGTTCAATTTCATATGGACTACTTTCTTAGTTTATTTTTACGTATAACGCTTTCTTTTTTGCACTATACACATATTCTATTTTATTTGTGTAAGATAATCTATGCATAAGTAAAAACATATTCATATGCTCTGAATCTTATTATACTTGTCTTATATGCACGCGATGCGTACGAATATAAAAAAACAGATTTGTGTTTACATTTAAACCTGAAATAACATGTAATAAAATATAATATAAATACGATGCGTGCGAATATAAAAACACATATAAGTTAGATTGAGCCGAACGCATTTAAACAGATTGATTAAAATGGTAAGAATTTATTTAAAGGGGTAGATTGATTAAAAATGCTTATTTGGGCTTTTCCTATATTTTCTATTCTATAAGTGTGGAGGATATTTTAGTAATCCAAGGGGGACACCAAAAATGGATTTACTAAAATAACCTTAGCTTTTTACTTATATAATAGAGACCCGACTTTGTATATATATTTTTTGAATATCAACGTTATTTATTTTTGTATTTATTGATAACTAAAATATTAATTATTCAAATTATGCATTAGTAGGAGCAAAATTGAAAGTGTTGCAACTAAAAAGAGACGATGGAAGTATATATATGTTAATGTTTGACTTCTTGTAGATGCGGTATAACGGGTTAATAATGAATTAATAAATTAAATTTAGAATTTTTTTATAAAATTTTTTTTTAAAAAACACGTACTAGCTTACCATGTTACAGTGAACATCTTTACAAACAAAATTGAGAAAGTGAAGGTAAAGGTAATGAGACAAGGGGTTCTATTTTGATCTGTATAATTAAACTCGGGTACTTGTTCCATTTTCAAATCGACTTGCTTGAATTAGTATCTTTCATTACTGGTTTGTTGAATATTGCTGATTGCCTCTTTCTTGTGGTTTGCGTAGGTCCAATACTTTGAGACTAACTTAACTTGCCAAACGTTGATCGTGGGGCACTGTGTTTGGAATTTCTATATTTTGTGTTATACTTTTTATTAATGTCAACAGGGGGAAGTCATTTGCAAACTTCCAAGGTGAATCAAACCTAGTTCCTGACTCACCATCTTGTGTACTCCTCTCTTTAAGTTTCTATTTTTGTTTTTGTTACATAATTGGAATCTGCATCTGTTCCTAATGTTGATTAATATCTGGTTGTAAAACGTTTCACTAGTAGAAAAAACCTCAAGTGCTTGGGGTAAAATGCCATCAAGTGCTGGTGATTATGCCCCCATCACTTGAGGGTGAAGCACTTTGTAATATTTCACGAACTTGCATTAATTTTATTTTTCAAAAAATTACGATTTTTATTTTCGAAAAACAACGATTTTTAAAGATTCAATAAACTTTAATGACAATCCAATTTCGTAAAATTATTAAATCAAGGGCAAAAAACATTGAAACTTTTAAGAACGAACAAATCAACATTTAAAGTTTGAACTTTTAATTAATAAAATCCGAAGCTTTAAATCGTTCATAAACAATTAAATTTCAGATTTTTCATAATTTGGTTTAAGTGCGTTTAAAATTAACAAAACCATTCAAAATTTTAATCCAATAATTTTTAAAATTAGCCACTGACCCTTGAAAATATATCCCCTTTCCCAATTAACCGAATTATTAAACCAAAATTAATTAAAATTCAATTAGGGTTTCAAATTTTACGAATTGGGGAAAGGCAAAATTAGGGTTTATACTTATCGGAAAAATCTGAAATTTTTACCAGAGATCCAGCATGTACCCCGCAACTTTATATCAAAATGCCAAGCAATTCCGAGTAGTTTAGGTCGACCTTTTAATTGAATTACTATCCGACACTTTTAATTTTTAATGAAAAATTAACAAAAACGCCCAAAAAACGATACTTCGAGGCCTGTTTTTGCAATTCTATTCACATGAGTTGATCTTAGAAAATCGTTTTCCATCAGATTAGTGTTTTAAAACTCGAAAAAACGAACATTTTTGATTTCAGACCTGATTATTACGCAATTCATCCAATAATTCGTAAAAATTCCGAAAAATCAACAAAAATTCCAAATTTTTCGACAGATGCAAAAACAATAATAATCATGTTAATTCATACTTTGAATACATAAGGCTCATGATACCACGTACTGTAGGGGAATACAGTTAAACATAATAACATGTGCGGAACAATCCCCAAAGCCAGGAAACATGTATAAAGCACAGATTAAGCAAACTTACATTCGAAGCGTGTTTTCCACAATAATATGTCAACGAACACGAACAAAGAACTCCACTTGTGGTTCCTCTACTTGGTTCACCGACAAGTTCAGATCCGTCTTGATTATCGTAGCTTAGACAATCGATCAAGATACTTTGCTTTTGGGAAGAACTCACTTTGGAGGCACAGAGAGAATTAGGGTTCTCTGTGTCTCTAGGGTTTGAGTATTATGAATTGTGTGTTGTTGGAAAATACAATATGCCTATTGTATTAATGATGTAACCGGCCTAGAACCAAGGGCCCTTGACTGACCACATCGCGCAAGCCACGGACCGCACAGCCCCGCCCAGCGACACACACTGCAGTCCGAAGCCCACAGCGGGCGCGCGCCGAGTAGCTGGGCCGTGGGCCTTGCTCGCTCGTCGCTGCTGTGCTTGCGTTGTTGCGTGCTGTCCGTGCTCGGGCCCAATGGGCTGGCCTTGCTCTCTTGTGCTCGCGAGCTTGTTGGCTCGTTGGGCCTTACACGCTTATGTGCTTGGCTCGATGGGCCGGCAACTCCGATGCCCTTCGTATTCGCGATTTAATATATTTCCGATATATTATTTATCGTTTCGTATACGATGAATCACCGTCGTACGATACGATTTATTCGTGTCGCCCAGCTTACGATTATTCGCGATACGATATACGATTC
Organism: Spinacia oleracea; assembly: GCF_020520425.1. Classification (NCBI taxonomy): domain Eukaryota; kingdom Viridiplantae; phylum Streptophyta; class Magnoliopsida; order Caryophyllales; family Amaranthaceae; genus Spinacia; species Spinacia oleracea. Next base: position 51,525,886 of record NC_079490.1, read on the forward strand.
CGACAAAGGTCGTATCGTATAATACGTTTCCAACTAATTCCTGAAAAGCTATTAAATGAATTTCCGATTCATTTAATCTGGTGATCTGTTACGTGTCATTGGTGTGACCTTGTAGGTTCAGTCAAGAGTAAGTTGTGAGTTCAATATCCATTAGAACTCACTGATCGGAAGCATTGCTCCAGCTAGCTGTTCCGATCACTTGATCTCACTGAATTAATTGTTCGCAATTAATCTGAACCTTGGTATTAGACTTAATGCACCTTGGGTGAAGGACATATTTCCTTCACATCAAGGATTGAACCTCAGACCCTCTGGTTACAATTCCACATGTTCATAACCACCAAGACAGAATTGTTTTTATGTTATTAGTTGCAAAATTTTATTATATACTTATAATAAACTGGGAGACTTTAAAGAACTATGGGACTAAATTTAGCCCAACCCGATTAGGGTTTCCAGCCACCCCGTCGCCGCCCCCCTCGCCGTTGCAGTCACGTCGAAGCTCTCTCTCCGTCGCCGCACCCCTCCCCCTTTGCATCCCCTTCCCGGCGCCCACCCCTTCCGTCGCGCCCCTCCCCTTCACAACCACCTCCATCCACCTTTGACTCCTCCCTCCTCCCCCTTCACAGCCACCTCCATCCACCTTTGACTCCTCCCTCCTCCCCCTTCACAGCCACCTCCTTCCCGTTGCAGTCCCCAACTCGCAGCACGACGCCAACCGTGCTTACCTGCCGGACCCATTCACGCGTGGTGGTCCGGCGACAGAGAAATTTATAAAACCCATTCTTAATTAGATTTGGCTATTTATCTTAATTATCCTAATTATTAATTTTTACATTTTTGCAAAATAAAAATAATTAATTTTGGGAAATTCAGAAATTATAAAAACTATTTTTATAAAAGAAATAGTGTATTTAAATTTAAAGATAAAAATAATTAAAATCATTAAAATATATTATTTATATTAAATTTAAAGGTAAAAGAAAAGCTTTTTTTGTGGCCCATATTAATTCTAAGCAATGGTCATTTTTAAGATGACCATGATAGAATCATCCATCAAAACTAGGTTAAAGTTACAAAAAAAAGGGTTAAAGTTATATTGGTGTACAATAAATTTATTATACACCTTGTGCGCACAAGACCTTTTGTCACTTTTTGTAGTACGTACAACATGAAATTAATCAAGTATATCCCGTTTCATTTGGTTCAATTTCATATGGACTACTTTCTTAGTTTATTTTTACGTATAACGCTTTCTTTTTTGCACTATACACATATTCTATTTTATTTGTGTAAGATAATCTATGCATAAGTAAAAACATACTCATATGTTCTGAATCTTATTATACTTGTCTTATATGCACGCGATGCGTACGAATATAAAAAAACAGATTTGTGTTTACATTTAAACCTGAAATAACATGTAATAAAATATAATATAAATACGATGCGTGCGAATATAAAAACACATATAAGTTAGATAGAGACGAACGCATTTAAACAGATTGATTAAAATGGTAAGAATTTATTTAAAGGGGTAGATTGATTAAAAATGCTTATTTGGGCTTTTCCTATATTTTCTATTCTATAAGTGTGGAGGATATTTTAGTAATCCAAGGGGGACACCAAAAATGGATTTACTAAAATAACCTTAGCTTTTTACTTATATAATAGAGACCCGACTTAGTATATATATTTTTTGAATATCAACGTTATTTATTTTTGTATTTATTGATAACTAAAATGTTAATTATTCAAATTATGCATTACTAGGAGCAAAATTGAAAGTGTTGCAACTAAAAAGAGACGATGGAAGTATATATATGTTAATGTTTGACTTCTTGTAGATGCGGTATAACGGGTTAATAATGAATTAATAAATTAAATTTAGTATTTTTTATAAAAAAAATTTTAAAAAAAAAACACGTACTAGCTTACCATGTTACAGTGAACATCTTTACAAACAAAATTGAGAAAGTGAAGGTAAAGGTAATGAGACAAGGGGTTCTATTTTGATCTGTATAATTAAACTCGGGTACTTGTTCCATTTTCAAATCGACTTGCTTGAATTAGTATCTTTCATTACTGGTTTGTTGAATATTGCTGCTTGCCTCTTTCTTGTGGTTTGCGTAGGTCCAATACTTTGATACTAACTTAACTTGCCAAACGTTGATCGTGGGGCACTGTGTTTGGAATTTCTATATTTTGTGCTATACTTTTTATTAATGTCAACAGGGGGAAGTCATTTGCAAACTTTCAAGGTGAATCAAACCTAGTTCCTGACTCACCATCTTGTGTACTCCTCTCTGTAAGTTTCTATTTTTTTTTTGTTACATAATTGGAATCTGCATCTGTTCCTAATGTTGATTAATATCTGGTTGTAAAACATTTCACTAGTAGAAAAAACCTCAAGTGCTTGGGGTAAAATGCCATCAAGTGCTGGTGATTATGCCCCCATCATTTGGGGGTGAAGCACTTTGTAATATTTCAAGTGCTTGGGGTCAACCCCAAGCACTTAACATGTTAAGTGCTTGGGGTTCCAGAAACCCCAAGCACTTGACATGTTAAGTGTTTGGGGTTAACGAAAAACCCCAAGCACTTAACTTGGGATTTCTGGAAAACCCCAAGCACTTGACATGTTAAGTGCTTGGGGTTTAAGGAAAGCCCAAGCACTTGACTTGTGAAGTGATTGGGGTTTTCCAAAACACCCAAGCACTTGATATTAACAATATATTTTAAATAAAATATGCTATTATCAAGTGATTGGGGTATTAAAAAAAATACCCCAAGCACATAATATCCATTTTTTTTTTGTAAATTTTTCTCGGCCCGTACCACTTTAGCACAATATGTAGTAGCTATAAATCCTGTACTTATACCAAACAACCTCATTCAACCACAACTTAAGTATTATACACCAATAAACGTGCACTTAGCTCATCCATTCACCATTCAATAACACAAGTGAAAAACAAAATCAAAACAAATATCAAACAACAGATTAAAACATATTGTATTTAAATTGTTAATGGAAATAGGTAGATAACTACATTATTAGATTCATTATACTGCGAAAAACGCGACCAATCAAAGACATTCATTAGTAATAAATCGTGCCAACTTGTCTCGAACACATTTTATTTCATCAGTCGTGAAGGAACGCTCCCTTGGTTTGTTCATGAATTCCTATAATCAAATCCAACAAAAAAACATGTAATAAATTAGTATGAGAAATGAATATTGCAAAATATAATAACGGAGTTATATGAACAATTTTGACTTAAATGGCCGTTTTCGGTTCCAACTCTTAACTAATGAACCTAAATATGTATTCCAAACCATTTACACGTTTAATCTACTTAATATTAGGATGATAAGATTCATTCTCATCTACTTTGGTCAAGTTATGCACATTTATGGCTCGTGTGATTGTTATATGACATATTTTGACTATAATGGTTGTTTTCGCTCCCAACTCTCAACTAATGAAGCTAAATAGGTATTATAAGAAATTTACATGTTTAATATACTTAATATTAGTATGATAAGACTAATTCACAGCTACTTCGGTCAAGTTATGCAGTTCATGGCTCGTTTGATCGTTATAATGTCATATTTTGACTATAATGGTTATTTTCGGTTAGAACTCTTAACTAATGAAACTAAATAGGTATTCTAAGCACTTTACATGTTTAATATACTTCATATTAGTATTCCAAAACTCATTCTCATCTACTTTGGTCAACTTATGCAATTTAAGGTTCGTTTGATCGTTATATGTCATATTTTGACTATAATTGTTGTTTTTGCTCCCAACTCTCAACTAATGAAGATAAATAGGTATTATAAGCCCTTTAATTTGTTAATATACTAAATATTAGGATGTTAAGACTCATTCAATGCTACTTTGGTCAACTTATGCAATTTAAGGCTCGTTTGATCGTTATATGACATATTTTGACTATAATGGTCGTTTTCGCTCCCAACTCTTTACTAATGAACCTAAATACGTATTCCCTATCCTTTACACGTTTCACATACTTAGTATTAGGTTGTTGAGGCTCATTAGCATCTACGTCGTTCAAGTTATGCACATTTGAGGCTCGTTGACCGTTATAGGAGATATTTTAACTATAATGGTTGTTTTCGCTGCCAACTTTGAACTAATGAAGTTAAATAGGTATTATAAGCCTTTTACATGTTCAATGTAAGCATTTTACTTGTTTAATATAATTAATATTAGGATGTTAAGACTCATTCTCATCTAATTTGGTCACCTTATGCAATTTAAGGCTCGTTTGATCGTTATATGACATATTTTGACTATAATGGTCGTTTTCGGTCCCAACTCTTAACTAATGAACCTAAATAAGTACTTTAAAACTTTACACCTTTAATATACTTAGTATTAGGTTGCTAAGGTTCGTTCTCATCTACTTTGGTCAAGTTATGCACATTTAAGGCCCGTTTGACCGTTATAGGTCATATGTTGACTAATGGTCATTTTCGGTCCCAACTCTAAACTAATGAAGCTAAATAGGTATTTCTAAACCCTTTAAACGTTTAATATAATTATATAAGGTTGCTAAGACTCATTAACATCTACTTTGGTCAACTTATGCACATTTGAGGCTCGTTTGACCGTTATAGGACATATTTTGACTATAATGGTCGTTTTCGGTCCCAACTCTAAAATAATGAAGCTAAATAGGTATTCTAAACCCTTTACATGTTTAATATACTTTGTATTAGGTTGCTAACACTTATTCTCATCTACTTTGGTCAAGTTATGCATATTTAAGTCTCGTTTGATCGTTATATGTCATATTTCGGCTTAAATGATAGTTTCCGCTTCCAACTCTTAACTAATAAACCTAAATAGGTATTCTAAACCCTTTACATGTTTAATTTACTTATTATTAGGTTTCTAAGACTCATTATCATCTACTTTGGTCAAGTTATGCACATTTAAGGCTTATTTGATCGTTATAGGTCATATTTTGACTATTATAGTCGTTTTCGCTCCCAACTCTAACCCCTGTAGTTAAATAGGTATTATAAACCCTTTACATGTTTAATATATATTTTTTATATTACTAAGACTCACTCTCTCCTAGGTTTGTCAAGTTATGCACATTGAAGGCTCGTTTGACCGTTATAAGTCATATTTTGACTATATCGGTCGTTTTCGCACCGAACTCTCAACTAATGAACCTAAATAACCATTCTACAATCTTGAATTTTTTAACATACTAGGTTTTATATTTCTAAGACTCATTCTCATCTACTTTGGTCAAGTTATGCGCATTTAAGAATCGTTTAATTCGTTATAGGATATATTTTAACTATAATGGTTGTTTTCGCTCCCAACTCTTAACTAATGAAGCTAAATAGGTATTCTAGATCTTTTTTATGTTAAATATACTTAATATTAGGTTGATAAGACTCATTCTCATCTGCTTTGGTCAAGTTATGCAGAGTTAAGGCTTTTTTTTATTGTTTTAGGACATATTTTGATTATAATGGTTGTTTTCGCTCCCAATTCTCAACTAATGAAGCTAAATAGGTATTCTAAACCCTTTAAATGTTTAATATACTCAATATTGGTATGATAAGATTCATTCTTATATGCGTCGGTCAACTTATGCACATTTAAGGCTCGTTTGATCATTATATGTCATATTTTGACTTAAATGGTCGTTTTCGCTTCCAACTCTGAACTAATGAACCTAAATAAGTATTCTAAACTGTTTACATGTTTAATATACTAAGTATTAGGTTGATAATTATCATTTCATCTAATTTTGTTAAGTTATGCACATTAATGTTAGTTTCATCGTTATAGGACATATTTTGACTATAATGGTTGTTTTCGCTCCCAACTCTCAACTAATGAAGCTAATTAGATATTCTAAACCCTTTACATGTTTAATATACTTAGTATTCGGATGATAAGACTCATTCTCATCTACTTTGGTCAACTTATGCACATTAAAGGCTCGTTTGATCGTTATATGACATATTTTGACTATAATGGTTGTTTTTGCTCCCAACTCTCAACTAATGAAGCTAAATAGGTATTCTAAACCCTTAACATGTTTAATATACTTATTGTTAGGTTTATAAGACTCATTCTCTTCTACTTTGGTCAAGTTATGCACATTTAAGGCTCGTTTTATCCTTATAGGATATATTTTGACTCTAATTATTGTTTTCACTCCCAACTCTCAACTAATGAAGCTAAATAGGTATTCTAAACCCTTTACATGTTTAATAAACTTAGTTTCATGTTTTTAAGACTCATTCTCACCTATTTTATCAAATTTGTGGGAGCTTATTTCTATTTAAAGCATCAATAATTATAGTACAATATGTACCTTCTTGAGATGCTCAACTTCCGAGCAACATGTGACTATATCGTACATAAACCTCATCACGTAGTAGCCACATTCTTGATTGTATCTTTGTTGTGCACACTAAAATTAAAATCACACAAATAAGATGGATGTTAGAAAAAGTATGTTGTTGCCGAATAACAAAGTAATGAATATATACATTAATTAATTACCTTCACTGATTTCCATAAAGGTGATCTTGATTTTTATATATCACTTCCATTTATTTTCTTCAATGCGCTGCACCTCCAGAATAAGAACTTTTAGTTGGAATATCATGCATAAGTACAAAATCAAATTGACATGTTAAACAAAATAAATATCAATACCTGTTCAACAACCGTTTAACTAGTAAGTTTCGTGGTGGATCTTGTCGGAGAGAATCAAATTGATAGATTGTGTAACTTGAAGAGCATATCAAAAGGATTAGTTTAAAAAAAAATTATTATTTCTTGCTACTATTTTTGTACAATAGCATTCACTAAACAATATTAGGAAACATACCCTTGTATAATCGGAGTAACGATGAACTTGACGTCTTTTGTTTTCTATTTTTGGATACCATTTTCGATATAATACTTCACATCCCCTGAATTGGACTAGCAGTTGTCATCACGAATCTCACTTAGACATAACCACCCAATATTTACAAAATAAAAAGATAAAGAATAAAATGTAAGAAATACATATCAATATCAACGGGGCTATTAATTTCGATCGCTACACTCCTCACTAGCTCCAAGTTGAATCGTATCGCTACAAAATCAATCATCAATATTATAACATATTTTTTACGGGAACTTGTTCTACTTAATTCAGAAAATATTAATTTAGATAAGTGCAAATAATTATGGATAAAATTCTGATAAGCTAGAATAAAACAGTTAAACAAAATATAGTAAGTTGAACCAAACATGTGCTAAAGTACCTTACTTATTACTTACAAAGTATCCCGCCTCAATGAGTTATACCGAAGATTATGCACTTCCATAATTCCATTCCAAAACTTTAAGATTAAGTCTAGAAGTTCTGTATTTCTTGTTTCTGCTGCAAACTTAGCCTTTGATATTTTAAATAGCTATCTGCACACCTCCACCAGTAAAAATTCTAGTTTAAATATGATAAATATCATGAGGATGAGGAAAATTCTAAAACTTTGGGGTCAGTCGCGGGTAAGCCACATTTCTTGTTTGGGCATTCATACTCACAAGAATAATATAAACGACTTAGAGCACTTAAATGCCTGATCCGACCCTCTTTTTCCATTAAGCCCTCGTTCAATAACCATCCCGGCTTACAACGTGGCTACTCAACCAAATACAAATAAAACGGTTTCTAAGTTCTGATATTAAACCCCTTCACCTGCTTTGTTTCCTTCCTTTTACTACTCCTTTAGCATTTACTCCAGATTTCTTTATGATTCAGTCTTGCAATTTTTTTTTAGAATATGAATTAAACTGCAGCATACATCATGCATATTCACCTTCCTGCTCTGCCTACAACTCTACGCGACCTTAGTGCCTCCCTCTAAAGTTCAAACCCTCTATGTTATTTCTTGGGCATCACATATAAGTCAGCTTTGTGGCAACGCGGAAGAAGCACAAAGAGTACACCAAAAAAAGTCTACAAATATTTCAATAAGACCGTCTGACGCGTCAGACGTGCCGACGTGTCAGAGCGCGGGTCGTGACGCGGGTCAGGACGCGGGTCAAATCTTAATCGGGTTGAAAACGGTTATTTTTCCGGGTTTAGTATAAAAGGCTTTCTTTCCCACGTTTTTGCCCATTTTCAAATCATTGTTCATCTTTTAGAGAGAGAAAACCGCCGAGTTCTTCCATTTTAGGAGAGAAAAAGCTTCTACTCTTTGATCTTCTCTTCGATTTCTTCAATTTCTGTAAGTTTTTTGCATTTTCACTTGTTTTTCTTTGTTCGTCTGTAGTTCTTACTAATTTATCCTCTTTTTTTTCGTTCGATTTAGGGTTTTGAAGGTGTGATTGTGATATTTTCCGATTTACTTCAACATTCGGTAAGTTCTTTCTATTTTCATCTACTTTTTGTTCAATTTTGTCATCATTTGATGTTCGTTTTGTTTCTTACTGTTTTTGGTTTTGATTTAGGGTTTTGTAATTGTGATTTGTGATAATTTTGGTTGTTCTTCATTTTCGACAATATTTTTGAAGATTCTTGTCATTTTTTCTTGTTTTTGTTCAATTTTGTTATCATTTGAAGTTTGTTTTTGTTTCTTACTGTTTTTGGTTTTGATTTAGGGTTTTGTAATTGTGATTTGTGATAATTTCGGTTGTTCTTCATTTTCGACAATATTTTTTAAGCTTCTTGTCACTTTTTCTTCTTTTTGTTCAATTTGTTCATAATTTGAAGTTTGTTTTGGTGTTTTTTTCGGTTTTTTTAACTGCGAGATTTAGTTTACTATTCATGATTTTATCAACCTGTAGATGTTTTAGTTTAGAATTTCGTGTATTTAGTTAAGATAACAGTATCTTTAGTTTTGATCTTCGTCATATTTTCCAATTTATTCTTGTTCATCTGTGCACATGAATTAGTTTTGTATTTGTTGTTATTAGATTAGTAATGACATTCATTAGTTAAGTTTTTAAACACATTAGTGATTTATTAAAATTAAAAGTTCGCTGATAAATTAGTTAGTTTTTTATCCAATTAGTTAATTATTTTTACCAATTAGTGATTCTTTCAAAGCAATTAGTCATATTCTGACATTCATAAATCAAGTATTAAACGAATTAGTTATTTATTTAATTTCAAACTTTCTTGACCAATTAGTTTAGTTTTTGGACCAATTAGTTAATTGCATAATCCAATTAGTTAACTATTTTAACCTGTTAGTGAAACATTCAAAGCAATTAGTTACACAATGAGATTGTTTTGTTTTTATTGTTATTTATACTGCTTATGTTCATTACACATTTTTTCATTCTTTTTATTTGCGTATTGCAATATATTGAACTACATTCATTTATAGTTTCAGTTCACATAATGAGGTCGAAAAACGAAAACAAACCATCTGATTATCACGATGCTGGGAAGTCGAGTCAAGATGTGGAAGCTAGTTCGAGGCCGACTGAAGATATTCCAACTAGTCCAAAGCTGAGTGCAGATGAGAGGAAAACTGGAAGAGGGCCAAAGAAGTCCAAAGTTAAATTAGAATATACAGAAGATGGCGAGGAAGTTGTAGAGTTGGATAGGTATAACTCCTATCTTTGTAACTATTATTTATCACTGTTTAATTAGTTGGTGAAGGAAATAATGCCCTTGGTCCAAGTATGCATTCAATGTTAAGTCTAATAAATGCGGTTCAGTATTAATTAACAAGTTAATAATTCAGTGAGATCAAGTGAGCTGAATGCCTGACTAGAGGCCGCTTCAGTTCAAGTGGAATTAATTATATTAATCCACAGCTTATTCTTGACTGAACCCGTAGGGTCACACAAATAGTATGTAAACGGATCAAGTATTTAATGGCATTAAATACTCCATCTATGGATATTCGGAATCGACGGATCTTGGTTTCAGTGGGAGCTGAGATCGTCACAGGCAAGAAATGAATACTCCGGAAACGATGATATTGCCGTAAACAGGAAATATGGATCGTATCGGAAATATAAATATTATCCAAGTGGTAGATGTTGCCGGAAACGGAAACATGGTACGTATCGGAAAATATTATCGGAAATGGAAATATTGCCGGAATCGGAAATATTGCCGGAAACGGAAATATTGTCAGAATCAGAAATATTATCGGAATCGGAAAATAATTCCGGAAACGGAAATATTAAATATTTGTTCGAAACGGAAATTGATTCCGGAATCGGAAATATTAAATATTGTTCGTATCGGAAATGAATTCCGGAACCGGGAATTTAATCGGAAGCGTATCGTACGAATAAACATCGGACGAGCTTGCTAGACGCAAGGCCTAGCACGAAGCTAGGCCCAACGCCTAGAAAAGCCCGCGCACGACCAAAGCAAGCAAAGCCCAAATGCGAGAGCAAGGCCAGCAGGCGCGCGCCCCTCGTGGGCTGCGAGCACTTGCTGGGCCTGGGCTCAGCGCACGCGCGCGCATGGCGCCCCTCGTGGGCTGCTGCGCCTGCGTGTGTGTTTGTGCTTGCGTACGAAACCTTGATCGGTTAGGATTCGTATAAGATTGATTTCCTAAATCTACTAGATAAATTAAGTGATTGAATTTTAGATTAATTCAGATTCACTAAATCGTTTCCTAGTAGGATTCTAATATCCGATACCCATGCCCTATAAATAGGTGATCAATGCTCACAATTTATATCGTGTATTCAAGTATTCAAAGTGATTTTTGAGAGCAAAAATTCAGTCATACAATTGCCTATATGTGCCGAAAATTCTAAGTACCTTAAGGGCGATCCTAGTTGGTCAAGCTTAAGGCGGATCCGGACGTGCTGTGGACTATCTACGGAGGGACGACACTTGGAGTCCTAAAGACTTGTTCTTGTTCGGTTCGGGCGCAGCTAGGGAAGGCACGCAACAAAGTGTATGCATCTAAACTATGCTAAATGATTATGTGTAAATAATATGCTTTCCTGGCTTTATGGTTTTTCCGCATGATTTATGAATTGCCATATGTATCATAACCTAACAGTGGTATCACGAGCCTCTTATTATTTTCATAATCTAAATTTCATGAACATGGTTAAATATTACAAATTTGTAAGAATTAAAAGGGGTGATTAATTTTCGTAATTGTTAATTAATTGCAAATTGCGTTTATTTAATTATACGTACGCAGGTTTTCGGCAGTTTCTTCGTTACTCATCCAAATCGAGTGATTTTTGTTACAATTCCGCATGTAAAAGGCATTCTAAAATTTTGACAAAAATTGTTTTTTTCGGCCGAACCCAGAATTCTCAAATTCGAAGCCTAACTATGACTTTTCGGAGGTTTTAGTTTTTCGAATGCAAAATTTCGTAAATTTAAGATGTTAAATTAAATATTTGCGATTCTTGTTGATAAATCTTGAATTTTTGATTGACCTACTGTATATGTTTAACAAGTTTGAATTCCTAGCTTTGTTAATTATGCAATCTAATTTGTAATTATGATTAATTTGTTGAAAATTGGAATAATTTAGAATTAATTTGATTTTCATAATTAGTTATAATTTAATTAGATACCTATGATTAAAAACCACGATAAAAATTGTAAATTTATGTTAAATTTTAAATTTTTATGACCTAGACTTGAATCCATGTTAATCGGAAATCAATTGAATAATAAATTTTCGATTTTTCGCCCTAAAATTATGAAATTAATATTATTTATTAATTTGTCATTAATTTTGAATATAAATTTTAAATTTTTATGCGATTCGCTCATATAACTTGCACGCACAAAGCAATGGACGCTACGTGTTACCCTTAAGGGGTGTTGTATAGTGCGGGCATGTGACGACGAGCAAGGGAGCTCGTCGCCCATGCGGTACGAATGCAATGAGCAAGGCCATGGTGCACGAGCACAAGGCAGCAGCCCTGCCTTGTGTCGTGGGCTGTGTACGATGGGCGAATGGGCGAGGGCGAGAGCAAGGCACGAGCAGTCGCGTGTGGGCAGCAAGCGAGCTGCGCCACAGCGCGCACTGCCTCGCGCAAGCGTGCGGAGCCTCGCGCGCAGCGAGCGCAAGCTCGCGTGCCACGAGTGCTACGCCCCAACATCGATCGCTCGCGCGCAGCGAGCGCTATTGTGCGTGCGACAAGCGCTGCGCCCAGCGATGGCGTGCAGCGTGCTTGTTGCGACGTGCGACGAGTGCTGCGCCCAGCGATGGCAAGCAGCTTGCTTGTTGCGACGTGCGACGAGCGCTGCGCCCAGCGATGGGCTGCGGCAGCATGCTCGTGCGTCGAGCGCTGGCGCGCGTAGCGAGCACCAGCTCGCGTGATGCCTTGCGATGGTGAGCAGCAGCGATGCGACGCAGCGCATGGGCTGCGCGCACATGGCCAGCAATGGCTGTGTGCGTGTGGCCCATGGGCGTGCGATGCGTGGGATTGTTGCGTTGCGATTAGATCGTTTTGAAATTTTTAATTTGAAATTTTCAGTTTACGTAATTTTAATTAATTTTAAAATTAATAATTTAAATTATTTTCTTGGATTTTAATTTTGAATATTGTAATTATAATAAATTTTATTTATTCTAATTATTTTACTAAAACTAAAATCATGAATTAATTTAAATACGACTGAAATTAAATTAAATTTATGGATTCAATTATAAATTTATATGAGCTTTAAATTTTAATTAAATTTGTATGTTTCCGGTTAGACTAGAAATACATTTTTATGTTTAAAATTAGTAAAGCATATGAATTTATTGGTTTAAGTGGGAGCCCTTTTTAGTCATAAACTCTTGATTATGTCTAAAAATCCTTAAGGTTAAAACAACTTTATTAGAATTAATAAGGACTGAATAATTTGTAGATTATTGGTGCCCTTGATTAATTGCTGCAAATGTTTATGTGATGCATAATGTGTTTTACTAACCAGCTATGTGGGCCATTCATGATAATGAATGGGTGAATGGTATATATTGTATATGTACTGTTTTGCAGGTTATGAAGTGACTAGTATGGCCCAAATAGGATAGAGAATATGGTCTGCGTACCATTAATTTGAATGTAATTGGTCTAAAGCACCAAAGTTGTTTTTCAATTCAAATATGGTCTGCGTACCATCAAATAGTTGTAATTAGTTTTAATTATAGCTTATCCTATTTGAAGAAAATGGTGCCTCCCACGGAGATTTTCAAGACGGACTTTGAAGTTAAAGCTTCAAGATGAAGTCGGGCCATACTAGATCACATTTATCTTATGCATGTTTTAAGTTATTTATTGCTTTTAAATATGTCTTAAAATGCATGAGATCAAAAGCTTGATTATGTTGCATGATTAAGGATTTTAGTTCACTTAAAATCTAACCAACATAGTAAGAGCCTTAAGTTCCAAACTTAAAAATTGAGTTATAAGGTGCCATGCCAAAATATACACTTGCTTGGATATCCTTTACATCAATCTAGTAATAGTTTTCGCTCAGCGAGGTGTTACTTATTGGTCCTAAAGGGGCAAGGTACACAAATAATTGTGAGTACATGTTAGTTTTGGTGAAACTCAACGATATAAGTAAGGAGTCCTTTTATGTCGTGGCAAAATCGATAGGTTTACCTAATAAGTTCTTAGACGTACCTATCAACCACTAGTAGAAAAACATTCATTTGCTGCCATGATTTTGCTGCGTTAATTACTTAACGCCTCTAACTAAACGACAAATTCGAAGAATCAGTTAAAAATTAACACTTTGCGGCGTTATTTACTATTATGACGCAGCAAATTAATAAAAAAATAAACGTTTTGCGGCGTGGCTCCTTTTAACGCCGCAAAGTTGTCACCTGTCCCCCACACAGAGACACGCGTATTAACCCCATATTTTTGGAGCCAGCTGCTTCTCTCTTTCGTCTCTTTCGTTTGGCTTGTCTCACTTCACAGAAACACCAACACCTTCTTCTTCCTTCATACGACTGACCCTGACCTACTCTCTTCACCACCGAATTTCGCCGGAAAACTTAAGCTCCACCGCCGCCGTGGTCATTCGAACTCATCTCCGCCGCCGCCGTTCTCAATTGAGGTAAATTATGCTTCCACTGCTCCTCCTCATCCTTTCCGTTTTTTCGTTTAATTGCTCTATTCCCCCTCATATCAGTCTCGCAATTAACATGAATTGTGTTTGAATTATCTAATTAGTACTCTCTTGCTCTGTCCTCTCCTCTCCTCTCTCCCCTGAAACTGTAAATTAATTAACCCTAATTTTCAATGTCAAATTTTGTCTTAATAGAACCTTAAAAATGCCTAAACTTTATCTCTGATTGTATCCTACAAATTTGGTATTGGTTCAGGCTCAAGACTAAGAAACTTGAAAATTTACCTAGTGACTGCAGCTTCTCTTGTAGCCCCTGAGCTGGACCGACTTCCTCGCCGTCTTTGAATATGTAAACCCGTAAAGGTTGTTTCTAGACTCTGTACTCAGATTTTAATTTCCTTTAACTCTTTCAGGTTAGCATTTTCTCTTATATATATGGCTTTTTGCATATTTTCAGTTGTGCTTGGAATTGGGGAACTTGCTGATTCATCTTTCTAGAGATAATATTTCTCACTGAAGAGGTAATTGACTGTTGAGGATTGCATCGTTATTTTGATTAAATAATGTAAAGCACTTATATACCGTTGTATTCACGCATATCTCTGCTTGTCAAGTTGAATACTCTAGCAGAAAATTGATTTCAATTTGTACTTCAAAAGTAAAACTTAGATTGACTGAATGCTACACTGAAATTGCATATTCGATTTGACACAGTTAGCCTATTATTATTTGTAGTCCGACTTTTTTCCATGTTTAAGCTCAGTTTGCTCCAATTCAAATGAATACTCTTCTTGGCCACCTTGATTATTTTCCTCAGTAGGCCTTCACTGGTAAATCCTATGCCACCATGACACAGGTCACAGGAACTGAAAGCCATGAATTTGTTATTTGGGTCCAGGTTTTTTGTTCATGTTGTTGGGTGTAACATGTTGTTCTCTGTTTTTTTGTTTTGCTAGTTCTGATTTGCTTAGTTTTTGTTGTTGATCTTATTGTTGTTGCTTGCTTTTGTTGTCGTTGTTGCTGTTTTTGCTCTTGTTGTTCTTGGTGTTGTATGTTCTTTTTGTATAGTTCAACTATGTTTCACGAAATTCATTTAAGCATGTATACAACGTGTTACACCAATTTCAATGTGAGTTGCTATGTGTTAATGTGTTGACAGTTTGGTTGTATCATGACTTTAGCCGGTGAAACAGAAGGTATGAGTCGAAGTTGGATGTATGAGAAGCGAACTTCGTCGGGGTTCTTGAACGGGGTAGAGGAGTTTTGTAGATGTGCTTTGGAGCATCAAGAAAATGTACAAGATAATGGGTTTTATTGTCCATGTGTCGATTGCGAAAATGTGAGTAGGGTTAGTAGTATCAAAACATTAAGAGATCATGTGATTCGTCGTGGGTTTAGGCAACAATACCATGTGTGGATATGGCATGGTGAGATCGGAGGATATACGGGAAATTCCAGTGAAAATCCAATTATTGACCATCATGTACACACTGAACCTATTGATCGGACCGAGGATATGTTTTCGGAGGAAGATGATGAAGGTGAAGAAGACGTGGATGATGATATTGAGGAGGATCATATAGATGAAATGATGGAGGCAATTCAAGATAAGCCTCATTTATTTGAACGTTTGTCAGAAGCTGCTGAGAAACCTTTGTATCCTGGATGTGTCAAGTACACTCAGTTGTCGGCTGTGTCAGTGTTGACCAACCTGAAAATAAAGGGCGGTGTGACTGACGCAATTTTTTCACAATTTTTGGAGGCATTAGAGGACATGTTTCCCGAAGGGAATGTGTTGCCTAAGTCAACTTATTATGCCAACAAGTTGATGTGTCCTTTTGGATTAGCATATGAGAAAATAGATGCTTGTCCAAATGATTGTATTTTGTATCGAAAAGAGTTTGCAGATTTAGATAAATGTCCTCGGTGTGGTAAGTCTCGTTACAAGCTCCCAGATGGAGTTATGCCCGGGGAAGGCAAGAAAGGTCCCTCTGCTAAACTGCTTTGGTATCTTCCAATAATACCAAGGTTTAGACGATTGTTTTCAATAAAGAAGGAGGCAAAGAACTTGAGGTGGCATGCAGATAAGAGGAAGAAAGATGGGTTGCTTAGACATCCGGCAGATTCTCCTCAATGGAAAGATATTGATGAAGAATTTCCAGAATTCGGCAAAGAAGATAGGAATCTTAGGCTTGCGCTTTCTACTGACGGAATGAACCCATTTGGTAGTCTAAGCAGTCAACACAGCACTTGGCCTGTTCTGTTAGTAATTTATAATTTGCCTCCTTGGTTGTGCATGAAGTCAAAGAATATTATGTTATCCTTACTTATACAAGGGCCGAAACAACCAGGAAACGATATTGATGTATACCTTGCTCCGCTCATTGATGATTTGAAAAAAATGTGGGATGAAGGTATTTCTGTTTTAGATGCGTATGGTGATGAGATTTTCACGTTGCGTGCAATGTTATTTTGTACCATCAATGACTACCCGGCTTATGGTAACTTGTCAGGGTATAAGGTAAAGGGAAAGATGCCATGCCCAGTTTGTGAAGATGATATGGAATCAACCTGGTTGCCAAATTCTAGAAAACACGTGTATCCAGTTCATAGAAAGTGGCTAAATAGGTTTCATCCTTATCGAAAGAAAAAATCTATATTTGATGGCAACGTGGAAGAACGTAGATTTCGTAGACCGTCATCTGGAAGAGAGGTTTACAACCGTGTTAAAGGCATAGAGACGGTTTTTGGAAAATCTGGGAAAAATAAAAAAGATGGAATTTGGAAGAAGGAGTCTGCCTTTTGGAAACTGGAATATTGGAAGCATCTGTCAGTTAGACATTGTCTCGATGTAATGCACATAGAAAAAAATGTGTGTGAGGCCATTTTGGGTACATTGTTGAACATGGATAAGAAATCGAAGGATGGCATTAAGGTGCGGAGAGACATGCAACACCTGAAGATTCGACCTCATTTATGGCCAAAGCTTAAGGAAAAGGCCAGAAAGGGGAAAGGTAAGTCTTACTATTTACCCCCTGCTTGCTATACATTGTCTAAAGTTGAGAAAAGAATATTTCTAGAGTGTCTTTATGGAATTAAAGTTCCTAAGGGCTACTCATCGAATATAAGAAAGCTTGTGTGTATGACTGAATTGAAATTACATGCAATGAAATCCCATGATTGTCATGTCATGATGCAAGTATTGTTGCCCATTGCAATTCGTGGGATTTTGCCTAAGCATGTAAGAGATGCCATCACGAGACTTTGTTCGTTTTTCAATACAATATGCAACAAGGTACTTGATCCGGAGGAATTAGACAAACTACAAGCTAATGTAGTTGTAACACTGTGCCAGTTTGAGATGTATTTTCCGCCTTCGTTTTTCGACATAATGGTTCATTTAGTTGTCCATCTTGTTCGAGAAATCAAGCTTTGTGGTCCAGTGTTCATGAGATGGGCTTATCCTTTTGAAAGGCATATGGGGTGCATGCAGAGAAAGGTGAGGAATCCCGCACGACCAGAAGCAAGTATGATTCAAGGAACTGTGTCGGCGGAGATTGGTGCGTTTATTGCTGAATATATGTCCAGAGCTGAACCAATCGGACTTCCTAAATCTCGACATGAGGGGAGACTTGAAGGCAAAGGCACAATTGGTGCTAAAGATATCAGTGCTCCATTAGAGAAACAGATGCAAGCCCACTTATGTGTGCTACAACAACTCACAGAGGTTAGTCCGTACTTAGAAAAGCATATGCAGGAGTTAAGAGCTCGAAATCCGACTAAAACAGAACGTGCCTTGGTGTTGGAACATAATCGTACTTTCAGTGATTGGTTTCAAAATAAAGTGATGGCTGAGTTGGATGTTAAAGGCCATAAAATCTCCAATACGATAAAATGGCTATCATATGGTCCACAAGATACTTTGCACTCATATGAAGGGTATGACATCAATGGATATACCTTCCATACGCTACGTCAAGACAAAAAGTCAAGGTCTACGCAAAATAGTGGTGTTACAATGGTTGCTTCTTCTAGAGATTATGCAAGTGCTAAAGATAAGAATCCAGTTGATGCAACACATCCATATTATGGGGTCATTCAGGAAATATGGGTGCTTGATTATAGTGGAAAAATAAAGGTACCACTTTTTCAATGCAAGTGGGCAGAGAATAGTCGGCGCGGTGTTAAGCTTGTTGACAATAATATGACTATAATTAATATGACACGGTTGCGCGACACTTCAGAGCCATTCATACTCGCATCCCAAGCAAAGCAAGTTTTCTACATAAGAGACAATGTCGATCATGATTGGTCTGTTGTTGTTAAAGGGAAGAGATATATTCTTGGTGTTGGTGATGTCGATGATGAAGAAGAGTACGATCAGTTTGATGACTCACCACCGTTCTCAATTTCAGAGAGCGATGTGCTTGATGGAACGGATAATGATACCAATTATATGCGCTTAGATCATACAGAAGGCATAACTGTTGATGAACCTTGATGATGATTTAGGTACTCACTGTGTAGACATATTTCTCATGTTTTGTAGTTGATTGATTTCCTATTTAAAGTACTTGTTATTTTTGTTCAATTTTGTATTATTCTGTCTGTTCAGTTATTTTTTTATACTAATTCTGTTGTGTTCTGTTTATTGTGCTAGTGTTCTGTACAAAAAATACTTAACTTTTTTTGGTTTTGTACTGTTTTGTAGTGTGTACTTTAAGTGTGTTGGGTTATGTACTTTTCTGTTTTGTATTATCCTTTTTAGTTTCGCTATTGTACTAAAGTTAAAAGATTCAAATTTTGCAGAGCTATGGCTAGAAATGGGGATGAATCTGATGAAGAAACGCCAGAAAAAGATAAGGACTATGATGCCTTGAACGAGAAAGACCAAGGTGAACCAGAAGATATAGCTAATGACGAGTATTTGCGTCGACTTGATGAGTTTGAGGAGCTGGCTGATGCTGCTGCCCTTCTCGGAGTTGATACTAATCATCCTACAGAGGAGTCAGGTAGCAAGAAAGGCAAGGGTAGGGGAAGGGGGTCAGGAAAAGCTAGGGGTCCGACAAAAGGGCTAGGAAGGACCGGGCCCATGTTCCTGCAGTTTGACAGCCTTTTGCGTCCATCCGGCAAATGGAGATTGAAGTATGGTCAACAGATCGGTTTGTGTAGTCGCAAGTTGAATATTAATTGGGATTGGCCAAGTGTTAGTCAAGGTTTAAGGAGTAAATTATGGGAGGACACAATGGTAAGTGCTAAAATTATTCTTTTTTTTCATTTTTCTATACCTACTGCCTTTATTTTTTGAAATTTTAAACAGCCCGGTCGTTGGTTTCTACTTGATTTAGTGTGATTTTGTAGAAGTTGGGAAGGTTTGGGGTTATTTTTTATTCATTTTGCCTTTGGTTTCTGTTGAGCTGCTTAGAATATGTTAGCTGGTTTTTCTGTTTCAGCTGGCATGATCATTGTCCAGCGATTCTTTTGATGTTTGGGCTACATGTTGAGTGAGCATACTTGCTTCTACTTGACATGCTCTTGGCAATTAATGCTGTCGGTGTAGTTTAAGGCTTGAGATATAGGGGCAGCAGGTTCAACTAGTTCAGTAGTTTAGTTATTTGTTTTGTTCACTCACATCTGTATTACTGGTTCATCTGTCAGTGTTGTTTAAGGCTTGAGACATAGGGAAGCAGTGTCACATTAGCTTTGGATTACTGGTTGATTATTTAGGACAAATCAGGATTTGTAGTTTAGTTTTAGTACAGCTGATGGTTGCTGTTAATTAATTATCTGAGTGTTTTAGTTTTTGTCTCGTGTTCTAGGTCTGTTTAGAAACTACAGTTGTATATCGTGTATTCCAGCCTCATTCTTCAGCAGGGCCTCATTCTAGCATGCAGGTCGCGGTCCTTAACAGTCCTGGTCCATGCCTAGCCCGGCCACTCTGTTTTGTGTCAGGCCCTGCTGGGTTGAGTAGTTCAGCTAGTTGAGTAGTTCAGTAGTTCAGCTAGTTCAGTAGTTCAGCTTTAGTAGGGCAGCAGGTTCAGCAGTGAACCTGGTTCAGTAGTTCAGCTAGTTCAGTAGGTCAGCTAGTTCAGTAGTTCAGCCTGTATTTCAGCTAGTTCATTAGTTCAGTAGTTCGGTAGTTCAGCCTGTATTTCAGCTATTTCAGACTGTATTCCTGCCATGTCTTGATTGTTTTGTTTTAAACGTGCAGGCAAGATTCCACCTTGAAGATGATCCAGTAATCAAAAAGAATTTCCTCTCTAGTGTAGCTAAGAGATTCAGGGACTTCAAGGGAAAGCTAGTGAGTGGCCATATTATTTTTACAAGAAAGTTGAGCAAAAATGAGGTCAATCGTCAACCATATGAGATTTGGAAAAACATCCAACGAGAAGATTGGGAGACATTTAAAAAGTCAAAAACATCTGACATAGCAGTGGTAAGTTTATATTTCACTATTTTGTATGATGTGTATAATTGGCTATGGTATGAAACTAACGTAAAAATTTATGTTTGTTAGCTTAAGCGTCAAAAGGCCCAAAAGAGTGCAAAATCGAATGATAATCCTCATCACTTGGGACAATATAACTATGAGGATGCTCGGAAAATATGGATCCACGAGGGCTTTTACCCAAATTCTGAACAAAATCGAGGTGATGATTGGTATTGTTCAATGCATAAGAAAGACAAAAAAACAGGAAAAAGATCTATCCCAAAGCCCAAAACGAAGGCAATTGCTGACAAATATGTAAGTAATTCAATTCTTGTGATTTTCTATATGCGGCCCACGAGATAAAGTCTAGTTCATAATGTGATACACTGAATGATAATGGAGTTAATATCTTGCCACTTATTATATGAACTAGAGCCTGTGATCGATACTTTTTTTAAATCAATGGTGCTTATAGTGCTTCCTTTGTTGGTTTGCTTGTGTATAAGTTTTGATGCCTATTCTTTTATATAACAACTATGAACAGCTGGAGATTAAAGAAAAGCAAGCAAAAGGGGAATTTACTCCACATCGGAACCAAGATGCCTTATCCGAGGCTCTTGGGAAGTCAGATCATTTGGGCCGGGCACGTGGATTTGGAGGGGTGAATGTCGGGGTCAAAAGGGCGTTTGGAAAGGCAACATCAAAGCCTAAGTCTGATCATGAGACAATAAAAGCACAACTTCGGGAGGAAATGAGAGAAGAGTTAAAGGCTAGCATGAAGGCCAATCTCCCTTCCATTTTAGAATCTATGGGTTTAAGTACCACATTGCCTTCAACAACTCCTTCGAACCACTCTCAACGTTCACCACCCAGGCAAATTGAGCTACCCCATGAGAAGGCTCTGCCATCTGAGTTGGAGGAGGTTCTGCCGCCCTTCGAGGTAACTTATCACTCACTGAATGTCTATTATGAGCTTATGCATACAGATTCTAGCTTTTCCTAGACTCAAGATTTTCATAGCTAGAGTAATGCCCGGTTTTTTGAGCTATACGAGAACCACTACACTGCAGCACTGATCCACTTGTCTACTGCACAACAGCACTGCACCACTACATCACAGCATCATTGCACTGCTGTCCTGCTGTGCATTGCACTGCTTGCAGTAGGACAGCAGTGCAGTGCACAGTAGGACAGCAGTGCAGTGCTGCTACAGGACAGCAGTGCAGTGCTGCTACAGGACAGCAGTGTAGTGAGGCACATGTCCGGAAAACTGACCAAGTTGTTCAGCAGCCAATGCACTGAGAGTGGCACTTTAATCCAATTCACAAAGTTCTGTTAAAAATTGAGCATTAGACGCCGTATCATACAAGTTAAAGTTATAGAATCCCAATACACAAACATATCCCAAAATTCCGACTTAATTAGAAAAAAAATCTAATATATGTGTCTAGGAATCAAATTCACATTGCAAATCTGATGCCATTCTGTTGTTAGTTCTGGTCAACAGGGTTGACTTTTTTGAGGTTCAGGTCAAAGTTGACCAGAGTTGACTTTTTCAAGAATCTAGTCAAAGTTGACCAGTGTTGAAGTGCAAATGTTTTGCCTTATTTTGTGTAAACTTATTTGAAGTTTACTTATCTCTAATATATATGTCTAATGTGATAAAAATCCTTACCCAGGTAGAAACTACATGCCAACTTCTACTTAAAGACCCGGAATCTGGAGCAATGTATGATGTGGCGAGTGCTACCGCATATCCACCTCGTGAGAATGAAGTTTGTCACACTGTATCGTTACTTCCCGGTCATTTGAAGGTGAAAATTCAGAAAGTGCCAGATGAATTCTTGGGCTTGCCACTTCCTGTTCCTGTTCCGGCGTTCGAAATTGAGGCAATGGAGAATGCTATTGGTACATATGTGCAATGGCCTACTACATTAATTAGGTTTTCAGTTGAGGTAATAAGATTCTAATTGTATTTATTCAATTATATGTATTTCATATTCACCAATCATGTTATCGATTATAGTTTATATTCTTTGATTTTAATTTTTAGGCGACACCGAAAGTTAAGAAGTTGAAGCGGATGTCGCCAGAGATGATTTTTAGCAATGAACTAGCCTCTGGCTTGTCGGCTTCTCGAAAAAGCCCGGATATTCCCGATACCATTGTAGATTCCCTTAGTCAAGAATGTGAGTGGTTGCGGACATTTGTTGCCTCCATGCCAGATGGTGATTCTTTTGAAGTGATTCTAGATGGTACCTCGTTCCATTACAATGAAAATGGAAAAATTCAAGTAGACAAGAATGATATTTCACAGTTCTTAAGAGGAGCAAAGCTAAATATATCCATTATTCAAGTTTTCATGAGGTAATTTTTTTTAATCTCAAGTAGGTAATAGATTTAACTTTCTTTCACGTAAATCATGTAACCTATTCAATAATCGACCGCTCAGAGCACTCCAACATGAATTGAACTCAAATGACAAGGCTTCCAAAGTTGGGTGGCTATGTCCAGACACTACTTCTGACACCAAAATAAAATCAAGCACAGAGGAAGTCAACGCATACATTTTCAAAGCAATGAACGAATCAGTAAAATCCAGAAATGAGTTTGTTCTGGCACCTATTTTTGAAAAGTAAGTATGAAATGAGTTCGTTTGTTGCTTCAATTCTATTGTATGAAATGGTGTTCACAAAATAAAAATTGGCAATGAACTCTAAACTACATTACTCAGTCACCGTTTACCAATGAACTCTCTTGCAAGTAGCCAGACTTTCAGCAGCAATAATACATCTGATGTTCTTTTTATTATGCTGCTGCTGCTACTCTTTTGAAATGGCATTCAATTCTGTTGTATTGTGTTGCTGCCACACTGTTGTTGTTGCTTCAGTTCTGATGTATTGTGATGTTGCTATCTGATATGTCTGATGTATTATTGCTTCTGAAGTTCTTGTTATATGCTGCTATTGTTATGCTAAGTTGCTGCTGCTATGCATGATCAGTTATGCTAAGTTGATGCTGTCTGATAGTTACTGTTCTAAGTCAGTGCATATGTTGTTGTTCTAAGTTGTTGCGCCTGCTGTGTTGCTCATATTCTTACTTATATTATTAAAATGGTAATGGAATTGTTATTGGATCCAGCGACCATTGGATGCTCCTTGCAATATCTGTAAAAAATTGCACCATATATCACTTCGATTCCATTTGCTTGAGTTTAGGTCGAAAGATAAAGATGAAGACAATAGTGAGACAGTAAGTCCTTTTAGTTTTTTCGTTATGTAATTATGTTTTTATCAAGTATCCATCTAAGGATATAACCAAGCAATAACTTAAGATTAATTGGGAATTTCTAGTTTTTTTACAAGGTACAAGATGTGTGGCAACCGTGTCAACAGGAAAGAGCCTTTATGGAAATATGTGGAGGTAACTGCACACGTAAAAATTATTTGATATTTATAGTTTGTATATATTCCATTTTTACTTAATCTAAATTCTACCCTTGTTTCTAGTGCGCTCAACAAAAGGGAGGCCTTGAGTGTGGATTTTACGTAATGCGGTACATGTTTGATTTAGTCTCTTGCTGCAATGATGTTTCAGACTTAGAGAAGGTAAGGGTGTTATCCTTGTTATATAGTTTAATTTATTTTTGGATTTTAATTTGGTTATGTTTTAATTTGGTTTAAAATACCAATCTAAGTTCACGGGTTAGAGTTGGGAGCAAAAACGACTATAACGGTCAAAATATGACCTATAATGATCATTAAAGCCTTAAACGCGCATAACTTGACCAAAGTAGATGGTAATGATTCTAAGTAACCTAATACTAAGTATATTAAACATTTTAAGGGTTTAGAATACCAATCTAAGTTCACGGGTTAGAGTTGAGAGCAAAAACGACTATAACGGTCAAAATATGACCTATAATGATCATTAAAGCCTTAAACGTGCATAAATTGACCAAAGAAGATGGGAATGAGTCTAAGTAACCTAATACTAAGTATATTAAACATTTAAAGGGTTTAGAATACCAATCTAAGTTCACGGGTTAGAGTTGGGAGCAAAAACGACTATAACGGTCAAAAAATGACCTTTATTGTTCACTAAAGCCTTAAACGCGCATAACTATACCAAAGTAGATGGGAATGAGTCTAAGTAAACTAATACTAAGCATATTAAACATTTAAAGGGTTTAGAATACCAATCTAAGTTCATGGGTTAGAGTTGGGAGCAAAAACGACTATAACGGTCAAAATATGACCTTTATTGATCAATAAAGCCTTAAACGCGCATAACTTGACCAAAGTAGATGGGAATGAGTCTAAGTAACCTAATACTAAGTATATTAAACATTTAAAGGGTTTAGAATACCAATCTAAGTTCACTGGTTAGAGTTGGGAGCAAAAACGACTATAACGGTCAAAATATTACCTATAATGATCATTAAAGCCTTAAACGTGCATAACTTGACCAAAGTAGATGGGAATGAGTCTAAGTAACCTAATACTAAGTATATTAAACATTTAAAGGGTTTAGAATACCAATCTAAGTTCACGGGTTAGAGTTGGGAGCAAAAACGACTATAACGGTCAAAATATGACCTATAATGATCATTAAAGCCTTAAACGTGCATAACTTGACCAAAGTAGATGGGAATGAGTCTAAGTAACCTAATACTAAGTATATTAAACATTTAAAGGGTTTATAACCGTAAGGCACACAGAACACCTAACTATAAACAGGCTGGAAAACTACAGAAACTATAACAGCAAATATGAATCTTTGCTAAATCCTCTGACAAATGGTAAAATCATATGTCAAGCATTTCATTCTTGCATGAAACTAGAGCTTTTCAGCGTAACATCGTCGCACATTCTGCTTTATCCCGTTACTAGAGACACTGGATAAGTTGACAACTTGACATGGGCATCAGTATTGAATCTAACCGAAGATAACTAATTTTATGATGTATATATTATTTTGTTAGGTTTGCACATCAATGAGTGGAGATCCTTTCACCGATGAGCAAATTGATGAAATACGAGACAAATGGGCATCATACTTCACCGAACATTGTGTGTAATTAACGCTTCATCGATCTCTTTTTGTGGATGTTTCATGCTATTAAAATCATATATGATTGCCTTATTATATTTTTGGTGCAATTTTGTAACGTGTGAAGTGTAAAAGATATATTTATTATAGACTTGAAACTATTTAGTTGGTTTATTTTGTAAACATATGATGGTTAACTTATATGTAAAAATCAAAGTTTCTTGGAAGTTATTGGTGGTTGATGACACTTTTGAACGTTGTATAAATGTGGCGTGAGTACAGGTTTTATATTTTTGGGATTGTTTAGTTCACAAAAAATATATTATTTATTAAAAAAAAATTACAAATTATTTGCGGCGTATAAACTCCCGCAATTTTACCAAAGTTTGAGGCGTTCAGGTAGAAACGCCGCTATAGAATTCATATAATTTGAGGCGTTTTTTTTTAATAGCGCCGCAAATGAATGATTGATTTGAGGCGTTAAAAAACGCCGCAAATCAATACCATTCATTTGCTGCCACTCTATTTGCTGCTATGCCTAAAACGCCGCAAATCAATATAAAAGTGACGCCTCAAATCAATATTTTTCTACTAGTGAACCAAGAGTAGTTTCTAGACTATTAGCAAAAGGATTTTGCTTACCTAAGATGTTTTAGAATTGAGTCGACAAACTGTGCTTAATTCTTCAATGGTTTTAGGGTCTTGGAATCATTTTATTCACACCTGCCGGAACACATAATTCGAATAAAATGCTAATGACTTGTTTGAATTGCATGATTCCTTTAATTTCAAGTTATTATTCATGATAAATGTTTAGACTTTGCATGCTTCAATGTATGTTTTAATTATTGTTTATAATTAAATATCTTGCACTGCAATAAATCCTTTTAGAAAGGTAACAGTAAATTTCCTCGATTGGTAGTGAATCCAAGAACGATTCACGGAAATGAGAGAAAATG
Source organism: Spinacia oleracea (assembly GCF_020520425.1). Classification (NCBI taxonomy): domain Eukaryota; kingdom Viridiplantae; phylum Streptophyta; class Magnoliopsida; order Caryophyllales; family Amaranthaceae; genus Spinacia; species Spinacia oleracea. Next base: position 51,552,405 of record NC_079490.1, read on the forward strand.
AGCAATTTAAAATGTACGTTTCTTTTAGCGACTTTTATGGTTGTTTTCGAATATCAAAATCGAATGGCAAACCAATTGGTGCTTGTGAATTCAAAATACAATGTAGTTTTGAGATCATAAAGCATTGAGTTTAAACGCTCAGCTTTACCAATGGTTAACAACCTAAAATATTTTTTCCATTTAATTCTCGAATGAGTCTAGTCCCTAGACATTCGAGTAGATCGATGCTTAGAGAACTTTAGAAGCTTCTAGTAAGATCATCTAGTTGAAACAAAATATTCAACATAAATTAAAATGGTAAAGAACCTTGTTGGTGACATTGGACATGTCTAACAAAGTATAAAAGTCAACACTAAAGAATTCAATTCTTAAGACTATAAGAAAGGGTACAAGAAATAAGAAAACAAAGGAACAGATGACAGGAATTTACAATTCCGTTTCTACCTATAAGTTTATGTTTAAAGAGAAGTGACCTAGCAATCAAACTTCCTTGGTATCATATACCGCTTGAGGTTCTTACTTCGGTAATAACTCAAACAATGGAAGCTAGGCTACACTAATGACCTACAAGTGGGAAATGAAGCATGGCAATGCTACATTAGTTGTAGGATCATCTAGTTTGTTTTAAGTCCTTTTAAAGGCTGGAACTTAATGGCTATTTTGTTCCATAATCAACATACCTAAATTTCTGTTTTCAAACACAGAAAGACTCACATTCAAGAAAAACAAAAACAATGTTTGTTTGTTTATTTGAATGAAATGATCAATTACGGGTTGAGTCAATATGCTTGATTAAAACAAACAACTCTTTAACAATAAAAACTTTACTAGGTTCAAATCAACCCCTTGATTTGAGTTCCACTAATCTTTGGCATTGTTGCTTAGACCATATCAATAAGTTAACATTCAAAAGCTCTATTTTGATGGACTTTTGAAAGTTCATTGATTTCTAAATCAATTTAAGACAACTAGTCTTACTTGTTGAAAGTAACAAAAGATATGAACTATTGTTAGAACGCCTAGACAATAGAGTTCAAAGCTAAAGAAAGATTTTATGACTTTATTATTTCACATGGATTTGAGTGAATATAGGTTTATTTACTCAAATGTGATATAAGTTGAATCTGTTTGCCTAGTTCAAAGATTCAGAAGTATAAAATCCACTTGGCAAGAAATCATAAAGATCTAGGTTAGATCATGTTGATGATTACTTGAGACCAAATATGATCATCAATGATTGTGTGTTGTAATTTCACGATCTAACTCCATAAGATATGGCATATCTACGTTGGAATGATCAAAGTCAATTAGTACTTGATTCGATCAATGATGAATCATAAAGACTTTTCCTATAATTTCTAAAAAATGCTCAACTACCACCAAACTAAACCAAATTCGTCAAAGCTATTGAAAAGTAATTTCAGAATAACGTTTCATAAAATATATCTAGAGAGTTGCAAAACTCAGTGGGAGCTTAGTGTTTGACAAACTAAGGCCCAAGATAGATATATGTTTCATTGTGATTTATTCAAATGAGACACAAGGGTATTGTTTCTACCACGAATTTTTGAGAACATAATGTTTGTTTGCTCGAAATAATGTCCTTTTGGAGATTCATTTCCAAAATGACAAGTGGGAGAAAATAGACCTCGAAAGTCTTCGAGGCGAACAACAAACATAAACGGAAATTCCGGAGGCTTTTCGAAGTGCTTCAGAAAATCCGAACTTATTCTGTAAGGACTTTACAAGTGGCTTTAAAGAATAGACATCTCTTAGAAGACTTTACAAGTGCTTCAAGGAGAACAGAATATTCAAAGGACTTTTAAGTGGCTATTGATATTCTGTTGTTTGATGTTCTATACCCTTGTAGGCATAGAGTTCAAGTCACTGAAACTATGAGATTCTTCTATTAGATAGTGAAGAAACATGGAGTTCAGGTCACTGAAACTATGCAATTCTTCTATTAGATAGTGAAGAAACCTACAACTTGCAGTCAAACTATTATCATGTAGATTAATGAGTTTGTGACTTGTAAGAAAGCTATGACGAAACCTAGATTCCCTAAAATGGTTAGAGGCCATATATAGACTCAAATGTTTTAAATGGTTAGAGGCCATAAAACATACTCAATGTTTTGATGACAAAATTAAAATTTTGTTGATTTGCAAGAATAGTTTCACACCTATTGGTTGCAAGTTTGTTTTAAGGATAAAAACCATCAAACATGGAATTGTGTTCACACACAAAGCTAGATTAGTTGCTAAAGGTTACAAGCAAATTCATGGCATGGATTGTGTTGAAACCTCATGCATAATCGTAATGCTCAAGTCTATAACTCAAGCAATGATTGCATATTGGTACATATGACAATTGGATGACAAAACGTATTCCTCAATCAAATGTTGGAAGAAAACTATGTACATGGCATGTCATAGGATTTGTGGATCCAAATAAATGCTTGAAAAGGAATGCTAACTTATGAAATCTAAGTACAGATTTAAGCAAGCAATTGGGAATTGGAACTGTATTTTAGTGAAGCTAATAAGCATTTTAGTTTCATAAAATATACATGATTCTTATAGATATATAAGAAGTTTAGTGGGAGTACGTAAAACTTATTTGGTCCTATGTGTATCACACATATCTCTCTATTGTGAAATAACATTCAAATGCTAATGACTTAGGTTTGAAATTATTCATCAATGATGGACCAAGGCGAAACTTAGTACATACTGGGTATTAAGATCTATTTACAAAGATCTTATGATATTGTTTAGTAATGGCATTTACTAAATCAAACACGAAAGACTCCATTGGAGATATTCGATCCATATGAATAAATCTAAGTAATGAATGTTTGAACTATGTATAAGCATTTACTAAGTTAAACATCAAAGAATCTAATGAGATTCTTCACCTATATTATATGTCAAAGAATTTAGTTGGATTCAGTATCTACTGTAACTGAATGATCTAAAGTTATATGGATAGAATTCAATTGGGAATTATTCTGCAAAAGAATTTATCATGTATATAATATAATATGAGGATCGCCAAAAACGTATCGTATGACTTTAGGCATGACGAACATATACCAATCTCTATTGATCTAAGTGAAGATCAACTAGATTGAGATCAAGAACACTTATGGTACTTGAAAAGGTACATAGGAATAGTTCTTGATTCAAGGAAATAAAGATATGCTAAATATTGATGCTACACGCATAAACACTGGCAAAGGATCAAGCAAGACCCTTTGGAGTTAACCATTGATAAGGACGAGCTATAGAGCATCGTGTTTTGAAATGGCAACATGGATTGGAGACCATGAGTTGTTGCGTGGGATATTAAAATATTAATTTCTATGTTCTAAGATACAGCTGGAAAGTATTCCACATATCTGTGAACTGCTTGGATAAGTAATTCCAAACAAAGCATCACTAGCAACCTATAAAGTTGAAGTAAAAGTAATTATTGCCTAAAGAAGCAATAAAATAGAGTTGTTTATATGAGTTCTTCATTGAACTTGGGAAGATCACATGTCTGTTGACTTAATGGTTCTTCATTCCAAAATGCGTAGAACCACTAATATAGCAAGAAAGACTCGATCACAAAATAAACATACTCAAAAGTTCTTATCATCATATCTCGAAGAACATTCGATGAAAAGGATGTTAAGATTGGCAAAGCGTGATAACTAAACCTATGCAACAAGTGAGAAACAACACTCACATTGTGGCACTGGAAATCAAGCATAGCTTTGAATTCCATGAACTGTTTTAAAGATGGGTTTGAGGCCCATGGTTGTAAAACATTGGGGTTGAACATTTATCATATATGAAATGCATTTTCATATTCCATTTAATCTTAGTTTAGTATTAAATGATGAGTCCCTTCAATTTGACGATATATTCAAGATAGACTGTCAGGACCAGTCCTGTGACTAAGAAATGTCTATCAAGTGAACTTGAATGTCAAAGGTTGAAAATGGTCCCTAGTCGGAGTTTTCTATAAAATTGGACGCATAGTAAACGTTAGACGATTAGAATGCAAGATGACTAGTAGTTCTGTTTCTTGAACTATGTGGACATGGCAATGTCATAATCATTTGCATAGATACTTACTTTGGGAAGACTAGTATCGGACAAGACCTATGAAACTTTACTGTAAGAGATGAAAATCTGTCATAAGTAAATTTCATTAAAATTATTAGACACTAAATCCTCAATACCTGAGTGATTTGAGATTACTTGTTTGAGAACTGGTTGCTTTGACGTTGACCAACCGTCGCACCGTAAAAGGTGAAGGAAATAATGCCCTTGGTCCAAGTATGCATTCTATGTTAAGTCTAATAAATGCGGTTCAGTATTAATTAAACAAGTTAATAATTCAGTGAGATCAAGTGAGCTGAATGCCTAGCTAGAGGCCGCTTCAGTTCAAGTGGAATTAATGATATTAATCCACAGCTTACTCTTGACTGAACCCGTAGGGTCACACAAATAGTACGTAAACGGATCAAGTATTTAATGGCATTAAATACTCCATCTATGAATATTCGGAACCGACGGATCTTGGTTTCAGTGGGAGCTAAGATCGTCACAGGCAAGAAATGAATACTCCGGAAACGATGATATTGCCGGAAACGGAAATATGGATCGTATCGGAAATATGAATATTATCCAAGTCGTAGATGTTGGCGGAAACGGAAACATGGTACGTATCGGAAAATATTATTGGAAATGGAAATATTACCAGAATCGGAAATATTACCGGAAACGGAAATATTGTCAGAATCGGAAATATTGCCGGAATCGGAAAATAATTCCGGAAACGGAAATATTAAATATTTGTTCGAAACGGAAATTAATTCCGGAATCGGAAATATTAAATATTGTTCGTATCGGAAATAGATTCCGGAAATGGAAATTTAATCGGAAGCGTATCGTACGAATTAGCATCGGACGAGGCTTGCCGGACGAAGGCCCAGCACGAAGCCGGGGCCATCGCCCAGCAAGCATGCGCGCCACAAAGCCCAGCCAAGGCAACGGCCAGGCCTACCGCAAGGCAGGCCCAGCGCGCGCCAAGAGGCCACGGCTGCGTGGGCCGTGCCGCGCGGGCTGCTGCTCGCACGCGCATGGGCAGCCCTTGTGGCTGCCGTGTGTGTGTGAGTTTGTGCTCATGCGTGATTCCTGAATCTGCAAGAGTCAGTGTATGATTAAATGTCTATTCCTAATTGGATAAATTAATTAAATAGAATTCATGTAGGATTCTAATTCCAATTAATTCGCATCCTACTAGGATTACGATTCCTTTTCCATAACTCTATAAATAAAGGCCTAGGGGTCATAATTTATACACAAGTTTCAAAGTATTCAAAAGTGAGTTTTTGAGAGAAAATCAAACACACATCTTGCTCAAAAGTGCCGAAATTTTCTAGTACCTTAAGGGCGATTCTAGTTGGTCAATCTTAAGGCGGATCCGGACGTGCTGTGGACTATCTACGGAGGGACGACACTTGGAGTCCTAAAAGACTTGTTCTTGTTCGGTTCGGGCGCAGCTAGGGAGGGCACGCAACAAAGAGTATGCATCTAAATTATGCTATATGATTATGTGTAAATAATATGTTGTCCTGGGTTAATGGTTGTTTCCGCATGATCTATGTAATGTCATATGTATCATAACCTTACAAAAGGAGGCTATAAAGGCAACGCTCAAGTAATCACCTATCAAACGAAGTCTAATCTCAAGATCGCAAGATTGGGATTGTCCTCCCATAAATCGGGATGAGATGCTTAAAAGTTGTACAAGGCCACTCGGAGAGCTAGAAACTGTGAAATGCATGGCCGTGCTCGGATGAATCATAGGCTATGATTATCTGTTTATTTGATCAGTTGAACTCTGAAACCGAGGAACACCTCTGGACATAATAAGGATGACAACTCTTACCTTATTTTCAAGAGCAAGCATCGAGCGACAAAGGAATTAGGAAATGCACACTTGTCCCTAAGGACAAGTGGGAGACTGAAGGAAATAATGCCCTTGGTCCAAGTATGCATTCAATGTTAAGTCTAATAAATGCGGTTCAGTATTAATTAACAAGTTAATAATTCAGTGAGATCAAGTGAGCTGAATGCCTGACTAGAGGCCGCTTCAGTTCAAGTGGAATTAATTATATTAATCCACAGCTTACTCTTGACTGAACCCGTAGGGTCACACAAATAGTACGTAAACGGATCAAGTATTTAATGGCATTAAATACTCCATCTATGGATATTCGGAATCGATGGATCTTGGTTTCAGTGGGAGCTGAGATCGTCACAGGCAAGAAATAAATACTCCGGATACGATGATATTGCCGGAAACAGGAAATATGGATCGTATCGGAAATATAAATATTATCCAAGTCGTAGATGTTGCCGGAAACGGAAACATGGTACGTATCGGAAAATATTATCGGAAATTGAAATATTGCCGGAATCGGAAATATTGCCGGAAACGGAAATATTGTCAGAATCGGAAATATTATCGGAATCGGAAAATAATTCCGGAAACGGAAATATGAAATATTTGTTCGAAACGGAAATTGATTCCGGAATCGGAAATATTAAATATTGTTCGTATTGGAAATGAATTCCGGAACCGGGAATTTAATCGGAAGCGTATCGTACGAATAAACATCGGACGAGCTTGCTAGACGCAAGGCCTAGCACGAAGCTAGGCCCAACGCCTAGCAAAGCCCGCGCGCAACCAAAGCAAGCAAAGCCCAAACGCGAGAGCAAGGCCAGCAGGCGCGCGCCCCTCGTGGGCTGCGAGCACTTGCTAGGCCTGGGCTCAGCGCGCGCGCGCATGGCGCCCCTCGTGGGCTGCTGCGCCTGCGTGTGTGTTTGTGCTTGCGTACGAAACCTTGATCGGTTAGGATTCGTATAAGATTGATTTCCTAAATCTACTAGATAAATTAAGTGATTGAATTTAAGATTAATTCAGATTCACTAAATCGTTTCCTAGTAGGATTCTAATATCCGATACCCATGCCCTATAAATAGGTGATCAATGCTCACAATTTATATCGTGTATTCAAGTATTCAAAGTGATTTTTGAGAGCAAAAATTCAGTCATACAATTTCCTATATGTGCCGAAAATTCTAAGTACCTTAAGGGCGATCCTAGTTGGTCAAGCTTAAGGCGGATCCGGACGTGCTGTGGACTATCTACGGAGGGACGACACTTGGAGTCCTAAAGACTTGTTCTTGTTCGGTTCGGGCGCAGCTAGGGAAGGCACGCAACAAAGTGTATGCATCTAAACTATGCTAAATGATTATGTGTAAATAATATGCTTTCCTGGCTTTATGGTTTTTCCGCATTATTTATGAATTGTCATATGTATCATAACCTAACAGTTGGATAGGTATGACTATTTGTTATTTATTTTTAAATTAATTACTTTTGCTTTGAAACAAATTATTTTACCTATATGAAGTAGTTATGGAATTAAAATAATTAGTTAACCTTAAAACACAATTAGTTAAAAATTGATTTTGCAATTATCATAACCTATTTTACATTTAGTTAACTTTTTTCATCATTTAGTTAACTTTTGACCGCAATTAGTTAAATATTTTTCAGTAATTAGTTAACCTTTTTTTAAAAAGAATCTTTCCACTAGTTTCATATTCAGCTTTTGGTCATTTAGTTAACCATTAAATAGTTAACTTTTTCCATTAATTAGTTAACCTATTTCATCAATTAGTTAACCTATTGCATGATTAGTTAAGTTTTCTCTTTACTTAGTTAACCTATTTCATCAAATAGTTAACTTTTTTATGCAATTAGTTAAATATTTTCATTAATTAAATTCTTTTGTTTTGTGTAGGGGTTACAAACTAAGTTGTAGACCAGAGGCGTTGATTAATCTTCTTAATGCTATAAAGAAGAATGATAAGAAAGTGAAAGCTATTAAAGAAATTGGTTTTGGTGGTTTGTTGAGTGTTCGACTTCATGACGTCTAACACACGCCTTGTTCCATGGCTACTTCAGCATTTTAATTGTGTTGGTCATATGCTCCAGTTTGGAGAAAATCATAATGTTCAGTTATATGATTATGATGTCTATGACGTCTTTGGCTTGCCATGGAACAAGGATGTCGATGTTCAAGAGACGCCAAGAAAGCGGGTTGAAGGAGATGCCAACCATGTAATGATTCAGAGATGGAATGAGAAGTTCCACAAGAAACCAAATGTGCAGGCTCCCACCTTGACGGAGTTGGAGTCTTTTTTGAAAACAAATGAGTGTGGAGATGATTTTAAACGTGCCTTTGTGGTATATGTTTTAGGTAAAATATTTCTAAATTATTTATGCCTAAGTTATTTACTTTTAACAGCAAGTATGTAGTTAACTATTTACATTAATTAGTTTACCTTTTTTTATTAATTATTCTTCTTTTTTCATTAATTAGTTAACCTATTTAACAATTAGTTTACCTTTTTTTATCCATTAGTTACTGTTTTCATCAATCAGTTAACCTATTTTACAATTAGTTAACCTATTTTACATTTAGTTAACTTTGTTCATCATTTAGTTAACTTTTTACATCAATTAGTGAACTATTTTTATCAATTAGTTAACATATTTTCTTATCAGTTTCATATTCAGCATTACATCAATTAGTTAACCAATTTCATAATTTAGTTAATCTATTTCCTAAAATAGTTAACTTTTTTCATCAATTAGTTAAACTATTTCGTAAAATAGTTACCTTTTTTCAGCAATGAGTATTATTGACTAATTTCTTTGCTTGGTTAATGAATTTCTTCTTAGTGTAATTGATTGAAATAAATGGTTAAATAATTGATGTAACTGCTTTACTTATTGGTTTCTGTAATTATCTTATTGTTTTTATAGGTGTCTTTTTTGCTCCTACGTCTAACCGGCTGTTAGACATCAAGGTTCTCAAGGCTGTTGAGGATGTTTCACAGATTGTGAAACAAAATTGGTGTAAATATGTGTTAAACCAGCTTGGGTTTGCTGTCGAGAGGTGGAGAGAGAGTGTAAAGAATGATAAAGTTGGTGGTTGTGTTCTATTTTTGGAGATAATTTATCTCCAAAGGTCGTTATTTCGGGGTGTAGTCCCCCCTAAGGAAATCCCACTTGTTCAACATTGGAATGATGAAAAAGTGACTGAAAGTCTGGTCTCCGAGGAGAAGATGGGTTTTGGGGTAGCTTTGGTTGATATAACCAACTATCCCGTGTCTAAGACTTTTGCTGATTTGTTAGGGGTCTTAACCCTATCAAACTCGAGGTTCCTGAAGCTTCTGCTGCTCCTGCTTCTGCTGCTCCTGATGCCCCTGCTGCTCCTGCTAAACCTTCGGAATGTGCACCGGATAATTCCCAAGCTGATCGAAGCAGGATTATTGAGTTCCATATTCCGGAAAGTCTTCAAACTGATGATGAAATTCAAGATACCTGCGATGATGTAAGTCATGATAATGTTCATATTTATTTTTGTTGTATTGTTTTTTTTAATGAATCTTTTTAATAGTTAACCTATTTTGTCAATTAGTTAACCTTTTTTAATCAATTAGTAAACCTTTTTCTTCAATTAGTTAACCTATCTCACAATAGTTAACCTTTTGCTTAAATTAGTTAACCTTTTACAGCAATTAGTTAACTTTTTGCATCAATTAGTTAACAAAGTGTTACTTGTTTTATGAATTAGTTAACCTATTTCAGCAATTAGTTATCTTATTTCATCAATTAGTTAACTATTATTTTTTAATGAATATTTCCAATAGTTTCATCATTTCATCAATTAGTTAACTTATTTCATCAAATAGTTAACCTTTTCCTTCAATTAGTTAACTTTTTACAGCAATTAGTTGATGTATTTCATCAATTAGTTATCTTTTTCCATGAATTATATAATTATTTAGATAATTCAATTAGTTAACTATTTAGCTGTTGTTTTCTTTTCTTAATATTTTTCTTTTTTTTTTGTGTGAATGAGTTGCAATTAGCAATGAGAATATATTGCCGTGATTTATATGTTGTGTCCAGTTTCCATAAGGACCGTATAAATTTGTTAAAGAGTAGGCGACAAGAATTGTCAAACAGTCCAGGATACAGTGATCCTGTGTTTTTGGAGATTATTGACTCAGTTGTTGCCTATGCTGAACACTTGAGAAAAGAAAACAATATTGTTGTTGATGATGATGCTCGTTGTGATAACGCTGGTGGTGTTTTTGTTGAGAAGTCTCCTTCTCATGTTGGTACTGCTGACAAGGGTCCCGGTGATAATGGACCTGGTGATAAGGGTCCAATTCAGAAGAATGTTGAAGGTTCTGGAAATGTTGTTCCCAAAGCTGCTGAACCTGAACGAGAAGCTAGGATTTTTTATAGCAGTCTTCCCATTGGTTCTGCTACAGAAGAAGTGCACTGCATATCTGATTTAATGGAGAGATATCCAATGACCCTCGGTCGTCTGAGGAGACTAGAAAAAGAAGTTATTGATTTCTGTTTCTTGGATGATGAGGTACTTGATCAAGGGTAAGTTAACAATTAGTTATCTTTTGACATAAATTAGTTAACTATATATGTCATTTAGTTAAGATTTTTACATAATTTAATATTTTACTTATTTATTTGTTTTAATTTTTGTGTAACAGGGCTGATGTTTTTGTTTTTGGGATGCTTCACAAAATATCAAGGGAGGAAATGCAATGTTTGGTTCCTGAGAAATATATCTTATCAAACATTGTTGACATTTGGTCTATTCTCTTAAACAAAAATCATTTCATGTTGAATGAAGAAAGAAACAATTTCTATTTTGGTCTTGAGTACACGGTTTGTTTCTATTTTACGTAAATTTTTTTATTAATGTCCTTAACTTTTTTATGTTTTATTAGTTTATCGTTTAAATAATCAGTTACTTATCTTTTTACCACAATTATTATTTTTTTACATCAATTAGTTAACCTTTTCCATCAAGTAGTTAACTTTTTAACTTTTTAAATCATTTAGTTAACTTTTTCTGACAATTAGTTAACCTTTTCCATCAATTAGTTAACTTTTTCCATCAATTAGTTTACTTTTTCAAACAATTAGTTAAATTTTTCCATCAATTACTTACACTATTAAAGTAACTAGTTTTTTATTCACTTCAGTTAGTTTGTGGTACTATTAGTTAATTTTTGCTATCAATTAGTTAACTTTTGTTATCAATTAGTTAACTTTTTCTATCAATTAGTTAGCCTTTTCCATAAATTAGTTATACTATTAAAGTACCTAGTTTTGTATTCACTTCAGTTAGTTTGTTGTATAATTAGTTAACTTTTTCTATCAATTAGTTAACTTTTGCTATCAATTAGTTAACTTTTGCAATCAAATAGTTAACTATTTCTATCAACTAGTTAACTTTTTCCATGAATTAGTTATCCTTTTCCATCAATTAGTTACACTATTAAAGTACCTAGTTTTGTATTCAGTTCAGTTAATTTGTTTATATTGTTTTCTAATTAAATTTGTTTTTTTGCTTATGCCAGAGGAAGCTTGAAGGTGCTCTTAAGACGAAGTCAGCTGAAGTTCTAAATCGAATTATTGAAGAACTTATCAGTAGTTGGAAATATTGGGTGCAAATCAATGACCACAGATTCGATCTGAAAAATGTGTGGGAATGGTAAGTTTTTATTTTAGTAGTTATGTCTTTATATGAAATAGTTAATTTGTGATATTAAATAGTTAAGTTTTTATATATTTTAGTTTCATTTTTCTTACTTTTTTTCCTTGATTCATTTGCAGTTTTTCTTTCCCATTCATTACAAAGAACACCTCTCTCTGTTGATTGTCAATATAAATCAGAAAAGTATTGTCTATGTTGACAACATAATTTGGTGTGACAAGATTAAGGATGATTATATGGCAATGGTGTCATTGCTTATTGAAGGATTCGCACAGTTTCTGCTAGAGATTGGGCATGCGGCTGCTGCTGATTACTTAACTTTTGAAATGTCAATTCTGGACTTTCCTGGGAGATGAGATAACCCTGATCATGTAGATTGCGGAGTTTTTTTGATGACAGCAATGCAGTACTTTAATGGCCAAAATATTCCCTTGGATCTTTCCTATGTAAGTGTACTTTAGTTAATTAAGATTTTCAAGCAATTAGTTTATCTTTTCTAATTTCAATAGTTTCAGATTAATTATTTCATGAATTAGGTAACTTTTTTCTTCAATTAGTTAACTTTTTTCTTCAATTAGTTAACCTTTTTTCAATTAGTTAACTTTTTACATTAATTAGTTTCCATTAAACTTTTTACAAAAATTAGTTTACTTTTTCCATCAATTAGTTAGTTAACTTGTCCCATCAATTAGTTATATTTTTTCATCAATTAGTTAACCTTTTTCATCAGTTAGTCAACTTCTTTCATCAATTAGTTAACCTATTTCATTTAGTTAACTTTTTGCTTCAATTAGTCAACGTTTTACAGCAATTAGTTAACTTTTTTAAACAACTTTTTCCATCAAGTAGTTAACGTACCAATTTCATTTAGGTAACTTTTTACTACAATTAGTTAACTTTTTACAGCAATTAGTTAACTTTTTACAGCAATTAAGTTAACTTTTTACAGCAATTAGTTAACTTTTTACAGCAATTAGTTAACTTTTTTAATCTATTAGTGAACTTTTTATAGCAACTAGTTAACTTTTTTAATCTATTAGTAAACCTATTTTTTGTTTCATACAAACAGTATTTAGTACACATACATTACCCTATATTTTTATGTTTTTATTTCAGCGCGGTACAAGGACAATGTTACGGGTTAAGATTTGTTCAACCTTAGTTCTTTCTGATATAAATGAAATTCGGGCTAATGTGCTGGAGGAAATGGAATCATTCAACATGATTAAAGTTGGTATTTGCCATGCTGTTCGTGATCGCCGAAAGAAAAAGAAAGAAGAAGAAGAAAGACAGAGAAAAGAAGCAGAAGCAAAGAAGAAGCTAGAAGAAGAAGAGGCTGTTAAGTTGAAACAGCAGGCTGATTTTAAAAAGGCTGAAGCTACAAGGAAAAGGTTAGAAACAATTGCAAAAAAGAAAGCAGCAGCCCAAGAGAAGTTAGAAGAAGATGACAATGCTACTTTGAGAACATACAAGTCATCAAGGCGAATTTCCAAGAACAAGGAACCAGTGGCAGTAACTGAAGCAGTGTCATTCTCTGATATGGATCAAAACAAAGTTACTCTTGGACCGAAACAAAAGAGAGCAAAAGTTGTTCATCATAAGCCACCTTCCAGTTAATCAGTAAACTTATCTATCAGGTTGTTTTTAGTTGTTATGTAGTAAACATTTTAATATGTGAATATTTTTATTAACTGCTCTGTTTGGTTGATATATTTAGTATATATATATATATATATTTTGTGTTGAAGTAGCTCTTTTGTGTTGAAGTATATATATATTTAGTAGGAGCTTATTTTGAATTATTTACTTGGTATATTTCACAAGTCAGTCAAGCTAATTGAATATATTAGTTAAGCATTAAATTCAATTAGTGAAATATCAAATTCAATTAGTTAAGTATAGAAATATATTAGTTAAGCATTAAATTCAATTAGTGAAATATCAAATTCAATTAGTTAGTATAGAAAGCAATTAGTTACACAATCAATCCTAATAGTAAACTTTTTACAACAATTAGTTAACTTATCAATGAAAATAGTTAACTAATTGCTGCAAAAAGTTAACTAATTGATGGAAAAGGTTAACTAAATTATGGTAAAGGTTAACTAATTGATGCAAAAAGTTAACTACTTTTAGGTTAACAATATTAGTTAAACATAGTCATCCTGCATATTATGACATCAACAATAATTACAGTAACTTAACTTTTGAAAATGAAATCAATTAGTTAACTAATTGAGGGAACAAGTTAAATAATTGATGGTAAAAGTTAACTAATTGATGAAAAAAGTTAACTAATTGAAAAAAAAAGTTAATTAATAGATGGTACAAGTTAACTAATTGATTATAAAAGTCAACTAATTTATATAAAAAGGCCGGTAACTAATTGATGGTAAAGGTTAACTAATTGATGCAAAAAGTTAACTAATTTATTTGTGCTATTAGGTTATACACTTTTACAACAATTAGAAATACCAATCTAATTTGTGGAGTATATAAACTAATTAGTGACGTATTAGACAATGAATTAGTGACGAAAACTTATTAATGAAAATAGTTAACTAATTGCTGCAAAAAGTTAACTAATTGATGGAAAAGGTTAACTAATTGATGGTAAAGGTTAACTAATGGATGGTAAGGTTAACTAATTGATGCAAAAAGTTAACTACTTTTAGGTTAACAATATTAGTTAAACATAGTCATCCTGCATATTGTGACATCAACAATATTTCATTAAATTACAGTAACTTTTGAAAATGAAATCAATTAGTTAACTAATTGAGGGACCAAGTTAACTAATTGCTGGTACAAGTTAACTAATTTGATAAACACTAAAATTCAACCCAATGTCATTCAATAGTATATAATGCTTTAAAAAGTTGTTCTTTTGGTGTAAAAGTTCCAAATTCTGTAGGTGCTGTTGATGATGTCCTTATCTCAAAGTATCCTTTTTTCCTTTTACTTCTTCCTTTTGTCTTCACTAGTGGTGGATTTTCAACTATTATTTGTGGTGCATTTGATGATGATGACGATGTAGACGGTGCTATGTTGATTGTGGTTTGTTGTGCTTCAACGTCGTCTTGTGCCTTTTGTGCTGCCTCCTTTTCTGCTGCTTTTTCTTTTTCTAGAACCTTATTTTGCTTTCGTTAGCATGAGCATAAGCCTCTTTAAGCACCTATTAGTTAAGATTTAAAGCAAACTAGTTAGACTCTTGAAGTATTTAGTACTTATTGTTATGTATTAGTTAAATAATAGTTAGTAAAAACCTTTTTAGCTGCATCACTCCCTTGACATTTAATAACCAAGTTGTACAAATTTCTTGCCATGGAGTAATTTTTCTCTTTTCTGTTCCATTATCTTCTCTATGTTCCGTTCTCTTCCATACTTCACTTTTTGCAAACTTTGTCCACCTTTTTGAGATGTATTGCTCTGGAATGTTGACTATAGAATGTATATGTAGAACTCGTATTGCATGGAAACATAGTCATCCTGCATATTGTGACATCAAAATATTTCAATTAATTACAGTAACTTTTGAAAATGAAATCAATTAGTTAACTAATTGTTGTAGAAGGTTAACTAATTGATGGTAAAGGTTAACTAATTGATGCAAAAAGTTAACTACTTTTAGGTTACACACTTTTAGTAACTGAACATGTTATCTGTTCATTTAAAATCTCAATTCAATTAGTTACATTTTAGAAGGAAATAGTTAAGTTATTGAAAATGATGAAACAAGTTAACTAATTGATGGTACAAGTTAACTAATTGATGAAAAAAGTTAACTACTTGATGAAAAAGTTAACTAATTGATGAAAAAAGTTAATTAATAGATGGTACAAGTTAACTAATTGATGAAAAAAGTTAACTAATTTATGTAAAAAAGGTAACTAATTGATGGTAAATGTTAACTAACTGATGCAAAAAGTTAACTAATTTATTTGTGCTATTAGGTTATACACTTATATTAATTGAACATGTTAAACATATTATCTGTTCATGTAAAATCTCAATTCAATTAGTTACATTTTAGAAGCAATTAGTTACGTTTTTATACCAAATAGTGTATGTAAAAATGCAATTAGTTAAGAGCATTAACTAACCTGATTCTTCGAAGTTCCTACAACTGCATTTAATGGAATTTGTTGTTGGATCAAATGCTACATATTGGGCAGTATGTTCTGGCCAAGATTCATGTTGCACTTTGTAACCAAAGAAATTTCCGTTGTTTTAATGACCTACAAGTGGGAAATGAAGCATGGAAATGCTACATTAGTTGTAGGATCATCTAGTTTGTTTTAAGTCCTTTTAAAGGCTGGAACTTAATGGCTATTTTGTTCCATAATCAACATACCTAAATTTCTGTTTTCAAACACAGAAAGACTCACATTCAAGAAAAACAAAAACAATGTTTGTTTGTTTATTTGAATGAAATGGTCAATTACGGGTTGAGTCAATATGCTTGATTAAAACAAACAACTCTTTAACAATAAAAACTTTACTAGGTTCAAATCAACCCCTTGATTTGAGTTCCACTAATCTTTGGCATTGTTGCTTAGACCATATCAATAAGTTAACATTCAAAAGCTCTATTTTGATGGACTTTTGAAAGTTCATTGATTTCTAAATCAATTTAAGACAACTAGTCTTACTTGTTGAAAGTAACAAAAGATATGAACTATTGTTAGAACGCCTAGACAATAGAGTTCAAAGCTAAAGAAAGATTTTATGACTTTATTATTTCACATGGATTTGAGTGAATATAGGTTTATTTACTCAAATGTGATATAAGTTGAATCTGTTTGGCTAGTTCAAAGATTCAGAAGTATAAAATCCACTTGGCAAGAAATCATAAAGATCTAGGTTAGATCATGTTGATGATTACTTGAGACCAAATATGATCAACAATGATTGTGTGTTGTAATTTCACGATCTAACTCCATAAGATATGGCATATCTACGTTGGAATGATCAAAGTCAATTAGTACTTGATTCGATCAATGATGAATCATAAAGACTTTTCCTATAATTTCTAAAAAATGCTCAACTACCACCAAACTAAACCAAATTCGTCAAAGCTATTGAAAAGTAATTTCAGAATAACTTTTCATAAAATATATCTAGAGAGTTGCAAAACTCAGTGAGAGCTTAGTGTTTGACAAACTAAGGCCCAAGAAAGATATATGTTTCATTGTGATTTATTCAAATGAGACACAAGGGTATTGTTTCTACCACGAATTTTTGAGAACATAATGTTTGTTTGCTCGAAATAATGTCCTTTTGGAGATTCGTTTCCAAAATGACAAGTGGGAGAAAATAGACCTCGAAAGTCTTCGAGGCGAACAACAAACATAAACGGAAATTCCGGAGGCTTTTCGAAGTGCTTCAGAAAATCCGAACTTATTCTGTAAGGACTTTACAAGTGGCTTTAAAGAATAGACATCTCTTAGAAGACTTTACAAGTGCTTCAAGGAGAACAGAATATTCAAAGGACTTTTAAGTGGCTATTGATATTCTGTTGTTTGATGTTCTATACCCTTGTAGGCATAGAGTTCAAGTCACTGAAACTATGAGATTATTCTATTAGATAGTGAAGAAACATGGAGTTCAGGTCACTGAAACTATGCAATTCTTCTATTAGATAGTGAAGAAACCTACAACTTGCAGTCAAACTATTATCATGTAGATTAATGAGTTTGTGACTTGTAAGAAAGCTATGACGAAACCTAGATTCCCTAAAATGGTTAGAGGCCATATATAGACTCAAATGTTTTAAATGGTTAGAGGCCATAAAACATACTCAATGTTTTGATGACAAAATTGAAATTTTGTTGATTTGCAAGAATAGTTTCACACCTATTGGTTGCAAGTTTGTTTTAAGGATAAAAACCATCAAACATGGAATTGTGTTCACACACAAAGCTAGATTAGTTGCTAAAGGTTACAAGCAAATTCATGGCATGGATTGTGTTGAAACCTCATGCATAATCGTAATGCTCAAGTCTATAACTCAAGCAATGATTGCATATTGGTACATATGACAATTGGATGACAAAACGTATTCCTCAATCAAATGTTGGAAGAAAACTATGTACATGGCATGTCATAGGATTTGTGGATCCAAATAAATTCTTGAAAAGGAATGCTAACTTATGAAATCTAAGTACAGATTTAAGCAAGCAATTGGGAATTGGAACTGTATTTTAGTGAAGCTAATAAGCATTTTAGTTTCATAAAATATACATGATTCTTATAGATATATAAGAAGTTTAGTAGGAGTACGTAAAACTTATTTGGTCCTATGTGTATCACACATATCTCTCTATTGTGAATAACATTCAAATGCTAATGACTTAGGTTTGAAATTATTCATCAATGATGGACCAAGGCGAAACTTAGTACATACTGGGTATTAAGATCTATTTACAAAGATCTTATGATATTGTTTAGTAATGGCATTTACTAAATCAAACACGAAAGACTCCATTGGAGATATTCGATCCATATGAATAAATCTAAGTAATGAATGTTTGAACTATGTATAAGCATTTACTAAGTTAAACATCAAAGAATCTAATGAGATTCTTCACCTATATTATATGTCAAAGAATTTAGTTGGATTCAGTATCTACTGTAACGGAATGATCTAAAGTTATTTGGATAGAATTCAATTGGGAATTATTCTGCAAAAGAATTTATCATGTATATAATATAATATGCGGATCGCCAAAAACGTATCGTATGACTTTAGGCATGACGAACATATACCAATCTCTATTGATCTAAGTGAAGATCAACTAGATTGAGATCAAGAACACTTATGGTACTTGAAAAGGTACATAGGAATAGTTCTTGATTCAAGGAAATAAAGATATGCTAAATATTGATGCTACACGCATAAACACTGGCAAAGGATCAAGCAAGACCCTTTGGAGTTAACCATTGATAAGGACGAGCTATAGAGCATCGTGTTTTGAAATGGCAACATGGATTGGAGACCATGAGTTGTTGCGTGGGATATTAAAATATTAATTTCTATGTTCTAAGATACAGCTGGAAAGTATTCCACATATCTGTGAACTGCTTGGATAAGTAATTCCAAACAAAGCATCACTAGCAACCTATAAAGTTGAAGTAAAAGTAATTATTGCCTAAAGAAGCAATAAAATAGAGTTGTTTATATGAGTTCTTCATTGAACTTGGGAAGATCACATGTCTGTTGACTTAATGGTTCTTCATTGCAAAATGCGTAGAACCACTAGTATAGCAAGAAAGACTAGATCACAAAATAAACATACTCAAAAGTTCTTATCATCATATCTCGAAGAACATTCGATGAAAAGGATGTTAAGATTGGCAAAGCGTGATAACTAAACCTATGCAACAAGTGAGAAACAACACTCACATTGTGGCACTGGAAATCAAGCATAGCTTTGAATTCCATGAACTGTTTTAAAGATGGGTTTGAGGCCCATGGTTGTAAAACATTGGGGTTGAACATTTATCATATATGAAATGCATTTTCATATTCCATTTAATCTTGGTTTAGTATTAAATGATGAGTCCCTTCAATTTGACGATATATTCAAGATAGACTGTCAGGACCAGTCCTGTGACTAAGAAATGTCTATCAAGTGAACTTGAATGTCAAAGGTTGAAAATGGTCCCTAGTCGGAGTTTTCTATAAAATTGGACGCATAGTAAACGTTAGACGATTAGAATGCAAGATGACTAGTAGTTCTGTTTCTTGAACTATGTGGACATGGCAATGTCATAATCATTTGCATAGATACTTACTTTGGGAAGACTAGTATCGGACAAGACCTATGAAACTTTACTGTAAGAGATGAAAATCTGTCATAAGTAAATTTCATTAAAATTATTAGACACTAAATCCTCAATACCTGAGTGATTTGAGATTACTTGTTTGAGAACTGGTTGCTTTGACGTTGACCAACCGTCGCACCGTAAAAGGAGGCTATAAAGGCAACGCTCAGGTAATCACCTATCAAACGAAGTCTAATCTCAAGATCGCAAGATTGGGATTGTCCTCCCATAAATCGGGATGAGATGCTTAAAAGTTGTACAAGGCCACTCGGAGAGATAGAAACTGTGAAATGCATGGCCGTGCTCGGATGAATCATAGGCTATGATTATCTGTTTATTTGATCAGTTGAACTCTGAAACCGAGGAACACCTCTGGACATAATAAGGATGACAACTCTTACCTTATGTTCAAGAGCAAGCATCGAGCGACAAAGGAATTAGGAAATGCACACTTGTCCCTAAGGACAAGTGGGAGACTGAAGGAAATAATGCCCTTGGTCCAAGTATGCATTCAATGTTAAGTCTAATAAATGCGGTTCAGTATTAATTAACAAGTTAATAATTCAGTGAGATCAAGTGAGCTGAATGCCTGACTAGAGGCCGCTTCAGTTCAAGTGGAATTAATTATATTAATCCACAGCTTACTCTTGACTGAACCCGTAGGGTCACACAAATAGTACGTAAACGGATCAAGTATTTAATGGCATTAAATACTCCATCTATGGATATTCGGAATCGACGGATCTTGGTTTCAGTGGGAGCTGAGATCGTCACAGGCAAGAAATGAATACTCCGGATACGATGATATTGCCGGAAACAGGAAATATGGATCGTATCGGAAATATAAATATTATCCAAGTCGTAGATGTTGCCGGAAACGGAAACATGGTACATATCGGAAAATATTATCGGAAATGGAAATATTGCCGGAATTAGGTAACTTTTTACTACAATTAGTTAACTTTTTACAGCAATTAGTTAACTTTTTACAGCAATTAAGTTAACTTTTTACAGCAATTAGTTAACTTTTTACAGCAATTAGTTAACTTTTTTAATCTATTAGTGAACTTTTTACAGCAACTAGTTAACTTTTTTAATCTATTAGTAAACCTATTTTTTGTTTCATACAAACAGTATTTAGTACACATACATTACCCTATATTTTTATGTTTTTATTTCAGCGCGGTACAAGGACAATGTTACGGGTTAAGATTTGTTCAACCTTAGTTCTTTCTGATATGAATGAAATTCGGGCTAATGTGCTGGAGGAAATGGAATCATTCAACATGATTAAAGTTGGTATTTGCCATGCTGTTCGTGATCGCCGAAAGAAAAAGAAAGAAGAAGAAGAAAGACAGAGAAAAGAAGCAGAAGCAAAGAAGAAGCTAGAAGAAGAAGAGGCTGTTAAGTTGAAACAGCAGGCTGATTTTAAAAAGGCTGAAGCTACAAGGAAAAGGTTAGAAACAATTGCAAAAAAGAAAGCAGCAGCCCAAGAGAAGTTAGAAGAAGATGACAATGCTACTTTGAGAACATACAAGTCATCAAGGCGAATTTCCAAGAACAAGGAACCAGTGGCAGTAACTGAAGCAGTGTCATTCTCTGATATGGATCAAAACAAAGTTACTCTTGGACCGAAACAAAAGAGAGCAAAAGTTGTTCATCATAAGCCACCTTCCAGTTAATCAGTAAACTTATCTATCAGGTTGTTTTTAGTTGTTATGTAGTAAACATTTTAATATGTGAATATTTTTATTAACTGCTCTGTTTGGTTGATATATTTAGTATATATATATATATATATATATATATTTTGTGTTGAAGTAGCTCTTTTGTGTTGAAGTATATATATATTTAGTAGGAGCTTATTTTGAATTATTTACTTGGTATATTTCACAAGTCAGTCAAGCTAATTGAATATATTAGTTAAGCATTAAATTCAATTAGTGAAATATCAAATTCAATTAGTTAAGTATAGAAATATATTAGTTAAGCATTAAATTCAATTAGTGAAATATCAAATTCAATTAGTTAGTATAGAAAGCAATTAGTTACACAATCAATCCTAATAGTAAACTTTTTACAACAATTAGTTAACTTATCAATGAAAATAGTTAACTAATTGCTGCAAAAAGTTAACTAATTGATGGAAAAGGTTAACTAAATTATGGTAAAGGTTAACTAATTGATGCAAAAAGTTAACTACTTTTAGGTTAACAATATTAGTTAAACATAGTCATCCTGCATATTATGACATCAACAATAATTACAGTAACTTAACTTTTGAAAATGAAATCAATTAGTTAACTAATTGAGGGAACAAGTTAAATAATTGATGGTACAAGTTAACTAATTGATGAAAAAAGTTAACTAATTGAAGAAAAAAGTTAATTAATAGATGGTACAAGTTAACTAATTGATTATAAAAGTTAACTAATTTATATAAAAAGGTAACTAATTGATGGTAAAGGTTAACTAATTGATGCAAAAAGTTAACTAATTTATTTGTGCTATTAGGTTATACACTTTTACAACAATTAGAAATACCAATCTAATTTGTGGAGTATATAAACCAATTAGTGACGTATTAGACAATGAATTAGTGACGAAAACTTATTAATGAAAATAGTTAACTAATTGCTGCAAAAAGTTAACTAATTGATGGAAAAGGTTAACTAATTGATGGTAAAGGTTAACTAATGGATGGTAAGGTTAACTAATTGATGCAAAAAGTTAACTACTTTTAGGTTAACAATATTAGTTAAACATAGTCATCCTTCATATTGTGACATCAACAATATTTCATTAAATTACAGTAACTTTTGAAAATGAAATCAATTAGTTAACTAATTGAGGGACCAAGTTAACTAATTGCTGGTACAAGTTAACTAATTTGATAAACACTAAAATTCAACCCAATGCCATTCAATAGTATATAATGCTTTAAAAAAGTTGTTCTTTTGGTGTTAAAGTTCCGAATTCTGTAGGTGCTGTTGATGATGTCCTTATCTCAAAGTATCCTTTTTTCCTTTTACTTCTTCCTTTTGTCTTCACTAGTGGTGGATTTTCAACTATTATTTGTGGTGCATTTGATGATGATGACGATGTAGACGGTGCTATGTTGATTGTGGTTTGTTGTGCTTCAACGTCGTCTTGTGCCTTTTGTGCTGCCTCCTTTTCTACTGCTTTTTCTTTTTCTAGAACCTTATTTATGCTTTCGTTAGCATGAGTATAAGCCTCTTTAAGCACCTATTAGTTAAGATTTAAAGCAAACTAGTTAGACTCTTGAAGTATTTAGTACTTATTGTTATGTATTAGTTAAATAATAGTTAGTAAAAACCTTTTTAGTTGCATCACTCCCTTGACATTTAATAACCAAGTTGTACAAATTTCTTGCCATGGAGTAATTTTTCTCTTTTCTGTTCCATTATCTTCTCTATGTTCCATTCTCTTCCATACTTCACTTTTTGCAAACTTTGTCCACCTTTTTGAGATGTATTGCTCTGGAATGGTGACAATAGAATGTATATGTAGAACTCGTATTGCATGGAAACATAGCCATCCTGCATATTGTGACATCAAAATATTTCAATTAATTACAGTAACTTTTGAAAATGAAATCAATTAGTTAACTAATTGTTGTAGAAGGTTAACTAATTGATGGTAAAGGTTAACTAATTGATGCAAAAAGTTAACTACTTTTAGGTTACACACTTTTAGTAACTGAACATGTTATCTGTTCATTTAAAATCTCAATTCAATTAGTTACATTTTAGAAGGAAATAGTTAAGTTATTGAAAATGATGAAACAAGTTAACTAATTGATGGTACAAGTTAACTAATTGATGAAAAAAGTTAACTACTTGATGAAAAAGTTAACTAATTGATGAAAAAAGTTAATTAATAGATGGTACAAGTTAACTAATTGATGAAAAAAGTTAACTAATTTATGTAAAAAAGGTAACTAATTGATGGTAAATGTTAACTAACTGATGCAAAAAGTTAACTAATTTATTTGTGCTATTAGGTTATACACTTATATTAATTGAACATGTTAAACATATTATCTGTTCATGTAAAATCTCAATTCAATTAGTTACATTTTAGAAGCAATTAGTTACGTTTTTATACCAAATAGTGTATGTAAAAATGCAATTAGTTAAGAGCATTAACTAACCTGATTCTCCGAAGTTCCTACAACTGCATTTAATGGAATTTGTTGTTGGATCAAATGCTACATATTGGGCAGTATGTTCTGGCCAAGATTCATGTTGCACTTTGTAACCAAAGAAATTTCCGTTGATGTAGTTGACATTTGAGATGCAACCCATTGCATACTTGAATTCTTTTTCAAAATCTCTAAACAATGTGAGTGTGTAAACATTTGCCGCATGTTTTATCATTCCGACCATTGGAAAATCAGATTTAGGCAAAGCATTTCCACAATCATATTCATTTTGATCTTCTTGATATCTCCAACGATCCACTGTTGCTCCAAAAATGTGAAAGAATTTTGTTAGTGTAGTTTTTTTTTTTTTGCTAATTAAGGAATATATTAGCTCAAAACAAGATACAACATAAGCTAACTCTAGCAAAACAAACCAACTAGGTTGGACCATTTTACACTAGAGCAAGCAAACACCAAACCCACTAACTACAAAGTCAAAAACCATTGACTATCCCTTCTACTTACAGACTTTGGCATAACCATATGAACAGAATGTTGCACAGTTGGAACAACTCCATTCCAAAAACTCTCATTTCTACTCTTCCAGATGATGTAAACAGAAGCAGCCATGCCAGCAAATATCACCTGTTTTCTGAATTTTGAGTGCTTGATGTATCCTATCTTCTTGATAATCTGATTCAAGTTACAAACAGGTAGCTGAATGCCCAACCAAATCTTCAACTCAGCCAGACATCTACTACTAAAAGGACATGAGAAAAATAAATGAGTATGATTCTCAATCCCTTGCCCACACAGCAAGCAATCAGAAGAAGAACTGACCCCAATACTAGCCAATCTAGCTGTAGTTTGTAACCTCTGTTGAACAGCAAGCCAACAAATAAATCTGTGTATTGGAGTACTCAAACGATTCCACACCATTTTATCCCAATATACTTTTGGTTTACTACCAACCAATTTGTCATAAACTTGCTTGAGAGAATACTGTTGCATTGAACACAATTCAGCATAGGAAAAATGCAGCTTCAGCTTCTCTTTAGTGGCACAAACCTTCTTCCAATACCAGCTAGCAGAACCACTAGGCTGGTAGTCCCACCAAACCCCATCTTTTAAATACACAGATGTCACCCATTTTGTCCAGACATTGGACTGATTAGTAGCAAGGGACCACACATACTTCCCTATGTTTGCCACATTCCACAGAAACACATTCTTGAACCCCAAACCACCCACACTTTTATCCATACAAGTACTATCCCAGGCTACATTACTAGGTTTCTGACTGAATGGTTTCCCACTCCAAAGAAAGGATCTGCAAATCTTAGTAATTTCCTACAGCACACACTTAGGGAGGATGTAAATCTGAGCCCAATACATATGAAGGCTCATAAGAACCGAATTGATCAACTGAACCCTTGCAGTGTAGGAGAGATTTCTAGAACTCCAGATTCTAATTCTAGCTGTCATTTTTTCAACTAACACCCCACACTTTGCAGCTGAAATTCTCTTTGAGCTAATAGGAACACCCAGGTATTGAAATGGAAGACTGCTTCTGCTGAAACCAGACACCTCAAGAACTCTTTTCACAATATTCTCAGGCATACCATAGCAATAAATGGAATATTTAGCCTTATTTGCTTGTAAACCAGAAGAATTTGAGAACAGTTTGAATGCTTGGAGTAACAGATATATGGAAGGGAAATCCCCTTTGCAACATAGGATCAAATCATTTGCAAAACATAAGTGAGTCAACTGAAGCTGACTACACCTGGGGTGGAACTGAAAATGCTGCAATCCACTCACTTTCTGCAAAACTCTTGACAAGTACTTCATGCAAATGACAAAAAGGAGAGGAGACATAGGGTCACCTTGCCTCAAACCCCTATTAGACTTAAAGAATCCTTGCATTGAACCATTAATCATCAAAGAGAACATAGGAGTGGTAACACATTCCATGACAAGCTTTATAAACTGATCTGGAAACTCTAGATAGACCAACATTTCTTTGAGAAAATCCCAATCAACTGTGTCATAAGCTTTCTGCAAATCTATTTTCATCAAACAACTAGGCTTGACACTCTTCCTACCATATTGTCTCACAAGATCCTGAACCACCATAATGTTATGCACAATGAATCTCCCATGAACAAAACCACCCTGATTTTCCAAAATGAGATCAGGTAATACTCTCCTTAATCTCCCACACAGAACTTTGGTGATGCACTTATACAAGGTGTTACAACATGAAATAGGTCTAAAATCACTCACATTCCTAGGACACTTAGTTTTAGGAATAAGGGTGATAGCAGTATGATTTACCTCTTTCAACAAGTTACCAGAATGCAACACATCCAGAACAGCATCAGTGACATCAACACCCACAATTTGCCATGCATCTCTATAAAAGTGAGAAACAAAACCATCTGGCCCAGGAGCTTTATCACCTTTAATAGAGAACAAAGCTTCTTTATCTTCTTCAGCAGTATAAGGAGCAGATAAAATGGCCTTGTGATCTTCAGAACACACAGGTCCCACCTGGACAACTTGCTGAACCACATACTTCCTTTGAGCATGGGTGGTACCAAGAAGAGATTTATAATAAGAAACAAAAGCATCTGACACAGCCATTGGATCATCCTTCCACTCACCATTCATATCATGAATAGTATAGACTTGAGTTAGTGTAGTTGATTTGTTCCCTTTAAATCCAATTGCATTGTTAGTGCTCTCACTCCTGTGTAACAAGATTATTATTCAATTAGTTAAACATTCTATTCAATTAGTTAAGCAGGTAGAGGAATTAGTTAAGTATGTAAAGGAATTAGTTAAGCAAACAAAGGAACTAGTTAAGAAGGTGAAACAATTAGTTAAACATTTTGTTCAATTAGTTAGGCAGGCAAATGAATTAGTTAATCATTTAGTTTAATTAGTTAATATTTCTGATCAATTAGTTAAGCAGGCAAAGGAATTAGTTAAGTTGATGAAACAATTAGTTAAACATTTTGTGAAGTATTCAAAGCAATTAGTGAAGTATTCATAGCAATTAGTAAAGTATTCAAAGCAACTAGTGAAGTATTCTGAGCAATTAGTTTAGCATTAAAAAAATTAGTGGACTTCTTTTATTTAAGCATTTACCTTTGTGAAGACAATATTCCAGCTGAGAAAAAATCTTTGTTCAAAGCCGTACACCATTTTTCTTTTATTGTATAGATATTTGTAAACCAATCATGATTTTGAAGGTTATACTTAGCAATCATGCATGTCAAACCAAGTGGTTTCAAATTCTTCTTCATTGTAAGAACGATATAAGCACTTCTTGAATATGTCTTTGAAGGTATTGTCAGCTTTAAGTCTCCAAATCTTGACACAACATTCTTTTGTAAGTGCCATAAGCATAATCTATGTCTGGTATTAGGAAACACCTGCAATTTTTTTGATGAATGTATTAGTTAAGAATTTAAAATATTTAGTTAAGTCAGAACAGAATTATGTATTAGTTAGGTGATCTGAAAATGATGCAAAAAGTTAACTGATTGTTGTAAAAAGTTAACTAATATATGCAAAAAGTGTTAGGTTATGATACATATGACACTACATAGATCATGCGGAAACAACCATTAACCCAGGACAACATATTATTTACACATAATCATATAGCATAATTTAGATGCATACTCTTTGTTGCGTGCCCTCCCTAGCTGCGCCCGAACCGAACAAGAACAAGTCTTTTAGGACTCCAAGTGTCGTCCCTCCGTAGATAGTCCACAGCACGTCCGGATCCGCCTTAAGATTGACCAACTAGAATCGCCCTTAAGGTACTAGAAAATTTCGGCACTTTTGAGCAAGATATGTGTTTTAATTTTCTCTCAAAAAACTCACTTTTGAATACTTTGAAACTTCTGTCTAAATTATGACCCCTAGGCCTTTATTTATAGAGTTATGGAAAAGGAATCGTAATCCTAGTAGGATACGAATTAATTGGAATTAGAATCCTACATGAATTCTATTTAATTAATTTATCCAATTAGGAATAGAAATTTAATCATACACTGACTCTTGTAGATTCAGGAATCACGCATGAGCACAAACTCACACACACACGGCAGCCACAAGGGCTGCCCATGCGCGTGCGAGCAGCAGCCCGCGTAGCACGGCCCACGCAGCCGTGGCCCTTGGCGCGCGCTGGGCCTGCCTTGCGGTAGGCCTGGGCGCTGCCTTGGCTGGGCTTGTGGCGCGCATGCTTGCTGGGCGATTGGCCCCAGCTTCGTGCTGGGCCTTCGTCCGGCAAGCCTCGTCCGATGCTAATTCGTACGATACGCTTCCGATTAAATTTCCATTTCCGGAATCTATTTCCGATACGAACAATATTTAATATTTCCGATTCCGGAATTAATTTCCGTTTCGAACAAATATTTAATATTTCCGTTTCCGGAATTATTTTCTGATTCCGGCAATATTTCCGATTCTGACAATATTTCCGTTTCCGGTAATATTTCCGATTCTGGTAATATTTCCATTTCCAATAATATTTTCCGATACGTACCATGTTTCCGTTTCCGGCAACATCTACGACTTGGATAATATTCATATTTCCGATACGATCCATATTTCCGTTTCTGGCAATATCATCGTTTCCGGAGTATTCATTTCTTGCCTGTGACGATCTTAGCTCCCACTGAAACCAAGATCCGTCGGTTCCGAATATTCATAGATGGAGTATTTAATGCCATTAAATACTTGATCCGTTTACGTGCTATTTGTGTGACCCTACGGGTTCAGTCAAGAGTAAGCTGTGGATTAATATCATTAATTCCACTTGAACTGAAGCGGCCTCTAGCTAGGCATTCAGCTCACTTGATCTCACTGAATTATTAACTTGTTAATTAATACTGAACCGCATTTATTAGACTTAACATAGAATGCATACTTGGACCAAGGGCATTATTTCCTTCAGTCTCCCACTTGTCCTTAGGGACAAGTGTGCATTTCCTAATTCCTTTGTCGCTCGATGCTTGCTCTTGAACATAAGGTAAGAGTTGTCATCCTTATTATGTCCAGAGGTGTTCCTCGGTTTCAGAGTTCAACTGATCAAATAAACAGATAATCATAGCCTATGATTCATCCGAGCACGGCCATGCATTTCACAGTTTCTAGCTCTCCGAGTGGCCTTGTACAACTTTTAAGCATCTCATCCCGATTTATGGGAGGACAATCCCAATCTTGCGATCTTGAGATTAGACTTCGTTTGATAGGTGATTACCTGAGCGTTGCCTTTATAGCCTCCTTTTACGGTGCGACGGTTGGTCAACGTCAAAGCAACCAGTTCTCAAACAAGTAATCTCAAATCACTCAGGTATTGAGGATTTAGTGTCTAATAATTTAATGAAATTTACTTATGACAGACTTTCATCTCTTACAGTAAAGCTTCATAGGTCTTGTCCGATACTAGTCTTCCCAAAGTAAGTATCTATGCAAATGATTATGACATTGTCATGTCCACATAGTTCAAGAAACAGAACTACTAGTCATCTTGCACTCTAATCGTCTAACGTTTTCTATGCGTCCAATTTTATAGAAAACTCCAATTAGGGACCATTTTCAACCTTTGACATTCAAGTTCACTTGATAGACATTTCTTAGTCACAGGACTGGTCCTGACAGTCTATCTTGAATATATCGTCAAATTGAAGGGACTCATCATTTAATAAACCACAAATTAAATGGAAAAATGAATTTCTTTCATTTATTGTGAATGATTAACCAATAATGTTTTACAAAGATTTAAACTCTAAAACTTTAAAACATTAAACAGAGACATCAAAGCCATTCTCCAATATGCTTGATTCCCATAGCTGCAGTGTGCGAGTTGTGCTTCGCTTGCGGCAGAGGTTTAGTTAATGGATCTGATATGTTTTCATCAGTTCCAATTTTGCTTATCTCGACTTCTTTTCTTTCAACGAACTCTCGTAGAAGGTGAAATCTACGAAGTACATGCTTGACTCTCTGGTGGTGTCTAGGCTCTTTTGCCTGTGCAATAGCTCCGTTATTATCACAATACAGGGCTATTGGTCCTTTAATGGAGGGGACTACACCAAGTTCTCCTATGAACTTCCTTAGCCATATAGCTTCCTTTGCTGCTTCATGTGCAGCAATGTACTCCGCTTCAGTTGTAGAATCCGCAATGGTGCTTTGCTTAGCACTTTTCCAGCTTACTGCTCCTCCGTTGAGGCAGAAGACAAACCCAGACTGTGATCTGAAATCATCTTTGTCGGTTTGGAAACTTGCGTCCGTATAGCCTTTAACAATTAATTCATCATCTCCACCATAGACCAGGAAGTCATCTTTGTGCCTTTTCAGGTACTTCAGAATGTTCTTGGCAGCAGTCCAATGCGCCTCTCCTGGGTCTGACTGGTATCTACTCGTAGCACTGAGTGCGTACGCAACATCCGGGCGTGTACATATCATAGCATACATTATTGAACCAATCAATGATGCATATGGAATCCCATTCATTCGTCTACGCTCATCAAGTGTTTTTGGGCACTGAGTCTTGCTTAGAGTCATTCCATGAGACATGGGTAGGTAGCCTCGCTTGGAGTCCGCCATCTTGAACCTATCAAGCACCTTATTGATATAAGTGCTTTGACTAAGTCCAATCATCTTTTTAGATCTATCTCTGTAAATCTTGATGCCCAATATGTACTGTGCTTCTCCTAGATCCTTCATCGAAAAACATTTCCCAAGCCAAATCTTGACAGAGTTCAACATAGGAATGTCATTTCCGATAAGCAATATGTCGTCGACATATAATACTAGGAAAGCAATTTTGCTCCCACTGACCTTCTTGTATACACAAGATTCGTCTGCGTTCTTGATGAAACCAAAGTCACTGACTGCTTCATCAAAACGTATATTCCAGCTCCTGGATGCCTGCTTCAATCCGTAGATTGACTTCTTTAGCTTGCATACCTTTTTAGCATTCTTTGGATCCTCAAAACCTTCAGGCTGTGTCATAAACACAGTTTCTGTTAAAACGCCGTTTAAGAAAGCAGTTTTGACATCCATCTGCCATATTTCGTAATCGTAATATGCAGCGATTGCTAACATTATTCGAATAGACTTTAGCATTGCAACTGGTGAAAAGGTTTCATCGTAATCCACACCGTGGACTTGCCTGTAACCTTTTGCAACCAATCTAGCTTTGAAAACTTCAAGTTTCCCATCCTTGTCCTTTTTCAGTTTGAAAACCCATTTGCTTCCAATGGCTTGGTAGCCATCTGGCAAATCGACCAAATCCCATACTTGGTTTTCAGACATGGAGTCTAATTCAGATTGCATGGCTTCTTGCCACTGCTTGGAGCTAGGGCTCGTCATAGCTTGCTTGTAAGTCGCAGGTTCATCACTTTCAAGTAATAGAACGTCATAGCTCTCGTTCGTCAAAATACCCAAGTACCTTTCCGGTTGAGATCTATATCTTTGCGATCTACGCGGGGTAACATTTCTAGATTGACCATGATTCTCACCAGATTCTTCTAAAGATCTCTGAGTTTCATCCTGAATGTCATCTTGAGCATTCTCTAGAGTTTGTTGTTCGACTCGAATTTCTTCGAGGTCTACTTTTCTCCCACTTGTCATTTTGGAAATATGATCCTTCTCCAAAAAGACACCATCTCGAGCAACAAACACTTTGTTCTCAGATGTATTGTAGAAGTAATACCCCTTTGTTTCCTTTGGATAGCCCACAAGGATACATTTGTCAGATTTTGGATGTAGTTTGTCTGAAATTAATCGTTTGACGTATACTTCACATCCCCAAATCTTAAGAAAAGACACATTTGGAGGTTTTCCAAACCATAATTCGTATGGAGTCTTTTCGACAGCTTTAGACGGAGCTCTATTTATAGTGAGTGCAGCTGTATTTAGTGCATGTCCCCAAAATTCTAATGGAAGTTCGGCCTGACCCATCATTGACCTGACCATGTCTAGCAAGGTTCTGTTCCGACACACCGTTCCATTGTGGTGTTCCAGGAGGAGTCAATTCTGATAGAATTCCACATTCTTTCAGATGGTCATCAAATTCATAGCTCAGATATTCACCGCCTCTATCAGACCGCAGTGCCTTAATCTTCTTGCCTAATTGATTCTCTACTTCACTCTGAAATTCCTTGAATTTGTCAAAGGATTCAGACTTATACTTCATTAGGTAGACATAACCATACCTACTGAAGTCATCAGTGAAAGTGATAAAGTAGCTGAAACCACCTCTAGCATTTGTACTCATTGGTCCACATACATCTGTATGGATTAAACCCAATAGTTCATTTGCTCTTTCTCCAACTTTAGAGAAAGGTTGCTTTGTCATTTTGCCAAGTAAACATGATTCGCATTTACCATAATCCTCTAAGTCAAATGGTTCTAGAATTCCTTCCCTTTGAAGTCTTTCTAAGCGTTTCAAGTTTATATGGCCTAATCGACAATGCCACAGATAGGTGAGATCTGAATCATCCTTTTTGGCCTTTTTGGTATTTATGTTATATACTTGTTTGTCGTGATCTAATAAATAAAGTCCATTGACTAATCTAGCAGATCCATAAAACATCTCTTTAAAATAAAACGAACAACTATTGTCTTTTATTATAAAGGAAAATCCCTTAGCATCTAAGCAAGAAACTGAAATGATGTTTTTAGTAAGACTTGGAACATGGAAACATTCTTCCAGTTCCAAAACTAGCCCGGAGGGCAACGACAAATAGTAAGTTCCTACAGCTAATGCAGCAATCCGTGCTCCATTTCCCACTCGTAGGTCGACTTCACCCTTGCTTAACTTTCTACTTCTTCTTAGTCCCTGTGGATTGGAACATAAGTGTGAGCCACAACCTGTATCTAATACCCAAGAAGTTGAATTAGCAAGTATACAGTCTATAACGAAAATACCTGAAGATGGAACGACTGTTCCGTTCTTCTGATCTTCCTTTAGCTTCAAGCAATCTCTCTTCCAATGCCCCTTCTTCTTGCAGTAGAAGCATTCGGATTCAGAAGTGGGTTGACTGACCTTCCTCTTTGCAGATTTGGCGCCAGTTTGCTTAGTTGGGCTGGCCTTGTTGCCACCTTTCTTAGCATTCCTCTTCTTTCCAGATTTCTTGAACTTGCCCCCACGCACCATAAGCACATCCTGCTTATCACTTTTGAGCGTCTTTTCAGCGGTCTTCAGCATACCGTGAAGCTCAGTGAGCGTTTTGTCCAGACTATTCATACTGTAGTTCAGTTTGAACTGATCATACCCGCTATGAAGAGAATGGAGGATGGTGTCTATAGCCATTTCCTGAGAAAATTGCTGATCCAGCCGACTCATATTCTCAATGAGTCCAATCATTTTGAGAACATGTGGACTTACGGGCTCGCCTTTCTTAAGCTTGGTCTCAAGAATTTGCCTATGAGTCTCGAATCTTTCGACTCGAGCCAGATCTTGGAACATGTTCTTCAACTCACTGATGATTGTGAAAGCATCTGAGTTGATGAACGTTTTCTGCAGATCCGCACTCATGGTGGCGAGCATTAGACATTTCACATCCTTGTTGGCATCAATCCAACGATTGAGGACAGCCTGAGTGACCCCGTCGCCAGGAGCTTCGGGCATCGCCTCATCTAGGACATACTCCTTTTCTTCCTGCATAAGAACTATTTGCAAGTTCCTTTGCCAGTCAAGGAAGTTTTTCCCGTTCAACTTCTCCTTTTCGAGAATTGATCGAATGTTGAATGAATTGTTGTTTGCCATATTAAAAACTACAATTGAAAAGAATAAACAAATAAATAACCATTCACAGTTTCTCTTAATAAACTTAAATTCTAGCATACATGCATAATTCAATGTTTATTAAGCATTTTATTCAAGTTATGTGTTCCGGCAGGTGTGAATAAAATGATTCCAAGATCCTAAAATCATTGAAGAACTAAGCACAGTTTGTCGACTTAATCCTAGAACATCTTAGGTAAGCAAAAGCCTTTTGCTAATAGTCTAGAAACTATTCTTGGTTGATAGGTACGTCTAAGAACTTATTAGGTAAACCTATCGAATTTGCCACGACATAAAAGGACTCCTTACTTATATCGTTGAGTTTCACCAAAACTAACATGTACTCACAATTATTTGTGTACCTTGCCCCTTTAGGACCAATAAGTAACACCTCGCTGAGCGAAAACTATTACTAGATTGATGTAAAGGATATCCAAGCAAGTGTATATTTTGGCATGGCACCTTTTAACTCAATTTTTAAGTTTGGAACTTAAGGCTCTTACTATGTTGGTTAGATTTTAAGTGAACTAAAATCCTTAATCATGCAACATAATCAAGCTTTTGATCTCATGCATTTTAAGACATATTTAAAGCAATAAATAACTTAAAACATGCATAAGATATTTGTGATCTAGTATGGCCCGACTTCATCTTGAAGCTTTGACTTCAAAGTCCGTCTTGAAAATCTCCGTGGGAGGCACCATTTTCTTCAAATAGGATAAGCTATAACTAATTACAACTATTTGATGGTACGCAGACCATTTTGAATTGAAAAATAACTTTGGTGCTTTAGACCAATTACATTCAAATTAATGGTACGCAGACCATATTTTCTATCCTATTTGGGCCATACTAGTCACTTCATAACCTGCAAAACAGTACATATACAATATATACCATTCATCCATTCATTATCATGAATGGCCCACATAGCTGGTTAGTAAAACACATTATGCATCACGTAAACATTTGCAGCAATTAATCAAGGGCACCAATAATCTACCAATTATTCAGTCCTTATTAATTCTAATCGAGTTGTTTTAACCTTAAGGATTTGTAGACCTAATCAAGAGTTTATGACTAAAAAGCGCTCCCACTCAAACCAATAAATTCATATGCTTTACCAATTTTAAACATAAAAATGTATTTCTAGTCTAACCGGAAACATACAAATTTAATTAAAATTTAAAGCTCATATAAATTTATAATTGAATCCAAAAATTTAATTTAATTTCAGTCGTATTTAAATTAATTCATGATTTTAATTTTAGTAAAATAATTAGAATAAATAATATTTATTATAATTATAATATTCAAAATTAAAATCCAAGAAAATAATTCAAATTATTAATTTTAAAATTAATTAAAATTACGTGAACTGAAATTTTCAAATTAAACATTCAAAACGATCTAATCGTAACGCAAACACCCTACGCGTTGCACGCCCATGGGCCGTACGCACACAGCCATTGCTGGCCATGTGCGCGCAGCCCATGCGCTCGTCGCATAGCTGCTGCTTCCCTATCGCAAGCCTCCGCACGCATTGGTGCTCGCTGCGCGCGCCAGCGCTCATCGCACGCGAGCTATCGCTCGCAGTGCGCGCGCGCGACATCGCTCGCTGGGCGCGCGACATCGCTCGCTGGGCGCGCGAGCCATCGCTCGCTGGGCGCGCGACATCGCTCGCTGGGCGCGCGACATCGCTCGCTGTGCGCGCGAGCCATCGCTCGCTGGGGCGCGACATCGCTCGCTGGGCGCGCGACATCGCTCGCTGTGCGCGCGAGTAATGCTGGGCGCAGCGCTCGTGGCACGCGAGCTTGCGCTCGCTGCGCGCGAGGCTGCGCGCACTTGTGCGAGGCAGCGCGCGTTGTGGCGCAGCTCGCTTGCTGCCCACACGCGACTGCCTTGGCTCGCCCTTCGCCCATGCCCATTCGTTCATTGCTCGTGGCACACGACACAAGGCAGGGCTGCTGCCTTGTGCTTGTGCACTACGCCCTTGCTCATTGCATTCGTGCCGCACGGGCGACGAGCTCCCTTGCTCGTCGTCGCATGCCCGCATTATACAACACCCCTTAAGGGTAACACGAAGCGTCCATTGCTTCGTGCGTGCAAGTTTTATGAACGAATCGCATAAAATTTTAAAATTTATATTTAAAATTAATGACAAATTAATAAATAATATTAATTTCATAATTTTAGGGCGAAAAATCGAAAATTTATTATCCAATTGATTTCCGATTGTTATGGATTCAAGTCTAGGTCATAAAAATTTAAAATTTATCGTAAATTTACAATTTTTATGGTGGTTTTTAATCATAGGTTTCTAATTAAATTACAATTAATTATGAAAATCAAATTAATTCTAAATTATTCTAATTTTCAACAAATTAATCATAATTACAAATTAGATTGCATAATTAACAAGACTAGGCATTCAAACTTGTTAAACATATGCAGTAGGTCAATCAAAAATTCAAGATTTATCAACAAGAATTGCAAATATTTAATTTAACATCTTAAATTTACGAAATTTTGCATTCGAAAAACTAAAACCTTCGAAAAGTCATAGTTAGGCTTCGAATTTGAGAATTCTGGGTTCGGCAGAAAAATACTATTTTTGTCAAAATTTTAGAATGCCTTTTACATGCGGAATTGACACAAAAATCACTCGATTTGGATGAGTAACGAAGAAACTGCCGAAAAACTGCGTACGTATAATTAAATAAACGCAATTTGCAATTAATTAACAATTACGAAAATTAATCACCCCTTTTAATTCTTGCAAATTTGTAATATTTAACCATGTTCATGCAATTTAGATTATGAAAATAATAAGGGGCTCGTGATACCACTGTTAGGTTATGATACATATGACACTACATAGATCATGCGGAAACAACCATTAACCCAGGACAACATATTATTTACACATAATCATATAGCATAATTTAGATGCATACTCTTTGTTGCGTGCCCTCCCTAGCTGCGCCCGAACCGAACAAGAACAAGTCTTTTAGGACTCCAAGTGTCGTCCCTCCGTAGATAGTCCACAGCACGTCCGGATCCGCCTTAAGATTGACCAACTAGAATCGCCCTTAAGGTACTAGAAAATTTCGGCACTTTTGAGCAAGATATGTGTTTTAATTTTCTCTCAAAAAACTCACTTTTGAATACTTTGAAACTTCTGTCTAAATTATGACCCCTAGGCCTTTATTTATAGAGTTATGGAAAAGGAATCGTAATCCTAGTAGGATACGAATTAATTGGAATTAGAATCCTACATGAATTCTATTTAATTAATTTATCCAATTAGGAATAGAAATTTAATCATACACTGACTCTTGTAGATTCAGGAATCACGCATGAGCACAAACTCACACACACACGGCAGCCACAAGGGCTGCCCATGCGCGTGCGAGCAGCAGCCCGCGTAGCACGGCCCACGCAGCCGTGGCCCTTGGCGCGCGCTGGGCCTGCCTTGCGGTAGGCCTGGGCGCTGCCTTGGCTGGGCTTGTGGCGCGCATGCTTGCTGGGCGATTGGCCCCAGCTTCGTGCTGGGCCTTCGTCCGGCAAGCCTCGTCCGATGCTAATTCGTACGATACGCTTCCGATTAAATTTCCATTTCCGGAATCTATTTCCGATACGAACAATATTTAATATTTCCGATTCCGGAATTAATTTCCGTTTCGAACAAATATTTAATATTTCCGTTTCCGGAATTATTTTCTGATTCCGGCAATATTTCCGATTCTGACAATATTTCCGTTTCCGGTAATATTTCCGATTCTGGTAATATTTCCATTTCCAATAATATTTTCCGATACGTACCATGTTTCCGTTTCCGGCAACATCTACGACTTGGATAATATTCATATTTCCGATACGATCCATATTTCCGTTTCTGGCAATATCATCGTTTCCGGAGTATTCATTTCTTGCCTGTGACGATCTTAGCTCCCACTGAAACCAAGATCCGTCGGTTCCGAATATTCATAGATGGAGTATTTAATGCCATTAAATACTTGATCCGTTTACGTGCTATTTGTGTGACCCTACGGGTTCAGTCAAGAGTAAGCTGTGGATTAATATCATTAATTCCACTTGAACTGAAGCGGCCTCTAGCTAGGCATTCAGCTCACTTGATCTCACTGAATTATTAACTTGTTAATTAATACTGAACCGCATTTATTAGACTTAACATAGAATGCATACTTGGACCAAGGGCATTATTTCCTTCAAAAAGTTAACTAATTGTTGTAAAAAGGTAAGTAACTAATATATTATTAAAACAAAAGTTAACTAATTCATGCAAAAACTTAACTAATTCATTGTAAAAGTTAACTAATTGATGCAAAAAGTTAACTAATTGTTTTAGAAAGTAAGTAATTGAGGCAAAAAGTAAACTAATTGATGCAAAAAGTTAACTAATTGTTTTAAAAAGTTAACTAATGTATGTAAAAGGATAACTAATTTATGGAAAAAGTTAAGTAATTGATGGAAAAAGCAACTGATGAATGCTTATCAATTTAGTTAAACTTTTCAACTGATTAGTTAAAGAGCAGTAGCAAATAGTTAACAATTTTTAGCAATTAGTTAACTATAAAACCCAAATAGTTAATACACTCTTACTTGTTCAATAGCATTTGCCATTGCTTGATCTTGATCTGTAAAGATAGTTATAGGTGCTTTTCCTCCCATAGACTCCATAAATGTTTTCAATAGCCACACAAAAGTGTGTGTCTTCTCATCAGCAATAAAAGCACATCCAAACATCACATTACTCCAATGGTTGTTGACACCTACAAATGGCGCACAAACTAAATTGTATTTGTTTGTTCTGAAAGTCGTGTCAAAGACACAGACATCACCGTATACGTCATAATCTTCTTGCATCATTCCATCCCTCCAAAACATGCTTATTACTTGGTTTTCCTCGTTCACCTTTACTCAAAAATAAAATGTTGGATCTTCTTCTCCTCTCTTAATTAACATGTTCACAACTGCTTGTGTATCTTTTCCTTCTAGTCTTTTCATTTTCAATCTACTTGTGAAATTCATGTGGTCAAATAATGTGTGTCCAACCACCCTTGCGTCGCCAGCTTCATTACACATATATCTATAGGAATCTGCTGGTGTTATTCCTGATAGTGTGAGTCCTTCAATTACATTCCCCTTTTCTTCATCAATTTTTCTTTGTGATCTGAAAATGATGCAAAAAGTTAACTAATTGTTGTAAAAAGTTAACTAATATATGCAAAAAGTTAACTATTTGTTGTAAAAGGTAAATAACTAATATATTATTAAAACAAAAGTTAACTAATTCATGCAAAAACTTAACTAATTGATTGAAAAAGTTAACTAATTGATGAAAAAGTTAATTAATTGTTTTAGAAAGTAAGTAATTGAGGCAAAAAGTAAACTAATTGATGCAAAAAGTTAACTAATTGTTTTAAAAAGTTAACTAATGCATGGGAAAGGTTAACTAATTTATGAAAAAAGTTAAGTAATTGATGGAAAAAGGTAAGTAACTGTTTTATCTAGTTTATTATTAAAACAAAATTATTTAAACGCTTAACTAATTAATGTCAAAGCCTAACTAAATATATTGAATGGTTAACTAATTACTTGTATTTTGTTTTGTACCTTTCAAAGTTTTGCAGTGACTCTCTTGTTAAGTCATGATTGTGTTCTATAACATGATGAAAGACTATAAACTTTCCATCCTTTTGTAACTTCAATCGTATAGATGCATTGCACCCTGTTCTAGTAAGGTTTTGCTGCCTTGGGTTCTTTGACTGCCCTTTCTGTTTGCTCTCACTTAATACAGTTGCTTCTTCTTTCTTTGTGTTCTTTGTGTTTTCCTTTCTCTTTCCTTCCTTTGAACAACAAAAGTATCTTTCCTTTATCTCTCCTGTTTTTTTATCTCTCCTTAATGTATTTTTTCTTATTGAAAATCCAAGAAGTATTGAATGTTTGTCATAAAGTTCATGTAATTCATCTACTGTGCCAGTATATCCAGTTAAAGGTCCTCTAACATCATCCTCTGTTAAATTGTTCCAAATATCTTTTGAACCTGTAAAATGAAGAAAAGTAATAGTTAACAAAAGAAACTAATTAGTTACAAAATTGAGCAAATTAGTTAACCAATTGAACTACAATGTTTTTTGATTAAAAAAAAGTTTTATTTTTGTTTTGTAATCAATTAGTTAAATAAATCTTCTATTTAGTTACGTAGTGGAACCAATTAGTTAAGAATTTACCAAAATTAGTGAAAAATGAAATTTGAAAAGTAGCATTAAAAAAAATTAGTTTAGTATTGATATTCATTAGTTAAGTTTTTAAACAAATTAGTGATTTATTTAAATTAAAAGTTCCCTGATAAATTATTTAGTTTATTATCCAATTAGTTAACTATTTTTACCAGTTAGTGATTCTTTCAAAGCAATTAGTTATACTTTGACATTCATTACTTTATTTTAAACGAATTAGTTATTTATTTAAGTTCAGAGTTTTTTGACCAATTTGTTTAGTTTTTTAACCAATTAGTTAATTGCACAATCCAATTAGTTACGACAAGTAATCAATTAGTTAACTATATTCATTAAATTAATTTTAAAACCTGAAAAATAAGCTGAGGTTGTTTCTCCTGTTGTTGCATAACTTGTTTCAGATGTATTTTCCTTTGTTCCAGAACTTGTTTCAGTAGTTACTTGCTGCATTGTTGTAAAAGCCCTTTGATTAGGGTTATCAAATCGCATAGGAGGTCGAAATTGAGGAGGAGGATGAAGGTCGCTTTGATTAGGGTTATCAAATCGCGCAGGAGGTTGAAATCGAGGAGGAGGATGAAGGTCGCTTTGATTAGGGTTATCAAATCGCGCAGGAGGTTGAAATCGAGGAGGAGGATGAAGGTCGCGAGGTTGAAAAATCGGTGGTGGTAGAAATCGAGGAGGATGTTGAAGGTGGCGAGGTTGAAAATTCGGTGGTGGTAGAAATCGAGGAGAATGTTGAAGGTGGGAGGTTGAAAAATCGATGGTTGAAATTGTGGCGGAAATATCGGTGGTGGTGGTTGAAATTGTGGCGGAAATATCGGTAGTGGTGGTTGAAATTGCTCATAGCCGCCGTCGGCCATGTCGGATCTGAAAGTTGTCAGCGGCGATTGTGACGGAAATATCGGTAGTGGTGGTTGAAATTTCTCATAGCCGCCGTCGGCCATGTCGGATCTGAAAGTTGTTGGCGGCGATTGCGGGGGAGCAAGCTGAAGAATTTCGTGAAATTAGATTTAGGGTTTGAGAAGGAATCTGTTTTTCGCTGTTGTCGAAGAAGGAAGGAGGAAGGAGGAAGGAGAGAGAAAAAAATGAAAAATTGCTTTTATGTGAAGCCCACGCGCGCGTGGGGGAGTCAGCGGACTGACAGGCGCGTGGCCGTCAGTCCGCCTGACACAAAAGGTGCTGAAAAAAGTCACCTATAGATTAATCTGACAGTCTGACGCCTTATTTTGTTTAGAATGACAGAAATCCTAATTATCAGAATATTTTTTGTTTTTAAATAAAAATATAGGCTATTCAAAGCACCTTGTAGACAAATTTAAGTCTTCTAATACACTAATATGGTTCAGACACAAAAGACAAGCGACAAAGTAAGCATCAAAGGCAATTTAGTTGCCTATTTATTCCCCTAATTTCCAAAGGTATCCATAAATTACAAGCAAGAAATCTTATTTCTTTGTATGCTAAAGTCTCTCTTATCTGACAGTAGCTTTATCGTCCTGCTTGTTTTTATTATTTCAATCAACATTGACAGGCCTAGAATAACTAGAGGCATTTTGAATTCACTGGCAAACAAGCACACAATTCAATTCTCCATAAGTTTCTACTTGCAACCAACATCAGAAAGTAGTTATGATAAGCAAGATAGTTATCCTAGAAAAACTGTGTGCACAGGCCTTCAATTCAGTCACAGGCCAAGCCGAAAAAAAAGAAACCAAAATTACAACAAATTTAATAAAATCAACGGTGGTTAACAAAATTAAATGGTGGTTAATTCACTAATTGATACTTTTGAGGAATAATTATCAAATTTATAGAACAAAATTAACAAAAATGGTGAGGAAACAAATGGCAGAAATAACAAAATTGACAAAACAAATTTACATAACAAAAATTACAAAATTGCAGGAATAACCTAGCAGTGGCCGGTGGGAGGAGAGCCATAGACGGCTGCAGTGCGCGTAGGAGAGGAGAGGAGATGAGACGGTTGGGCGTCTTCCAGAAGTGGGCGAATCGGAGAAACACAGGGGCTTCTAGCAGTAGGAGACGGCTTCAGTCACGCGGGGGAGGGGAGAAACGCGAGTGGGGGTGGATATGGCAGCCACGACACCGTGGTGATTTCGGGGTGGGCGGTGTTAGGGAAGAAACGAAGCCACGCAGATGAGAACGAACTCAACGAAGGCTGTGTGAGAATCAAAGGGCGGGGAAATGAACATTGGAAGGGGAGGAATATTTTTGCAAATAAACCTAAGTGATGTAGTGAAAATGTAGGTTTAATGGCTTGGGGTGAATAGTAAACCCCAAGCATTTGTAGAATTTGGAACTTTGTGCTTGGGTGAATTAAAAACCCCTAGCACTTACTTAGATTTTTTTCTAGGTTCAATCAAGTGCTTGGGGTTTCTCTAAAACCCAAGCACTTGGCTCAAAGCACTTAAGGTTTTTTCTACTAGTGTTTGCATGTGTTGTCATCACCAAAAAGGGGGAATATTGTTGTTCCTAGGTTTTGGTTGATGACACACACATTGCAAACTTGCTAATTGCTGTTGCTAATGAATATAGACAGGTAAGTGATTGAGTTCCTATGAGGATAGGAACTTGGAATAGCTACTGGAGTTCCTGAGTTGGAAGCAGTAAAAGCTAGAGCATCAAAGCCAATAAAGCCAAGAGCAACAACTTTTACAAACGAGTGCTTTTCAAATACACAAGGAAAGATGTAGTTCCTACTCCTGAGTTCCTCTGTAAGCATGAGAGGAACTCACCAATGTTCTAGAGCAGGAACAATTGAAGCTTCAGAGTTGAATGCTCCAAGAGGGGAAGACATAAATTTCTAGGTAGTTTACTTTACTTAGATTTTATGTAAAACTAGTGTGTGG
The DNA here is from genome assembly GCF_020520425.1 of Spinacia oleracea. NCBI lineage: Eukaryota > Viridiplantae > Streptophyta > Magnoliopsida > Caryophyllales > Amaranthaceae > Spinacia > Spinacia oleracea. Next base: position 51,595,015 of record NC_079490.1, read on the forward strand.
CCCAGGCGTTGCTCCGATCGAATTTTACATTTAGTGGGATTTACTTTTTGTAGATATATGTTTATATAGGTGGTGCCGTTATCGGATTTCCACGTAAGATCAGTGGCCAGTCAACAAATTAAACTTCCTTTCCGTATTCGAATATCAAAACAAAGTCGAGTCCTCTTCTTCATGATTAGTTGATTATTATACCTCTGTTAATGTTTCCCTCTTTCGTACTCATAATTACACTCTGTTACACTAAGTTTTTATTTTTAAGCTTAATATGAAAAGAGAATAATTGTAAATTTATAAGTTAAAGTAATTAATTCCCGGCCCTTTTTCTTTTTTCTTTAATTCATTATTCATTTATATTTTATATTTATAATGGAAAAATGTAACATCATTGTGGCTAGTTAAGATGGTAAGAAGTGTAACTTTTAATTCAAGAGGTCCAGTGTTCGATTCTTGCTATATGCTTTTTGGTTGTCAATGACATGTCATAATACTTATTAGTGGTGATGTGGCGTAATAAGAAGGGATCTACGTGGAACATATACGTTCTTATAAACGTCTTTTAATATATTAATTAATATAGATATAGATATTAATGTGCTAAATGGTATATAAGGAGCTCGAGGAACTTGGAGTTATTTAATGCATTTATCAAATATCTGGAAACAAAGTTTTAAGGAAATTATTTTGTCTAAATAAATAATTGTTCACATTCAATAAAAATCAGATTTTTCCTAAAATCTTATTTCCTAAATAAAAGCAGTTTAATATTCCTAAAACTTCTCCTAATATTTTGATAAATTTACAAACTGATTTTAAGTAAAACTTGAGTGGTTGACTTGGTATAAACCACGTGCAGTGGTTGAGGAAGTTGAGTGGGAAGTGGTCTTCCCTTGTTCCTCAAGTCAATGGACGTGGAAACCAAAGTAACTTTTAGTTGGCAGTTGAGTTTTTGAAGGGAACAAACCCTAGGGATAAACTCTATAAAAGGCCAAACGCTTTTTCTGGTAAAATACACAAACATTCTAAGAGTTTTGCAATCCTAAAACGTTTTAAAGAGATTTCCTAAAAACAAGTTTGTGTCCTAGTTTAATCCAAGTTCCTAAGGTTCTTTATATATACTTAAGCTTATTAATATTTAGAGTTCTAAAAATTGAATTGTATTTTGAAGCAGTAAGGATAGAGTTATCCAGCTAAGAAGGAGAGAGAAAAAAAGTGAATTATAATCAGAGTTGATTACTGAGAGGAACACGAGTTAGAGAGGAACTCTTGTTAGTGAGTTATTGTAATCGAGGCATTACTTTAATATAAAAGGTTTCTCTACTTGATTAGGGTCAAGAAGTTTTTCTCAAATTGTTACTTTTGCTTCTTTATTTCTCTGTTCCTTAATTATTTCTAAATTCCGCAAGAAACTTGTCCAAAGTTCCAATTACAATTCACCTAGTGGAATATCAACCTTTAACAATTAATTCATCATCTCCACCATAGACCAAGAACTCATCTTTGTGCCTATTCATGTACTTCAGAATGTTATTGGCAGCAGTCCAATGTTCCTCTCCTGGGTCGGACTAGTATCTACTCGTAGCACTGAGTGCGTACGCAACATCCGGGCGTGTACATATCATAGCATATATTATTGAACTAATCAATGCATATGGAATCCCACTGATTCATCTTTGCTCATCTAGTGTTTTTGGACACTGAGTCTTGCTTAGAGTCATTCCATGAGTCATGGGTAGGTAGCCTCGCTTGGAGTCAGCCATCTTGAACCTATCAAACACCTTATTGATAAAAGTGCTTTGACTAAGTCCAATCATCTTCTTAGATCTATCTCTGTAGATCTTGATGTCCAACATGGACTGTGCTTCTTCTAGATCCTTCATCGAAAAACATTTCCCAAGCCAAATCTTGACAGAGTTCAACATAAGAATGTCATTTTTGATAAGTAATATGTCGTCGACATACAATACTAGGAAAGAAATTTTTCTCCCACTTACTTTCTTGTATACACAAGATTCGTCTGCGTTCTTGACGAAGCCAAAGTCACTGACTGCTTCATCAAAACTTATATTCCAGATCTTTGATGCTTGCTTCAATCCATAAATGGATTTCTTAAGCTTGCATACCTTTTTAGCATTCTTTGAATCCTCAAAACCCTCAGGCTAATTACAATAGTTATCGGGTATAGTAGATTTTCGGTTGCTATGGGATCAGATGGGGGGTTCGGTTCAGTTAACCGTTCTCGGATGTAAATCGGGTTATGGATCTCCTCGTATTGTTAGCAGTTCAGATCTTGAATTCACTCTTTAAATCAGATTTGTGGTCAACATTGATCGATTTGGGTTGATTTGATATTTCTATTTCTCAGATATATTTCATTCGGATGTCAATTAATTTTGGTTGGTTTTTCAAGTCGAACCATTTTTTCACAGCCCTTACATTAAGGGGCGCTCTGTTCATCTTAAAAAAATAAGTTTCATGTCAAATAAGTTCTAATAAGTTTAATATTAATAATAATTATTATTATTATTATTAATTATAATTATTCATTATTATTACTTTGATTAATTTTTATTATTTATTATTATTAATTATAAGTTCATTAAATTTCAATAAGTTTAGATAAATTCAGATCAGATAAGTTCAGGTCAAATAAGTTGAATAAAACATACTCTAAATATGAAATGGAGTAAATTATAAACATTTCATTGTTTGTTAAAGGGGCCAGGCCTTTTAGTGCCCAGTATAGCTTCTCCCTGCAAAAGGCCTTAGAAATCTAATTTATATTTTCTTCTATCTTCTAAAACCCTAAACCTCCGCATCGGCTCGCACAGTACTCAACGGAGTCAACACTGACCTTCAGATTAGAGGTAAACTTTCACACAATTTAATCTCCGCGCTTTTATATTCTTATTAATAAGCGTTTTGATAATCATCATATATTCATATTTTGATAAATTCTGCTGCAATTTTGTTTCACTGCCAATTCCGAGTTACAAGAATTTATGAACAGTTGAAATCTCCATGTGAATATGATTAATATCTATATTAAAATTAGGGTTTTCAATTTTAATTGGTGTTATGATAGATTGATTTTGTTTGAGAAGGAAGCACAAATCGAAGGCTTGCAGGTGATGTAATTTTGAAACCCTGCTGAGCTCAAAAGCTGTGCAATATTATTAATCTGGTCATTAAGCCTGTATTATCCTCTAATCTATTGAGGATTTGTGCTGGGTGACGAACATCGAATTCGATTTTAATTACCTGGTTAAAGGGTATTTGTTGTTTTAATCTACATGATATTGGTGGAGAAAAAGAGTAAAAGTACCCTTTGTTGTTAGCTTTTGTAAGGGTGTTGGTTGTTTAATTGACATAAACATTACACTTTTGCTGGTAATTTGGGTTGCTGAACTAGGGGGAGGGGTGTGGTCATCATTTTAGACCCGAAATAAAAGTTTAAACCGCTAGGTTGGTATCTAAGGGCCCTTTTGGGGTCATTTTTTGTTTTTAGTTTTATATAAAACTAAAATATGAAAACCACACAAACGAGTTTCCAACTTTTTATTGTCAGTATTAAAAACCTAAATCAGAAGACTTACAAAACCAAAAAAAAACAAAAAATTGGAAACTGACACTGATACCAAACGAGTTTGATTGTGTATAGTTTTCTATGTGATTAATATGTTTAACTCTTGAGACCCTTGATTTGGAATTAATAGCAAGAGTTTGAAGGGCAAGATGGCAAAGCCAAATCCAAAGGTTTTCTTTGACATATTGATTGGGAAGATGAAGGCTGGTCGAGTTGTTATGGAGCTTTTTGCTGATGTTACCCCCAAAACTGCTGAAAACTTCCGTGCTTTATGCACTGGGGAGAAAGGAATTACTAAACTTGGGAAGCCACTCCATTATAAGGGCTCAGGATTTCACAGAATCATCCCAAATTTCATGTGCCAGGGTGGGGATTTCACCAAGGGAAATGGAACTGGAGGAGAATCAATTTATGGATCAAAATTTGATGATGAGAACTTCAAGCTGAAGCATACAGGACCTGGTATTCTCTCCATGGCGAATGCAGGACGAAATACTAATGGCTCACAGTTTTTTATTTGCACGCAAAAGACGTCATGGCTGGATGGAAAGCATGTTGTTTTTGGTAAAGTAGTTGAAGGTTATAACGTGGTCGAGGATATGGAGAAACAGGGGTCAGACAGTGGAATTACTAAACAACAGGTGGTCATTGAAGACTGTGGTCAGCTACCTGATGATAACTGATCTGAAGACATCAAAGACCTTTAGAAAGTAAGTGTCTTGGCACTCTTTTGAGTTCATATATTTGAATCCTCTTTAGTGCCTATGTATCTTACAACAGCCCACTCCAATATAAGGTACTAGAAATTTGGTGTTGGATAATTGTATGTACTTTCATTAGAGTGCTAAACTTTTTATGGCTATGTTTCAGGCTAAATAGTTGGGGGTTTGGAAACTGATTTCAGATAATAATATTCGCACACCCTGTACCGTTTTTCAAGTTATAGATTCTAGTAATTGTTTCTAGTAATTGTTCTAGTAATTGTTTTTCAAGTTATAGATTCTAGTAATTGTTTCTTGATTTTGAGTTTGTGTAGCGATTCAAAAAGGGAGATGACTGCATTGCTATTGTGGTCTGTTCTATCATGCTATGGTATTAGATCAGTAGTGCAATTTCAGTTCTGAATCCGGCATTCAGATTAACAGCAAATGCCTGCCTGAAATAAATAATGGTAATTACGGCAATATGGTCGTTATTCTTCGTAAAGAGATGTCAATAATTATGTATCAAATTTTTCAAAACAAAATTACAAGCTCTGTAAGTTGAGCAACAGGCATCATACAAGCAACCACATTTATCTTTGGTCTCTTTTCCCTCTATATAATCTAAAAACACCGCCTTTTAAACAAAACAATCAATCCCAATCCTCATCACTTAATTGGTCATCAACCTCGTAATTAGGTGGCCTTACCACAATTACAACCGTCCCTATGGTCTCGGCCACCCCAGTTTCCTTCAAAATTGAACCTTTTTCCACCTTTAAACCACCATCATCACCGCCACTCCCAGCCACCAAGTAAAAGCCATCATCAAACTCCACTTGTTTCCTCTTCCTATCTATGACCACCAAAACTGGCTCATTCACATACGTCCGATTCACCCTCCAAGGCAACACTTTGGCATTACTAAACGACACAGCCACCCCAGACCCGATCCCCAACAATGGAACCCATCTAGGTAGCACCACCCACCTATCCCACCCCTTATCCGCAACAACAATCCCAAAACCTCCTTCACTCTTACACTCCATAGGTACCTTCCCAACCCCACTTTCCCCCTCTGCCGCAATAGATACTGGCAAAACAACCACCGTCGTCGCTTCTGCCACTTCCCCCATCTTCAACCTCACCACGGGAACCTTAACTGCAACCTTTACAATCTCCTCCAACTCCCCTTCCTTCTTTCCCTCAATCTCCTCCTTTATAATATCCTTGGCCTTATCCGTCTCTGCTACCTCTAATGCCGTTACCAATGCCGAGCTCCTCTTATCCGAAGGGTTCTTAAACTCCCTCGAAAGCCGGAAATATGTAAACGCCCAACAATCCCCAGGCTTAGTATAGTCAAAATTAACAATACAAGGCTCATCCTGTCTTGCGGGAAATTCCTTAATCGACCGGGCAATCTCCCGCGCTTTATCTCCATCCAATTTATTCCTCACAATATAGTTAGCCGTAGCAGCCCTCTGCCATGTAGACAGTAGCCGAAGTTCGTACAGAATCTCGGACCCGCCAGAATCGAAATAGGCAAGAGTTTCGGGCTCAATGAGGGTGTCCTCGGCAATGGATTCCCGGACTTGAGCGGCTACGACGAGGCGGTTCTGATCGACGCCGGTGATTCCAGTGAGCTCTTCGATGGAGGGCGGGGTGAAGCCGTCGCGAAAGAGGCTAGAGATAAGTGGGGCGTATTCGTACCAGAGCCCGAGACGGTTAGCAAGGACCTCCACGATGGAGAGGGTGTCGAGGTTTTTGTATTTCTCTGGGAGGGGGTTGGCGGGAGGGCGGTAGGGTTGGTAGAGGTTTTGCGGTTGAGGGGTTGGGCTGGAGTAGGAGTTGGAGTTGGAGGAGGATGATTTCGAGTAGGAGGAGGAGTTGGGGATGATGAGGCGTGAGGGTGGTGGAGAGTTGGAGGAGGCGGTGATAGTAGGGGAGGGGTGTTTGTTGGGGAGGCGGAGAGGTGGGAGAAGGTGTTTAGTGGTGGAGAAAAGGGTGGAGGAGGTGGCGGAGAGAGAGAGGGTTTTTGGGGAGGAGAGAGAAAGCATGGTGATAGATGGAGGGAGATTACCTTATCTGATCGTTTAGCAGGGGAGGAGAGATAAATGAATGATGGTGGGAGTGACTATTCAAAATGACTTGCCTTTTGACTTGGTCCTTTAGGATATTTTGAAGAGAACTGCTCCGTAGCCGTAGCAAACATAGGCAGCCCCATGATTTGATTATGATATATTCTCCTTAATTGAGTATGTTTATTTAGTGGAGCGTTAAAAGTCGTCCCGTATTACTCAAAACCGTCTCATATATTTATCCATATACCCTTATTTATTTACCCCCTCATTTATTTACTCAAAGCCAACACCACCGGCCACCACCACCGGCCACCACCGCCACCACTTCGCCTGCAACAAAATGCTTAGTAATGTTTACATGGCCGAGTCTACCGAAGGAACGTCGAAATCACAAGAAATAATTTTTTTTTGTCCGGAAAAAATTTCAGAAACTTATGCAATTTTAGTTTGTACCATGATTCAGGCTTATGAATTTTAAGCTTGTACCATGGTACAGACTTATGAGTTTTTAGCTTCGACCATAGTATAGACTTATGTACTTTAAGCTCGTACCATGGAAGGAACTTAAAATTCATAAGTCTATGCCATGGTATGAGCTTAATATAAATAAGTCTATATTATTTTAGGTTTTGATTTGTTGTTGAATTAGATTTAATCTACTCGGAAAAAAAAAATTAGAGACTTATGAATTTTTAGCTTCGACCATGGTATGGGCTTATGAATTTTAAGCTCGTACCATGGCAAGAGCTTAAAATGCAAAAGTCTATACCATGGTCGAAACTAAAAACTCATAACTCTGTACCATGGTATAAGCTTAAAATTCATAAGCATGTACCTTAGTACAAGTTAAAAATGCATGAGCTCTGAAATTTTTTTCGGACAAAAAATAATTCTTGTGATTCGACGTTCTACCGGTAGACTCGTCCATGTAAATATTACTCCGTATTTTGTCGCCAGCGACGTGGTGGTGGCGGTGATGGCCGGTGGTGCTGGCTTTGAGTAAATAAATGAGGGGATAAATAAAGAGTATATGGGTAAATAAATGAGGCGGTTTTGAGTAATATGGGACGGTAAATAGTAAGCCCCTTTATTTAAGGGGAATTATGGCTGGATTCAGAATTTATTTTCCAACTTATGTTTGTCATGTGAGAATGTAAAATGTTAGACTCAATTCCCATAATCTATTCTAATACGAAGTATTCAATAGCAGAGAGATTGGAGAACCACGTGGTTAGGGATGAAAATGGGTGAGATTTGGATCGGGTGAAGCATCACCAGCATCCATCCTCTCCACCCGGTCTATCCGTCACCCGCTTTACTCATCACCAGCATTTCGTCCGTCCGTCCATCCATCACCCACGGGTGAACCGGGTGGATCAGGTGATATTCGGTGAAAATTATAAACCACTAAAAATTCACCACCTAATAATATGAATAATAACTAACCAAAAGAAAAAAATTATATGACCTACATTTATCTCCAAAACATATAATTATTTCTTATCACGCATAACTTATAACTAAAAAAAAAAAAACAAGCACTAACTTTAATAAGTAATGGATTTATCAAACACATTTAATGTTTCAGTGTAGATATAGATAATATATTTAAAATAAATGGGTGACGGATCGGGTGGTAAACGGGTGATGGATAAAAAAACATCACCCGCATCCGACCCGCATCCATCACCTGCTTCACCCATCACCCGTTTTTCATCCATTTAATTCGGGTTTTCACCCGTTTAATTATATCGGGTGACCAGGTTAATGGATCATCCACTGGATATTTCCATCCCTACACGTGGCCCCCTCCTGGAATTTTAGAGTTTTATTACAGTTTTACCAATTACAACCCGATAAAGTTTCCACTTTACGAATTACAAACTCAAACTTTCACTTTTTCAAATTACAACTAAAAAATCATGTACTTTAAATTACAACCCGAGATCATATTCCGGCTAAAGCGATCGGATAATGACGTCATAAATATATTTTAAACCTAATTAATAATTCAAAAAAATATATATAAAAAATAAAAAAGTCCCAATTACGTACTAGAATGCAAGATGACTAGTAGTTCTGTTTCTTGAACTATATGGACATGGCAATGTCGCAATCATTTGCAAAGATACTTACTTTGGGAAGACTAATATCGGACTGACCTATGAAACTTTACTGTAAGAGATAAAAATCTGTCATAAGTAAATTTCATTAAATTATTAAACACTAATCCTCAATACCGGAGTGATTTGAGATTACTTGTTTGAGAACTGGTTACTTTGACGTTGTCAATCGTCGCACCGTAAAAGGAGGCCGTAACGGCAACGCTCGGGTAATCACCTATCAAACGAAGTCTAATCTCAAGATCGCAAGATTGGGATTGTCCTCCCATAAATCGGGATGAGATGCTGAAAGTTGTACAAGGCCACTCGGAGAGCTAGAAACTGTAAAATGCATGGCCGTGCTCAGATGAATCATAGGTTATGATTATCTGTTTATTTGATCAGTTGAACTCTGAAATCGAGAAATACCTCTGGACATAATAAGGATGACAACTCTTACCTTATGTTCATGAGCAAGCATAAAGCGACAAAGGAATTAGGAAATGCACACTTGTCCCTAAGGACAAGTGGGAGACTGAAGGAAATAATGCCCTTGGTCCAAGTATGTATTCAATGCTAAAGTATAATAAATGCGGTTCAGTATTAATTAATTATACAAGTTAATAATTCAGTGAGATCAAGTGAACTGTATGTCTAGCTAGGGGCCGCTTCAGTTCAAGTGGAATTAATAATATTAATCCACAGCTTACTCTTGACTGAACCCGTAGGGTCACACAAATAGTACGTGAACGGATCAAGTATTTAAGTGAATTAAATACTCCACTTGTGGATATTCGGAATCGACGGATCTCGGTTCCAGTGGGAGCTGAAATCGTCAAAAGGCAAATTATGAATACTCCGGAAACGATGATATTGCCGGAAACGGAAATATGGATCGTACCGGAAATATAAATATTATCCAAGTCGTAGATGTTGCCGGAAACGCAAACATGGTACGTATCGGAAAAATTATTGGAAATGGAAATATTGCCGGAATCGAAAATATTGCCGGAAACGGAAATATTGTCGGAATCGGAAATATTATCGGAATCGGAAAATAATTCCGGAATCAGAAATATTAAATATTTGTTCGAAACGGAAATTAATTCCGGAATCGGAAATATTAAATATTGTTCGAATCGGAAATGAATTCCGGAATCGGAAAATTAATCGGAAGCGCGTCGTACGAAATAAACATCGGACGAGCTTGCTAGACGCAAGGCCCAGCACGAAGCCAGGCCTGCGCCTAGCAAGGCCCGGGCTCAGCAAGGCTAGCAGCAGCCCGCCAAGCACCGCAAGGCCCAGCCAAGCAACACGCAAGGCCAGGCCCAGCGAGGCCAGCAGGCTGGCACGCCCAAGCGTGGGCTGCAGCGCTGCTGGGCCGAGCCCTCCGCGCGCGCCCAGCGCCCCTCGTGGGATGTGCGTGTGTGTGCGTTGAGTTTGTGCATGCGTCGAATCCTTAAGCGTTTAGGATTAGTTCGATTAATTATTATTTTCCTAAAACTACTAGAGTTAGTTGTTAAAATAAACACTAACTTAAAAGATTTAATTGGAATCTAATTCTAATAAGATTAGGTTAATTAAATCCTAGTAGGTTTCTAGTTTCAATAATCCTACCCTATAAATAGGTGATGGCAATCACAATTTATAACACATCAATTCAAGTATTCATATAGTTTTAAGGTTAAAACTAAAGTTAATAATTTGCCACAAAGTATAATCGAATAAACATAAAACCTTAGGCTAAATTCTAGTTAATTGAATCTAAGGCGGATCCTGAAGGAAATAATGCCCTTGGTCCAAGTATGCATTTAATGTTAAGTCTAATGAATGCGGTTCAGTATTAATTAACAAGTTAATAATTCAGTGAGATCAAGTGAGCTGAATGCCTAGCTAGAGGCCGCTTCAGTTCAAGTGAAATTAATGATATTAATCCACAACTTACTCTTGACTGAACCCGTAGGGTCACACAAATAGTACGTAAACGGATCAAGTATTTAATGGAATTAAATACTCCATCTATGGATATTCGGAATCGACGGATCTTGGTTTCAGTGGGAGCTGAGATCGTCAAAGGCAAGAAATGAATACTCCGGAAACGATGATATTGCCGGAAACGGAAATATGGATCGTATCGGAAATATAAATATTATCCAAGTCGTAGATGTTGCCGGAAACGGAAACATGGTACGTATCGGAAAATATTATTGGAAATGGAAATATTGCCGGAATCGGAAATATTGCCGGAAACGGAAATATTGTCAGAATCGGAAATATTATCGAAATCGGAAAATAATTCCGGAAACGGAAATATTAAATATTTGTTCGAAACGGAAATTAATTCCGGAATCGGAAATATTAAATATTGTTCGAATCGGAAATAAATTCCGGAATCGGGAATTTAATCGGAAGCGCGTCGTACGAATTAGCATCGGACAAGACTTGCTAGACGAAGGCCCAGCACGAAGCCAGGCCTACGCCCAGCAAGCCCAAGCGCCCAAACACACGCTGCCAAGCCACGCTAGGACCAGGCCCAGCAATGGCCTTGGCGCGCGCGCGGGGCTGCGTCGAGTGGGCTGGCGCTGTGCGTGGGCCGCAAGGCCTGCTTACGGTGCTAGCGTATCACTCGAAGTGTGTTACTCGAATCCTAAGGCTACCGGGATTCTTCATATGATTAAATCCTAATCCTAATAAAGATAGAATTTGTTTAATAGAGTTTTAATAAGATTCTAATTAAATAAATTAGTATCCTAATAGGATTCCAAGTCCTTTTCCATAACTTTATAAATAGGTGCCTAGGGTCACATATTTACATCGAGAATTGAAGTATTCAAAGGTAAGATTTACAAGCAAAAATCAGCCACAAACACTTGCCTTATTAGCCAAAATTTATAGAACCTTAAGGGCGATTCTAGTTGGTCAAGCTTAAGGCGGATCCGGACGTGCTGTGGACTATCTACGGAGGGACGACACTTGGAGTCCTAAAGACTTGTTCTTGTTCGGTTCGGGCGCAGCTAGGGAGGGCACGTTACAAAGTGTATGCATCTGAATTATGCTAAATGATTATGTGTAAATAATATGTTTCCTGGCTTTATGGTTTTTCCGCATGATTTATGTTTATTCATATGTATCATAACCTAACAGTGGTATCACGAGCCTCTTATTATTTTCATAATCTAAATTGCATGAACATGGTTAAATTTTACCAATTTTCAAGGAATTAAAGGGGTGATTAGTTTTCATAATTAATTGCAAATTGCGTTTATTTAATTATATGTACGCAGATTTTCGGCAAAATATTCGTTACTCAACCAAATCGAGTGATTTTTGTGTCAATTTCGCATGTAAAAGGCATTCTAAAATTTTCGGAGGTGTTACTCAAATATTTGATTTTTGTGTCAATTTTCGGAGGCATTCTAAAATTTTCGGAGGTGTTACTCAAACCCAGAATTCCCAAATTCAAAGCCTAACTATGACTTGTCGGAGGTTTAAGTTTTTCGAACACAAAAGTTTGTAAATTTAAGATATTAAATTAAGTATTTGCGGTTCTTGTTGATAAATCTTGAGTTTTTGATTGACCTACAGTATATGTTTAACAATTATGAATGCCTAGACTTGTTAATTATACAACTTAATTTGTAATTATGATTAATTTGTTGAAATTCGAATAATTTAGAATTGATTTGTTTTTCATAATTAATTAATAATTTAATTAGGTATCCATGATTAAAATCCACCATAAAAATTGTTAATTTATGTTAAATTTTAAATTATTATGACCTAGATTTGAATCCATGTTAATCGGAAATTAATTGATTAATAATTTTCGATTTTTCGCCCTAAAATTATGAAATTAATATGATTTATTAATTTGTCGTTAATTTTAAATTAAAAATTTTACATTTTTATGAAAGCGCCCATAAATGTTGCACGCACAAAGCAAAGGAAGCTACGTGTTACCCTTAAAGGGGTGTTGTATAGTGCAGGCACGCGACGACGAGCAAGGGAGCTCGTCGCCCGTGCGGTACGAATGCAGCGAACAACCTAGCGCATGGCGCGCGCACGAGGCAAGGGAGCCTGTGCGTGTGTGCTGTGTGCTATGGGCGATGGGCGAAGGGCGAAGGCGTGGCACATGGAGAGGCGCGCGCGCGAGGGCGAGAGCTGGGTCGCCCAGCGATCGCTGCTCAGCGCACCAACATGCGATGCCTCGAGGGCTTGCTTGCGCGCGAGCGAGCGATCCTCCCGTAGCTGCTGCGATGCATGCGGGCAAGCAGGCTGCGCGCAAGCGTGGCTTGGCTTGCTGCGTTTGTGCGTGGCTGCTGCTGCGATGTGCTATGGGCCAGCGATTGGTCGTGCGCATGATGGGGCTTGGGCGCAAGCCCAAGTGCCTCGTCGTGTTACGATTGACGCGTTTTGAATTTTAATTTCAGATTTTCAGTTCGGAAATAATTTTAATTAATTTTAAAATTAATTTTAAAATTAATAGTTTAAATTGTTTTCTCGGATTTTAATTTTGAATATTATAATTATTATAAATTTTATTTATACTAATTATTTTACTAAAATTAAACCTTGAATTAATTTAAATTCATTTAATTCAACTGAAAAATAAATTAAATAAAATGGATTCTACTATAAATTTATATGAGCTTTAAATTTTAATTAAATTTGTATGTTTCTGGTTAGACTAGAAATACATTTTTATGTTTAAAATTAGTAAAGCATATGAATTTATTGGTTTAAGTGGGAGCAATTTTAGTCATAAACTCTTGATTAGGTCTACAAATCGTTTAAGGTTAAACAACTTGATTAGAATTAATTGGTAGATTATTGGTGCCCTTCATTAATTGCTGCAAATATTTATGTGATGCATACAATGTGTTTTTACTAACCAATTATGTGGGCCATTCATGATGCTTGCAACCAGGATGTGAAATGTCTAATGCTTGCAACCATGAGTGCAGCCCTCAATCGTTGGATTGATGCGAACAAGGATGTGAAATGTCTAATGCTTGCAACCATGAGTGCAGATCTACAGAAAACGTTCATCAACTCAGATGCTTTCACGATCATCAGTGAGTTAAAGAACATGTTCCAAGATCTGGCTTGGGTCGAAAGATTCGAGACTCATAGGCAAATTCTTGAGACCAAGCTTAAGAAAGGCGAGCCCGTAAGTCCACATGTTCTCAAAATGATTGGACTCATTGAGAATATGAGTCGGCTGGATCAGCAGTTCTCTCAGGAAATGGCTGTAGACACCATCCTCCATTCTCTTCATAACGGGTATGATCAGTTCAAGCTGAACTACAGTATGAATAGTCTGGACAAAACGCTCACTGAGATTCACGGTATGCTGAATACCGCTGAAAAGACGCTCAAAAGTGATAAGCAAGATGTGCTTATGATGCGTGGGGGCAAGTTCAAGAAATCTGGAAAGAAGAGGAATGTTAAGAAAGGTGGCAAGAAGGCCAGCCCAACTAAGCAAACTGGCGCCAAGTCTGAAAAGAGGAAGGTCAGTCAACCCACTTCTGAATCCGAATGCTTCTACTGCAAGAAGAAGGGGCATTGGAAGAGAGATTGCTTGAAGCTAAAGGAAGATCAGAAGAACGGAACAGTCGTTCCATCTTCAGGTATTTTCGTTATAGACTGTATACTTGCTAATTCAACTTCTTGGGTATTAGATACAGGTTGTGGCTCACACTTATGTTCCAATCCACAGGGACTAAGAAGAAGTAGAAGGCTAAGCAAGGGTGAAGTCGACCTACGAGTGGGAAATGGAGCACGGATTGCTGCATTAGCTGTAGGAACTTATTATTTGTCGCTGCCCTCTGGGCTAGTTTTGGAACTGGAAGATTGTTTCCATGTTCCAAGTCTTATTAAAAACATCATTTCTGTTTCTTGCTTAGATGCTAAGGGATTTTCCTTTTTAATAAAAGACAATAGTTGTTCGTTTTATTTTAAAGAGATGTTTTATGGATCTGCTAGATTAGTCAATGGACTTTATTTATTAGATCACGACAAACAAGTTTATAACATAAATACCAAAAAGGCCAAAAAGGATGATTCAGATCTCACCTATCTGTGGCATTGTCGATTAGGCCATATTAACTTGAAACGCATGGAAAGACTTCAAAAGGAAGGAATTCTAGAACCATTTGACTTAGAGGATTATGGAAAGTGCGAATCATGTTTACTTGGCAAAATGACAAAGCAGCCTTTCTCTAAAGTTGGAGAAAGAGCAGCTGAACTATTGGGTTTAATCCATACAGATGTATGTGGACCAAGGAGTACAAATACTAGGGGTGGTTTCAGCTACTTTATCACTTTCACTGATGACTTCAGTAGATATGGTTATGTCTACCTGTTCCGGTGTTGTAAAGATGGAAACAATGGGCTTCGAATGAAGGCCCTTTTGTATGTGTTGAAGATCTTGCTTGTTTGAATGAGTAGAGTCCGAATTCACCTGCACAAGAGCAAAGTCACTGGCCTCGGGGGTGTTTCCGAGGAAAGCCCCTCCGATGCCTAAGTAAGAACGATGCTCGGATTCTAGAGAGAAGTTCTCTAGAAGAGTAGTCTTAAGGCGATAAAATTGGACGTACCTTGAGGTGTGAGCCTTGGCGGCCTATTTATAGTGTTTGCATAGTAAATGCCCATAGGTCATTTATTGCTTTTGGGCCTTGGGCCTTGATAGATGGCTGACTAGCCATTGGTAGGTTTGATGCTGTTTGTTTAGAGCCATTGGGCTTTGGACTTAGTGGCCCAATTGAGAATCAATTGGGAGCCCAAACAACATGCCCCCCAGACCCGGTCCATTTAGAATTAAATGGGTGGGTTTCCAGCTGTCAGAAGTCCGAAAGTTCCCTCTCTTTTTCAAAAAGGGGGGATTTGCATTGATGACAAGTGTTGGGAGTTGTATTGTGTCGTGGAGATCGTGGGTTGAGGAAGTTGATGCGCCCCTTTTCTTTTCTATAAATATGGGGTGCGTTGCTCTTTTCGAACTTTTACTCCTTCTTTCAAACCCATTCTCTCTCTAAATTCCGGCGATCGCAGTGCAATTTGTTTCTTCAGATCTACGAAATTCGGCCAACTTTAGACTTCGGGAACTTGTGTTGTTCGTTTTATCGGCGAATTCCGCTTCGGAAAAAGGTAATTTGTTTTTGAATTCTCCTCTTTTTCTTCGTTTTTCCTTCTACCCCTCAATCTCAACCCTAGACCGAGAATTCGCGGCCATGGCAAAGAATAGGGGCAAAAGCAAGTTCGTCGTTGGCTCCTCTAGTGAAAGGGAGAACGTGCCTTCGGGAAGGTTACCGAAAACTTCGAGGGGTCGGCCTTCGGAGAGGCCGGTGGAGAGGCGTTCGACTGGTTGGGATGCTTCCAAAGATGATGTTGTTGGCGGGTCTAGCGTGTCTGAACGCGCAACTTCTGGTAAGAAAGCTGGTTCTTCGGGTGTGCGCCGCTCTTACCCTGAGTTTCCAGTTCATTGGACTGAAGCTGATCCGCAGGGCAAGTATGCCCCGATTCTGCATGAGACCACTAAGATCGATGGTCCTTTGGAAAAATCGGTCAGTGGTGACTGGTTGGTGGAGGCGAAGCTGGGGAATTACCATCGGAGGGCCGAAGAGTTATACGGAATCCAGCACGCCTTGGGGTACTGGTGCGAGCTTCCCGACCAGGAGCGTCCTCGGGTGACTCATCTGCCGAGGGGGTTCATCTCTGTGTATACTCATCATTTGGAGAACGGTCTCCGCTTTCCTTTGGATCCCTTCATTTCCGAGCTCCTGGTGTCGTACAACATCAGTTTGGCCCAACTTACCCCCAAATCTATGAGGCACATCATCGGATTTAGATGGGTGTGCGATTTTATTAACTTTCCCTGTTCTGTTGCCGTGTTTCGGGATCTGCACGATCTGTCTTTCAACCACGCTTCCAAGGGGGATGGGTATGGTTGGTGGACCATCATCAACAAAAGGTCCCGAAGGAAGGGGGAGCCGAACTACATTACGGCCTACCCTTACCTCAGCTCTGATCATAATTGGAAGACGGAGTGGTTGTTCGTTCGTGTGCCGACAGATCCGAAGCATCCGCATTTCTACCGCCCTCCGAAGTGGTTTGTGACTCCTGATCCTAATATGCGAAGCGTGGCTGCTCCGGATCGGAACCATCACCACTACGTGGATCTCCTTCAGTGGTTTTTGGCTCGGGAGGACAACTACAAACTGCCGTCCAACTGGCTCCCGAACCTCAACTATATCTTGCGGGAGGACATTCTTGCTGTTGCCGGTCTCAGCAGGATTTTTGACAGGGGTAGGTGTCCTTCGGCTGGGACCGTGCTTTAGTAAGTTTGTCTTCCTCCTTTTTGTCTCGTTTTATTGACTTTGTTTTGTGCTTTGTTTCTGCAGAGTACGGCTTTAGCTGCGTTGATCCTGTGGTCTTGGGCATTTCTTTGGATCTGAAGACCATTCACGACTCGGCTCCTGATTACAAGTTCGGAAAAGAGAATCCTCGTAATCCTCGCTTGAAGGATTACGTGTTGTCTCCGTCGGGTGTCGCTCGGATATCTGAAGTTCGAGCTGATCCGTGGGATTCTGCCTCTTCTCCCGAAGCTGTTCCAGTGAAGGTCGTGCTCCCTGATTTGAGGACAACCTCGGATCCGGTGAGTGTTTTTATATCTCGAAGTCTTTTGTTTGTCTTTCTTTCTGGTTGGCCGTCGGCTAACGTCTTGGTCCTGGACCATCTTTTTAGGGTCCTGGGACTGACGCTGTGCCGCGTGCCGTTCCTGTTAGGTTATGATACATATGACATTACATAGATCATGCGGAAACAACCATTAACCCAGGACAACATATTATTTACACATAATCATATAGCACAATTTTTATGCATACTCTTTGTTGCGTGCCCTCCCTAGCTGCGCCCGAACCGAACAAGAACAAGTCTTTAGGACTCCAAGTGTCGTCCCTCCGTAGATAGTCCACAGCACGTCCGGATCCGCCTTAAGATTGACCAACTAGAATCGCCCTTAAGGTACTAGAAAATTTCGGCACTTTATGAGCAAGATGTGTGTTTTAATTTTCTCTCAAAAACTCACTTTTGAATACTTTGAAACTCGTCATAAATTGTGAGCCCTAGCCTCGTATTTATAGGGGTATGGAAAGGGAATCGAAATCCTATTCAGATACAAATTAATTAAACCTAGAATCCTACAAGAACTCTAATTTAATTAATTTATCAAATAGAATTAGGAATTTAATCATTAACCGAACTCTGCATGTTTTAGGAAACGTGCACGAACACAAACACTTGCACACACACGCACGGCAGCCACGATGGGCCGCCCATGCGTGCGCACGAGCAGCAGCCCACACAGCGCCCGCGCGCGCTGTGCGCGCTGCGCAGCCTGCTGGGCCTGGCCTTGCGCTGGGCCTGGCGTGGCTGTTTGTGCGGCGCGCTTGGCTTGCTGGGCGATGGCCTGGCTTCGTGCTGGGCCTCGTCCGGCAGGCCTCGTCCGATGCTTATTCGTACGATGCGCTTCCGATTAAATTTTCCGATTCCGGAATTCATTTCCGATACGAACAATATTTAATATTTCCGATTCCGGAATTAATTTCCGTTTCGAACAAATATTTAATATTTCCGTTTCCGGAATTATTTTCCGATTCCGGCAATATTTTCGATTCTGACAATATTTCCGTTTCCGGCAATATTTCCGATTCTGGCAATATTTCCATTTCCGATAATATTTTCCGATACGTACCATGTTTCCGTTTCCGGCAACATCTACGACTTGGATAATATTTATATTTCCGATACGATCCATATTTCCGTTTCCGGCAATATCATCGTTTCCGGAGTATTCATTTCTTGCCTGTGACGATCTTAGCTCCCACTGAAACCAAGATCCGTCGGTTCCGAATATTCATAGATGGAGTATTTAATGCCATTAAATACTTGATCCGTTTACGTACTATTTGTGTGACCCTACGGGTTCAGTCAAGAGTAAGTTGTGGATTAATATCATTAATTCCACTTGAACTGAAGCGGCCTCTAGCTAGGCATTCAGCTCACTTGATCTCACTGAATTATTAACTTGTTAATTAATACTGAACCGCATTTATTAGACTTAACATATAATGCATACTTGGACCAAGGGCATTATTTCCTTCAGTCTCCCACTTGTCCTTAGGGACAAGTGTGCATTTCCTAATTCCTTTGTCGCTCGATGCTTGCTCTTGAACATAAGGTAAGAGTTGTCATCCTTATTACGTCCAGAGGTGTTCCTCGGTTTCAGAGTTCAACTGATCAAATAAACAGATAATCATAGCCTATGATTCATCCGAGCACGGCCATGCATTTCACAGTTTCTAGCTCTCCGAGTGGCCTTGTACAACTTTTAAGCATCTCATCCCGATTTATGGGAGGACAATCCCAATCTTGCGATCTTGAGATTAGACTTCGTTTGATAGGTGATTACCTGAGCGTTGCCTTTATAGCCTCCTTTTACGGTGCGACGGTTGGTCAACGTCAAAGCAACCAGTTCTCAAACAAGTAATCTCAAATCACTCAGGTATTGAGGATTTAGTGTCTAATAATTTAATGAAATTTACTTATGACAGACTTTCATCTCTTACAGTAAAGTTTCATAGGTCTTGTCCGATACTAGTCTTCCCAAAGTAAGTATCTATGCAAATGATTATGACATTGCCATGTCCACATAGTTCAAGAAACAGAACTACTAGTCATCTTGCATTCTAATCGTCTAACGTTTTCTATGCGTCCAATTTTATAGAAAACTCCGATTAGGGACCATTTTCAACCTTTGACATTCAAGTTCACTTGATAGACATTTCTTAGTCACAGGACTGGTCCTGACAGTCTATCTTGAATATATCGTCAGATTGAAGGGACTCATCATTTAATAAACCACAAATTAAATGGAAAAATGAATTCTTTTCATTTATTGTGAATGATTAACCAATAATGTTTTACAAAGATTTAAACTCTAAAACTTTAAAACATTAAACAGAGACATCAAAGTCATTCTCCAATATGCTTGATTCCCATAGCTGCAGTGTGCGAGTTGTGCTTCGCATGCGGCAGAGGTTTAGTTAATGGATCTGATATGTTGTCATCAGTTCCAATTTTGCTTATCTCGACTTCTTTTCTTTCAACGAACTCTCGTAGAAGGTGAAATCTACGAAGTACATGCTTGACTCTCTGGTGGTGTCTAGGCTCTTTTGCCTGTGCAATAGCTCCGTTATTATCACAATACAGGGCTATTGGTCCTTTAATGGAGGGGACTACACCAAGTTCTCCTATGAACTTCCTTAGCCATATAGCTTCCTTTGTTGCTTCATGTGCAGCAATGTACTCCGCTTCAGTTGTAGAATCCGCAATGGTGCTTTGCTTAGCACTTTTCCAGCTTACTGCTCCTCCGTTGAGGCAGAAGACAAACCCAGACTGTGATCTGAAATCATCCTTGTCGGTTTGGAAACTTGCGTCCGTATAGCCTTTAACAATTAATTCATCATCTCCACCATAGACCAGGAAGTCATCTTTGTGCCTTTTCAGGTACTTCAGAATATTCTTGGCAGCAGACCAATGCGCCTCTCCTGGGTCTGACTGGTATCTGCTCATAGCACTGAGTGCGTACGCAACATCCGGGCGTGTACATATCATAGCATACATTATTGAACCAATCAATGATGCATATGGAATCCCATTCATTCGTCTACGCTCATCAAGTGTTTTTGGGCACTGAGTCTTGCTTAGAGTCATTCCATGAGACATGGGTAGGTAGCCTCGCTTGGAGTCCGCCATCTTGAACCTATCAAGCACCTTATTGATATAAGTGCTTTGACTAAGTCCAATCATCTTTTTAGATCTATCTCTGTAAATCTTGATGCCCAATATGTACTGTGCTTCTCCTAGATCCTTCATCGAAAAACATTTCCCAAGCCAAATCTTGACAGAGTTCAACATAGGAATGTCATTTCCGATAAGCAATATGTCGTCGACATATAATACTAGGAAAGCAATTTTGCTCCCACTGACCTTCTTGTATACACAAGATTCGTCCGCGTTCTTGATGAAACCAAAGTCACTGACTGCTTCATCAAAACGTATATTCCAGCTCCTGGATGCCTGCTTCAATCCGTAGATTGACTTCTTTAGCTTGCATACCTTTTTAGCATTCTTTGGATCCTCAAAACCTTCAGGCTGTGTCATAAACACAGTTTCTGTTAAAACGCCGTTTAAGAAAGCAGTTTTGACATCCATCTGCCATATTTCGTAATCGTAATATGCAGCGATTGCTAACATTATCCGAATAGACTTTAGCATTGCAACTGGTGAAAAGGTTTCATCGTAATCCACACCGTGGACTTGCCTGTAACCTTTTGCGACCAATCTAGCTTTGAAAACTTCAAGTTTCCCATCCTTGTCCTTTTTCAGTTTGAAAACCCATTTGCTTCCAATGGCTTGGTAGCCATCTGGCAAATCGACCAAATCCCATACTTGGTTTTCAGACATGGAGTCTAATTCAGATTGCATGGCTTCTTGCCACTGCTTGGAGCTAGGGCTCGTCATAGCTTGCTTGTAAGTCGCAGGTTCATCACTTTCAAGTAATAGAACGTCATAGCTCTCGTTCGTCAAAATACCTAAGTACCTTTCCGGTTGAGATCTATATCTTTGCGATCTACGCGGGGTAACATTTCTAGATTGACCATGATTCTCACCAGATTCTTCTAAAGATCTCTGAGTTTCATCCTGAATGTCATCTTGAGCATTCTCTAGAGTTTGTTGTTCGACTCGAATTTCTTCGAGGTCTACTTTTCTCCCACTTGTCATTTTGGAAATGTGATCCTTCTCCAAAAAGACACCATCTCGAGCAACAAACACTTTGTTCTCAGATGTATTGTAGAAGTAATACCCCTTTGTTTCCTTTGGATAGCCCACAAGGATACATTTGTCAGATTTTGGATGAAGTTTGTCTGAAATTAATCGTTTGACGTATACTTCACATCCCCAAATCTTAAGAAAAGACACATTTGGAGGCTTTCCAAACCATAATTCGCATGGAGTCTTTTCGACAGCTTTAGACGGAGCTCTATTTATAGTGAGTGCAGCTGTATTTAGTGCATGTCCCCAAAATTCTAATGGAAGTTCGGCCTGACCCATCATTGACCTGACCATGTCTAGCAAGGTTCTGTTCCGACACACCGTTCCATTGTGGTGTTCCAGGAGGAGTCAATTCTGATAGAATTCCACATTCTTTCAGATGGTCATCAAATTCATAGCTCAGATATTCACCGCCTCTATCAGACCGCAGTGCCTTAATCTTCTTGCCTAATTGATTCTCTACTTCACTCTGAAATTCCTTGAATTTGTCAAAGGATTCAGACTTATGCTTCATTAGGTAGACATAACCATACCTACTGAAGTCATCAGTGAAAGTGATAAAGTAGCTGAAACCACCTCTAGCATTTGTACTCATTGGTCCACATACATCTGTATGGATTAAACCCAATAGTTCATTTGCTCTTTCTCCAACTTTAGAGAAAGGTTGCTTTGTCATTTTGCCAAGTAAACATGATTCGCATTTACCATAATCCTCTAAGTCAAATGGTTCTAGAATTCCTTCCCTTTGAAGTCTTTCTAAGCGTTTCAAGTTTATATGGCCTAATCGACAATGCCACAGATAGGTGAGATCTGAATCATCCTTTTTGGCCTTTTTGGTATTTATGTTATATACTTGTTTGTCGTGATCTAATAAATAAAGTCCATTGACTAATCTAGCAGATCCATAAAACATCTCTTTAAAATAAAACGAACAACTATTGTCTTTTATTAAAAAGGAAAATCCCTTAGCATCTAAGCAAGAAACTGAAATGATGTTTTTAGTAAGACTTGGAACATGGAAACATTCTTCCAGTTCCAAAACTAGCCCGGAGGGCAACGACAAATAGTAAGTTCCTACAGCTAATGCAGCAATCCGTGCTCCATTTCCCACTCGTAGGTCGACTTCACCCTTGCTTAACTTTCTACTTCTTCTTAGTCCCTGTGGATTGGAACATAAGTGTGAGCCACAACCTGTATCTAATACCCAAGAAGTTGAATTAGCAAGTATACAGTCTATAACGAAAATACCTGAAGGTGGAACGACTGTTCCGTTCTTCTGATCTTCCTTTAGCTTTGGACATTCTCTTTTGTAATGGCCTATTCCATCACAATAAAGACAGCTTGATGTGGACTTGTCCTGCTTTGATTTAGCATTGCCCTTGGACTTTCCACCTTTCTTGAATGGTCTCTTTCTAGCCTTGAGTAAATCTTTGGCTTCACAGTCCAGTACTATTTCAGCCTTTCTGACAAGGTGAATAAATTCTGCAACTGTTTCTTCTCTTGGTTCACTTAGGTATAGTTGCTTGAAGCGACCAAACCCACTGTGTAGTGAATTGAGCAAGACAGAGACTGCCATCCTTTCGCTTATTGGTGTTCCTAGTAGATTTAGGCGATCAAAATATGAACACATAAGATCCACATGGAACCTCAGTGGGACGCCTACCCTCTGTTTAGTGCGAAGGAGCTGAACATGTGTTTCTTGGACCTCCATCCTATAACACCTGTTGGGAGAACTAACCTTTAGACCAGACATTGATTCAATCAACTCATGGACGTTCAGGTCCCTGTCCTCCGTACTTCCACGACAGATATCCCTCAGATTCTTGATGAGCGTAAAAGGTTCATAGGCTAAAAACCTTTTAGCCCAATCATCAGGGATATTGTTCAGCATGAGACTCATAACCTTTTTGAGATCCGCATCCCAGGCGTAAAATCTCTCAGGGGTCATGTCTCTGGCATAGTAGCTTGGCATGGGATGTGACAGTACATACTCAAGTCCATTGAGTTTGACTATTTCAACTAGCTTAGCTTCCCATTCAAGAAAATTTGTCAGGTTCAGCTTGACCATAAGCTCAGAACCCATGATGATGTTTTGATTGTTGTTTGCCATATTAAAACTACAATTGAAAAGAATAAACAAATAAATAACCATTCACAGTTTCTCTTAATAAACTTAAATTCTAGCATACATGCATAATTCAATGTTTATTAAGCATTTTATTCAAATTATGTGTTCCGGCAGGTGTGAATAAAATGATTCCAAGATCCTAAAATCATTGAAGAACTAAGCACAGTTTGTCGACTTAATCCTAGAACATCTTAGGTAAGCAAAAGCCTTTTGCTAATAGTCTAGAAACTATTCTTGGTTGATAGGTACGTCTAAGAACTTATTAGGTAAACCTATCGAATTTGCCACGACATAAAAGGACTCCTTACTTATATCGTTGAGTTTCACCAAAACTAACATGTACTCACAATTATTTGTGTACCTTGCCCCTTTAGGACCAATAAGTAACACCTCGCTGAGCGAAAACTATTACTAGATTGATGTAAAGGATATCCAAGCAAGTGTATATTTTGGCATGGCACCTTTTAACTCAATTTTTAAGTTTGGAACTTAAGGCTCTTACTATGTTGGTTAGATTTTAAGTGAACTAAAATCCTTAATCATGCAACATAATCAAGCATTTGATCTCATGCATTTTAAGACATATTTAAAACAATAAATAACTTAAAACATGCATAAGATATTTGTGATCTAGTATGGCCCGACTTCATCTTGAAGCTTTGACTTCAAAGTCCGTCTTGAAACTCTCCGTGGGAGGCACCATTTTCTTCAAATAGGATAAGCTATAACTAATTACAACTATTTGATGGTTCGCAGACCATATTTGAATTGAAAAATAACTTTGGTACTTTAGACCAATTACATTCAAATTAATGGTACGCAGACCATATTTTCTATCCTATTTGGGCCATACTAGTCACTTCATAACCTGCAAAACAGTACATATACAATATATACCATTCACCCATTCATTATCATGAATGGCCCACATAGCTGGTTAGTAAAACACATTATGCATCACGTAAACATTTGCAGCAATTAATCAAGGGCACCAATAATCTACCAATTATTCAGTCCTTATTAATTCTAATCAAGTTGTTTTAACCTTAAGGATTTGTAGACCTAATCAAGAGTTTATGACTAAAATACGCTCCCACTTAAACCAATAAATTCATATGCTTTACTAATTTTAAACATAAAAATGTATTTCTAGTCTAACCGGAAACATACAAATTTAATTAAAATTTAAAGCTCATATAAACTTATAATTGAATCCAAAAAGTTTAATTTAATTTCAGTCGTATTTAAATTAATTCATGATTTTAATTTTAGTAAAATAATTAGAATAAATAAAATTTATTATAATTACAATATTCAAAATTAAAATCCAAGAAAATAATTTAAATTATTAATTTTAAAATTAATTAAAATTACGTGAACTGGAATTTTCAAATTAAACATTCAAAACGATCTAATCGTAACGCAAACACCCTACGCATTGCACGCCCATGGGCCGCACGCACACAGCCATTGCTGGCCATGTGCGCGCAGCTCATGCGCTCGTCGCATAGCTGCTGCATCCCCATCGCAAGCCTCCGCACGCATAGGTGCTCGCCGCGCGCGCCAGCGCTCATCGCACGCGAGCTATCGCTCGCAGTGCGCGCGCGACATCGCTCGCTGGGCGCGCGACATCGCTCGCTGGGCGCGCGAGCCATCGCTCGCTGGGCGCGCGACATCGCTCGCTGGGCGCGCGAGCCATCGCTCGCTGGGCGCGCGACATCGCTCGCTGGGCGCGCGAGCCATCGCTCGCTGGGCGCGCGACATGGCTCGCTGTGCGCGCGAGCCATCGCTCGCTGGGCGCACGACATCGCTCGCTGTGCGCGCGAGCAATGCTGGGCGCAGCGCTCGTGGCACGCGAGCTTGCGCTCGCTGCGCGCGAGGCTGCGCGCTCTTGTGCGAGGCAGCGCGCGTTGTGGCGCAGCTCGCTTGCTGCCCACACGCGACTGCCTTGGCTCACCCTTCGCCCATGCCCATTCGTCCATTGCTCGTGGCACACGACACAAGGCAGGGCTGCTGCCTTGTGCTCGTGCACTACGTCCTTGCTCATTGCATTCGTGCCGCACGGGCGACGAGCTCCCTTGCTCGTCGTCGCATGCCCGCATTATACAACACCCCTTAAGGGTAACACGAAGCGTCCATTGCTTCGTGCGTGCAAGTTTTATGAACGAATCGCATAAAAATTTAAAATTTATATTTAAAATTAATGACAAATTAATAAATAATATTAATTTCATAATTTTAGGGCGAAAAATCGAAAATTTATTATCCAATTGATTTCCGATTGTTATGGATTCAAGTCTAGGTCATAAAAATTTAAAATTTATCATAAATTTACAATTTTTATGGTGGTTTTTAATCATAGGTTTCTAATTAAATTACAATTAATTATGAAAATCAAATTAATTCTAAATTATTCTAATTTTCAACAAATTAATCATAATTACAAATTAGATTGCATAATTAACAAGACTAGGCATTCAAATTTGTTAAACATATTCAGTAGGTCAATCAAAAATTCAAGATTTATCAACAAGAATCGCAAATATTTAATTTAACATCTTAAATTTACGAAATTTTGCATTCGAAAAACTAAAACCTTCGAAAAGTCATAGTTAGGCTTCGAATTTGAGAATTCTGGGTTCGGCTGAAAAATACTATTTTTGTCAAAATTTTAGAATGCCTTTTACATGCGGAATTGACACAAAAATCACTCAATTCGGATGAGTAACGAAGAAACTGCCGAAAAACTGCGTACGTATAATTAAATAAACGCAATTTGCAATTAATTAACAATTACGAAAATTAATCACCCCTTTTAATTCTTGCAAATTTGTAATATTTAACCATGTTCATGCAATTTAGATTATGAAAATAATAAGGGGCTCGTGATACCACTGTTAGGTTATGATACATATGATATTACATAGATCATGCGGAAACAACCATTAACCCAGGACAACATATTATTTACACATAATCATATAGCATAATTTAGATGCATACTCTTTGTTGCGTGCCCTCCCTAGCTGCGCCCGAACCGAACAAGAACAAGTCTTTAGGACTCCAAGTGTCGTCCCTCCGTAGATAGTCCACAGCACGTCCGGATCCGCCTTAAGATTGACCAACTAGAATCGCCCTTAAGGTACTAGAAAATTTCGGCACTTTATGAGCAAGATGTGTGTTTTAATTTTCTCTCAAAAACTCACTTTTGAATACTTTGAAACTCGTCATAAATTGTGAGCCCTAGCCTCATATTTATAGGGGTATGGAAAGGGAATCGAAATCCTATTCAGATACAAATTAATTAAACCTAGAATCCTACAAGAACTCTAATTTAATTAATTTATCAAATAGAATTAGGAATTTAATCATTAACCGAACTCTGCATGTTTTAGGAAACGTGCACGAACACAAACACTTGCACACACACGCACGGCAGCCACGATGGGCCGCCCATGCGTGCGCACGAGCAGCAGCCCACACAGCGCCCGCGCGCGCTGTGCGCGCTGCGCAGCCTGCTGGGCCTGGCCTTGCGCTGGGCCTGGCGTGGCTGTTTGTGCGGCGCGCTTGGCTTGCTGGGCGATGGCCTGGCTTCGTGCTGGGCCTCGTCCGGCAGGCCTCGTCCGATGCTTATTCGTACGATGCGCTTCCGATTAAATTTTCCGATTCCGGAATTCATTTCCGATACGAACAATATTTAATATTTCCGATTCCGGAATTAATTTCCGTTTCGAACAAATATTTAATATTTCCGTTTCCGGAATTATTTTCCGATTCCGGCAATATTTCCGATTCTGACAATATTTCCGTTTCCGGCAATATTTCCGATTCTGGCAATATTTCCATTTCCGATAATATTTTCCGATACGTACCATGTTTCCGTTTCCGGCAACATCTACGACTTGGATAGTATTTATATTTCCGATACGATCCATATTTCCGTTTCCGGCAATATCATCGTTTCCGGAGTATTCATTTCTTGCCTGTGACGATCTTAGCTCCCACTGAAACCAAGATCCGTCGGTTCCGAATATTCATAGATGGAGTATTTAATGCCATTAAATACTTGATCCGTTTACGTACTATTTGTGTGACCCTACGGGTTCAGTCAAGAGTAAGCTGTGGATTAATATCATTAATTCCACTTGAACTGAAGCGGCCTCTAGCTAGGCATTCAGCTCACTTGATCTCACTGAATTATTAACTTGTTAATTAATACTGAACCGCATTTATTAGACTTAACATAGAATGCATACTTGGACCAAGGGCATTATTTCCTTCAGTTCCTTCGGTTTCATCTCCGGCTCGGATAGATATCTCTTTATCTAGGAACCGGGTACTTCACGGTTTTATCTTTATTCCTTCCTTTGTCTTCTTTTACATTTATTGACCCTTGGTCTCCTCTGTTTAGGATCAGCGCAAAAGGAAGGGCAGCACTCTTTTGAGGCCTTCTGCGCATCCGAAGAAAGCGAAAGCTTCTCAGTCTTCGGAGAAGGTATTTGTTCTGACTTGGAGCTCCTTTTTTTCGTAGTTCGTTCTCTCCTTTTCTGAAACTGACCTTTGAGCGTTTGCCCTGTAGGAAGCGGTTTCGGAAGTCATGCCTCCTCCCAAGAATCTCCTTCACTTCATGCCCTTGCCAGGGCAGAAGTTGAAGAGTGTGGTGGTTGCGGAACTGCCGCCCGTGGACCAACCGTTGGTTGAGGAAGATACCATCCCCTCTCCGCTGAAGCCGGCTGCTGCTTTAGGGATCGAGATCCAGGATATAACCAAGGTGATGGAGGCGATTGAAGCCGACCTTGTTCCTGGCTCGGATGTCCCTACTGTGGCCGAGCAGAAGGAGGAATCTGCTGACGTTTCTCTCGAAAGGGAGAAAAGTCCAGATAAGGAGATGGTGGATCTCACCGAAGCTCACATGGAGGTTCCCGAAGCTGAGAAGGAGGTCCCCTCTGCTGAGGAGGAGCAACCCGAACAGGGTCTGACGAGGAAGAGGCGCCACTCGACCTTGGGCTCTACTTCGACCTCGGCCCTGGATAGACTGATCCACGCTGACCCTTGCTCGGATGTTCCGCTGAAAAGGATCCCCGAGGAGGTAAGGGAGGCGATGGCTCGCTATGCTAGAGCTCCGGTTTTGGGGGAGAACCCCATGGCTCATGTGGGATCTTTGGTGGGACCCGAAGCTGCACGGGAGAATCTTCTTCGGGCCAACCCGCAGTGGAGGGTTCCTGGAGCTGAGGAGAGGAACCCAGCTATGATGGCTCAATACTATCTGAATGAGGTAAGTGTTGGATTTTCAATTTTTTGAGTTTCGTTTGTTCTTTCTCATCTTTTTCTCATCTACTTTTCCTCATCTTTTTCTTCTTTCCCTAGGCTGTTTTCTGGTCCTCGTTCTCTTCCGAGTGTAGCTCGGTTGAGGAGAGACAACTGAGGAGATATCAGGAGGCTTATGCTCGTGATATCCCTATTTTGGACCAGAAGGCTGGGCAGCTCTTCGCCGAGCTGGTGGAGGTCAAGCAACTGTACCTTCAGTACAGTCGTGAGGCTAGGGAGTTGGCTGAGCAGATCGGGGCCGAAGTTGGGAAGCTCACTTTCCAAGTCGAGGAGGATGCTGAAAAGATAGCTTCCTTCGACAAGGAGAGGAAAGAAATGGCCGCCAAGTTTGCGAGCGAACTTGAAGAAAAAGACAGTCTTCTCAAGGAGATGACGTCTAAATTTGAGGCGGCCATTAAGCAGAGCCAGGAAGCGGAGGCGAGGCTTCAGCAGTTTATCAAGCATCGGGAGATTGTTCAGAATCAAGCTGACAAGGTGCCCGTTCTCCAGCTGAAGATCCGAGAGAAGGACGCGGCCATCCGGAAGTTGGAGCAAGAGAGAGTTGACCTCTACACTGCTGATCAGTGTAGAGAGCAATACTGGAATGGCATCCTGGGCGCTCGGCGCATGTTTGCGAAGCACATGCCTCATTTCCCTTGGAATGAGAAGGTTCCGCTCTGGATGAGGGCCCAGGATCACTTGGTGGAGTGCCAGGCCGATCGAGACGAAGATGAAGCTGAACGTCAAGCTGCTCTTGCAGAGGCTCGGGCCCAAAAGGCGTCTTCCGAAGGTGACACTACTGCTGGGGGTTCTTCGAAGGACGCTCCCCTAGGGGCTGCTCCCGAGACCCCCAAGAGTTAGGGATTCGGGCAGTCGTCTTCTTCAGAGTCGGTCGGTTCCAGTTGAGGACTTCCGAACATGTGCTTGCCTTTCCCCCCTTTTGCCTCGGCGCTGCGTTGTACTCATTTCTTTTTGTTTTCTTTAGTACTTCGGTAGGCCGGTATTGTCTGTTGATGGCTGCCGATTTTAACTGTTTCATTTTGTTTTCAATTTTTGAGGTTTTCAATGTATTTGTACTCCCCCCAAATATTGAATAAAAAATGAATGTTTGTTACTTGGCTGCTTCTTTTCAACTTGTACTTTCACAATTTTAGGTCCTTAAATCCGTAGATTTCTCGAGCTCTTCTTTCTGTAGACTTGCTAAAAACCTTTTGATCTTGCGAGCTCTTTAAATCCGTAGATCTGTTAAGAGACTTTTTAACTTTGCGAGTTCTTCAAATCCGTAGATCTGCTAAGAGACTCTTTGATTTGGTGAGTTCTTCAAATCCGTAGATCTGCTAAGAGACTCTTTAGTTTTGCGAGTTCTTCAAATCCGTAGATCTGCTAAGAGACTCTTTAGTTTTGCGAGTTCTTCAAATCCGTAGATCTGCTAAGAGACTCTTTAGTTTCCAGACTCTTCAAATCCGTCGATCTGCTCAGAGGTTTGGATTGTTCTTCCGATCCCTTGTGGTTCGGAAACCTGGGCAAGGAGATCGCTAGTCTGCCTCTTAGTTATGCCTTCGGCGATCCGTGGATCTGAGCCGGAGTTTTATAACTTGATTCGAGCGACTGTTTGTTGCGAACAAATTTTATTAGGGTACCGCGAATCCGAGGATTCTGGACGATTCCCCGAAGTGTATGATTTGGTCATTTCTTGCATTTTATCAAGGAATGGGCAAAGTCAATCCTGTTTTTTAGTCTCGGATTGATCAGATCCGAGGCTGCATGTATATATAAAGGGACAATAAATATAGAGATGAGTTTAATGAAACACATGGTGCCAATGGCTTTCCTCTTCTCATTAAACAACTTACTTGGTTTACAGACAGAGATCATACAAAATATTTCTTGAGAACATCGGTATTCCAATGGTTCTTCAAAATTGTTCCATCTAACTGTTTCAGCATAAACGTGCCTGGCCTTTTTTCGGAATGGATGATGTATGGTCCTTCCCAAGTGGCTGAGAGTTTGCCATGGATCCGTCCTTTCTGAGCCGAGGCGGCGTTTCTGAGTACTAGATCACCGACTTTTAGGGGTCTGGCGTTGACTCTTCGGTTGTAATGCTTGTTGACCCTCTGCAAATAGGCTGCGTTGAGTGTCCTTGCATCGTTCCGAGCTTCGTCCAGTAGATCGAGAGCTTCGGATAGAAGTTGGTTGTTGCTTTCTCCTTGGAGCCCATCATACCTGTTGTATGCCTGGATCCTCAGGCTTTCTGTTCCGATTTCCATAGGGATTACAGCTTCGGATCCGTATACAAGGTGGAACGGTGTTTGCCCGGTAGCTTCTTTCTCAGTGGTCCGAAGGGACCATAGCGTTCCGGGTAGCTCTTCTAACCATTTGTTTTTGTCATCCTCGACTCTTTTCTTGAGTGCATTGAGGATGAGTTTGTTAGCAGCTTCGGCTTGTCCGTTGCTTTGTGGGTGACAGACTGCCGAGTAAGCTAGGTGTATGCCGAACTGTTTGCACCACTTTTGCAACGGGGTGTTGTCGAACTGTTTCCCGTGGTCGAAGACCATCAGTCTTGGTATGCCGAACCTTGTGATGATGTTCTGCCATATGAACTTGCGGACCTGAGGTTCGGTGATGGAGGAGACAGCTTCGGCTTCGATCCATTTGCTAAAATAGTCGACTCCTACAATCAACCACTTCTTCTGGTTCGTCGCTGAGGGGAAGGGACCGATGATGTCTAACCCCCACTGTGCGAATGGTAAGGGATACAGTGTTGATTGTAGGGTTTGAGCTGGTTGATGGATGGCTGGTGCGAACTTTTGGCATTTCTCGCATTTCCTTGCCATCTGCTTTGCCTCGGAAACCATAGTGGGCCACCAGTACCCAGCCCGAAGGGCTTTATGTGCCAATGTCCTACCTCCGACGTGATTTCCGCATATCCCGAGGTGGATTTCCCTTAGGATGTAGTCAGTGTCTGTTGGACCCACACATTTTAGCAGCGGAGCAGAGAATGATTTCCTCATGAGTTCTCCTTCGGCGCTGATGATGAACCATTTGTTGAATCTTTTCAGTTTTCTCGCTTGCAGCTTATCTTCGGGAAGTTCTCCCCTTTCTTTGTATGCAACTACTGCGTCCATCCAGCTGGGTTCGGTACGTAAGCTGCATACTGTGGTGGGTAGCAAGTCAATGCTTCTCTCTTGGTGAACTTCCACGTGGACCGACCTGTTTAGGTCGATGAGTGTTGAGCTTGCGAGTTTTGACAGTGCGTCTGCTTGCGTGTTTTGTCCTCGGGGGATGAGGATGACTTCAAAGGATCTTAACTTTGACGTTAAGGATTTAATTTTTGCTAAATAGGCTGTCATGCTGGGCCATTTGGCCTCATACTCCCCTCGGATCTGGTTGGCTACAAGCTGGGAATCAGTTTTGAGGCGAACATGCTCGGCCTCCAGGGATAAGCAAAGCTCTATTCCTGCGATTGCGGCCTCATATTCGGCCTCGTTGTTAGTTGCTTTGAAGCCGAACTTCAATGCATACTCTATGCTTTTCCCCGTCGGGGGGATTAATACAACTCCTGCTCCTGAGCCGTTTATTGTGGAAGATCCGTCAGTGAAGACCTCCCAAGTGCTTTTTCGTATCATCCAGCATTTCCTGGTATGAGCACTCGGCCAAGAAGTCTGCCAATGCTTGTGCTTTGATTGCTGTCCTCGGCTGATATTTGATGCCGAACTCTGATAGTTCGAAGGCCCAGGCAGCCAATCTTCATGACCTCTCTATTTTGTCGAGTACTTTCTCGAGCGGTTGGTCAGTTAGCACTGTGATCTGGTGGGAGTCGAAGAATGGCCTCAGCTTTCGTGCAGCTACCACTACTGCATATGCGACTTTCTCGATGAGCGGGTACCGGGTTTCGGCCCCTGTGAGTGTTCGGCTGGTGAAGTAGATTGGCTGTTGCTTCTTTTCTTCTTCTCGAAGAAGCACTGCGCTGACGGTTCCAGGGCTAACTGCGACATATAGGTACAGGGTTTCCCCCTCCTTTGGTCTGGCCAGTGTCGGCAGTTGAGCTAGGTGGGCTCTGAGTTGCTGAAAAGCTTCTTTTTGCTCCTGTTCCCATATCAGTTCGGGATCCACTTTCCTCGGGACCCCCTTTTTCTTGACTGGTTCTGCTTCTCCCCCGGGGAGGTTCTTTGGTTTCAGTGCTTTGAAGAAGGGGGCTCCCTTGTCCGAGGCTTTTGATATGAACCTTGTCAGTGCGGCTAACCTGCCGGTTAGCCTCTGCACATCTCTCTTGGTCTTCGGCTCGGGTAAATCCAATGCCGCTTGGACTTTGTCTGGGTTCGCATCGATTCCTCTTTCGCTCACCATGAATCCGAGGAACTTCCCTGACTTCACCCCGAAGACGCACTTTTTTGGGTTCAGCTTCATGCTGTATTTCCGCAGATTTCCGAAGGTCTCTGCCAAATCTTTGACATGGTCTTCCTCCTTGATGCTTTTTACGATGGAGTCATCCACATAGACCTCCACATTCCTCCCTTTCTGGTCGGCGAAGACGTGATCAACTAGCCTCTGGTAGGTGGCTCCGGCATTTTTCAAGCCGAAAGGCATCATTTTGTAGTTGAACACTCCTGCGCTTGTGATGAACGCTGTCTTTGCCCTGTCATCGGGGTGCATGAATACTTGGTGGTAACCTGAAAAGGCATCCATGAAGCTGAGCAGTGCATGGCCGCTGGTGGAGTCAACCAATTGATCTATCCTTGGCAGGGGATAGCAGTCTTTGGGGCAGGCTCGGTTCAGGTCTATGAAATCTACGCACATTCGCCATGAGCCGTTCGCTTTTTTGACCATCACCACGTTGGCCAGCCACTTCGGATACATGCATGGTTCGATGAATCCGGCCTCTTGCAACTTTTTTACCTCCTCGGCGATGGCTTTGTTTTTCTCCGAGGAGTAATTTCTCTTTTTTTGCTTTATTGGCCGAGCTTCAGCGTTGACATCCAGCTTGTGACAAATCAGCTTCGGATTTATCCCTGGCATATCTGCTGCTGACCATGCAAAGATGTCTTTGTGATCCCTGAGTAGTCGGATCAAATCGATTCGGAGCCCCGAGCTTAGGCCCTTGCCTATTCGGACGCTCCTGTCTGAATCCTCTTCGAGGAAGATATCCTCCATTTCTTGATCTGGTTCGGGAGACAGGGTTTCGGGGCGGGCATCAACTTCTGCGGGAGACAAGCTGCTCGTGCTTGCTCTTCTCCTTTTTGCCTCGCTTTCCTCTCCCGTAGCTCCTTTTTCTTCCTCGGGGCCGTCCCCTAGTTTGGGCTTTCGGACAGCCGTGTGGCAGGTTCTTCTCGCCACTTCTTGATCACCTCTGATTCGTTCGGCGAATCCTGCATCCGAGACGTATATCATCAGCTGATGGTATGTGGAGGGGACTGCTTGCATCTTGTGGATCATGGTTCTTCCCATGATCACGTTGTATACGGAGTCGCAGTCCATCACCAGAAATTCATCCCGAAGGGTTTTTGCTGCTTGGCCTTCACCCACCGTGACTGGCAGGGTGATTTTTCCTCGAGGGATAGCTGCGGATCCGTTGAATCCGATCAGAGGATAACTGACTTTCGTCAGTGCTTCCTCTGGCTCTTCGAGGATCAGCTGCTCGAAGCAGTTTCGGAAGATGATATTGACGGCACTTCCTCCGTCGACTAACACTCGATGTACGTTGTGGTTATTGAGGTCCATGGAAATGACTAGTGGATCGTCATGTTTGTACTGGACTCCGAAGCAATCATCAGCAGTGAAGGTCATGTTCGGGGGATGTGGCTGGTTGTCTCCCACCGCGCTGAAGTTGACCCGATGGGAGAGGGCTCTTAGGTGTTTCTTGCTGGCCTGGCCAGACTTTTGTCCCCCGAACACCACTAGGATGTCGTTTTTCTTGTGTCCCGTTGCTTCGTAGACCCTCTTCTGGGGTTGCTCATGTTGTTTGCCACTGGCGGCTTTTTCTTTTTCCTCCCTTCGGTCTAACAAATATTGTTTCAGGTAGCCTCGACGAACGAGGTCCTCAA
The DNA here is from genome assembly GCF_020520425.1 of Spinacia oleracea. Lineage (NCBI taxonomy): Eukaryota > Viridiplantae > Streptophyta > Magnoliopsida > Caryophyllales > Amaranthaceae > Spinacia > Spinacia oleracea. The sequence goes on from NC_079490.1 coordinate 51,629,855, forward strand.
TGTTGTCTTTCAGCGAGTTGCATTCCTCGGTGTGGTGACCGAAGTCATCATGAAACTCGCACCACTTGTTCTTGTTTCTCCGAGCTGGGTTGGACTTGAGCTTCCCCGGTAGTTTCCATTTTTCGTCATTTCTGTTAAGGCTAAAGATCTCTTTTCGGGGCAGAGCTAGTGGAGTGTAGTTAGTGTATTTGGGTTAAAGTTCACCCCTTCTCCCGTCTTTCTTCGGGCTCATCTCTCTAGCTCCTACTTTCTCCTTCCCCTTCCTTGAGCTGCCCTCGGGCTTGCTCTGGGTATTCTTTGTGTCTCTCGGATCCGACGATCCTTTCAATCTTGCAGCGGCCTTGTTGAACTCTTCGGTTCTGATGAACGCATCGGCCATTTGGAGCACGTCAGCTATTCTGGAGGGGTTCTTCATTGAGAGTTCGTCACGGAACTTCCCTTCCTGGAGCGCGTGCTTCAAAGCGAAGATGGCCACGTCTGGCTGCAAGTTTGGTATGTTTGTTGATTCCTTCATGAATCTGGCCATGAATTCTCTTAGACTTTCGTCTCTTTCTTGTTGGATTGAGGTTAGTTCTGCTGTGGTTCGCTCGGGGCGATTGTTGCTCACGAACTGTGTGCAGAATCTCTTTTTCAGCTTTTTCCAGCTCTTGATCGATCCCTTCGGCAGCGATCTGAACCACTCTCCCGCCACTCCGGTTAGCGTGGTTGGGAAATATTTACACCAACATGCTTCGGAGTAGGGACTCAAGAACATTTGCTGCTCGTAGGAGATGACATGATCCCTCGGATCTGTGATTCCGCTGTAGGTTAGGTGCGCTGGCAGTCTTACCTTCGGTATTTCTTCCATGATCAGCTCGTCCGAGAAAGGGGATGACGTGGGAGTCATGATTCTTTTCCCGAGTCTAGCCGTGATGCCTTCGTTTGCCGAGGTTCTGTGATTAGAACGTTCGGGCGTACGATGGGGGCTAGGGGTTCGATCATGCCTCCTGTCTCTTCTTCTTTCTCGGCTACTGACCTCGGGTCGTTCGCCAGATCTGCTCGACTCACCTACCCCGAGTCTCGTATGGATCGAAGGTCTTAACCTTGAGTGGACCGAGGGCCTCAACCTGCTGAGCACCGAGCTTCGGATCCGAGTGTTACGAGTAGTCGATTCGCTTTGGAGAGCTGTTGGAGTAGGCGATGGTCTCGCAAACCAATCTGGTTGCTGTTGTGCCCTTTTTTGGGTGTCCCACGTGCTTTCCATCCATCTCGACGTCAAGTGTGTACCTGTCAAGGGAAGGAGTTCTCGTTCGGGTCTGGACACTTCTACACTGGGTGGCTCGTTCAGCCTTCGCCTGGTCCTCCTCTCTTCTCTGCGGTCCTTTGCCAATCCTTGCTGCTTCTCATTGAAGAGGAAGTTTTGCATGATGGTCATGGCCGCAGTGAGCTCTTACCTAGTCGGAATCGGAGGTCCTGCGTTTGTGGCGGTCGTAGCTCTGCTTGGCTGTGACCTTGCCATCGATTGAGGGTGCTCCTCTTGGTCAGATTCTGAATCTGACCGCACCATCATATCGTCGTCATTGTTGTTAACAACCTCATTAACCATTTTCGCGGAAAGAGGTGATTGATGTCTTTCAAAGGCTTTGAAGTGTTCTTCCCCACAGACGGCGCCAAATTGTTCCGGTGTTGTAAAGATGGAAACAATGGGCTTCGAATGAAGGCCCTTTTGTATGTGTTGAAGATCTTGCTTGTTTGAATGAGTAGAGTCCGAATTCACCTGCACAAGAGCAAAGTCACTGGCCTCGGGGGTGTTTCCGTGGAAAGCCCCTCCGATGCCTAAGTAAGAACGATGCTCGGATTCTAGAGAGAAGTTCTCTAGAAGAGTAGTCTTAAGGCGATAAAATTGGACGTACCTTGAGGTGTGAGCCTTGGCGGCCTATTTATAGTGTTTGCATAGTAAATGCCCATAGGTCATTTATTGCTTTTGGGCCTTGGGCCTTGATAGATGGCTGACTAGCCATTGGTAGGTTTGATGCTGTTTGTTTAGAGCCATTGGGCTTTGGACTTAGTGGCCCAATTGAGAATCAATTGGGAGCCCAAACACTACCTAATCTATGTTACACTTTAAAGGAAACACCGTTTTCATGGTTGGGAATTTTCAATTGCCAAAAATGTCCTTTACTCAAATACATTTACGTAACTTTAACCTCCCTAAATTCAGTTAGCTCACAAACAACAATATTCGAAAAAAAAAAAAAACCAATACTTGAGAAAAAAATATGATAACTACCTACTAAAAATATGAGCAGTTTTTATATACTCTGTATCTTATATCTTACTAATCCTATAGTATGCATATAATTTAGGGTATCTCTTCCTTATGTGTCAATGGTATTAAGCAAAATAACTACCCACTAAAACAATAACTACCCATTAACATAATTAAGAGAAAGCAACACTATCAAATTTTACGGAGTACTCCTATTTAAAATCTATTGTTGATCAATTACTACCCATTTCTTTGTCTATCTTTCTCCCTCCATCTTTGGAGTAGTACATTACCGTATTTAAGACGGAAGTAGTAGTACTAATCGAGTCTCTATTATTTATTTTTATCATGTTTCAAAAGACAAGATATGCACCATTTATGTATTTGTTTCCGACTGTAAGAAGATTAAATGTCAAAGGACGGTTGGTTCGACTTTTGGATGTTCAAGTATTGAAACAAGGAAAGAAGCTATGGAAGTTCATTTTAGTCGACACCAATGTAAGCAAACAATTCAATTCCAACTTCTTTTTATCCAGAAAATAAAATGTACATTCATGAATAACACTTGATTTTTTTATATATATGCATGAATCCAGGGAGAAGCAATTCAATGCATTATTTTTCCCAAAGATGTGGACTCCTTCATTGAAAGAAGGTTTAGTATACATTATCGAAGGAGTGAGTGTTATTCCCGCGGATGAAATATTTAAAACGGTGCCCCATCAATATCAACTGCAGATAACCAAAGAAACAGAATTTATCGTATCCGACGAAGATAACGACGATTATCCAACAACTTATTATAATCTCGTGGGATTGCATGCAATTCAAGATTATAATAAATATAAAGAACGATTAATAGGTATTTTTTCTAAATTTACAATTTCTAATTAACAACCTACAAATTTACGATTGATAAAATATATGGTTTCCTTTGCAGATGTTATGGGAATTGTTGTATATGCGGGAAATGTGATTCCTCTGGAAAATAATGGGTCCCTAAAACAAGATATTATTATTCTTGATCAAAGGTAATATTTTTATGTTAAGTTTTCATAAAAATGGAGAAATGTAAAAAGTTATAGAGTACGAAGTTACATATTCAAGCTTATAAATAATTCAAATACTCGGTACATTAGTTAACAATTTTCTATTGTTTAACATTGTAGTTGCATAGCAATAAGAATGACAATTTGGGATACCTTCATATTGGAAATCGGCAAGCAACTTCTACAAAAAAAAGACCACATTGTGGTCTTGCTAGCATGTGGCTTGCAAGTGAAGAACTTCAATGGTATGAATTTTTTTTAATATTTCTTTGCTATACGAACATAATTTATATGAGAGATTAATAATGATTAACATATATGTCAGGTTTATTTCTATCAACTGGGAGATTTAGTCGATTGTACATGACACACAAAGATGCGACTACTATTAACTTAGTGCAATGGTATGGTGTTTTTCGTAATTCTATATTTTTTTTTATCAACTACTACTATCAACTAATTTATATATTAAATTATGTGATATGTTTATTTATAGGTATGCTAATGATAACTTTGCTCAAAGGAAGTCAAAGTCCATTTGTAACAGTACTTTGTCGATGCATCATACATTTTTGACATCAAATGCTCATCGTACCACCATCAAGAACTTTGGTACCATAAGGAAAGTAAGAATACTTCATTGAAACATGCATTTTTTCACAAATTATAACCCTTCTCTCTCACTTAAAGCATACACAATTCGTCAAAATTTTAGATTTGTATTTTATTAATAGATATTTATGTAGTTTTATTTGCTAACAAAACTTATTTGGAATATAGTGTCATTTATATTTTTAATTTCTTTATTTATTTATGTGATATAGGTGATCATGTACCGGGTGTTGGCAGAATTAGTTGATATTAATGTTAAAAGTTTTTATTGGTTCGATGCTTGCTCCGTATGCAATAATGAGCTCACTTATACCGGTCATAATACGGTGTGTTATAGTTGTCGTAGGCAAAACATACAAATTACAGAGGGGTAATGGAAACTATTCATTATTCATTTTATATGTACATTTTTCTTATATCATACAATGACCGAGCTTAATCATTTGAAACATTTACCTCTTATAAGTGTGTCAATGAGGATCAAGATCAAAGATTCAACTGGCTCTATGCGACTCATACTATTTACCAAGCATGTTGAGTTCCTCTTACAATCTTCTGCATCACATTTGAGGGAAATGTTTGACTAGGTCTAAAACTTCCCTAGTTTAATGAAATTTTAATGATTTAATTATTCATACATCTTAATTTCTCACATTAGTGTTCCTCTTTTATACTTCGTGTAGGTTAATGGGAAAGAGGTTCTATTACGCAAATGTCGGTCATATTTATCTAATTCCTATGTTTTCATTTTAAAAAACCCGCCCCGTGCATTTTTGAAACTTCCAGATAGAGCTGTCAAAAACTGACCCGACCTGAAAACCCGACCTGAACCGACCGAATCCGTAACCGACCATGACCCGAAATTACGGTAAAACAGGTAACCCGAAACCCGACCTGTACCCGACCCGAAAAAACCGATAACCGATTTTAACCCGATGTTGTAACACCCGAACCCGAACCCGACACCCGACCCGAAAATGACCGATAACCGAACTGACCCGACCGAACAATGACCCGAACTCAATTCGATACCCGACCCGATGTCAATCCGAAACCGATTGTAACTCGATGAAACCTGCTATTGACCGGACTTGTGACAACCGCTACCCGATTTACCCGAGTTATCAATGACACGATCAAATATTAACTTCAACGATAAATCTATTTTAATTATTTATTGCTAGATACCGAAAAATTTAGCTCTAAAATAAGTTAAACAAATTTTTTTAGAATATAAAATAATTAAAATGTATAGGTTAATTATCAGACCCGAGTTTGACCCGTCCCTGAGAGTGACCCGACCTGAATTCTATTTGATTTGATTATTATCCGATCCAAACTAAGACCCGGACCCGAAAATAACTGTGTTGCAAACCGACTTAAACCCGACTCGATAAGACCCGAACCCGAAATTACCTGCTACAAACCGACTTAAACCCGACCCGATAAGACCCGAACCCAAAATCAAACCTGACCGAAATGTGACCCGACCCGAACCCGACCTGAAACCGGGATAAGAAAAAACCCGACATGACCCGACCTGAAATCGACCCGACCGAACCCGAACTCAACCCGGATGGAATATTAACCCGACACGACCCGAGACCCGAGACCCGGGATGACCCGATCCAAACCCGACCCGATGACCTGTTTTGACAGCTCTACTTCCAGACTACAAAGTCACGTATGTTATATATGCTGATTGGGCGGAAGAATGTGCTCATCTCCTAAAAAAGTAGGTACTATGTGGATTACAAATTGATCGTTACGCACGTACCTGTTCTATATCATCATTTCTTGATCTTGGACATTATTTTGTTAATAACATTCTCTTTACACTACTAATACAAAATTTATAACTTGCGTGCAGAATTTGTAGAATCAAATTGGATCAATGAGCATCAAGATCATCATGTTCTTTTCTATTTATCAGTTGTTCCATTTTAGGGCACATGTATATATTTAATATTACAATTTAATGTTATTTACTTAATTGTTTTTATTTGATCGTCGGTAAGCTTTTCTATTACGGAGTAACCGATAAGGTTTTATATGACTGCAAATACGATGAAATTCTCAGTTGTAGTATTCAAAAATTCTTATCGTCAACCAAAATTTCGCATTCTATCTGTTTATTTTTTTTATGTAAAACAATATAAAGTCAAAGTGCTTTTAAACATGGAAATATATACTTTGGTAAAAAGGAATGTCACCAAATAAATCACCCTAAAGTTTCAGTAACAAGGTTGAGCTATGTTTTTATTTTATTTTATATATATATATATATAGAGTGAGCCACAAGGCAATATATATCAAATGGGGAAGGGAGATTCAAATCTGAGACCTATCATTTATAGGCCCTTAGTCTTAACTACTATGTAAAGACCTCATTGGTTTCACAAGATTGAGCTATGTAGTTATGATATAATAGAGTTGTAACTCAAATATTGTTTCAATAAGCAATGCAACTATATAGGTCTATCAATTATTACTTTCATTATTGTTGACAATTTCAATAAAGAACAATATAGAAAATTATAAATGATAGTATGACTAATCTTTACCCCTCTATTGCACCCAGGAACACGTAAATTATATGCACCTTTATGTACTTTTATAATTCTTTCGTTGCGTCCATCCCTTGATTGTCTATACTCACTTTATTTATGTAATTAACACTCCGTATAAAGATTTAGTTCTTAGTACCTTTCTACAACCTCCGTCATACTCGCGTAATATATACTCCCTCCGTTCCTTAATACTCGCACCGCTTTTCTTTTCGGGTCGTCCTTTAATACTTGCACCGCTTCTATAAATGGAAATATTTACCAATATTATATTATTTCTCACACTTACCTACTAACCCACCTACACCTCTACTCCCTACAAAAAAATCATTTAAAAGTTCACACCCCACAATCACCACTCCCCACCCCTTACACATTTTCCACTAACTATATTAAAAAAATATCTCACTACCAACTAACACACATTGAATTAATAAGTCAATTCAAATATTTTAAATTCCCCACCGGTCAAACCGGTGCGAGTATTAAGGGACGGAGGGAGTAATATCTTTAATATTTTAAAACACATACGCAGTATATTAATTGCACCGTTCTAATAATTACACTCAAATTAATTAGAAGCATAATTCTTATGGGGCTAAAAACACAAAAGAAGATAATACAACAGGTTACTTACACAAAACAATAGATTACTTGCACAAATTAAAATATACTTCAAAAAAATAAAAAAATAAAAAAATAATAAAAATAAAATTGCAAAACTGCATTTAACTACTCCATGATGAAACACTCTTAAAAAATTTGACAAAAGAAAATGGGAGGGAAAGGAACCCACGATCTAGATGAAACTACCATTAAAATGCCCACTAGGCCACTACACTAACACTCCACAAAATAAACTAACTTCGTACTTATACCACAAATAAAACACCTACATTGTTACTCCATTTCGCGAAAATTCACGATTATGTTTCTCCTGGGTACTAATTTACATGTAAGTATAATTACTTTAAAAGGTATCAAGAATATATATGGTGTTGATTTTTTGTATCTATCTCATGATCTCCAATGTTATAACCGACTAAAATTTTACCTGAATTATGATAGATAGATAGATAGATAAAAACTTATCAGGTCTCGAAGTTGTATTGCTTTCTTCTACGCTGCTTAGTTTTGTTCATGTGTTAAAGTGATCGCTTATTTTCATTTTTTAATGTCAACAGATACATTCGGCATGATATACGGAGTAGTGGAATATCGTCGTTGTTATTCTGTCATTTCCAGTGCAGTTCGATAGTCGGCAACCACACAATCTTCTCATTGTCCAAGTTAGATGTTCTCTTTTTTCTAAAGTAAGGCTTGATCATGATCTTAGCAACTATTGAGTCTTTAATTTTAGAATTTAATTTGGAGTAATATAAAAGATGGGTTTTATATATCATTTGGTATTAATTGTCATAATACACTTATGAATTCAGTAACGTGTATAATTTGGTATGTTGTCAAAAGAAGTGTTTGATGAAACATTGTGATTTAGCGCTTCTAATTTTTGATATACTATTGTCTAAATGGTGGTTGCTTTTAGTTAAAGAAAAAAGTATAATAGCCCTGCATTGAGATATTGTAGCTATTTGTGACTTTAATCCTCTAAATTTAATTGTGTTATTAATGTTCTAAAGTTATGCACGGTAAATATTAATGAGGGATTATTCAATTTCACATTATATTCTTTTTTGTGTAAAATAATTCTCTGGGTACAGACCTGGGTTTTAATTATACGTTGTGAAAATGTCAAAACATATAAATTGGGAAGTATCACTAATTTATCATAATGTCTAATTTATGTGAAGATTTTGGAATATATGTTCCACAAAATTAATGCAATATATTTTTACCAAGGTATGGAAAATCAAATGTCATCTACATCATACTATCGAAACTTAGCACGAGAAAGAAGTACCCCCGAACAACTTGAACAAGAAGCGATTACTCGCAATGCTCGAAGGCGCGCTACTTATAATTCAAGGAGAAATAGTCGGCAACGCACTAATTCATCTGCTTTATTGGAAATGACCAATCAGCGTGTTACAATTGAAACACACCCTACTTCAACCAATCAAGACACACATGTGAGTTACTTATTATCATGTTTTTAGCATACTTAATATTGAGAAATTATTTATTTTACTTCGTATGACAAATTGACAATAGTATGTATTTGTAATTTTCAAGCTCAATTAAATAACACTTCGTTGGTTAGTGGGTCATGGAATTAAGTAATGTACTCAGACACACTCTTTTAGTATTTAATGTTTTATTATGAAGTATGCTTAAAAATGATGCATTTGACGAAATTGGTATAGTACATTTGTTAACATGAAGAAAGGAATTAGCATTACTTATGCAAAAATATCTTTGTACAAAAAATATACTCCCTCCGTCCCTTAATACTCGCACCGTTTTGACTGGACACGCATGCCGATGCACAACATTGACCACCAATATCTTTAACTACATATTATAAAAACTTATAAAAAATTTAATATTTTGAAAATACATATTAAGATGAAGGCAATACTATATTATATACTAACATTTTTTTTATATATTAGAAATAAAATAAGGTCAAAGTGAATTATGTGAATAGTGCAAAAAGTCAAAACGGTGCGAGTATTAAGGGACAGAGGGAGTATAAAATTGACAATTTTTTTTTTATGTTACACGTGAAAGAAATCAACAATTACAATTAACTAATCATGATTATAATTTTTTTTACTAACTCGTGTATAATGCTACAATTATTAACTTAATAATTTATATATGATTTAATTACATGTTCACTTACTTTTAATTGTAAGACCTTAAATATTAATCAAAATTTCTAATTAAAGTGTAATTCGTAATACAGCAAGGCATGATGGTCACAGTACCATATCACATATATCTACATGCGTCGGGCAAAGTAGTGTCCAAGGTGGTTCTATAGATTTTGGTGAAAATGACGCTTCAGAAACCTTAGATCCTAATGTCAGGCAGGGTAACAATGTTCGTCGACAAAACAGGGAAAGAGTTTATCATCGTTCGACAATAAACTTTCATGAGCAAAGAGGAGTCCCGAGTGTTCAATTGTCACCTCCTAGAACATGTGCAAGTTGTCAGGCTCGCCTTTTTCACACTGAATCATCCCAAATATGTTGTTTGTTTGGGAAGATTACCTTGCCAACCATACATGTTCCCGACGACCTTTTTTCTTTATATGCCGATCAGACGCCCATTGGATTACATTTTAGGAAAGACTTACGAAAAATTAATCACTCATTTGCTTTCACTTCTATGGGTGTTCACTTAGATGAGAGTTTAGCAAATTCTCAACATGGAGTATATACCTTTCGGGCTCAAGGTTCTATATATCATAAGATAGGTGGGTTACTTCCATCCGGCTCACAAGCTCGACCACGCTTCCTCCAGATGTATATATACGACACCGAACATGAGCTTGAGAATCGTCTTGCAGAGAATAACACATTGCATCGAGATATTATTGAAAAGATTAAGTCCATTCTCGATCGATGCAATCCTTTTGTTCATAATCTTCGAAGTTTAGCGCAACCACAAGACATACAGAACTGTGCACTTCGTATCAATGAACAACCTTCAAATCGACCACAATATTTCCTTCCTACTGCTTCTCAAGTTGCTGCGGTGATTGTTGGTGGAGAAGAAGTTGCGAACTTAAATCCTAGAGATATTTTAGTTGAGTCAAATTCTGGTCAGTTAATGACTGTGATGGACACGGCCGGATATTATGACCCCCTTCAATATCCTTTACTCTTTCCATATGGTTCTTATGGATGGTCGATTAATAGTCTTGACAGTACTGGAAGAACCATTCCTTGCCGAGCTTTCTACGCCTATCTCTTCCAAGTAATGTCAAATTAAATAACAATAACTACTATATTCGTGTATATATATATATGTATCTTTACTAATGATTTATGATACAAGGGGATTATTTTATTGCAGATACGATTACATGTCATATCCATCATCTTATTAGCAGGGAGATTATTCCAACAATTTGTTGTTGATAATTTTGTCAAAATTGAGGCTAATAAGCTGAGATGGTTTAGAGACCATCAAGATACCATAAGAGCTGAATTGTACCAAGGCTTACAAGATTGTTTGGATGCAGGAGAACTTAACCCAGGTATATATTATCTTACATAGAATCATCTAAATTTATTATTAAACTTTATTTATATAGGTTTCACAAAATATACTAATCCCACATCATGGTTACCAGTAAATGCCGGTAAAAAAAACAATATTGCCTTCTTCGTTTGTTGGAAGTCCACGAGACATGAACCAAAGATACCAAGATGCAATGGCATTAGTTTAACATTATGGAAAGCCAGACCTATTCGTGACTATGACATGCAACCCATCATGGAGAGAGATTGTGGAAGAGTTATTGCCTGGTCAAACATCACAAGATCGCCCTGATTTAATCACTAGGATATTTCATGCAAAATTTGAGGAGTTCAAAAGTGATGTTGTCGATAAAAGTGCCCTTGGAAAGGTTGTGGCATATGTGTATGTCATTGAGTTTCAGAAAAGAGGTTTACCACATGTCCACATGTTACTGATATTGGATGAAAATGACAAACCAAGATCACCTGAAGAATATGACAAAATCGTGAGAGCTGAGATACCTGATAGAGATGAGGAGCCACAACTATATGATGCTGTTCTTAAACATATGATCCATAACCCCTGTGGCGCTGGACACCGAAATTCATCTTGCATGGAGAATGGAGTTTGTAAAAGAAAATTTCCTAAACCATTTTCGGCAAGCACTATCCAAGGTGATAACTCCTACCCTATTTATCGTCGTCGTGGTGATCTCCCTGCGGTACCTTTGCATGAGAATAGCACAACATATGTTGATAATAGTTGGGTTGTTCCGTATAATCCATGGCTGCTACTAAAGTATGATTGTCATATCAACGTAGAGATTTGTAGTAGCATCAAGTGTGTCAAATATTTGTACAAGTATGTGCACAAGGGTGTCGATCGTATTTCTATGGAAGTTCGAACAAGAACAGATACCAACGAGATTCAACAATTTATAGATGCTAGATGGGTTTGTGCACCTGAGGCATTATGGAGAATTTACCAATTTACACTTACCCGAATGTGCCCATCCATGGAACGATTACAACTCCACTTGCAAAACAAGCACCAGATCAGGTTCAACAAAAATCAATATATTGAAGATTTCCTTCAAATGCCACAAAACTCGCGAACCATGCTCACTGAATTCTTTAAGATGAATCTCTCTGATCCTGAAGCAAGAAAGTACCTTTACATAGAATTCCCTCAACATTATCGGTGGTTAACATCTTCAAAAACATGGAGAAAAAGGAGGAATAAGCAGAGAGTGATTGGAAGAATATATACTGCATCTCCAATGGAAGGAGAAAGATTTTTCTTGCGTTTGCTCTTAAATCATGTCAGAGGCCCAGAATCATTCCAACATCTTCGAACTGTCAATGGAATTGTCTATCCGACTTTTAGAGAAGCAGCTGAGAAACATGGTCTAATGGAGAACGATGCAAGCATTCTTGATTGTTTACATGAAGCATCTAACTCTAAAATGCCATCATCATTGAGAAAATTATTTGTCACATTATTGGTCTGTTGCCAACCAACTGGAGTTCGATCTTTATGGGATGAATTCTACCCTTTCATGGCCGAAGACCATACTTTCTCATCTCCATCAAATACAAATTTTGTGCGTGACTCGGTTCTCTATGATATAGAGCGCATTTTGAAGCAATTAAGTAAGTCTATAACTGACTTTGACCTCCCTGAAATAAGCATGCAACTAGATGGTAACGTAGAATTGGCCAGAGTTATACATGAAGAAATATCTGCACCAGTGCCCCCGGAAGATGTGCATTGTGTAGAACATCTTAATGATGATCAACGTAATTCGTTTAATGCCATAATGGAAGCTATTGATGGAGATACTGGTCAAATTTTCTTCATAAATGGTCTGGGTGGGACCGGTAAGACCTTTTTATATCGCGCCATACTTGCAACCATTAAGCTTAGAAGAAATTATGGTCTTGCAGTAGCTAGCTCGGGTATCGCTGCCACATTATTACATAGAGGAAAAACTGCTCATAAAACCTTTGGGATTCCGGTGTCGTTGCATGCTTCATCAACATGGAAGTTCAGCAAACAAGATATTGAAGCACAATTAGTAAAACATGCCGCTGTTATAATATGGGATGAAGCAACAATGACACATCGACATGCATATGAGGCAGTTGATCGTAATATAAGAGATTTAATGGGGGTTGATATTCCGTTTGGTGGTAAGGTCGTAGTGTTTGGTGGAGATTTTAGACAAATTCTCCCTGTTGTACCAAAAGGAACAAAAGCTCAAACCATAGATGCATGTTTGGTAAGGTCAACACTTTGGAGGCATGTTCAAATACTTCGCCTCAGCCAGAATATGAGATCCAGAAATGATGAAGAGTTTGCAGCATTCCTTTTAAGAGTCGGTGATGGATGTGAGCCTATGGTTCATGAAAACATGATAAAATTACCACCTTCATTGTGTGTAACAAATGGAAATCAGAAATCAATTGATAGCTTAGTTCATGAGATATTCCCAAACTTAACCGAGCATGTTGGTGATGTGACATATATGGTTGAGAGAGCCATAATAACTCCAACAAACAATGAAGTTGACATGTTGAATGAGAAGATACTAAAAAGGTTTGCGGGGAGAGAAAGAATTTACTACTCCTTTGACTCTGTGCCAGAAGATCGTCAAAATCTCTATCAGCAAGAGTTCTTGAATTCATTGTCATTTGGCGGTTTCCCACCACATGCTCTAAGATTGAAAGTAGGTTCGCCGATCATGCTATTGAGGAACATTGATACAAGTAGTGGACTATGCAATGGGACAAGGTTAGTATGTTGTCAGTTAATGGATCATGTGATCGAGGCTGAAATCTTGACTGGGCATAACAAAGGTACACGAGTTTTTATTCCACGTATTCCTTTGAAAACAGCTGAAGATGTAAAGTTACCATTTGAAATGATTCGAAAACAATTTCCTGTGAAATTATGCTACGCTTTGACTATTAACAAATCTCAAGGGCAAACCATTCCTCATGTTGGTATTTATCTTCCACGACATGTTTTTAGTCATGGTCAGTTGTATGTCGCACTATCGAGAGGAATTTCCCAACAAACAACCAAAATTTTGGTTAGCAAAGGAGATATTCGAGGCAGAGATGGCGTATTCACTAAAAACGTTGTGTATAAAGAAGTTCTCTTGCCTTAATTTTCTTCAACTTAACCATAGGTATTTTCAATAACACTTTGTGTGTATATTTATATACCTAGCTTTTGTGATTTTCATTTACATCTTTTAACTAACAATGATACTTCTTATTAGGGAGCAAGAACGACAACAAGAAGACAACAAGGTGTTTGGAAAATCCTCATGCTTGAAGGATGTTGGTTGTAAAGTTAACCTAAGTTCGTCATTTGATTTTCTTCAAGCCTGTATAATTAGTGTGTATTACTTATGAAATTTGATTTGTTCAACTTTAAGTATGTAATTATTACAACTACTCCGTATATTTTTAATATATCACCGTTTTAAAATATTAATAATTTCTTATATTGTGCACGCATGGCGTGCAAATCTAAGCTTGTGAAGCATAAGTCTGAGTCCTTTGACAAATTCAAGGAATTTCAGAGTGAAGTAGAGAATCAATTAGGCAAGAAGATTAAGGCACTGCGGTCTGATAGAGACGGTGAATATCTGAGCTATGAATTTGATGACCATCTGAAAGAATGTGGAATTCTATCAGAATTGACTCCTCCTGGAACACCTCAATGAAATGGTGTGTCGGAACGGAGAAACAGAACCTTGCTAGACATGGTTAGATCAATGATGGGTCAGGCCGAACTTCCAATAGAATTTTGGGGACATGCACTAAATACAGCTGCACTCACTATTAATAGAGCTCCGTCTAAAGCTGTTGAAAAGACTCCATATGAGTTATGGTTTGGAAAGCCTCCAAATGTGTCTTTTCTTAAGATTTGGGGATGTGAAGTATACGTCAAACGATTAATTTCAGACAAACGTCATCCAAAATCTGACAAATGTATCCTTGTGGGCTATCCAAAGGAAACAA